>NC_090443.1:532080880-532705880 GCF_031143425.1 Pleurodeles waltl
ACTAACGCCAGCAGAATAAAGTCACTTCCACACTACAATACCTGGATGGCAAGAGACTGCTATTTTGCTTTCACCACGTCTCCGTAGCCTGGCTGGGGGCCTCATCCATGGCCCTATTCTCTCTCCCCTTTGTCGATTTCTGACATGAGTCTTTGATCCCCACATGTACTCATGGTTGGAAGTGTGTCTACATTGTGATGCCATTATGACTGAGCCCTCACCACACATTAACCTGACGGTGTACCTCATTGTTTCTGTGCGTCACCTATGTGTTGCATTGTAGAAAATTATAGTGACACCATGTGATGCAAGTGTATGTCGAAACTCAAAATGTGTTCCTTCATCACCCATAGGTACAGACCCATGTGGCGAGGGAAGGCTCCATCTGTTTACAGACCCCTGGTAGATCTGGCCACCATGACGGAACGTCACATCATCATTATCTACCGACTTAATTGAGCTACAATCCTTGACCTCTGTGCAGTAATGGATCCTGTTCTGAAGCCGGCCAATCGGACTCAGCATACCATACCTACAACTCTGCAGGTGCTATCTGTGCTCCATTTTTTGGCCACAGGCTCATTTCAGGTAACAGTGGGCACGACTGCATGGATATCTCAGCCAATGTTCTGCCACATCCTGTTCAATTTCCTGGATGCATTTGTTCAACACTTGCAAACTTATGTCCAGTTTCCCCAAAGAGCTGATCTCACTACCATCAAATCTGGATTCTATGCTTTTGCTAATATCTTCCATGTGATAGGTGCCATTGATGGAACCCACAAAGCCCTCATACCCCCTACAGTGAATGAACAGGTATAGGTGTAGGAATTGTAAGAATTATCACTCCATGAATATCCAATTGGTGTGTAGTGCTGATCAATACATTTCACATGTCAATGCAAGGTTCCCAGGATCAGTCCATGATTAGTTTGTCCTGAGAAACAGCAGTGTGCCACACATAATGGAACAACTACAGGGGGACAGAGCTTGGCTCATAGGTGAGTGCGTATGACATTGGATCAGTTACATAGCTGACAGTGCCACCAGTCCAGTAGATGCTGCAGATGTAGATGGCAGGGCAGTGTCCTGGCTAGTGGTAGGGGCCTAGAGGTGGGTGAAGGACTCAGGCTAGCTGTGGTTCTGGCGCTGGAGCACCCCTGCAATGGAGGCCACGGTGGTATTGAGCTGTTTCCATTGCTCTATGGCCTCCTGGTAGTGTGCTATCTGCAGCCTCTGATTCTGCTCCAAGGTGGCCTGGATCTGGCCCATCCTGTCCTGGGAATGGTGGTATGCTCCCAGGACCTCAGATATCACCTCCTGGGCTGCTGCAGCCATCCTGCCATCCTTTGGCCACTCCCTTGGGCCACTGATGCCCTCCCACTGGCCCTAGCCCCCTGTGCCTGAGTCTCCTGCAAAGGTCTGGCAGTCCCACTTGCAGTTGGCCCTTCATCATCCTGCCTGGTCGTGGGTGGAGACTCTGGCCTCTGTACATGTGAGCAGCCAGTCCATGGCCTAGTGACACTGGTGTGGGGTCGTTTGGCCAGAGCTGATGTTGGTGGCTGAGTGGTAGGGGTGTCAGTGGTGTCCTTGGTAGGGCTTCTGGAGGGTGACTGTCCAGGGGTGCGGGATGGGCCAGGGATTTCATCTGTGTCCAGACATCCCTCTGCACTTTCCTGAGTGGGGGCCTCCATCTTCAGGTGGAGGACTGGCACTCCTTAACATCTGTCCAGGTGGCATATGTGGTGGTGCCTGTGTGAGAGAGAATAGAAATGTGGGTGTCCTGTACTTTGTCAATTGCAACACTTGTCAGCACTAATTGATGGTTAAATTTGCCATGTAGTGACCTGCAAGGTCCCTTCGTGTACATTTAGGTGCATTGTGGGTGCTGTAGTGCCACTGGGATTCCATGCCGGGGTAGGTGACTGTGCACAGGGGGCTGGATGGTGATTTGTTTGGGGGATTGTGTGCATGCAGGGGACTTGGATGTGGGTGTGTGGGTGTTGGGGACAGGGTAGGGGATGGGTCCTGGTGGTAATGAGGAGATGGGGTGATACATGCATTACAGGTGTGGTGACTGTTAAGGTACTGTAGTTGACTTACCCGAGTCCAGTCCTCCAGTGAGTCCGGTGAGGCCTCCGGGTGCAGGATAGCCAGGACCTTCTCCTCCCAGTCGGTGTATTCGGGGGAGGAGGTGAGGGACCACCACCAGTCTTCTGTAGGGCGATGTTGTGCCTGGATGCCATTTATTTGTATTTATTTTAAGAGTTTTCTATAGCGCTAGCAAGACCGAGAGGGTAACAGAGCGCTATACAACAGAACAGAAAATAAACATAAGAAACACACGAGTCAAGAGTCACTTTGTAGAATGAGGATACATAGGGGTTGTCATGGATAGAAGGGTGGCAATTCGAGGAAGGAGGAGTGGTGAAAGAGAGACCCTTATTGATGTGAGGGTTGGTTTAGGAGGAATTCTTTCAGTAGTTTCTTGAAGGTCATGTGGGAGGGGTTAGATCTGATGTGAATGGGTAAGGAGTTCCATATTCTCGGAGCGTTGTTTGAGAAGGAGCATGATCGAGTTTTTTGCTTGTTAGGTTTCGGTAGGAGGAGGAGGAGAGAGTTTGTGCTTCTCAAAGATCTGGTTTAACCAGCTTTCACTCGCTTGTTAGCGAGGTATTCAGGCTTCCCAGTGTGAAGGGCTTTGTGTGTCAGGCATGCAGTGCGGAACAGGCAACGGGCCTCAATCGAGAGCCATTTCAGACTCCTCAAGGCTGGGGAGATGTGGTCAAATTTTTTAGTTCCCGTCACTAGTCTAGCAGCTGCATGAAGAGTAAACCTCATAGGGGCGAGTTGGGATTTGGCCGTGCCAGTGAGGATAGAGATCCCATAGTCTAGTCTTGAGAGTGCCAGTGCTTGAGTGGCCTGTTTGAGGTCATATTGGGGAATGAAGGATTTGATTTTGTGAAGACGTTTAAGGCGGAGGAAGGCATTATTAGCGTTCGACTTGATGTGGTCCTGCATGGTCAGGTTGGAGTCCAGAGAAATTCCCAGGGATTTGACCGTGGTAGACGGGGAGAGAGTGCATTTGAGGGCGTCAATAGATTTTAGCCATTCTTGCAGTTGAGGAAGCTGGTTAGATTTCGAGAGGAGGAGTATTTCCGTCTTCTCGTGATTGAGTTTGAGGTGGTTATGTGAGAGCCAGCATAGGGCTTCTTTAAGGGTATTGTTCAGACGGTGGATGTCGTCTAAGGTAGATAGTTCAATATAGAGTTGCGTGTCATCAGCATAGAGGTGGAAGGGGATATTGGCTCGAGTGAGGATAGTGGTAAGAGGGTCCATGTAGATGTTGAAGAGAGTTGGAGAGAGGACAGAACCCTGGGGGACCCCTCTGGTGATAAGGGAGGTGAGTGAGGTCGAGTTAAGAAGTTTTACTTGTTGTGTTCGGTTTTGTAAGAAGGAGGAAAACCAGCGGAGGACAGTACCTTCAATGCCTACTCTCTTTTGGAGGGAGTCGAGAAGGAGTTTGTGGTCGACAGTGTCAAAGGCTGCTGTAAGATCAAGGAGAATGAGTAGGCAGGGTCTGTCAGAGTCAAGAGAGATGAGGAGGTCATCTACAATGTTAAGGATGGCTGATTCAGTGCTGCAGCCTTTCCGGAAGCCAGATTGAAGAGGGTTTAGGAGGCTGTTGAAATCAATATGTTGGGTTAATTGTTGGAGAGCACATTTTTCAAGAGCCATGGACCGAACCTTCCCACCTAGGTCGTTCCATCTCTTCCTGATGTCCTCCCTTGTGCGTGGATGGTTTCCCACTGCGTTGACTTTGTTGACAATCGTCTGCCATAGCTCCATCTTCCTGGCCACGGGTGTCTGCTGCACCTGTGCCCCGAATAGGTGTGGCTCGACCCGGAGTATTTCATCCACCATGGTCCTTAGCTCTGTGTCTGTGAAGCGAGGGTGCTTAGGGGATGCCATGGTGTGTGTTGTGGGTAGTGTGCTGTAGTGTATTGGTGAGGGTGCTGTTGTGTGGTTGAGTGTGTGGCTTGTGATGGTGGTTGAGCAATGTATGTGTTTTGGTGGTGTATTTGTGTGTGCGACTTGTGCGATGGTTAGTTCAGTGTATGCGTGTTGTGTAGTCAATATCTGTTGTGCTATTGACGTTGCAAAGGTGTGTGGGGTGTCTACGTGTCTGTTTTATAGTGTTGTAGATGTGTGTCAGGTGTGTGGTTTTCAAACTTGCCAATGTATGCATTTGTTGTTGGCGGGTCCCATTGCTGGCCGTGGCGGTCCGTACCGCGGAAGGTCATTCAACATTCACTGTCCACCAAGTTGATTTGTGCATCATTATTTGGTGGGCAGACAATTTGTCTGCATGTCGGTGGCGGGGTGAGGTGTACTGCCTTTCCGCAGTCATTGGCCCTGGCGGTGGGTGGAGGTTTCAGGATTTTTGGAGGTTTGTCTTTTTGGCATCATTATACGGCGGTTTGCAGTTCACCGCCACTGGTGGTCCTTTGTTCACCGACAGCACGGCGGTGAATGTCGCCAAGTTCATAATGAGGGCCTATATTCCCCCAGGAAATGCATTAATTGATGGTGAGTCCAAAAGAATACTGCTTACTGGCTGCGACTATGCAATGTTACAGGTGACATCTGCCCCACAAGTAAAAAAATGAGAGCACCTATTTTGATCCTAAATGTATTTAACAAAAGGCTAGGGAACAGGAGCATGAGGAATGGAAAAGGGGAGGTTGTACACAAGAAATAGAAGGGTTATTGTAAGGAAATGCCTCCTTGGCATGGTTGCCCCCTGACTTTTTGCCTTTGCTGATGCTATGTTTACAATTGAAAGTGTGCTGAGGCCTGCTAACCAGGCCCCAGCACCAGTGTTCTTTCCCTAACCTGTACTTTTGTATCCACAATTGGCAGACCCTGGCATCCAGATAAGTCCCTTGTAACTGGTACTTCTAGTACCAAGGGCCCTGATGCCAAGGAAGGTCTCTAAGGGCTGCAGCATGTCTTATGCCACCCTGGAGACCTCTCACTCAGCACAGACACACTGCTTGCCAGCTTGTGTGTGCTAGTGAGGACAAAACGAGTAAGTCGACATGGCACTCCCCTCAGGGTGCCATGCCAGCCTCTCACTGCCTATGCAGTATAGGTAAGACACCCCTCTAGCAGGCCTTACAGCCCTAAGGCAGGGTGCACTATACCATAGGTGAGGGTACCAGTGCATGAGCATGGTACCCCTACAGTGTCTAAACAAAACCTTAGACATTGTAAGTGCAGGGTGGCCATAAGAGTATATGGTCTGGGAGTTTGTCAAACACGAACTCCACAGCACCATAATGGCTACACTGAAAACTGGGAAGTTTGGTATCAAACTTCTCAGCACAATAAATGCACACTGATGCCAGTGTACATTTTATTGCAAAATACACCCCAGAGGGCACCTTAGAGGTGCCCCCTGAAACTTAACCGACTGTCTGTGTAGGCTGACTAGTTCCAGCAGCCTGCCACACCAGAGACATGTTGCTGGCCCCATGGGGAGAGTGCCTTTGTCACTCTGAGGCCAGTAACAAAGCCTGCACTGGGTGGAGATGCTAACACCTCCCCCAGGCAGGAGCTGTAACACCTGGCGGTGAGCCTCAAAGGCTCACCCCTTTGTCACAGCCCAGCAGGGCACTCCAGCTTAGTGGAGTTGCCCGCCCCCTCCGGCCACGGCCCCCACTTTTGGCGGCAAGGCTGGAGGGAACAAAGAAAGCAACAAGGAGGAGTCACTGGCCAGTCAGGACAGCCCCTAAGGTGTCCTGAGCTGAGGTGACTCTAACTTTTAGAAATCCTCCATCTTGCAGATGGAGGATTCCCCCAATAGGGTTAGGATTGTGACCCCCTCCCCTTGGGAGGAGGCACAAAGAGGGTGTACCCACCCTCAGGGCTAGTAGCCATTGGCTACTAACCCCCCAGACCTAAACACGCCCTTAAATTTAGTATTTAAGGGCTACCCTGAACCCTAGAAAATTAGATTCCTGCAACTACAAGAAGAAGGACTGCCTAGCTGAAAACCCCTGCAGAGGAAGACCAGAAGACGACAACTGCCTTGGCTCCAGAAACTCACCGGCCTGTCTCCTGCCTTCCAAAGATCCTGCTCCAGCGACGCCTTCCAAAGGGACCAGCGACCTCGACATCCTCTGAGGACTGCCCCTGCTTCGAAAAGACAAGAAACTCCCGAGGACAGCGGACCTGCTCCAAGAAAAGCTGCAACTTTGTTTCCAGCAGCTTTAAAGAACCCTGCAAGCTCCCCGCAAGAAGCGTGAGACTTGCAACACTGCACCCGGCGACCCCGACTCGGCTGGTGGCGATCCAACACCTCAGGAGGGACCCCAGGACTACTCTAAGACTGTGAGTACAAAAAACCTGTCCCCCCTGAGCCCCCACAGCGCCGCCTGCAGAGGGAATCCCGAGGCTTCCCCTGACCGCGACTCTTTGAATCCTAAGTCCCGACACCTGGGAGAGACCCTGCACCCGCAGCCTCCAGGACCTGAAGGACCGGACTTTCACTGGAGGAGTGACCCCCAGGAGTCCCTCTCCCTTGACCAAGTGGAGGTTTCCCCGAGGAACCCCCCCCTTGCCTGCCTGCAGCGCTGAAGAGATCCCTAGATCTCCCATTGACTTCCATTACAAACCCGACGCTTGTTTCTACACTGCACCCGGCCGCCCCGCGCCGCTGAGGGTGAAATTTCTGTGTGGACTTGTGTCCCCCCCGGTGCCCTACAAAACCCCCCTGGTCTGCCCTCCGAAGACGCGGGTACTTACCTGCAAACAGACCGGAACCGGGGCACCCCCTTTTCTCCATTCTAGCCTATGCGTTTTGGGCACCACTTTGAACTCTGCACCTGACCGGCCCTGAGCTGCTGGTGTGGTGACTTTGGGGTTGCTCTGAACCCCCAACGGTGGGCTACCTTGGACCAAGAACTGAACCCTGTAAGTGTCTTACTTACCTGGTAAAACTAACAAAAACTTACCTCCCCCAGGAACTGTGAAAATTGCACTGTGTCCACTTTTAAAACAGCTATTTGTCAATAACTTGAAAAGTATACATGCAATTGAAATGATTCAAAGTTCCTAATGTACTTACCTGCAATACCTTTCAAATGAGATATTACATGTAGAATTTGAACCTGTGGTTCTTAAAATAAACTAAGAAAAGATATTTTTCTATATAAAAACCTATTGGCTGGATTTGTCTCTGAGTGTGTGTACCTCATTTATTGTCTATGTGTATGTACAACAAATGCTTAACACTACTCCTTGGATAAGCCTACTGCTCGACCACACTACCACAAAATAGAGCATTAGTATTATCTATTTTTACCACTATTTTACCTCTAAGGGGAACCCTTGGACTCTGTGCATGCTATTCCTTACTTTGAAATAGCACATACAGAGCCAACTTCCTACATTGGTGGATCAGCGGTGGGGTACAAGACTTTGCATTTGCTGTACTACTCAGCCAATACCTGATCACACGACAAATTCCAAAATTGTCATTAGAAACTCATTTTTGCAATTTGAAAAGTTTTCTAAATTCTTAAAAGACCTGCTAGGGCCTTGTGTTAGATCCTGTTTAGCATTTCTTTTAGAGTTTAAAAGTTTGTAAAAGTTTGAATTAGATTCTAGAACCAGTTGTAGATTCTTAAAAAGTATTCCAACTTTTAGAAGCAAAATGTCTAGCACAGATGTGACTGTGGTGGAACTCGACACCACACCTTACCTCCATCTTAAGATGAGGGAGCTAAGGTCACTCTGTAAAATAAAGAAAATAACAATGGGCCCCAAACCTACCAAAATACAGCTCCAGGAGCTTTTGGCAGAGTTTGAAAAGGCCAACCCCTCTGAGGGTGGCAACTCAGAGGAAGAGGATAGTGACTTGGAGGAAAATTCCCCCCTACCAGTCCTATCTAGGGAGGACAGGGTCCCTCAAACCCTGACTCCTAAAATAATAGTCAGAGATGCTGGTTCCCTCACAGGAGAGACCAACACCTCTGAAATCACTGAGGATAGCCCCAGTGAAGAGGACATCCAGTTAGCCAGGATGGCCAAAAGATTGGCTTTGGAAAGACAGATCCTAGCCATAGAGAGGGAAAGACAAGAGATGGGCCTAGGACCCATCAATGGTGGCAGCAACATAAATAGGGTCAGAGATTCTCCTGACATGTTGAAAATCCCTAAAGGGATTGTAACTAAATATGAAGATGGTGATGACATCACCAAATGGTTCACAGCTTTTGAGAGGGCTTGTGTAACCAGAAAAGTGAACAGATCTCACTGGGGTGCTCTCCTTTGGGAAATGTTCACAGGAAAGTGTAGGGATAGACTCCTCACACTCTCTGGACAAGATGCAGAATCTTATGACCTCATGAAGGGTACCCTGATTGAGGGCTTTGGATTCTCCACTGAGGAGTATAGGATTAGATTCAGGGGGGCTCAAAAATCTTCGAGCCAGACCTGGGTTGACTTTGTAGACTACTCAGTGAAAACACTAGATGGTTGGATTCAAGGCAGTGGTGTAAGTAATTATGATGGGCTGTACAATTTATTTGTGAAAGAACACCTGTTAAGTAATTGTTTCAATGATAAACTGCATCAGCATCTGGTAGACCTAGGACCAATTTCTCCCCAAGAATTGGGAAAGAAGGCGGACCATTGGGTCAAGACAAGGGTGTCCAAGACTTCAACAGGGGGTGACCAAAAGAAAGGGGTCACAAAGACTCCCCAGGGGAAGGGTGATGAGACAACCAAAACTAAAAATAGTAAAGAGTCTTCTACAGGCCCCCAAAAACCTGCACAGGAGGGTGGGCCCAGAGCCTCTTCACAAAACAATGGGTACAAGGGTAAAAACTTTGATCCCAAAAAGGCCTGGTGTCATAGCTGTAAACAGCATGGACACCAAACTGGAGACAAGGCCTGTCCCAAGAAAGGTTCCACTCCAAACTCCCATCCAGGTAACACTGGTATGGCTAGTCTCCAAGTGGGATCAACAGTGTGCCCAGAGCAAATCAGGGTCCACACTGAAGCTACTCTAGTTTCTGAGGGTGGGGTGGATTTAGCCACACTAGCTGTCTGGCCGCCTAACATGCAAAAATACAGACAGCAACTCTTAATTAATGGGACTAGAATAGAGGGCCTGAGGGATACAGGTGCCAGTGTCACCATGGTGACAGAGAAACTGGTTTCCCCTGGCCAATACCTGACTGGAAAAACTTACACAGTCACCAACGCTGACAATCAGAGAAAAGTACATCCCATGGCAATGGTTACTTTAGAATGGGGAGGGGTCAATGGCCTGAAACAGGTGGTGGTCTCCTCAAATATCCCAGTGGACTGTCTGCTTGGAAATGACCTGGAGTCCTCAGCATGGGCTGAGGTAGAACTAAAAACCCATGCAGCAATGCTGGGTATCCCTGAACTGGTGTGTGTGAAAACAAGAGCACAGTGCAAGGCACAGGGTGAAAAAGTAGAGCTGGAGTCTGGAAAAATGGCCCAGCCTACCAAGAGAACAGGAAAGTCAGTTGGGAAACCAACTGCAACACAGCAAAAGAAAGGGAACCTCTCTTCTCAGGAAGAAGTTCTGCCCTCTGAGGGAACTGAGCCTTTGGAGCTTGAACCTTATCAGGTTGAGCTCTTAGGCCCAGGGGGACCCTCAAGGGAGGAGCTGTGTAAGGGACAAGAAACCTGTCCCTCTCTTGAAGGCCTTAGGCAGCAAGCTGCTGAAGAGTCCAAAGGCAAGAAAAATGGAACGCATAGGGTCTATTGGGAAGATGGACTCCTGTACACTGAGGCCAGAGACCCCAAACCTGGTGCCACTAGGAGAGTGGTAGTGCCTCAGCTGTTCAGGAAGTTCATCCTAACATTGGCCCATGACATTCCCCTTGCTGGACATTTGGGACAAACCAAGACGTGGGAGAGGTTAGTCAACCACTTCTACTGGCCCAATATGTCCAACATGGTTAAGGAGTTTTGCCTCTCCTGCCCCACCTGTCAAGCCAGTGGTAAGACAGGTGGGCATCCAAAGGCCCCCCTCATTCCACTTCCAGTGGTGGGGGTGCCCTTTGAAAGAGTGGGTGTGGACATAGTTGGTCCACTAGAACCTCCCACAGCCTCAGGAAATATGTATATCCTGGTAGTAGTGGATCATGCTACCAGGTATCCTGAAGCTATTCCCCTTAGGTCGACTACTGCCCCTGCAGTAGCCAAGGCCCTCATTGGTATCTTTACCAGAGTGGGTTTCCCTAAGGAGGTGGTGTCTGACAGAGGTACCAACTTCATGTCAGCATACCTAAAGCACATGTGGAATGAGTGTGGGGTGACTTATAAATTCACTACACCATACCATCCACAAACTAATGGCTTAGTTGAGAGATTCAACAAGACATTAAAGGGCATGATCATGGGGCTCCCAGAAAAACTCAAAAGGAGATGGGATGTCCTCTTGCCATGTCTGCTTTTCGCTTACAGAGAGGTGCCACAGAAGGGAGTAGGATTCTCACCCTTTGAACTTCTGTTTGGTCATCCTGTAAGGGGACCACTTGCCCTTGTTAAAGAAGGCTGGGAGAGACCTCTCCATGAGCCTAAACAGGACATAGTGGACTATGTACTTGGCCTTCGCTCTAGAATGGCAGAGTACATGGAAAAGGCAACCAAAAACCTTGAGGCCAGCCAACAGCTCCAGAAGTTTTGGTATGACCAAAAGGCTGCACTGGTTGAGTTCCAACCAGGGCAGAAAGTCTGGGTTCTGGAGCCTGTGGCTCCCAGGGCACTCCAGGACAAATGGAGTGGCCCTTACCCAGTACTAGAAAGGAAGAGTCAGGTCACCTACCTGGTGGACCTGGGCACAAGCAGGAGCCCCAAGAGGGTGATCCATGTGAACCGCCTTAAGCTCTTCCATGACAGGGCTGATGTGAATCTGTTGATGGTAACAGATGAGGATCAGGAGGCAGAGAGTGAACCTCTCCCTGATCTTCTGTCATCAGACCCAAAAGATGGCACAGTAGATGGAGTGATCTACTCAGACACCCTCTGTGGCCAACAGCAAGCTGATTGTAGGAGAGTCCTACAACAGTTTCCTGAACTCTTCTCCTTAACCCCTGGTCAGACACACCTGTGTACCCATGATGTGGACACAGGAGACAGCATGCCTGTCAAGAACAAAATCTTTAGATAGTCTGACCATGTTAAGGAAAGCATCAAGGTGGAAGTCCACAAGATGCTGGAATTGGGAGTAATTGAGCGCTCTGACAGCCCCTGGGCTAGCCCAGTGGTCTTAGTCCCCAAACCTCACACCAAAGATGGAAAGAAAGAGATGAGGTTTTGTGTGGACTACAGAGGGCTCAATTCTGTCACCAAGACAGATGCCCATCCAATTCCAAGAGCTGATGAGCTCATTGATAAATTAGGTGCTGCCAAATTTCTAAGTACCTTTGACTTGACAGCAGGGTACTGGCAAATAAAAATGGCACCTGGAGCAAAAGAAAAGACAGCATTCTCCACACCTGATGGGCATTATCAGTTTACTGTTATGCCCTTTGGTTTAAAGAATGCCCCTGCCACCTTCCAAAGGTTGGTGAATCAAGTCCTTGCTGGCTTGGAGTCCTTTAGCACAGCTTATCTTGATGATATTGCTGTCTTTAGCTCCACCTGGCAGGATCACCTGGTCCACCTGAGGAAGGTTTTGAAGGCTCTGCAATCTGCAGGCCTCTCTATCAAGGCATCCAAATGCCAGATAGGGCAGGGAACTGTGGTTTACTTGGGCCACCTTGTAGGTGGAGGCCAAGTTCAGCCACTCCAACCCAAGATCCAGACTATTCTGGACTGGGTAGCTCCAAAAACCCAGACTCAAGTCAGGGCATTCCTTGGCTTGACTGGGTATTACAGGAGGTTTGTGAAGGGATATGGATCCATTGTGACAGCCCTCACTGAACTCACCTCCAAGAAAATGCCCAAGAAAGTGAACTGGACTGTGGAATGCCAACAGGCCTTTGACACCCTGAAACAAGCAATGTGCTCAGCACCAGTTCTAAAAGCTCCAGATTATTCTAAGCAGTTCATTGTGCAGACTGATGCCTCTGAACATGGGATAGGGGCAGTTTTGTCCCAAACAAATGATGATGGCCTTGACCAGCCTGTTGCTTTCATTAGCAGGAGGTTACTCCCCAGGGAGCAGCGTTGGAGTGCCATTGAGAGGGAGGCCTTTGCTGTGGTTTGGTCCCTGAAGAAGCTGAGACCATACCTCTTTGGGACTCACTTCCTAGTTCAAACTGACCACAGACCTCTCAAATGGCTGATGCAAATGAAAGGTGAAAATCCTAAACTGTTGAGGTGGTCCATCTCCCTACAGGGAATGGACTTTATAGTGGAACACAGACCTGGGACTGCCCATGCCAATGCAGATGGCCTTTCCAGGTTCTTCCACTTAGAAAATGAAGACTCTCTTGGGAAAGGTTAGTCTCATCCTCTTTCGTTTGGGGGGGGGTTGTGTAAGGAAATGCCTCCTTGGCATGGTTGCCCCCTGACTTTTTGCCTTTGCTGATGCTATGTTTACAATTGAAAGTGTGCTGAGGCCTGCTAACCAGGCCCCAGCACCAGTGTTCTTTCCCTAACCTGTACTTTTGTATCCACAATTGGCAGACCCTGGCATCCAGATAAGTCCCTTGTAACTGGTACTTCTAGTACCAAGGGCCCTGATGCCAAGGAAGGTCTCTAAGGGCTGCAGCATGTCTTATGCCACCCTGGAGACCTCTCACTCAGCACAGACACACTGCTTGCCAGCTTGTGTGTGCTAGTGAGGACAAAACGAGTAAGTCGACATGGCACTCCCCTCAGGGTGCCATGCCAGCCTCTCACTGCCTATGCAGTATAGGTAAGACACCCCTCTAGCAGGCCTTACAGCCCTAAGGCAGGGTGCACTATACCATAGGTGAGGGTACCAGTGCATGAGCATGGTACCCCTACAGTGTCTAAACAAAACCTTAGACATTGTAAGTGCAGGGTGGCCATAAGAGTATATGGTCTGGGAGTTTGTCAAACACGAACTCCACAGCACCATAATGGCTACACTGAAAACTGGGAAGTTTGGTATCAAACTTCTCAGCACAATAAATGCACACTGATGCCAGTGTACATTTTATTGCAAAATACACCCCAGAGGGCACCTTAGAGGTGCCCCCTGAAACTTAACCGACTGTCTGTGTAGGCTGACTAGTTCCAGCAGCCTGCCACACCAGAGACATGTTGCTGGCCCCATGGGGAGAGTGCCTTTGTCACTCTGAGGCCAGTAACAAAGCCTGCACTGGGTGGAGATGCTAACACCTCCCCCAGGCAGGAGCTGTAACACCTGGCGGTGAGCCTCAAAGGCTCACCCCTTTGTCACAGCCCAGCAGGGCACTCCAGCTTAGTGGAGTTGCCCGCCCCCTCCGGCCACGGCCCCCACTTTTGGCGGCAAGGCTGGAGGGAACAAAGAAAGCAACAAGGAGGAGTCACTGGCCAGTCAGGACAGCCCCTAAGGTGTCCTGAGCTGAGGTGACTCTAACTTTTAGAAATCCTCCATCTTGCAGATGGAGGATTCCCCCAATAGGGTTAGGATTGTGACCCCCTCCCCTTGGGAGGAGGCACAAAGAGGGTGTACCCACCCTCAGGGCTAGTAGCCATTGGCTACTAACCCCCCAGACCTAAACACGCCCTTAAATTTAGTATTTAAGGGCTACCCTGAACCCTAGAAAATTAGATTCCTGCAACTACAAGAAGAAGGACTGCCTAGCTGAAAACCCCTGCAGAGGAAGACCAGAAGACGACAACTGCCTTGGCTCCAGAAACTCACCGGCCTGTCTCCTGCCTTCCAAAGATCCTGCTCCAGCGACGCCTTCCAAAGGGACCAGCGACCTCGACATCCTCTGAGGACTGCCCCTGCTTCGAAAAGACAAGAAACTCCCGAGGACAGCGGACCTGCTCCAAGAAAAGCTGCAACTTTGTTTCCAGCAGCTTTAAAGAACCCTGCAAGCTCCCCGCAAGAAGCGTGAGACTTGCAACACTGCACCCGGCGACCCCGACTCGGCTGGTGGCGATCCAACACCTCAGGAGGGACCCCAGGACTACTCTAAGACTGTGAGTACAAAAAATCTGTCCCCCCTGTGCCCCCACAGCGCCGCCTGCAGAGGGAATCCCGAGGCTTCCCCTGACCGCGACTCTTTGAATCCTAAGTCCCGACACCTGGGAGAGACCCTGCACCCGCAGCCCCCAGGACCTGAAGGACCGGACTTTCACTGGAGGAGTGACCCCCAGGAGTCCCTCTCCCTTGACCAAGTGGAGGTTTCCCCGAGGAACCCCCCCCTTGCCTGCCTGCAGCGCTGAAGAGATCCCTAGATCTCCCATTGACTTCCATTACAAACCGACGCTTGTTTCTACACTGCACCCGGCCGCCCGCGCGCCGCTGAGGGTGAAATTTATGTGTGGACTTGTGTCCCCCCCGGTGCCCTACAAAACCCCCCTGGTCTGCCCTCCGAAGACGCGGGTACTTACCTGCAAACAGACCGGAACCGGGGCACCCCCTTCTCTCCATTCTAGCCTATGCGTTTTGGGCACCACTTTGAACTCTGCACCTGACCGGCCCTGAGCTGCTGGTGTGGTGACTTTGGGGTTGGTCTGAACCCCCAACGGTGGGCTACCTTGGACCAAGAACTGAACCCTGTAAGTGTCTTACTTACCTGGTAAAACTAACAAAAACTTACCTCCCCCAGGAACTGTGAAAATTGCACTGTGTCCACTTTTAAAACAGCTATTTGTCAATAACTTGAAAAGTATACATGCAATTGAAATGATTCAAAGTTCCTAATGTACTTACCTGCAATACCTTTCAAATGAGATATTACATGTAGAATTTGAACCTGTGGTTCTTAAAATAAACTAAGAAAAGATATTTTTCTATATAAAAACCTATTGGCTGGATTTGTCTCTGAGTGTGTGTACCTCATTTATTGTCTATGTGTATGTACAACAAATGCTTAACACTACTCCTTGGATAAGCCTACTGCTCGACCACACTACCACAAAATAGAGCATTAGTATTATCTATTTTTACCACTATTTTACCTCTAAGGGGAACCCTTGGACTCTGTGCATGCTATTCCTTACTTTGAAATAGCACATACAGAGCCAACTTCCTACAGTTATGGATAGGTCCAAATAGTAGAATTTGTTCACCATCAGCAATGCTTTCTTCTATGGCTTATTTCCATGGCCCCTTACACGTGGGACGTGATGGAATGATTAGCTGGTTTTCTCATGTTGGTACAATGCTAAATTTCTCCAATATGCTGAACATTTGTGTAGACAATGTGCTGTTTATGCCCAGTACAACACAGGGAAGGGTACACCAACTGTGCCAGGCCACTTTCCACCACCACACAGAGCCTTTGAGAGCTTGCAAATGGATTTTATTGAGATGCCTCCTGCACACAAGTACAAATATGTTTTGATTATCGTATGCATGTGGGTTGAGGCATATCCAACAAAGAACTGCAATGCACAAACTTTTGCTAAATGTCTTTTAAAGGAATTGATCCCACGTTTTGGAGCCCCAGCCCTTTTATATTCTGACAATAGACCTGGATTTATTTTCCATGTAATTCAGGGAATATGCTGGGGGCTGGGATTCACACAAAAACTGCATAGTGCATATCATCCACCAGCCGCAAGACGGGCTGAGAGGACCAACGGAGTACTGAAAAATAAGTTAGGGAAGATTTGTGTATCCACTGAACTTTCTTTGTTGGCTATGAGGAGCACTCCTGCTATTGAGTGACAAAATTGAGCTCCCACAACATTTTGTTTTGGTGTCCCATGAATATTCCAGGCTATATGTCCATTACTCCACTATCAGTATCAGATCATCGACTGTTACAATATTGCAATAAACTAACAAACATTGCACTATCTTCACCTCCAGGTGCTGCAGGCCCTACCTAAAGCAGACAACCCACCATAACACAGACTCCAGCCCGGTGACTGGGTTTGGGTGAAGGCCCACACCAGATGACACTGCCGTCAACCATGTTGGAAAGGGCCATCCCAGGTCCTCCTGACCACTGCCATAGCTGTCAAGTGTGAGGGACTGACTTCCTGGATCCACAGCTCCTACACCAAGAAGACAGCGGAGCCAAATGATCAATAGCGAACATCAGAGACGATGCCAACTGTTCCAACACCGGCGGTCCTGTCACCAACTCCACGTTACAACCTCCACTTCAGAAAAACAGCAGGTGGCACTGACAGGGCTGCTCGTGCTGCACCTTTTCGGAAGAAGGGGAGTGCAAGCAGGCCCTGTGCTGATTCCTCATCAGACTGCTCATGCTGCACACCTATAAGGGACCAAGAGAGCAAGTGAGTTCATTTCTAAGTGGTCCACAGATGTACCCAGCGAGCATTATGAGCTAGATAACCTCTGATGCCAAACAAGGAGAGTACCAACAACCGAAAAGCAGTAATTGCCATATTATACCTACTCTGTTCTGCAACAGCTAGAACATACTTTATTTATATACAGTATATATATATATATATATATATATATATATATATATATATATATATATTATGTATTTATATGTGCATATATATATATATATATATATATATATATATATATATATATATATATATGGTGAAAGACTAAACTCAACAGCTAGACAGACTGCAACTACTACACCTAAGGACTTCCCTATCCACCAACAGCCCCAAGAATGATGGACAGAAGAAAGTAAGTGGTTCTGGGTGCTGAAAGTCATCTGTACTCCTCTCCCTGGAATAATAGTAGCAACTATAATAATACTATTTTCAGATAAAATATGTATACTATTTCTAGATAGACCCAGTGCCCTAAATGAAACTGAAATGTTGCATGGGGAGCAATCTGGAAACGTGTAGAGGCAGAGGGAATAGGAAAACTGGGAGAAGGGAGAGATAGAGCACAGGTGGCATGGAGTGTAAGGAAACATATGACTAAAACAGGTTTGTGCAGATGGTAAATATGCATGTGGAATTGGTAAACATATCAGGTTGTTTTGTGTGCATACATCTGCCCATCCATTCTCAAGAAAAGATGGATTATACAGCTGCTACAGTTTGCAAACATGTAGGATGTAAGGTGGTAAATGAGTTAATACAGCAACCTTTTGGGGTACCCGTCAGGTACACAAGAATATCCCGTGATCAACGCAGACCCCAAGGTGACACCCCATGTGATGGCTAGGTACCCCAGATGGGAGACCATTTACTATTAAACCAACTGAAAGAAATGGGACAAAGAGAAATAGATAGGAAAGGGGAACCAACAGCTTGCACAGACTGAAGAGAGCTTGGGTGTTCCCTATTTAAGCATTCATAATAACACAGTCACACCTTGGTACATCAGATACCATAGTGGCAGTAGTCGAGTGATCAATACCCCAGATGAGAACTTGTGCCATATATATATATATATATATATATATATATATACACCAGCTATAAAAAGTTTAGATAGAATAACAGATGGCCCGAAAAGACTGTCAGTGGGCTTGTCAGGACCAAGTGGATTTTTCTTCACATGAGGGAACTCTGCATACTTCCGGCTACCTTCTGGATGGTATGGTAGTTACTGTAGTGAATCCTATCTTGCTTTAATGGAAAACAGCAGTTAGCTTAGCCTTTGGCTTGCAGACTCTTCCCCCGTCACCTAGTGACTTTTACCCTACTTAGTTTGCTCAGTTTTAGCGCATTGATTTAATTATATCTCTTAAGATGGCTTCCTTGTTTCTAGTTAGGCCAATGTTTTAGTTTCACGTTATTAGTGCCACCATGCTAAAGCATCAATATCAAGTGACAAAGATAAACAAACTGTAGGTGTTCATATTAGAAACTTTCCCTCTTTACGCCTTCGAGGGAATTATTTACATAAATTGCCGCCCCAAACATGTCTTGTTATCTATTGTTTGGGAACAGACCTACGTCAGGGATCCGAGCAGATCTGTATAAATGCACCTCAGTTAGACAGATAGTCAGAGGGATTCCGACCAGATGCCATCGCTGCTATTGATGCTGCACGCCACCTTGACGCTGACCCAGCCTTCGTGTTCCTACGGTGTCTGAGCTAGAGACCACATTCTACAGTAACAAGGGTTGGGGGGCTCTTCTCATTAGCATGCAATTGGCAGATTAGGTTTATCACACCTAGCTCTCTTCAAGCAGTTGAACAATGTTCAGCATTACCAACGGTCAGCAAAGGATTGTTGCATTTTGCAGAGGCTCGCAGAAACTGTTCCCAACCTATAGACGCTTTCTGGAGTGATAGTATTTTGGGGTGTGTAAGAACTTTGACTAGGCCGTACACCTTGGATCCAACAACCGGTTGACCTTTGTAGAGGAATTCGCCTCTTTCTCTCTCCATGAGGACAGGTCTTTAGAAGCTGACATTTTACTTAGCAACTTTTGAGTGGCCCCTCTGTGCCTTTGACTTATATTTTTTTCAACATTCTTCAACAATGATGTCTGATGGTGGTGGTGGTGATTGTTGAGATGTTGAAAAGGGTTGTGGAGGCTGTTCAGAGACGAGGGCATATAGAGGCAACCTGTTTTTTTCAACATTCAACTGCCTATAATATTTGTAAAAGTTTTGAAAAAAACTGGAGTAAAGCCCTGCTCTGTCGTTAGGTTTCAAATCAGTACGGTTCAAAATGTCTAATCTCGGCATCCAGGCACTGCATTTCAACTTTCCGGATAACCCAGGCATCTCCTGTAGACACCCCAAACTGTTCCAGCTGCTGTCAGGGTGCCCAGTGCATCTTTTGGGCATGATCTATCAGTTCCCAGTTAGGAGGTTGATAATGAGCAGTATAGCATTGCCCAACAAAGACCCTATATAACACCTCTTGTCTGCTTTACCAGTTTCTTCTCAGAAATGAGGGAAGCAAAGCTTCTCAATAAGGTGGTGCTTCTTCTTTAAAACAAGGACCTGGCACTCTGATATAGGGACATTACTTTTTAGGGTGTTTAGGGCGATTTCTGAAATGGCAACCCCTAAATTGTCCGAAGCCGCACACAGAATGGCCTTTCTTTGCTGAGGATTAGTTGTGACTAGCATTTTTAGGGGGTGCTAGATGACGGCGTAGACGTACAGATATGGTCGATGGGTATTTAAAGGTCTAGAGTGTAAATGTTACGGAAGTCTCCTTAAAGATTCTTTTTAATTGCTCTGAGCTCGATTTTAAGTGTGTAAGCAATGGGGAGATTTGGTGGGAAAATACCAGCATGCAGTCTGTAGTCTTCTAGAGCATTAGGTTGTAAGTCTACCAGTAAGTAACTGTGGGGTTTCTCTGTAGCATTGTTAAAGACTTCCAAGAAAAACTGGGTGTTTCTAGGGTAAATATGTTTGGCTATTACGGATATCTGTTTGTCTGAGTTTTTTTAATTTTTTTTATAATAAAACCAGGTAGGAGGTGTAGAGAGCTATAGAATGGTTGGCCTTACCCTTGTAAAACAAGTTCTGCATGATTTAACATAAGCTTGGATTGCGATGGTGTGAATTGAGTAAAGACTTTCTCTATCTCAGGGTGATCCCCACCTTCGCTCATAAAGTCATCTACAATCACCATGTTTACAAGACCTGTAGGCTACAATGTATTATTGTTGAGATTATTCGGTATGCCTTCTATAAATCTGATGTGTGGGAACCTTAGAGATAGCTCTGTCTAAAGAACTTGCCAGCAGGAATAAAGCCTACAATATTGTTAGGGGTTTGGAAAAAACACTGGGAGCATTTTCTGATAGTTGCTACAAACTGGTTTCCATGGTCAGGGTTGCAAGACTCTAATGCTACTTCAATAATTGTACAGTAGGATTTTGTAGTCTTCAGTCAGGACCCTTTTATCAAACACTGCATGCAAGGTTTTATGCAATTGCTGGGTTTTCATTTTCTACTGATTTTGGACCAGAGTATGCTAGGTTGTTTTACAACAATTGCTTAATCTCGAGCAACTGTGAAAATGATAGAGTATTTGTTCACCAGATCAACTGGACTGTCAAAATGTAATTTGATGCTGTTGTTCACATTTAAGGGGATGCCTTTGACTTTTTATACATACTGCATTGTTAGAAGTTCTGTAAGAATAGATTTTTGATCCAGAATGACGTCAACTGGACTAGGTACTCATCCTTTTCTAGCTCGCTGGTTAAATCCGCTAGATAATCACTTAGTTGGGGAGAATCTTCATCCCCTAGTTTGCTCACAAAAATAACAGTCGGTATCATGATACAGACACTGTTCCTGAAGTTTATCCTTCAGACTGTAAAGCTCTAAATGAGTGTGAGCAGTTGTGAAACAGGCTACGAGGATGTTTATATTGTGACAACTTGTGGGGTACTCTTTTGTGTATTTACAAAACAGCACTGCAGTTTCGTCATCAATAAACTTGCAGTAACATGGCGCAAAAAGATATTCAAACAGTTAATCAGGATCTGTTACGATGGTCATGTTAGACAAGTTTCTACGCTGTGCGAATTTTCACCATAAGGAACTGATGCACAGCTTGACTGTCTGGCACTGTTGACTTCGATGAATTTGGGTCTCAAGCATATGGTCTCATGAGCATAGTGAACATTGATGTATTTTTGCTTTGAGGCCTCATTAATGCACCATTCTGGAAACTGCGATGCCTTCTGCTTGTCTCTGAAAATTAAGTTAATATACTCAGAAAAGAGTTGGGTTGTAGTCCTCTCAATGTGCCAAATTGTGTGCATTTTTCCAAGTTGGTATCCTTTCTCTAAGGGCCACCTATACCTCAATGCTACACCTGTGCCCGGTGAGCACCCTTTGCTCCTCAGTGTGCCAGCACTCACTAGTCTCTTTATTTTCAGTGCATGTTCAACATAGGAAAACATCAGCTTACCATTGACTCTGTATGGTAGTACGGGGAAGTAAAGCCTTTTTGGTGGGTAGACTTGACACTTAACTAACCCAAAGTACTTGTCTATGCCTTTAAAGTCCCTATATATGATGCTGGGGTGACCTAGAGGGCTATAACTTCATCTTGTTTACAAATGGATACAGACTTGTGAAATCGTAGTAATGTATTTTCTCACCCTCTCCCACAGCCCTCTACAACTGTATAGCGTTTGTATGACCCCCCCACCCCCCCCAAATAAGATGTGGGGGGTCTCCAAAGGTTCGGGTAACTCATTGCTCTTAATGAAAGAGCAGAATTATGCATCTGATGCTAGCCACTCATGCTCCTCAGAACAAAACCACAGTTTTCCGTAATATAGTTTTGCCATCGACAGAATAGACTAAATCTAGGACATCTCACCTTCTTATCAGCGACTACAATGCAGCCGTCCCTTTGACACATTTTACAATCCATTTCACACTGATGAGCTGTCTTGTGTGTTGTAGATGTGATCCCAATGGGTGCACACATACTTGGCCATTAGAAAACCCTTCAGGTTCAAGATACCATGAAAGTGATTTTCATGATGGAGAATGTAAACTGTCTTCCTTCTCACAGGCTATTGTTGAAGCAGATGTGCTGATTAAGAAAATTAGTTAAAATATCTATGTGTTTACTAATGAGAAAAATGTGTAGAAAAAATGAATCGTAGAAAAATAATGTGCAGATTTGAAATTGGGGAGTGATAACCATGTGTACTAAAATTGTATGAAATAATGAAAAGTGTATGAAGAAAACGTAATAATATGTCATAATGAGATGTTTAACCTATGTTTTATATTGATTTGTAGTCTAAAGTTAGCCGAACTAACGGCCTGGTTCCACTGGGCCTTGCACACTCGAAGGCATGAAATACTAATCGCTTTGCAAGTGACTGGAAACTGTTATGGTCAGCCTTGACCCGCTCGAAGTTCAACTTACTTAGCTAGAATTTTCTGCAATGTACCGGCGGACAGGAGGTGATGAAGACAATTTGATACAATTATGTGTAGAGCAGGCTAAATGTACTTTCCCAGGACTTGAACAATAGAGGCACTGACTGAAGAGCTATATGCAACAATTTTGATACCTGATGAGCCGGATGAAGAAGATATCACATGAAGAACCAATCCACATCTTGTGACTCAGGACATATGAAAATTAATAGATTTGGTAAACAAAAAAAACTATAGGTTAAAGTCATATCTTCCGACTGACTGAGCAATTAGGGGGATGGACAGAGACCCTAATAAAAAGTTGTGACCAGGGGTTAAGAGAGAGAGAGTTGCGGGAGAAGAATTGATGATGTCAGGAGACGCTGTCCGAGGTGCTGAGATTGGGCTCATGTTCCGTGAGCCTGATTCCCTATTGACCAATTGATGACCTGTCTTTATGATTGGTGTATCCAGGCCTCTCAGCTTTGACCCATGAACGTTTAAAACGTCTGGAGCGTCTGTGACCCTCTCCTAAATTTGTGTTTGGGGGTCCAGTCCATGCCATTGTAGGATGCGCTGTCATGTTATTTGGAACTTTTAGGCCCTGTCTGCATGGTTCTAATTTCTTTTTGGACGTGCAGACTTGTAAGGACCGTGGCGCTTTAGTACCTTTTTTTTTTTTTTTTTTAAATAGTTGGAACTTTGAACTGAGTCATTAATAAAGCTGGAACCCCTGCTCTTTAGGGAGCGCTGCAAAACTTGAGAAAGAGAGAAAAAAGGTGTTTCCCAATCTAAACACCCAGCGGAGGATACAATGCCTGCTCCTGAGGACGCCTTGCTGCTATACTCTGTTTCAAAGCTCTGATTATCACATCCGCTCCATTCTGTGCTATTGTCAGGGTATGTTGAGGCGGGGATGGAGGTTTTACACTTAATATGGTCTGGAGGGATCGTACGCGTCTGGAAGTGTAACCAGTGACATAGGAGATGGTGAATTTAAACGTTGGTCATAATAGCTCTGCGCAGGAGCATTTATTCAAGGTGTGTTCTTTTGGGAACAATCATTTTCAAGCCCTTCATCAACTAGGGTTTGTGAGATTTTTATATATAGTTGTGGCTCACCGGTTAGCCCCTTGAGAAGCCCTACACATGCAGAATACTGGTCCAGGTTGGGACGATCATTTTCAAGCCTTTCGTCCCGAAGGTTATATGAGATTTATAGTCTGTTTTGGGGATCCTCTGGGGAGCACATCTATATTCCCCCTTAAAGCTGCTGAACATTCATCTGCATAAAGATTATGGGGACCTGGCTGCGCTGTAACTGGGCCGTTTTGTAGGTCTGGGACTGTGGATCCTTCTTTAAGGAAAGACCACTCTATTTTGGCTTGTTTAGTGTGAGATCTACCTCCTAATTTTTACACATGAATCTGGCTGTTGCATGTCTGGGCTGAAATTGTGCACCCGTTGAGGTCTACGCTCCTGGCCAAAACTGGACTTCCTGTATGCGTGTTCACTGTACTGGTTGTGGATTTTGCTGGAAAAACAGTGTAGGGGTTAATGTAACAAGTGTCTCTGAGGGCTGCATTCGCAGAGTACGCACACAGTTTGTTATGACATACTGGGCGTCTTTCTCCGGTTGCTGGCATAGGGTATTTTTGAAGGATATTTGTGAGGTCCTTTAGTGGTGCCGACATATGCTTATCCTTTCATGGTACTCCAGCGCCGGTGTTGGCTCAACGTTGGAAACAAAAGAAAAGTTCACATTAGGAAGCCTAAACAACTTGTTTACAACCTTATGATTGTAACAGACTGTATCTATTGTTTAAAACAATTTGTTTTGTTACAGCACTTACTAGATAGTGGAGGAACACGATGCTTGAGACAAAAATACATTAGGGTTCTTTTGGTGCTACATTTTGTAAAACACATCTGCATTGCCACTTTGTGGAACCCCTTTCTTAATAGCCTGTCCGTCTAGATGCCTTGAACATTTTTTTTTAAACAATGTTGGGGCCTTTCAGAGACTCGCTGAAGCTCTGGCCAACACTTTTTCTGCAGGAACAACCATTTGCAGGGGTTTGGCATAATTGTGAGCTTCCAGGGAAACTGTGAAGAAAACATGAATCACTGTCATATTTCTGACATAATACACTGCTTTAGCACATTCTGAGGGCACGATGGAATCTTGGTGGTTTTGTAATGTACAAAACTGTCCCCACTCCTAGGAGCCATGGGGAAATCTTGACATCATTTATACAAACCCACCTCATATTCACCTGTATTAGAAGGGCTATGCTGTCTGAAGCTTCTTTAGACTAAGATTTGTTTTAGCATTTCAATAGCTATCTGCACTTCCGCCTCATAACATGTAAAAACACAGATAAGAACAGATAAAAATAAATAAAAAAAATACATCTACAATGTTGAGAGAACAAGGTTAGTAGCGATCTCAGAACTAGAGCACTCTAAATATCTGCACCTTGATGAAATTTAACCGTTTCCTCATGGCTTCATTTTAATTCTGGGAGATCCTGTGTGCAGAGCAGGCAGATTTGCTTTAAAAACTACAACAAACAGCACATCATAGTGGATTGAGTCATTTAAAAAAAATATTCTAGAGATGTATCGTTTCACAATATAATACATTTTGTAAAGATGCTGGGACTGGGCATTCTTATCGAATTTTGTAGCACAAAGGGCTAATTAAGGCAGGAGCTGTGAAACGACGCTAAACACTTCTGGCGTCTAAGCACAGGGGCTGCACTAGATACTTAATTCCAACATTACATAATTGCTCAAAACATATTAGAAATAACTCCTAATCAAAGCTTGCACTAAACACAAACATTTTCTTTCTACATCTCTTGCCTCTGGGTCCTGTTGTCCAGGGATTTTGAAAACACATTCATAGCATGTTGCTGACTTTCAACCCCTGCCAAATCCATGGTTTAAACAATGTATTTTATTTGTACATATTTGTAAAACACAGATTTTCACATGACCTGCAGCATGCTAAGCCACTCTGAGGTTAAACTAACACACTTTTTTTTTTTTTTTCCAAACCATAAAAGAAACAAACATTTTCCAGGCCAGGAAAAAACTGAAATTGAGCTTCCCTTTGCACATATTGAATGGAAAGAATCATTTAGGAGATATATGCTATCATTGTTTTTACCTGCCTGAAGTTGTCCTGTATCGCACAGTTGCTCCCTGCAATGTAGCTCAAAGCTTTGCTCCATCTTGCTTAGGGCCCCTGAGTCCACAGCCTTAAACTCAGCATTTCCCTGCTGCTTCTGACTGTGTGTGTGTGTGAGGCCTTGGGACGGCATTTTATACTTAGTAGAGCGTGCTAATTATGCATGGGTCCACTTTGGGGGGTTGAGGAGTACCAGCCATCTGCGTATGGGTTCCACTGTAAAGCCATTAGATGCTTCTGATTGTGTGTGTGCGGCTGTGGGACAACATTTTGTATTATCAAATCTTGCTAATTATGAGATGGGAGCACTTTGGGGAGTTGAGGAGTACCAGCCATCTGCGCATGGGTTTCATTTCATAGCAGTCTTGATTCAAATATGACATTAGACATTTCTGACAAAAGACTTCATTTTTTTCTTTTAATCAAATATACACCGTCCAAGATGGGCTGAGGGAGACAGTGGTGCCGGGGAGGGAACGGGGGGGGGTTGCACCCCAGTGTTGCAATTTTGCATTTGGCAAAGCCCTAGACATAGGGTAATGAGGCCTGTACCCATTATGACAGCATCCTAACCACATGGTAGAACCATGAGCACGTGACCAGGGTGATGTCACAACACATGTGACCCAACACTCATGTGCCTTCCCCTCTCCCCCCAGTAAGTGACATCACTGCTGGGGGAGGCCCCAAAGTCCTGGTAACGGAAGTGACATTACTTTCGGGGGTGGGACAATGGGACAACTGTCACTTTTTGCATGATGGCAGAAGGTATCCCTCCTTAATACTAATACACAGCTGACCCCCACACCTCATTCCAGGATACATCTTTTTGTTAAAATACTTCAACATCACTCTTTTACCAACACTACCAACTTGCTATAGTTGGGTGCTGACAATAAAATGGCTTTAACAATTAAATATTCATAATTTCAGCCATCTCCACCTCAGTTTTCAAGTCAAGCTCTCCGACCAAAGTTGAACAGAAAAGTGACATATAGCAGTTAAGTAGGTAGGAGGCAGCAAATTTAAAAGTGCCTGGCCTGTTCTCTGTACTAAGCCCCGTTCAATCCTCACAGTGAAAAAAGAAATTCACAAGGTGGCAGATCTGCATTGACTGAGCCAGAAGCATGCAAAAAGACATAACCAGAACAGGATGCCGAAGCACAGATGCCAGCAGCATTTCAGTGCACTTTTCTGAAGGAAAAAGAAACAAATCTTTTTCTGCACTAGGCTTGGAGTGTCCTATGCACGTTTGAAGAGACAGCAGAGAGGTTGCAGCCAGACCAAAAGCCCAAAATACGCAAACTTACTGATGTGACTTACAGGCAGGACAACGGCCTATTTAGGAAACTGCCATAAGCGCAAAAAATTATTTTATGCAAATGTCAGATCCTTGATCAAATTAATGCAGCACAACAAACCAATTTAACTATAGGTGATATTATTTAAACAAACAACATTGGTTGAAATCATTGCTCTTTCCATGCTTTTGTCGTTGCAAGGATACATTTATTGCGTGTTCAAGCAGATGAAGTGCAAATCTAGCCCCTTGATCATTCCCTTGAAGGGCAAAACCAAGGGTCAAGCTTGGCTCTCGAAGCCCTAAAATGAGCAGAGGACATATTTACCATGTATGCCATGGAACAAACACCATGCACAAGTAGGATGACGTCTTAATTAAAAACCACGTATTTCTTCAACGTGCAAAGGAAACTTCACTGTAGAGGATAAGATTCTAGCACTACTTCAAGTGACATTTATTAAAAGTGGTATTTTCCAGGAAGAAAGGTGGAAACATTCCTGTCTCCGCCCTGTCTCCATTACAACCATGCATTTGGTGAGCCAAAAGGCAATTCAGTTGCCATGTGCCCGTGACACAGGCATATATTGTTATAGATGATGCAACATTATAATTTAGCAAGCCCTATAGATGAAAACATTTTGTACAGCACATCCTAAACTGATAAATTTCAAGTTACTCTTAAACGTAAATATAAAGGGAAAGGACGCACAGGGATATAAGAATTATCATAAAGTCATCTATGACCCATTTCCTAAATTTGTTAAAGATCTAATTCAGACACATGTTGCATTTTTTGTTCACACGTCTCCTAACCACTCCTTCAGTTAAGAGGGTGAGACAAGGAGGCCGCTCCTTTTCTTATGCAGCATCACAGGTATGGACCGCTCTCCCGTTACGATCTCCTGTGACTAATACCCACATGGATTCCAGGAAACTACTAAAAACCCATTTGTTCAAATACAGATGGATATGTGTAGCAATATTTAGCACCAGGGCACCTTATTGGAGATTGCGTGCTTATAAGCTCATTAACATAACTACCAAATCATGCTATTTGGTGAAGCAGGAAAGCTAGGATTTAACTTCTGTTTCCTGGTTGTGCAATTACGCCACAAGAATGGTATCACTTTCTCGCTTTTTACATCAAAGGTTAATGCTCTGTCTTCAGTTTTCGGACGACCTATATCATGCACTCTCTTAAATAAGTATGCACATTACATGCTAAATTGGGCTAAATTTAGTGAAACAAGAAGACATTCTCCAAAATGGTGACTTGTGTAAGAGGGACGGTGGCAGAAACAACATGAAGGCTTAGCTCGTTTGTGGCATGATGGTCCAAGAGGACCTCGAGCCGCGCCAGAGCCAGGCATCTTCCTCGAGCAAGGCTGGATCCTTCAGTGGCTCGCCCACATCGACTCTTCTTGCACCTAGTACATTGCCCTTTGTCATGCCCTTACAAACAAACCCCTCCCAAAAAATAAAAAGCTGGGAGGAAAGAACCACTTTCCAACATTACAATGCAGGAATTTCTAGTTAATTAAACAGCAGGGTAAAAATGTGTGCATGATAGAAGGGCATTGTGAGGGGTACAGAATGACAGTATAAAACGATGACCATAAAAAAAAGTAATACCAACTGAGGTCGGAGTGATAAAGCTACATTGTGAAGTGTTTTTAGAAACCGGACGTGAGATGATGTGATTTACTGTGTTCGATCTAAGAACCTGGGAGGGACTGTGATTAACTTTAAGTGGAAGTTAAGGACTGGCAAACACTGCTGCTGTCAGTACTGGGGAGAGCAGCGCTGATGAAAATGAATTCCTTACTGTGCTTCCTGTATATCATGTAAAAACCAATACTACATGTCAGACTCATTTTTCAAACAACTAGAGGGGAAACTGAGGCTTATACTATGGAGTGGGACAAGCTCACGCATAACACTGTCCATCCTGTACAGATCACTCTTCACATGTTGTAGCGCAGTCCCAGATATAAAATATTGCTATTGGGTCTCCGCTTTTGAGGATCAGGTCAACCTGGTATCTGAATGGAACTACAAAAAAAAGGATAATTTAAGGTATCAAAAGAATTGCGACACTAAGTCTGACTTAATACTTAAGTCTAATTTACTGTAACTTTTCAGTAAGAGGCAACTTTAGAAAGTTGCCACTCTGTTGCCCAAGTTTCTAGTGGCCATTTACGGTTGCTGCCTACTAGATGGCTTTCTGCGTGTGGACAACTCCCAGGAAGGAACAAGGGATAAAAGGAAGAGGTGTGAATCTCTTCCTGGCTTGAAAGCAAACAGGTATGAGCTCAAAAGTTGAGCTTCAGAGGTAAAGTCATCTTTGAAGGGCAGAGTGTGTCCACATATGTGAGAGACAGCCCTTTTGTTCTAGTAGAAAAGTTGGTGGCAGAGATGGAGAGGAGAAAACGGTTGCCAAACTGCTTACCAGGGTTCTACACGCCCACAGGAAAATCAAACATCTAGTGTGGGCGACCAAGCTCCACACACCGTGAAGGGTTCCACCATGTTGGAAGTGGGAAGAAAATTGCATCCTGGGATTGCTAGATGCCACACAGTGTGGGAAATTGTCATTAGATGGAAGGGAACCAAGTATTGGGAAATGATCACCATATCCTCAAGGGAACTTTCTGGACATATCTAGGACACCCAGACCTCAGATCAAATCTGAACTGGAGAGAGGACCAAAGAAGAAGTGTCCGAGGTTCCCTGGACTTCCCCTGTTGATCCTTAGGGAAGCAAAGAGAGGACCCAGCTGAAGGAAAAGTAATCCCTGAGCACTAGACAAAAGAGGTGACTCAAACAGTCACTTGTCTGACTTTCTGTTCTCAGCTACAGGGCCACAAAAGCTGAAGAAACCCACCAGAGCTAGTCAGTCATATTCATGTGATCGCCACTGACTGTAGTCGTGCAGCCTGGGCGATAGAGTCCTGACACTCATAAGTAGCACCCGAGTCCGCTGGAGCCAGGGGTGGCGTTGGAGTGCAGTTTGGTCACCCCAGCGCACTAGCCTCCACCAAAGGGAACAGCTGATTTAATTGACAAGGCATCCCTTGAGGGCTGGTTTCATTGTGAGCAGAGATCCATAGTCCAGTGGCAACTGGACTTCTGTTGGATCCGATAAGGACTTCGAGGGACATCAACCCCTGAGGCCAAATTCACCACACTGAGACCACAGACCAACAAATAGACCCCAGAAGCCCCTTGTCAACTGCACATCATCTTCAGCATCCTGTATCCCTTGCATCCTTTGATGTCTATGGCTGTTTGCCCATAGAGTCTGTAACTGGACACGGCTTTGGTGACAAGGTAACAGCTCTACAAATCCTCACTGTTCCCCTTGACTTGCTCCCTTGTTGGAGTTGGTTGCCCAAAGCAGGTAAAAGCACTCAAATGCAACTTTGCAAACGTTTTCCAAAGTATCAAAAGTTTCCACTAACTGTAGCATTTGCCAATGGTTGTTTGAATTTCTAATGAAAAGCTGTGATTTATTATTTGCTTAAATATTTATATCTCTGGAACCCGAAGGTGGATTTTATTTGTTTGGTGCTTAAAAATGTATAAAAATAAAAGCTATTTTAATTAATTGGTGATAGATTTTGTTCATATAGTGTGACTTTCTTATTTAATTGTTTGGGTACTTCTGAATGCCTTGTTCTTTTATTTAAGCCTCACTACTCAAAGTCACAGCTACCCAAGGTTGAGCTAAGGCTTTACAAACGAACCTAACTGGACCCAAGGTGTTATTGTAAGTATATCACACGGTGAGGTTGCACATCTACACCACATAATGCACCAGTTTCCTCAGATGCGTTTTATGCCTACAATAAAGGCAGGTTGTTACATTAGTAGGTCTGAGTTTGTGTAGCATCCCAGGCGTGTCTGTGCCGTTTCCACCCGGTTATGCCCCTTTTGCATACATTTTGACAAGTTTGCAAACACAGCAACTTATTTTTATTCAATTTGAGAGTATTCACTGGGAAGTAAATTTGATAACTGGCTGACCTGTACGAGCCTCATTGTACATCATTACCATCTGTTATTCTGGATCACTGGACAGGTGGATACTCTGGACAGTTTGGAGTGGCCGAGTGTGGAGGCAGCGGCTCCAGTAAGACCAGGGGGATGGGTAAGTGACCACTGCTGTTGTATTCTTGCATTGTCAAATTTGTATTTTTGGCACCAACATTAATTCGACTATTTAGCCCCTAGAAAAAAAAGTAATTCACGTTTTCTGTTGATACTTTATTTTTTTTAAAGGTTTGACTGTGTGAACTTTTGCGGCCCATGGGGAAACACAGAATCCCTACAGGGACGACCAAGTCTTCCTCATCCACTTCTATGGATGTTTTTGTACAATGTGGTTGTAGTTATTGGGACGAAAAGTAACGCTGGCTGAGCGTAGTTTCTCTCACTCTTCTCCTACTTCACCATTTTCTAGCTCACTTGGAGGCACTCCTGTTTCCCCCATTTTGGATTCTCGGTCCGTTCTTCTGCACATGACAAATGCGGTTTGTGTGGGTCTGTCTCTCGATTTCCCTTCCCACCCAGTTTCTCTGTTACTCTGCAGTCCAACTTCGGCACCTGAAACTCCGGGGGATGTCATTGCGGATGGTGGAGTGGGAGATAAGTGGATGAAGCCTGTTGTTCAGTGCAAGACCTTTGATGCAGGAGGGAAAAGGAAGCATCCGGAGGTTGTTACTAAATCTAAAACACCCCAGGGTTAGTGGTAGCTAAAGACCTGGTGCCAATTATTCTATCCTTAAGGACAAAGATTAGTCGGAAAGTATGTTGGATTCCCTGTATGCAAAGCTATCTACTGCCCCGGATGCTAAACTAGAACCAATTAGCTTATGTCTAGCAAGCATTGAATTAAAAAAATCAACCAGTGTCAACAATCCCCCTACATGCCTCCACTCCCACCAGTCCTTCCCACACCGATTGCTTGCAGTCTGGTCAAACTCCAAGGGCGTAAACTTTCATACTAGTAAGATAAATACTCAAAATACATCATCTAGTTCACATGCCCATCACATTGAGAAGGCAGGTCCCCTTGCTTCCACTTCTGGAAGTGGCTCAACAACTGCTCTTTCGGCCCCAGTGGTGAATGGGGCATTCAGTGGTGGGACAGTTCAATCAACCAGTCAACCACAGGATGTTTGTCCAGTCGGGTGCCCAAACAGTAACTCTGGACAAGAGTCCCTGCCTCTTCGGCCTAACTCCACCATCCTTCATTTACCACAGGATGCCATTCCCAATGCTGTGCTGGGGAATAATCCTCTGCTCAAGCCTGGTACCTCAAAAATGTTTACCCAACTAAAAAAGGTACTACATTGGCTAGATCTCAATTCATTGTTCGAACTTCAGATAGGCAGATGAACCAATATGGTTTGACGGGTCAATTGGCTAGGTAAGGATGTGAAACCTTTTGATGAGACTGTGTAGTTATCAACTTAAATAGACCGTTTGTGGCTAGGAAAATTCTTGCCTCAGTCAGGTGTCCTCATGTCAGCAGCCCTTTCTCCTCCATCAAGGTTCTACCCCGTTTTTTTTTAAATTTATTTTTTATATAGACCCACCTCTGTGAGTTGTGCCCCCAGTTAAATCAGTAGGAGTTTCCAAGGTGTACTGCCAACCTTAGAAGGAGTCTCCCTGCTCTGTGTGAGCTGGGTCATTAATAGATATGAACCTGTTTCATTTTTGGACGACTGACTAACTGATCAGACCTGACCATGTGGGCACACAATTTGAGTTTATTTTGGAATGTGGCAGGAATCTCAAGCAAGGTGAATAATGTTGATTGGTGTAACATAATTAACTGTTTTAATACTGTTTGCTTGCAGGAAATCTGGAGCAGTGCAATAGCGGAGATTGACAGGTTTATTTCAATCCATACCCCAGCAGAACATTCTAGAGGTGGTCATCTTAAAGGTAGCCTCCTAACCCTAATATCAACTTCATTTCAATGGCGGATCATTAAAACCTATTTGAGGTCACCTTATTTTCAAATCATACTTATCAGGTTTGAACCAAAGTTGGTCCTTGTGGTCGTGAATCTTTACCATAACAACTTTATTGCAACTCAAGTCCGTTTTTCTCTATCCCTTGAACAAAAACAAAGCCTTCTTCTTGATGATCTTACTTAAGACTATTTTTTATATCTGGGGAGCTGATTTTAACTGCAGACTGTCTTGTAACAGATTTGGCGGTTTGCGGTCAGTGTGGGTGGGATTCTGAGGTATCTTTTCATTTTGAACACACCCCTTGTGGGAAAATATTACATTCGAAAAAGAGCACGCTGTCTCTGTACCTTATGGTAGAGCTTAGTAGCAATATTAATAATGAGCTTATCTCATTCCCGAGAAGAGGCACTGTCTCAATCCTACAGCACAAAGAATATTGCCTTTGCAATTCTTCAACATTCCTGTTTGTATATTTATACTGACATGGTTAATCAATCCCAGGCGGCTCTTAACGTTCCATTAGTTTTCTTATTTATCTTTGCCACGCAGAATTGGGACTTGTTCCGTTAGTAGTTTATGTTAAAGCAGCTCCCTTTGTTATTATGGAGATCGATATGGGTTAAACAAGAAACTTCATTTATATCAAGCCTTAATAAATGACTAAGTTTTTAGACAAAGCACGGAACCTCCCTTAGCTATCCTATGAAAGGGAGCAGTTGGCCCTGCTGGAGAGAGAGAAAACTTACTCCAAATCATCTCTAATAGCGTCCACACCTAAAAAGCAGCTCAAATATGATCTGCTTGCTATATTTTCCCAACACAAGCTACAGTGTGAGTCCAAAAGGAAGCAGGATACAGAATGTTTACCTCTCATTACCACTATGGCCATGGAAGCATACTTGATGTTTCTCCTTTCCCTTGCATGAAGATCTTATCTGACCAGATTTAGATTTTGTATAGCTGACCTATTGGTTTCTTATCCTAGTTCTGCAAGCGTGCTACTCGCCGAAAAGCACTTCAGCACCTTGTCGGGGGTCGTAAACACTTTATAAATACTATTAATACAATATATTACTATTGGACCTTTGCCCTTGTGATTCAGCATCGGCCCAGTCTCTTACATCTTTTCTTCTTTTTTTGTAAATTATATACAGTCCTTGAAAACAGTTCCTGAATCCCTTATTGAGGCATATGAATATTATAAGTTGTAGATCTGCATTGAGCTATCTACATCTTCTCCAGTCAAAGTTCATTTGCCTGATTTATGCATTCTTTTCCACTGACACCCATTTGAGGAAGCTAGTGGGGAAGTAACTAACTGCATCTCCTATAACTGGAGCTGTTTAACAGGTGTTTTCATCTGCATTAAGCATGTTCTTGTATATTTGTGATTTCTTTTTGTTTTTTAGACTGGGGATTACTGTGGTATATATTTTCATGGTGCTTATCAACAGTAATTGTACAGAAAACTGCGGAAGTGGGTAAAAGGGATGCAAAAGTCTTCTAAAAAAACAATTTTTACAGAAGGTTTCTCAACAAGAAAAATATTTTCCCGATGGAGGAAAAAAAATAAGTGCTAGGTCACATTTCTGTCTTACTTATCCAAATCGCTAAATATTGTAATAGACTTCAAGAAGTATCCCTCAGGTTGTCTGCGAATCCCAAAAAGTTGAAATGCTATTCCAAATGTAGAAGGAAATCTACAGGAGTAGATTTCCAATTTTTGAAGCACAGTTTTCTAAAAATTGAGCTTTCGAAAGGGACTGTTGCTCCCCTTATTTTGGCATAATGCCATGGGTCACAGAGGAAGTCTCTGTAGGCCTGATTCTCCTGAGTTCTCTGCATCATGTGATCACTCCTTTCACACTACCATGCAGCCATTGTTGATTTCTGGTCCCATTTAGAGTATGCTACCAAAAGGCATAGAAGACACGTATTCAGCCAGTGCCTAGCTAAACAGACTACCTTGTGTCAGGCTATCTGAGAGAACAAGATACCCCACCATTAATACAACTAGAGTACCCACCACATGTCCGTAGTAAATTACAAATTTTTTCCACACAAGTGTTTCCATGAACTTGCTCCACCGATGGTCTTGAGTAATTTGAATTGAAAGATCTCCACGAGATCTATGGTCGGGTATTTCTTTTTTATATTACTTCAACACTATGATTTTATCTCTTCAAAATGTAAGACTTTGAAAGTTATATTTCTCAAGTAATCTTTTATCAATGTAGAAAAAAGTAATAAAAGCACATGAAAAAAGATAAGTGCCTAAAAGTATAATTTGTGCTTCATTAACAGAGGGTAGCCCCTGCTTCTAAACGTTCCCCCTTTTGCCATGTATGGGAAGGGAAGCAAGGCACAGAAAGATAAAGTAAGTAAGGATAAAGAAAGAAGCACACAATTTGTTCAGACAGGGAATCTGTGTGGCTTGCACACTTTCCAGAAACCACATTTTATTTTAAACTTCTAGAACTCAATTACACAGGTTGCCAGCAAAAAGTGCATTATCGCACTCCTCAGGACAGGTCACATCACTGATCCTCCAGTTCAACTCTGATTTATTCTCGATCACCACCAAGATATGTGCCATAAAAGCACAAGAATATACACCACAACAGACCATCTCCCAATGTTCCTATACAGCCATTTTGCTTTTCTAAGGGGGTGACAGACCATGTTTTATTTAATCCTTTCACACTTTTTAGTTTTCCATTGCGTTCCTGGCTGACAGAGGGTGCACGTGTGGTGTATGAGACTAAGGGACACTTTGGGCAAATTATCTTTCAATACTTTATTAAGGTCTTAAGGCGAGTGTTCTTCCTTGTAATGGGCAGAGTTAAAAAAGAGAACAGCATTGCTTCCTTTGACAGATCCTCCAGAGGACTGCATCGGCTGACAGCACCACACAACAGTCTAGAGGAGCAGTCAAGTTGCGCACCACTTCCTGCTGCAAGGGGTCATCGGAAAATCTGCAGGCTCATGCCAGGAAGTCCAGGTCTCATGGAGTTGATGAGGTTTTGGAGTGAGGAGTCACGTACAATCCTAGCGCCTTCATTTTATCTAGTGCGCTAGCGAGGTTGGCTGTCTCGTTTATCTGCAGTGGGAGCCGTGGCAGGCCCATGTCAATGTTGGAGACCAAGGACATGATTCTTTTAAAGTCTGCTAAACCCAGACCTGCAAGAAGAAAGGGCAAATGCAGAATCAAAATTTGCAAAGTAGAGAAATCCAGTCGGTTGAAAAAATTATCCACCACAAACTCAACAATCTCACTCTTGTGCCTGTCATCATTGTACATTACTGTTACAATGATGTACCTGATGTGAGACCAAGTAATACAGAAACAAAGTTGATTTACTCTTATTAATTACACGACAGAGCTACAGAGAAGATGGTATGTACATGCACTCCATCAAGCGACAACATCCTCTTATAAGCCTCAGCAACTCTGTAGTATACAGACCACTTACACACACACACATATTATACCGGGTCACAGCTTATATGACAAAAAAAGAGGTGCACCCGTGAAACAAGACAAGGAAAACGCTTACCAATGATGGACTGCTACACACATAATAGTGTGCTACTCAGCAACACATGTCCAGAAGGACACAAGACAATGGAGGAACACACTATCCACATAAGATAGATAGCACGCTGCACCTTAAAGGGAGACTGGAGCAAGACTTGACAATCCAGGAATTGTAACAAAACACAAGTAAAAACGATGCAAGAGCACAGCTGGTCACCAATGCGGTGGGGGTGGGGGTGTGCATGTGTGTGTGTGTTTTGGGGGGGGGGGAGGTTCATACCTTGAACCTAGATGAACCTGATGCACAACCAACTCTTCTTAAACATAAAGGCGGTGAGGCAGTGCATCAAAGCAGGCTTAATGTTCATAAACGTTTTTAAAGGGGAGTGGAGATTTTTTTTGGGGGGGAGGGGGCGCAAGATCACAAACTGTCCTGTGTAGATTTTGAAATCTAATTTTGTGAAATTTACACTTTTTTCCCAAAGCCGCAACTGGTGTGACAGGAGGCCTGTGTATGGATTTTCCCAGAAACAAAAAAAATCTGAAGGACCTGAGATGAAGCATATAGTATAAGCTTTGCAATTCATGCGTAAGGTACTGAGGAATGCATTGTTATCTTAATCTTTTCTTGAACCTAAACATTTTTCACTGGACACAGAATATGAAAAACGTAGTCTTCTTGGCAGTTCGGAGACAAAAGGCAGTAGGATTTGAATGGCAAAGTGATCCACGGATATCTGCTAAAGCTCCTGGAGTTTGTGATCAGTTGAATGTTCAGGTAATTCCAATTTGGTCAAGCGGTGGTTTTAGCAGGGACGGACCCTCTCCTATGGCGGAGGAGCGTCACCCCTCTGCTGAAACAAGATTCAGGAGAAAAAAGAAAAAAAAAACACCACAGTGCAGCATACGTTCTAACAAACTCCAAATGCATTTAAACTTGTATAAGTTCGAATCCATTTTTAAGAAATGTAAATATTCTATTATGAAGAACGAAGGCACCCACACGTTTAAAGTAAGTTTTTAAAGTGTAAATACAAATTAAAGGAAAGGAACCATTTGCTAAAGGAGAGGGATAGAAGCAAACCTCTAGCTGTAGTTAAAGAGTAGAAAAAAAGAGTGGTAAAGCCAAGCCATGGTTAAAGAATAGTTGTATAGGCAACCACCCACACTTTAACAGACTAGTGTACGGAGGCTTCCATTCTGTAGACAAGGAGTGGTAGTGTACAGCTGGTGAACATGAGGTGTTTCAGGGGATGGGAAGATAGTAATTAAAGTGGCAGAGACGGCACATGAGGTGGAGAAAGGCATGTACACATTCTTACCTTGGTGGAATAAGTAGCTTATGAACTCCTGAATCAGAAACTAGGAAAGAAGGAGACACGATTATGCCATGATAAAATTACCACAAAATAAAGGGACTAGACCCATCACCACTACAAGACAGCCATCTATCAGTTCACTCATCTTTTCTTCAACCTTCATTTCACTATCTATTTTCCTTCTACGTCTAACTCATCTTGCTGCTATCAGTCTGGATTTCAATTCCTGCCCCTACCTGTGACTGCTTTGTTGGGCTTTCCTGCAGCTGCTGTTTCTGCCTGTGAAAGGGGACAAAGACTGGACTTTGTTATGCATTACTGCTTGAGAAGAATCTCAAAGTGCTTGAACCTCCTGTTTTGAAGTCTTCTGCCAGCACCTGGACTCTGCTGAGACTCCTGCCCTGCCAAGTAGTGCCCTCTGCAGTCCCTGGGCCCTTGACAGGTGAAGTGGCAGTACAATGACTGAAGTACAAGTTACTTACCTTCGGTAACAAAATATTACCTTAGAATTTCCCACAGGCGTCAGACTGGATCCAGAGATTTTTCTTCAAGCAAAACTGTTGCGCGTCAGTAGGTGGCGTCGGTCGACTCTGAGTGTCGTCACCGTGATGACATTTACACAGATGCTGCCTCAGTGCAGTGACGTCAGTTTCTTTTAACGACTTTCCATGCCAAAGCGTAGAGCCACTAAGAACACAGAGATTGGTGCGCCAGAGCGAATCTCTGTCCCTAGAAATCAATTCCCAAGTGGGAAGGATGGATGGGCCGATAAGGAATCTGCAACTAGAATATGTCTCTACCAGATATTTTGTTACCGAAGGTAAGTACCTTGTACATCTGATAGAGAAGTCTAGTTGCAGATTCCTTACCTTAGAAAAGATACCCAAGCAATGCCAACCAAGATCTTACTAGAAAGTCCTGCAGGACTGAACGACCAAAGTAGCCATCCCAAGAGACCTGACTGTCCAGGCAGTAGTGTTTAGCAAACATGCGCAGGGACGCCCACGTAGCTGCGTGGCAGATATCCAGTACAGGAACTACGCATGCTAAAGCAGTGGAAGCAGCATTTGCTCTGGTGGAATGAGCCCACAAGGGTTTGCTTCTTGGCCAAAGCATAGCACATCTTGATGCATAGAAGTACCCATCGAGAGATGGTACTCTTTTGCACCGTTTTCCCTTTCTTCGTACCCACATACCAGACAAAGAGTTGATTGTCCACCTGGAAATCTTTAGTACAATTAAGATAGAATGCCAAACCTCTGAGTCTCTCCTCCTCATGGGAAGAATGTGGGGGTGCATAGAACGTAGGCAGGGTGATGGACTGGCCTACATGAAAAGGCGTAACCACCTTTGGAAGAAAGGAAGGAAGGAAGCCTTAGTGCGCAACACCAGTTTGTCAGGGTGCACAGACAAGTATGGAGGTTTGGATGAAAGGGCCTGAAGCTCACTCACCCTGCAAGCAGAAGTGTTGGCAACTAGAAATACAGTTTTGAAGGTGAGGAGCTGTAAGGGACAATTGTGCATAGGCTCAAAGAGAGTACCCATTAAATAAGTAAGGACAAGATTGAGGTCCCACCGAGGCATGATAAATGGAGTGGGAGGAAATAAATGGGTGAGACCTTTTAGGATTCTACTCACAATAGGAGATTTAAAGAGTTAGGGCTGATCAGGTAACCTTAGAAAGGCCGAAATGGCAAATAAATACCCTTTAGGGGTGCCCAAAAGGGATCCCTGCTGGGCCAAAGAAAGAATGAAAAAAATAACCTCAGATCAAGGGGCAGAGAGGGGGGACACAGATTTGTTGGTGCACCATGCCACAACTTTATGCCAACAACAGGCGTATACTGTTTGGTGGAAGGACGCCTGGCTGCCAAGATAAAAATCACAGACTTTGGGTGGAAGATCAAAAGCCGTCAACTGTCGCTGCTCAATATCCACGCATGAAGGCAGAGAATGGACAGGTTCGGGTGGAGAATCGTCCCCTGCTGCTGCGACAGAAGATTCGCCCGAAGAGACAGTCTGAGTGGAGGATTGATGGCCATACTCAATAGGTCTGGATACCATACTCTCCGTGCCCAGTCCAGAGCCAACAAGATGACATGGGCCCGGTTGTTCATGATCTTCTTGAGAACTCTGGGCAGAAGCGGTATAGGCAGAAAGGCTTTAAGTAGGCCGGAGTTCCACTCTGTGCAAAACAGCTAACATTGCGTGTTCTCTGCGGAGGCAAACAGATCTAACCAAGGCTCTCCCCACTGCTGAAAGACCTTGCGGCACCTCCGGATGGAGACGCCAAGCGTGCTCAGCTGTGCATTGACAGCTGAGTTTGTCCACTCTGACGTTGAGAACTCGCCAGATGTTGAACCACCAGGGTAATACCCTGATGTTCCAGCCATGTCCAGAGATGTAGTGCCTCTTGACAAAGGGTCCAGGACCCTACTTCGCCCTGTTTGTTGCAGTACCACATGGCTGTAGTACTGTCCGTGAACACCTGCACTACCTTCCCTTTGAGAGAGGGAAGAAATGCTTTCAATGTAAGCCTGATCGCCCGGAGCTCCAGAAGATTGATATGGAGCCCAGACTCCGCCAGAGACCAGAGGCGCCTGATCTTTGCTTCTCCCATGTGGCCGCCCCAAACCAGAAGCGACGCATCTGTCACTATAAATAGATCTGGCTGGGGAAGGGAGAGGGATCTGCTGTGGACCCAATGCAGATTCGAAAGCTACCACTGCAGGTCTTCCACAGTCCCCTCCGAGATCTGGACCATGTCGGAGAGATTCCCCTGATGCTGCGCCCACTGGAACGTCAAGTCCCACTGCAGAGCCCGCATATGCCATCTTGCATGTGTCACTAGTAGGATGCAGGAGGCCATGAGGCCCAGAAGCCTCAGTCAGTCTCACCGAAACCCAAGACAGAGGCTGAAAGATCGGAATCATAGCCTGAATATCTTGGACTCACTTGTCGGGAGAAGCCCGAAACTGCACTGTGTCCAGAACTGCTCTGATAAAAGGGAGCATCTGAGAGGGAGTCAGGTGTGACTCCGGCATGTTTATAGTGAACCCCAGCGTGTCCAGGAGGTTCGCCGTAGTCTGAAGGTGGGAAACTACTTTCTGGGGTGAGTCCGCCTTCAACAGCCAGTCGTCGAGGTAGGGGAAGCCTGAGACCCCTAACCTGCACAGATGAGCTGCAACCTCTGCCATCACTTTCGGGAACATCCAAGGGGCGCTGGTAAGGCTGAAGGGGAGCACAGTAAACTGATGGTGCTCATGACCTACCATGAATTGTAGGTAACGTCTGTGGGCAGGCAGGATGGGGATGTGGGAATAAGTGTCCTGCAAGTCCAGCGCTACCATCAAGTCTCCTGAGTCTAAGGCAGACAGAACCTGATCCATGGTGAGCATTTTGAATTTCTCCTTGAAGTAGGCTAAGAGCCGTGACTTTCTGGCGGAGAAGTGCCAAATGATCCTCCGAGACTTAGCTGAGTGATGGAGGCATGGCCGGTGGGGCAGATTCGAAAGGGAGGGAATAGCCCTTTTGAACGATCTGCAAAACCCATCTGTCCGTAGTGATGGATCACCAGTGGGGCAGGTGATGGTGAATCCTGCCACCAACTGGATGGGGGGTGAGGGGACAGACTAGGAGGGTTTGGAGGCTGCAGCGGGGGCAGATGTGGACTGGGCAGACCTCTAGTTCCCTGTCCCCGGCCACGCAGCGGCTGAACAGCATGGGTGGCATGGTGGCTGGGTGGGGGACGCAACAGGGAGCCCCTTCCGTGGCCACGAAAGGGGCGAAAAGCAGACTGCTGGGCACGAGGGGCAGCAGAAAGACCAAGGGACCGAGCCATAGCCCAGGAATCCTTGAATCTCTCCAAGACAGAGTCTGCTTTTGTCACAAAAGAGACGTGAGCCATCAAAGGGCATCTCCATGAGCGACTGTTGGACATCATCAGAAAAAACAGAAGTACACAACCAGGCGTGGCCTTTCAAGGTCACTGTCGTACCAACCATTCTGCCCGGAAAGTCGGTCGTGTCCAGCCCACATCGGATCGTGAACTTTGCCGCATCTCTCCAATCGTTGACAGCTTGGGAGACGATAGCACGGGCCTCCTCCAGTATCTGCAGCAGGACTTGCGCAACTGTATTCCAGAGAGTGGGTATAGCAGCCCAAAAGGCATGCAGTGTTCACGGACCTCATCGCGAGACTGGAGGGAGAAAACTTCTTCCCAAATTGTGCCAGCCTTTTTGATTTCCTATCTGGGGGTGCAGAAGGGAATGCGCCTGAGGAAGAGGAAGCCTGGATGACAAGACTCAGGTGTGGTGTGTTGGGACAGGAATTTAGGGTCATTCGGAGCCGGCCGATGGCGTGCGATAGTCCTATTTACAGGATCTCCTATGTTGGGTTTGGACCAAGTACCTAAAAGGACATCGGTGAGGGCTTCATTGCAAGGTAAAAGGGGCTCAAATGTGGAAGCCCCTGGCTGAAGCACCTCCGTCAGGAGGTTGGGCCTGACCTCTACAGTAGGCAGCTCAAGGTCAAGTACCTTGGCCGCCCTACTGACCATACCATAAGCCGCTCCCTCTGCCATAGCCACGATAGGAGGAGACAGCATGCCGGCATCTGGAGAAGTGTCCAGTCCTCTGGCTTCGCCCAATTCCTGTGCCCAGTCCAAAGATGGGTCATCCTGGTATTCATAAGGGTCCAGGGACCCCTTCAATCCTTCCCCGAATTCCTATTAGAAAAAGGGTCCAAATCTGACCTTGGGTGAGTAGGCCCCATCAAAGACAGAGGTGGCATCGGCCAAGCCGCTCCGACTCAGAGTTGTCGGGGATAAGGATCGGGACGACGTCAATAGTGGGCACTACCGACACTGGGAGCGTCGACAATCGACCCAGCGCCAGGGAAGGTCTCAGTGGTGCGACCGGTGCCTGTGTGGACCCACAGGGGACCTCGGCAGCTGGAGCTGAAGCCACCTGCGCGGACCGAAAGGCCCCTCAACCGAATCCCTTGGGCCTGAAGGTGCTGTATCTGGGTTGGTCCGCCCAAAGATGAGGCGCATGGCCTCATAGAATTCCTTAAGCTGGGCGGGGGTTGCTCCGGCTCCCGGAAACTCTGGCAAGCGCGGATCAGACCCAGAAGCAAGCTCCAAGGACAGAGGCCTTGAGTGTTGACGCTCCTCCCGCATCGCCTCAGCCAAGCGATGGGGCGAAGTCGAAGTGCGATGAGAGCTCTTCGACGACGACTTCTTACCCGCACCCGAAGATTTTGAGGACGACTAGTGGTGATGGCTCCGCGAACGGTCTCAAGACCTTCCTCTCAAGCAAGACCTACGTGGAGTTGAGCTCCGGCCCGCCATGAGCTTGAGGGACCGATCCCTCAAGACTTTCGGGTGCATGGCCCGGCACTCTGAGCATGACTTCAGGTCGCGCTTGAGACACCACAGACAAACCAGATGCGGATCAGTCACCGACATTATGTGGTGACAGTCCTCGCACCAAAAACTCTAGAAAACTCAACAAAACGGTCAAAATCGGTCAAAAAGACCAGGGTAGCTCTCTGCGGATCAGCGCGTGGCACAGAAACAAAAGATATGACGTCACTGCGCTGAGGCAGCGTCTGTGTACTACTGTTAACGTCATCACGGCGACTACGATGCCAACAACGCCCACAGAGTTGACCGACGACACCTACCGCCGAGCAAGGTAATTGCTCAAAGAAAAATATCCAGATCCAGTCTGATGCCTGGGGGAAATTCTAAGGTAAGGAATCTGCAACTTGAAGTCTCCATCAGATATCCACTCATATAACACCGTGCGGGGGAATTTTTGACGGAGCATCTGCAACACGGCTGATAACGCGCCACCCGCTTTGTGGCTAAAATTAACGCTCCACCTGCATCGTGGCTTGGAGATCAAGGTACTGCGGCTGGAGAAATGATGCAACACCCGCTTGTGGCTGCTGATAATGCGAACCCCACGCAGCATGGTTTTCTAACACCGTGCAACTAGATTTCTCATGCATCGTCGCTGGGCATCAAAGTCATTGTGAACCTGCATGGATCTGAGGTGCCCTGTATGGAAATTGATGCATCGCTCTTACGAGGGAGAAAAACTATGCACTGCCAAACGGAGAAGAAAAAGACGCATGGCTCACTTGCGAATAAGGAATCCACGCATCACTGACCTTTCCCACGCACGTGCAGCTTTATTTTTGACGCAAACCAGGGATTTTGTGTAAAATCAACGTTTCTATTGTTTTCTAAGAATTAAAACTCTTGTTCTTTGGAAAATTCATATTTTGACTTGAATATGTTGGATTTTGTCATTTTGGTCTAGTTTGATTTAAATATTGCCTATTTTTCTAAACTGGTTTTTTCACTGTATTACTGTGTGTTGGTACAAATACTTTACACATTGCCTTTGAGATAAGCCTGACTGCTTGTGCTAAGCTACCAAGGGGGTCAGCAGAGGTTATCTCGAATGTGTACCTGTGTACCTTCATTGCCATGACTAGGGTGAGGGGTCCCTGCTTGGACAGAGTACAAACTACCTGCCAACCAAAGACCCCATTTCTAACAACATTTAAAGGAACTGTGTAAGTATTTCAGAAAATATCAGAATTATGTACGCGCGAATAATGCATATTTTTATTTCTGTGGGTGTTGGAAACAAATACTTTACAATTATCAAAACAAATCATTAAACTAGGTGATGCTACTTCCACATGTTTGCATCTGTCCACTGTAGTGTTATATTAGTAAAACTGTATGTCTGTGCAAATGTAATGCTCATTTTAAATGAAAATGTGTTTTCTGTAATGGCAGTGTGCTACCACACCATACATGCTCTACGCCACTCTATTCTGCACCACTCCACGCCACTTCACCATACGCCTCTCTATTCTACCCTAAGCCAATGCACTCTTCGCCACTCTACTCTACACCACTGCACTCTACAGCATTCCAGTCTAGGCCACACCAATCTACTCTGCACGACTCCAAACTATGCTGCTGTACTCTGACACTCTACGCCACTACACTCTATGGCAATGCACTTAACTCGAACACTCAACTCTATGACTTTGCACTCTACGCCAATCCACTGTACGCCACTTTAATCTACTTTGCACCACTGCACTACACTTTAATGTACGCCATTAAACTCTTTGCCACTCTCTGTAACTGCACTTTACCATGCAACCCTCTACTGTACACCACTTCACTCTACCCTGAAACAATCTACTCTGCAACACTGCTCTACTCTTAACCACTGCACTCTCCACAACGGCACTATGTCATCTCACTGTACTCCGCATCACTGTACTCAGTGCCACTGCTCTCTATGTCACTCTGATCCACTCTTCTCCACTGCACTCTGACACACTACTCTGCAACACTACACTTTCCGCCACTGAACTGAACGCCATACTACTCTGCACTAAGCCACTCTACACTACTGCACTGTATGGTGCCGTGCTCTACTCTGTACCACTATGCTAGTCTACTGTGCACCACTCTACACCACTGCACCCTATGCCACTCAACTCTACTCTGCACACCAGTGCAATCTGAGCCACTCAACTCTACTCTGTGCCACTGCCCTCTGCATCACTCAACTATACTCCACTCTGCACCACGGCACTTTGCACCACTCGACTGAGCCACTTCAGGGGGCTGCAGTGTATGCCGCTGAATTCAATGCCATTGCACCGAATGCCACACCACTCTGCAACAATCTAGGCCACTGTTCTCTACACCAGTCCACTCCATTCTATTCTATACCACTCTAATGTATGCCACTCTAGGCGACTCCCCACTATGCCATTCCAATACACAACACTCTCTGCCAATCCATTCTACAACACTCTACTCTTAACCATTTCACTCTACAACATGACACACCACTATTCTCTACACCGCTAACTTTTAGCCATGCTGAACAGCAGCCATGCTGGTGTACAACATGGCTAAAACACTTTGGCAAAGCCAATAGCTCTTGCATATGCAAGATCTGTTGCCTTTGCCAATGCTTGTTCTCATTGCTCTTACTTACTCTCAGCTTTTTTATAATCATTCATTCCTACTCTTTGCCTCATTTATGTTATTTCTCCCTGTTCTGCTACTGCCCCTCCATTTTGCCCGTCTTAAGCCCCCCTTCCAAAAGAGCAAACAGCTTATCACCATATTATTTGTGACTCTTTAGTGGGACAAAAGTCTTCTGCCTAACCTTCTAAATGTTTGATTTTTGAGTTCGCTGGAGAAACACCTTACTAGTAAGAACACAGGTCCATTTTAGTTGCTTCATTTTTACTTTCCTATTTATCATCAGAACAGTGCTGTGATGAGTAGTGGCAGGTAAGCTACTAACATCTATCTCCCCCCACCACACTCCTCGTCTTTCGAATGAGGGGGACTACAGCCACATTATCCCAGGCTGTAACTAGTCCAGGAGAACAGTAAATCTTCTCTATAAACCTGTGGAGAGTTCATCGTCTTGCTCTCCAACAAATGGTAGATCAAACTGCATTAACTGAGGAGCCTTGCATTGCCTTTTGTGCACTACATGGGTAGGGATTTTGTATCTGTTTGGATTTTTAACGAGTAGATGTTTGAGTCCACTTCATTTTCGTGTGCATGCTGCATAAGATGACTGCCCTCTTTCATGCATGCAGTCTTTGTCCTGAAGAAACACAGCATTTAGATCTCCCTGTTCAGGAGCCCCCTCGCTGAAACTGGTTGGAAGTCCTTTCCCTGGGGAAAAAAAAAAAAATCAAGGTCTCTAGGTATTACCCTATCTGAGTTTGTGTTGTTTACAACTGGCGTCCCAGTGCCATAATACTTGTGCACAGCAACTCGATGGGCAAGAGACCCTCAATAGGAAGTTGATCCTCAGGCTTGAGAAGGTGAGCAGTCGAGGCTTACTTCTGAAGATGGAAAGCTTAGAGTCAGTGTGGCACAATATTTATCAAGACGTCAGTGCCCAAGTTATTAGATGGCTCCAAATGAAATCCAATAAATCAGTTGTAAACATACTTTGCACGAGTGGTCAGTGGAAGAGGCATCCTTCAGGAGGCTGAAAGTGTTTGCCCACCCTTTCAGAGTCAGCAGGATGGATAGATTAAAATGGAGAGGCCTGGTCTGATCCTTCTAATTCTGCTTGAAGAATATTTATAGCTCTGCTTGGAGATTTATCCCCAAACCAACATCAATCCATCAATCAGGGATTTGTAAAGCACACTACTCACCCGTGAAGGTCTCAAGGCACTGAGGAGGAGGGGGGGTTTGGTGGGGGGGGGGGGGGGGGGGGTAGGTGCTGCTACTGCTCGAACAGCCAGGTCTTGAGAAGTTTCCTGAAGGTAAGGAGGTCTTTGGTCTGGCGCAGGTGGGTGGGAAGAGTGTTCCACGTTTTGGCGGCGAGGTGTGGGAAAGATCTACCGCCGGTTGTAGTTCTGCGGACGCATGGGACAGTTGCAAGGTCGGTGGAGCAGAGGTGCCGGGTCGGGGTGTAGAAGGAGAGTCGTCTGTTGAGGTATTCTGGTCTGGTGTTGTGCAGGAATGGGTGAAGAATCTGAAGGTGATTCTCTTGTTGACTGGGAGCCAGTGCAGGTTTTTCAGGTGCTCTGTGATGTGGCAGTGGATGTCCAGGATGAGGCGTTCTGGATGCATTGCTTCTGGAGCTTGGTTGTGGTTCCTGCGTAGAGGGCATTGCCGTAGTCCAGTTTGCTGCTTACAAGGGCTTGGGTGACTGTTCTAGTTTCGGTGGGTATCCATTTGTAGATCTTTCGGAGCATGCAGAGGGTTTTGAAGCAGGAGAAGGAGGAGATGGTGTTGACTTGCTGGGTCATGGAAAGTAAGAGGTCCAAAATGAATCCTAGGTTGCGTGCGTGGTTGGTGGGAGTCGGAGCAGTTCCGAGAGCGGAAGGCCACCAGGAGTCATCCCATGTGGAGGGGGTGGAACCAAAGATTAGGACTTCAGTCTTGTCTGAATTGCGTTTGAAGCAACTGCTCTTCATCTATTTGCCGATGGCCTTCATTCCTTCGTGGAGGTAGGTCTTGGGAGAGGATCAGCTGGGTGTCATCAGTGTATGAGATGATGTTGAGGTTGTGGGATCGGGCGAGGTTAGCGAGTGGGGCCATGTAGACGTTGAAGAGGGTTGGGCTGAGGGACAAACCCTGGGGTATGCTGCAGATGATTTTTGGTGGCCTCGGAGCAGAATGGGGGGTGGGGGGGGGGGTAGGACTCTCTGGGTTCTGCTGGTGGGAAAGGAGGTGACCCAGTCTAGGGCTCTGTCGCGGATTCCAGCATTGCTGAGGCGTGATCGTAGGGTGTGGTGGTAGACGGTGTCGGGCGCGGCCGATAGGTGCAGGAGGATGAGGGCCACCGTTTCGCCACTGTCCAGTATGGTTCTGATGTCGTCGTGGAGGTTTCAGTGCTGTGGTTGCTGCGGAATCCGGATTTGGAAAGGGTCCAGGGTGTGGTTCTCCTCTAGGAAGCGGGTTAGTGGTCTGTTGATGGCCTTCTCGATGACGTTTAACGGGAAGGGGAACAGGGAGATAGGCCGGAAGTTCTTGCGGTCCTTTGGGTCCGCCTTGGGTTTTTTGAGGAGGACGCTGATCTCGGCGTGTTTACAGCTCTACGGGAAGGTGGCAGACTCTAAGGAGCTGTTGATGATCTTCCATGGCTGCTGTCCCTGATGCACACTGGAATAACCAACCTCCTGGTGTTATTTTTCATGAAAATATATTTTCTTCTGGGGGCGGGAAGGCCTTTCATTATCTGGAGTTCAGAATGGCCACAATTAACTCGATCCACAGAGGGTACGTGGGTCAGCTGCTGCAAACAGCAGCAAATGGGCTGGAGCCTTAGTGCTTCTATAGAAACACCGGTACCTCAGACAAGAGGAACTTAAAGAACAGCATATACTTGAGAAAAACGGGCTGTTAAAGCACTTCTGAGTATCAGAGAGACTGATTTCATTTCACACCAATGGCTGGAAAAAGGGAGCAAAGACCCTAAGTGGTGCACACTTCTGAGCATGGTATCGGCCATGCATTGCTTTGCTTTGTTTAATCACTTTTAGAAGCAGTTTCCATTTCTGTTACTATGTGACACCGTTTCTTTAAATTCAGAATTGGAGATGGTGAAACTGAAGGGTTACCAGTTACTTGGAGCTGAAATAGTGCTTTAAAATGTGCAGGTACTGTGCACTTGCACAGTAATTTGGAAAGGATAGTATAGATATGCCTCAGTCCTGCTTCAATGCTTTTAGTGTGAAAGTACTAGAACTTCTCAGCAGCAAACCGGTACTGTGGGACCAAGAGTACCTGCACTTTTAGATTTCCACTTCAATCACTGAATTGAAATGAGCGTGTAAGAAAGATTTACCCCTGTATGCACTCAATAACCGATTTTTGCAATGCTCCAGTGTTGGGACAGAAGTCTTCTGGATGGCTTTGTAACACTGGTGCACTGTCCAGTTGGTTTTCTTTTGTAATCGTATGCTGTGAGCTCACGATGAAATATTGTCATCCACCAGCAGACCAAAGCATGTCACCAGCTCGTGTGGATTCTGCTCTCCCAAACCAGTTCTTGACTCAATGGTTGGACTCAGTTCTTCAGAAATTCTTTTTAATCCAACCATTTAAATTGTTGTCTGAACAATAAGCTAGTGAGGGAGCATACCATGCTTGGGGGTTTCAATGATGGGTGTAAACAGTACAATTCTACTTGAGGCGAGTAGAGCAGAACAAATTTCACAGTAGCCCTGGATTCTACCTGTGACCAGTAACAAATGGAGAGGAGTGGGTCTTACCCCCTTCTTCTTCCCAGGGTCCCTTCTTTAGTCTTCCCTTCTTTCTGTTTCCCTTAAGCTGGATATTGAATCTGGGGATGTTGGACAAAGTTTGTTGACACAAGAAGGCACAACATGAGTTCCACAATTACCTGTTTGTTCTGAGCACTGTGGAGGTCTCCTTTTTGGAAGTCAGACAGCATGGCACCAACAGCTTTTCCCAAGTAGTTGTAAGTGCTATTTGGGAACGGTATGATGGAAGGGTAAAAGAAAATAACAGATGTAATAAGCTTTCAAAAGGAGAATTTTTCATTAAAGTACCTCATTTCAGAGACAAAAATCCACTTCAAGACAAACACATCGAAACAGCGACTCATTCTCACAGGGCAGACACAGGTAACAATGTCTTTCATTCAGAAATTAAAAGAGCAGATAAGAGTGCCTCTATCTCAGACGGCAGTGACCGTGCACACCTGAGCATCACACTTCAGGTATTTAGAACTCAGAAATTCTCATACTCACAGCACAGTGACTTACATGTAGTAAGTCATTCTCTGAGAACACATAAACCAAGAATAACAGAATTAATACTTCAGAACAGAAATACAGTTGGAAATAGGAGCTCAGTATCGCAAAACGAAAATGACTGCCTCATTCTTACAGAGCAGAAAAGCACATAGGGAAATTGTCGAACTCTCATAGGGAAAAAACATTCAAGGAAAATGCCTCATGACCAAGACTAAACACATACACACAAAGGGCCAGATGTTCAACCGTGTGTTTTGCAACTTGTAATTTGCGAGTCGCAAATTGTGAGTCACAAAACCAAAAGTACAACAATGTCAACCACTCTGCGGTTCCCACTGGGGACGCAAAAGACCTATCTCAATAATATGCATGAGGCAGGTCGCAATTTGCAACCCCATTGGGAATGGCCTGCTGGGGACTGCAAACCACCATTCCTGTGACTGCTTTTTAAATAAAGCAGTTTTAAAGGAAAATGGGATGCATTTCAAGCAAAAGAATGAAAAGTTTTCTTCTCATTTTTTCCAGAGTAGGACGTCGTCCATAACAAAGGGGAAAGGGCTCTGTGGGGATCCCTTCCCGTTGTGAATGGGTTTCCACCAATTTGAAATTGGTGATAACTGTTTTGCAACCGCAATTGCGGTCACAAAACAATCATACATGCCACTGTGACTGACAATTAGGAAGGGATGACCTTGGAACACTCATTCCTAATTGTGAGTCGCAATCTCTGTTTTGGGAGTCGGTATTTGCGTGTCGGCTAAGCAAATTAGGGATGGTACATTAGAAAAGGCCATTTTGGGGTCAGAAAAGACCAAATTTGCCTTTTGCGATCACAAAATTGCGTTGTACATCGGGCCCAAAATACTCACATTTTTGTCATAAAGAAGACACATAATGGACCAGCCACATATCATTCTGACAGAAAACAGACAGAAAAACATAATGAGCATCTTATTGGAATGGAGAAGAACAAGGAACCTGATCTGCACATGCACAAAATTCTCATAGCTAGAATATCAGTCCATCATATCTGTTATTGTTTGGACACTAGGTTTTATGAATCACGTTTCCTCCTTAAACACAATTTGATGTTGCTTATGTATGGAGATGTTTGTTTGTTCAAACAAGTTAATTTTCATTGTATTTACTAAACTGTGATCATTTTTATGTGTACCCGTGAATACATTTGGAAAGCTGTAAATAAATTCCCCCAGCGGGTAAACATACCAAACTTTCCATTAACATGATTTTAAGCATCCAAGAGGTCCTCAGCCACAGAATCTGTCCTGGGCATCTGCAGTTCACTTCGCTCTAATCACATCAATCAAGATCCCACCCCACAGACACACCTTAATGGTTTCATTTTCCCATTATCACACAAGAATCTTAGACAGTAGCCCAGTGCATATGTAGTTAAATATGGAAATACAATTTTACATGGAAATAAAAAGAGTTCGTACAAAAAAAAAAAAAAAAAAACTATTTTTCAAGTGATAACACCTTTTTTTGAACAAACTCATATTTTTGGTTATTATGAGGCTTATTTACAGTTTCATGTCGAGGGTACTCAGTAGCAAAACTCAAGGTCCGCTTGCCAGATAGAGAGGTGGGCAGAACAACGGTATGCTGAGAACAGAGCCTACCTTTGGCCCCAATCCTAACATACTCCTTGGACAGAGTAGTGGCTGTCAGAGATAAGCCATTCAATCATCCACCTAATGTGGACTAAGCAGCCAAGTGGCTTTTTTACTTTGCTATCATGTGGTAAAAGGAAAAAACCTGGTGGCGATGGATAGTGAAAATGTTAAAAAATTACCTCTACGCCATGTGAAATCTTTCCCATGGAACGTGGGTAATTAGATATACTTTAAAAAAAATAAAATAAAAAAAAAAAAACACAGAACTCCCACTTTGGAAGTTTGATTTTTAAAAAAGTTAAATTTTGTGAAAATGTGACCACCGTCTGTCATGTTTGACAGAGCCATCTGTCATACTTTCACAGCATTGACAGGAACTGCCTTGACAGTGTTTCCGGACAATTTTAAGAGAAGCCAGTGGCCTAGGCTTGTTTGGCCTGCGATCTCTCTAAATTTGGGGGATTGAATGTACATTAAGGTGACTGAATCGTGTACTCTGTCGCCCTAACGGGCATTACTCCATCCTCCAAACTCAAAATCAAACCCTTGGTAAGTATCTTTCAAAATAATCTATATCAGTGCTTCAGAGAGGAAGATGGCGGCCGGGACGGTCGCTTGATCCGAGCGCTCCGTCTCCGGCCACTTCGAGTCATCCTGGAAGGCGCCCCCCCAGCGGCCTGGTAGCAACGGCCGGGACGGCGACCTGACCGGGGAAGACCGGTGCATTTAACGGACGCCGCGAGCGCTCCTCGGATCGTGAACGGGGCGAGATTGGGACTCGCCGGTCCGCGACGGGAGCAGTACGGAGCGAAGGGAGCTGCGGTTGCACTCCCAGTCGCGATATCACCGGGCGCGGCCGCCTCCTGCCTCCCCACCAACCTGCGGCTGGGGGAGCAGGGAAGACGCGGCCGGCAGTGAACCGGGCAGTTCATCCTACCAGGCGCCCCGGCTCTCCGACACGAGGAACCGGGGCGCCATCTTGGATTTCGGTGACCGGCACGGGCAAAAGTAGCAGTGGGGCAGCGAAGAGGCCCGGAAAAGTGGACTCGAAGCGGCGGTGGCCCAGCGGGGATTCCAGGTGTAGGCACATTTTAACTTCCAAAAAAAAAAAAAAAAAAAAAAAAAGAAAGAAAAAAAAGAAAGAAAAGAAGAAAAAGGAAATTAAAGAATAAGGTGAGGAGGGCGCATACGAGGTGGGGAACACTAATTCTACACGGAGGAGGTACACCTCGGGAACAGCAAGCACCCCCCCCCTACATCCTCGCGATAGGGCAAATAAGAAGCGGACCGCGCGCTCCTGGGAGCACAGCTTACTTAATAAACGCAGAATGGATGGCTGGGCTGGACTGTGGATATGGGGCCTGCCCTGGGGTCCTTAACGGAGGGTCCCTGCCGCAAACGCTCCTAGCGGCGCACGGTATATTCGCAGTGCCCTGCGAGCGTCTCAACCTGTGTCTTCTCCCGTGTCTTGGCGCCTCACCCGACCGTCCAGCACTTCTTCCCTCTTTCGGAGGGAAACTTCTGGCACCAAGCCCTGCCGCCACACAATAAGGAACAAGTGTTCTTCCCTAACGACTGCACCCTCTGCACACCTCAGTGGGTTTGGTGGACAGCCCCACAGGAACGTATAGGTGGATCAAAGAATTCATCAATGACTGCAGTGTTAGTCACTAAACACTCAGGTCATAATAAGCCAAACTAGGACTAGATGTTCCTTTGCTTTGCTGCCTAACTACAAGCCCACCAGTGCGAAGTCCCTGCAGTTCAGGAGGCAATCTCATAGCAGCCAAAATGGCCGGTAGAGCCAAGTCAACCAAGAACCCAGATCGAACTACCCAAGCGACAACGCCCACAGATCAACAACCTGGCCCATCCCTACAATCCTTGGAAAGCACACTTCTAGCGCACTCTACTCAATTCGAGAAAGTATTGCAGGCAATACTGGATACTAAGTCGTCCCTGGAGGGCAGAATTGATGCAGTGGCGCAGGACCTGAATCTTCTACGAGTGGATCACCGTAGCCTAGCCGAGAAAGTAAAAACAACTGAAGCTGAAATAGCGGAACTAACTCCAATAGCGCAAGGGAACCAAAAACAAATTCAGCGCATGGATGAAGAGCTGAAGATACTCTGGAGAAGATCCGAGGAAATGGAGAGCAAGGCGCGCCGAAATAACGTGAGATTTCTGGGTTTCCCGGAAAGTATGCGTTAACCGGAAACAGAAATTTCCCTAGAGCAGTGGCTAATCAAGGAAGTGTTGAATGGGGCTCCATCCAAGTTTTTCTCGATTGAAAGGGCCTATAGAGCCCCGGGCAGGCCTCCAGCCCCCGGCCAGCCCCCTAGACCACTGATTGCCAGGTTCCTGAATTACAGAGACCGAGACGCAATATTGCAACAATTCCGCAATAAGGGCCCGTTCAAGTATGAAGACTCGAACATCAATGCCTATCCAGACTTCACGCAAGAGGTGCAGAATCAGCGCAATTCTTTCGTTAAAATCAAGCAACGCCTACGAGAACAGAACATAAAATATGCCCTGCTCTTCCCAGCCAAGCTAAGGGTAGTGATGGAGGACCGCACTCATATTCACCAGCACCGAGGATGCCTGGACATGGCTCCACGCCAAGGGCCTTGCACACCCCCGGGAAGACGCAGAGGAGGACGAGAAACGGCAGAGACCCACTGCAGGGAAGCGATTCAAACGGCGCACCAGAGGCCAGCCCATTGACTGGCAAGCAGCAGAGGAAAGAGCGAAAGTGCTTAAAGAGACGCCGCTGCACATGCAAAGCAGCAGTATAACTCCCAGCGGGCTTGTGGGAATGGAACCGGATTCAGACACAGCCAGCTCCGTATCCACGGCAACAAGAGAACTAGGTGGGCCGAAGGTCACCCCAAGATCTGCCGATGAACTATAAACCACCTGCTTAGGTCCAGAGTGAACACCAGAGATGGCGGCAGCATCTGGGAAAAATTATAGAGACTTCACGACACTGCCGAGATGTGGGGATAAAGTGCTTCCGACAATATACATCTTTGATATAAATACCAAGCTAAGTGATTTGGGGTACAAACAGGTGGCATGTGGCGGGTGGGTGGGGCCAGAGGGAACGGAAATATGCCAAGGGGGGCGCCTGAAGATATTGGCAGACTCAGTCTGCGCCATGTTGTGAGCCCCTTATAAGAGCCACATCTGTAAGTTATGAGAATCCCAATGTGCGAATCCAACTGGATAAAAGTTATGTTACACATTTTTAAGTTTTGTAGTTTCACCGTAGTTGTGAGTAGAATAGGGGGTTTAATCAGGGGGGAGGGGATTAGTAGTTTAGTAGAAATGCAGCGATCGGAATTACTTAATGCACAAAAGATGGACCTGCACCCGCTATATCTAAATATTAGCAGTAGAAAGGCAGAGACCAGGTGGGCCAATATTAAAACCAGGCCCACGATACAGCAACATACCCCCTGCACCCTACAAGATGTCTTCTAGAAGTAACATGGGGAACCAATATATCATATTAACATGGAATGTCAGGGGCCTTGGGATGCCGAGCAAACGGGCTAGAGTGTATGCTCGACTTAAGAGACAAGGAGTGCATATCGCTATTTTGCAAGAGACACATACACTAGAGGGGGACCTACGAGACCTGCGCGTGAAATGGGGGGGCCAGCTGATAGGCACAACGTATTCGACCTTTGCGAGAGGGGTGCTGATTTGGATAGCAGCGGGAGTTCCATTCCTCATGTCAGCACACAAGATAGACCAGGGAGGGAGGTACGTAGTAATGGAGGGCAAATTAGATGGCAGACAGCTGGCTGTGGTTGGGGTATATGCCCCCAACAGTAACATTACAGGCTTTCTTACCACTCTCACCCCAACGTTGCTGTCCCACCCCATGCCTCTAGCCATTTGGGGAGGTGACTTTAACAGCACCCCAGTAGCAGCATTAGACAGAAACAGCGCCCACCAGAGCGCATCAACCAACAGGAAGCATACAAGCCCCCTACAAGAATGGGCAAACGTTATGGGCCTATTCGATGTATGGCGGTTAGGCCACCCAGAGCAAAAAGAATATTCATTTTATTCGGTTCCACACAACACCCACACTAGAATTTACATAGTATGGGGCACCCGCGAAATAGGGGCGCTAACCACTGAGTCCGAATATTTGGCAAAGACAGTTTCAGACCATGCGCCTCTGCGGGTAACTCTGAACTGGGGCAGGGCACGTCAGGCAATTCCCACTTGGAGATTCCAGGCGGAGGCTTTACAAGATCAAGCATTTGCTGCAACACTGGGGAAATCTATAGGCCATTATTGGGAAATAAACGCTATGTCTGCAATAACCCGGGCAATAGAATGGGACGCCCACAAGGTAGTGGCCCGCGGAGTATGTATGTCCACTACGTGGGGAGCGAGATGCTCCTTACAGACGGAAATTAGCAAACTTGAGAAGGAGCTGAGAGATGCGGAGAAAGCGGTGGCACGGGGGGAAATTGCCAGCACTGTCCTTAAAGAAAAGCGCTTAAGATACAAAGAGGCAGATAGCAGGCTCCATTGCCACGACTATAAATATTACTTAACCAGGTTGCAAACGGAAGGTGATAGATCAAGCAGAATGCTAGCGTGGCTACTCCGCGAGGATAGACAGCAAGCTCCAATAGGGGCCATCCGGGTGGGCGCGCAAGAGATGGCTACTACACAAGCAGAAATTAACGAGACGTTTAGGAATTACTACTCTAACTTATACACTAAACTTACTTGGTGCACAGCTACACAACTAGAGGCCTTTCTGGCGGACTCCTTCCTACCCCAACTACCACAATCAGATAGAGATGGAATTGAAACCCCTATAACAGCAGCAGAAATAGAATTAGCCCCTGCACAGCTGCCCAGGAACAAAGCGCCCGGCACGGATGGCCTCCCCTCGGAGTATTACAAAGCTTATTTACCCAGTCTGAAATCCCATCTGCTGGTAGTGTTTCAGGAGGCGTGGACTAAAGAAAGCTTACCCACATCCCAAAGGGAAGCTATGATAGTGGTACTCCCTAAACAGGGTCGTGACCACACGGATGTGAAATCTTATAGACCACTATCGCTGTTAAACACAGACTGCAAAATATTAGGCAAAATACTGGCCAACAGGTTAGCCCCCCTCATGCAATTATTGATACATCCAGATCAAAGCGGCTTCATCCCCCAACGTAACACCTTCCTAAATATTCGTAGGTTGCTGAGTATAATAGGAGATACCCCCAAGAACGCACAGGAGGAAATGGTGCTCTCATTGGACATAGAAAAGGCCTTTGATACGCTCGAATGGGACTTCCTGTTGGCCACGATGGCCCGCATGGGAATAGGCCCTAATTACATCCGCTGGGTTCGGACATTGTACTCTAATCCGAGCGCGAGGGTGAAGTCAGGTGGGGTGATCTCTGATAGTTTCCCGATCTCCAGGGGGACACGGCAGGGCTGTCCAATATCCCCGCTACTGTTTGCCATAGCAATGGAACCGTTAGCGGCAAAAGTTCGCCACATGGAGCACAAATGGGGAATTGTTAGAAATGGATTACATCACACGATCTCACTATATGCTGATGATGCTTTGATATATATTAGGAACGGTTGTGCAGCTATTCCACCTGTAATATCCTTATTGGCTGAATTCGGAGGCCTGTCTGGCCTTGTGGTAAACTGGGAGAAGTCGTGTGTCTTTCCCCTGGTTAAAAGGGCTCCCAGCAACCATGATCCTCCAGAGGTAGGACACCTTAAGTGGTGCCCTACAACATTTAAATACCTAGGGATAAACATATACCATGCCACGGAAGACCCAAGAGATGGGAACTTGGGGAAGGCGCTAACTTCTATAAAAGGCTCCCTACAATTCTGGAACAAGCTCCCTCTCTCGCCACCCGGCAAGGTGGCGATTGCTAATATGTTGATTCTACCTCGGCTTTTATATTACTTTGCGGCCCTGCCGATAATCATTCCCAAACGCTTCTTTAGCAATCTAAGCACAGCATTACTGCAGCTTATTTGGGGAGGTGGCAGAGCACGAGTGGCGCTATCCACAATGCAGCATCCGCTGGATAACGGTGGCCTAGGAACTCCGAATTTTGAAAAATACTATGCAGCTGCACAACTTCAATGGGTCCAACATTGGATCCACAGACCAGAGCAAGCGGAACCTATGAGCCTCGAGCCCCGGCGGAATGGGATCCCCCTTTTAAATTGGCTATCGTCAAAGCCCCCCAGAGTGACACGGGTCAACCCTTTGCTTGCAGCTGCGCATACGTGCTGGGCCAGGTTTGTGCAAAAAAGAGCGGATAAGCTCCCATACTCTCCATACGTTCCGCTGAACTTCCTATTGGTGGGAAATGCAGCGAGGATGCAAGCCGTAAAGCTGTGGAATGAAGCAGGAATACTGACCGTAGGGGATTGCTATGAAGACGGTAAATTAATGACGTTCGAGGCTATCCAGGCCCTTACGGAGATAAATCCGGGGCAGTTTGACATATCATGCCGTATGTCACGAAATCAGGAGAATATGGGGAATGGGCACCTCGGAACCAGAGATCTCCCCTGTGTTTCACCAGCTTCTACAATATAGTGATCAAACAAAAATAATATCCAATCTATACAGAACCCTCAACAGGACACCGGATACACAAACAGGGAAAGCATGGGGTAGATGGAATGCAGTACTCCCCACTCCGATACCACTGGATGACTGGCCCAAGGTCCTGTCCCACATCAGAGGTGTGTCAAGGAATCCCAGATTTAGATATACCCAATTTAATTACACGCATCAAACATATCTTTCCCCAGCCAGAATAAAGCGCATGTTCCCTGATGCAGTAACAATATGCCCTAGATGTAGATCAACGTCGGCATCCTTTTATCATATGGTATGGGACTGCCCGAATATACAAACGGCCTGGTCAGAGGTGGTAGAGGAGGTATCTGGGCTAACGGGACTTGCACTAGTAGCAGACCCCGGGTCCTGTCTGCTGGGACTTAGGAAGGGACCAAAAAAACAAAGACATTTACACAAATTCATAGACCTGGCCTTTTTAATGTACAAAAGGTTAATAGCAATGCATTGGAAAGCCGCTAAGGCTCCTGACCTGAAATCCTGGCACTCTCTAATAATACGCTGGGCTCGCACTGAATATCAGGTACTAAAAAGAATGGTGCGCGAAGGGCGACAACACACAGGATGCTCTACATGGGAGGATATGGTGACAAAGGTGGAGGCCAAAAACGATGAGAAGCCGCCTTGAACCGGGGCACGCGTATTTGCAACAACCACAGCATAAATTCCTCTGCACCCCCCACCTTGGAAACAAAATCCATAGTACACCCAGGCACCACAGAGTAAGCACACCATCTCCCCCCATTTCTCCAGTAATAGTCGCCCACTAAATCTATGTCACCACAGTTATAGCGACGCGTGGGGAGCAGAAAACCAGGGGAGCCACCCGCACACACTAATTAAGTTGAGGCCCCCCTCAGACATTTAGGGAACTCATGCACGCAAAGCAAGGTCCACACTGGTCTCAAGCGAATGCCTATATAAAATGAACAAGGAAGGATAAACCCATGGAGGGTGCAGCCAAAAATGATACCGCAAGATTAGAAGTGTTCCGTGAAGTGCATATTGGGGGTGTGTGTAATTGTTACATGACTTAGATAATTAGTCATTGTTTTGGTTCATCCTGCGGTTGCAAATTGTACAATTTGTATCATATTTTGGAAAATAAAACCAATAAATATATTTAAAAAAAAAAAAATCAGTGCTTCAGAGAGATTTACATAGACTCAAAAGGTAGCAACCAATAGTGCGTGTCAGGCAATTAAAAGGGTTTTCCTGGCAGGATCATATAGGGCAGTGGTTTCCAACCTGTGGCCTGTCGACCCCTGGGGGTCAGCGAAGCCTCCTCAGGTGGTCCTTGACTGCATAGAAAATGAAGTAATAATAATAAATTGGATATAAATAGAGTGGGTAAATGTACACGCAAACATTTTAAAACATACTGCAAATGTCAAGGAATTTTAAATTGGAGGCTTAAAATTAAATTAGTATCCTGACATTGATTCTGGGGAACAGTTCAGGTGCATCAAACAGAATGGGTGGCTTCAATTGAATTTAGAAAAGCTCCCAGCCTTCCTATTACATTTGAAATTTTTATTTTATTTGTTTGCAAATTAAATAAAACGTGTTATCATTTGTGTATGTGTTTGATGGGATGATTGCTTCTGTACATTTTGTGTATTATTTTGCAGTTCAAATCACGTATAGGCTTAGGCCACTGGCTTCTATTGACGACTCAGTTGGGGTCCCTGAATTCCAGTAATGATTCAGTGGGGGTCCCCCAGGTCCCAGTTATGATGAAGTGGGGGTCCACAGAAGTCAAAAGGTTGGGAACCACTGATATAGGGTACTTAGTCCTAAGCTTTCCATCTTCAGAAGTAAGCCTCGACTGCTCACCTTCTCAACAAAAAAACCCAAAAAAAAACAAAACTACAATTTATGGAGTAAGGTCCAACTACTGAAATATTCAGTCACTAAAATCAAACTAAGTAAATTTGCCTTACCTTCCAACAGCTCCGTTTGCTCGCAATACCAAAGCGCTGAGAAGTTGCTAATTAAAAAAAAAAATAAAGTTTGACATTAACAGTTTTACTTTCTGAGATAAATAAGTCAATCGTGCTGCTCACTCATCACTATGAAATTAGAGTGCCGTAAGGGCAGATTAGCTGTAGATAGCATTTGGAAATTGTCAGAAACTGGGTCCCTAGTTGGCAGAGCTATGCACCCTGTCCAAGAAGGGACCACAATCCTAGTAGGGTAAGTCACAACACAATCCAAATTATACTGTGCTCACCCTTTGGTAGCTTAGCACAGAGCAGGTAGGTAGGTAAAGTATTTGTGCAAAAATTCAAAGAGTAACACAGAGAAAACACCACAAAAAGTACTCCACACCAGTTTAGAAAACTAGATAATGTTTATCTGAATAAAGTAACACCAAAACAACAAAAATCTAATATGCACAAGTCAAGATGTCACTTTTTAGAGGTTTAAATGAGTCTCAAACCTTAAGAATTAGTGGTTCTATTAACACACAGTACGTGGCATGCGTAAAAAGTAAAGATGCAGAGGGACCGCAAAGGAGATGCGTCGAAAAGTAAAGCAATCCGTCACTTCTACTGGCGTGGCAAAGGCGATGCATTGATTCATTCCAAGCTGCAAGGCAATGTGTTGGTTTCCAGGAGCGCAGCCTTGGTTCCTCACTGCGATGCAGGGATATTTTGATGCCCAGGGACGATGCATGGAAAACACAGAACATGTTGAGCAGAGGCAACAGGTGCTTCAATGATCCAGCAGGTGATGCAGTGATTTTTCAGCCGTGAGGTAGGTGCTGTGTCGATCCGGCAGGCGTGTCAAATTCTGCAGGCTGGATTTTCTTCTCTTTGGCAAGGTCTTTGATAGACCAGAGACCTCCGAACAGGAGGCAAGCTCAATCAAAGCCCTTGGAGCGCACTTGAGAAGTAAGGTAGAGTCCTTCCAGCAAAGTCAGGGGTCAGCAGGGCAAAAAGCAGGCCAGCAGTCCTTCCAGCAAAGCAGACGGATGGATCCTTTGGGCAGTCAGGCAGTCCTTCTGACAGTCTAGTTGTAGGTCCAGAAGTGTCTGATTTGGTGGGGTCACAGACCCAGAATATGTACACCCAAAAGTGCCTTTAAAGTGGAAGAAACTTCAAAAAGTGGTTTTGAAGTGCATAAGTTCCCCTTTCAACCCAGCCCTGTCTGCCAGGAGCTCTGTGTGTGGTGTGTGTGTGGATATTATTGGTCCTGTGTGTGAGGGCAGGGCACTGGCCTTTGAAATGTAAGCAGGAGCCTCTCCACCCTTCCTGCCCAGGGAAACCCATCAGTATGCAGATTAATGCAGATACAGCCAAGTGTCCTGTGTTTATGGCTGTCTGGGTGGAATGCGCAAGGTGGGCTGTCAACCAGGAGAGATTAGACGTGGAATGGGGACAGGCTGTAAGGCATAGAAGGCAGTGAGAGCAGATAAATACCTACTTTCTAAAAGTGGCATTTCTAAAATAATAATGTTAAATCCAACTTCGACAGTAAGTAGGATTTCTTACCACCATTCCAACCACACTAAATATAACAAGACTACTCCTCTTAGATCACAAATTACCACTTAAAAGCATAGAAGGGAATCTCTAATGCTGGCCTATGAGAGGAGCAGGCTTCACAGTAGTGAAAAACGACTTTGGGAGTTTTTCACTACCAGGACATGTAAAATGTATAAGTACGTCCTACCTTTTACTTACCTAGCACCCTGCCCTATGGGTTACCTAGGGCCTACCTTAGGTGTGACATATATGTAATAAAAGGGGCATTTAAGTCCAGGCAAGTAGTTTTAAATGCCAAGTCGAAGTGGCAGTGCAACTGCCACACAGGTCTTGCAATGGCACACCTAGATATGGTTAAGGTGCTACTTATATGGGTGGCACAATAAGTGCTACAGGCCCACTAGTATCATTTAATGTACAGGCCCTTGGCACATGTAGTGCACTTTACGTGGGACTTACAAGTAAATTGAATTTGCCAGTTGGGGATGAGCCAAGATTACCAGGTTTAGGGGAGAGATCACAAGCACTTTGCACAATTTACCACTGCTAACCAGTGCTAGAGTCCTAAAAGCAGCAAAAACGAGGTCAGAAAAAGAGGAGGAAGGTAAAAAGTTTGGGCTAATCCCTAAGAGTGGGCCATTTTTCAACAGAAAAATATGTGCATATGCATCCTTGTTTAACAGACGTTTTGGTGGATTGTCTGTGGTACGAACAATTTGTCTGGGCCAGGGTAAGGGAAAGGCATTTTCAAGTATTACCCGAGGGTCACATTCAACTGATGAGTGCCCCTAATTCCACTGGCTTGAGAAAAACTCTGGAGAGTGGAGTAAGAATCCCTACATCTCGGCAATTCTAGCTGAGTACCCCAAAAGTAGTAGTGGTATATAGAAGAAAACAACTTACTTACCTGTAACTACAGTTATCCAGTATTGGTACCTTTCATAAATTCACATGCTTGAATCATCCCCGTCGAAGTGGGAGTCCCACGGTACATAAAATAGCAATAATTAACAAATATTTTTTTTTGCCATAGGCTATAATGGAGACAGCAATTGCTCACATAGCCTATCCATGTCCTTTTATGAAAGGACCCAAACCTGCCTGCTGTCCAATCAGGCACCAGCACCCTCTAGAATCTTCTCCAGAGAAGCTCCCTTCCTCAGATTTTCCAGCACGAGAGTGAAAAATTATAACCTGAGAGGAAATGCGAGCATCAAAGGGGAGGAGGGTGGGTCGCATGTGAATTTATGAAAGATACCAATACTGGATAACTGTAGTTACAGGTAAGTAACTTGTTTTCTTATCCAGTATTGGTATCTTTCATAAATTCACATGCTTGAATCTGAATAGACAGCAGTATGGTTGATAAACATTGTATCCAACGTGGATGGAGGGTGCGAGCATGAAGACCCTCTATCTCCAATATAAATAGTTAACTCATACATTTTTCATCATGAGCTTCGAAGGAACCTAGATACCTTTAAGTACATGTACACATATACTGAAATTCATGTTGTAAATGCCTATATATATATATATATATATACATACATACATACCACACACACACATACACACACACACATTACATATTCATATGGAAGCATAATAGAAATCATGGTTATCTGCATTTCAAACTATTTGTCTATAACTAAGGAAAGGTCTCACCTTAATGAAAGAGATGGCGTAGAACAGCTTGTCCTACTAGAGAGTCGGTTCTTTGTGATGACTCCAAACAATAGTGCTGCGTAAAGGAGTGCGTAGTTTTCCATGTCGCAGCCTGGCATATTTTATCAAGGACAATACCTTGAAACAAAGCAGCCGATGTGGAGACTGCTCTCATGGAATGGGCTCTCGGGCGCATAGTCAGCGGTCTTCCTGCCTTGGTGTGACAGAACTGGATTGTCGAGGAAATACATCGGGCTATAGTGGCCTTGGTTATCCCTGTTCCCTGTCGTCCAAGAGAATAAGATACTAGGAGTTGGTCTGATTTTCTGAATTGTTTGGTACTTTGAAGATAGAATTTTAGGCATCGTTTGATGTCCAAAGAGTGTAGAGTTTTCTCTGCGATCGTAGTAGGGTTTGGAAAAAAGGTTTGTAGAATAACGGGTTCATTGAGGTGGAACGAAGATGGAACCTTGGGAATGTATTTGGGATTGGTTCTGAGCATAACGAAGTCTTCAGAGAAAACTAAAAAGGGTTCTTTAGTAGTGAACGCCTGTATATCACTGACTCTCGTGGTAGAGGTGAGAGCGAGCAAGGTTGCCACTTTCCAAGTGATGTACTTGAGCTCCACCCTATGAATGGGCTCAAAAGGAGCTTTCATGAGCTGGGAAAGGACAATATTAAGATGCCACTCTGGCGGAGGTAACTGCACCGGGGGGGGGGGGGGGGGGGGGGGGAGTGCGGAACAGCCCTTCCATAAACTGTTTGATGACTCTGGATGAGCCGATAGATGGCATCTCAGCCGATCGCCTGTATGAGGCTATAGCTGCTAGGTAAATCTTGACTGATGCATGGGAAAGACCAGCTTTGGAGAGAAAGAGCAGGTAAGAATGAATTTGCTCAGGGTTAATTTGAAATGGGTGAAAATTGCTCTGAGAGCACCAAACACAAAATCTCTTCCACTTGAGTTTGTACGTCTTGTTCGTGCTCTCTGCTCGTGCCTTAGATAATATAAGTCTACATTCTTGATCGATGTTCATATCGTGAAACTCTGTACTCAGGAGCCAAGCATGCAATTGTAGTGAAGTTGGGTCGGGATGTAGGATGAGACCCCGATTCTTCGTTAGAAGATTGTGGTTGCTAGGAAGGCGGACTGGATTGGCCACGGAAAGGAGTAGGAGCTCCGTGTACCAGTATTGTCTGGGCCATTTGGGGGCTATAAGAATGATCCTGCAGCATTCGGTCTTCATTTTCCTGAGGAGCCTGGGAATCAGTGGGATGGGGGGGGAAAAGCGTATGCAAAGATCTCAGACCATCTCATCAAAACAGCATTTCCCCACGACCCCGGGAGTGGGTATCAACTGGCGTAAAACTGGCATTTGGCGTTCAGATTGGTGGCAAACAAGTCTAGGATCGGCCGACCCCATCATTGGAACATGCCCTCGAGTATGTTCTGGTTGAGTTCCCACTCGTGGCAGTTGTTGTCCGTCCTGCTGAGAGAGTCCGTTAGAGTGTTGTTGACCCCAGCCAGGTGCTCTGCCCTGAGGCGGACGTTGTTCAGTGTGAGCCAGTTCCAAAGAGACTGAGCTTCTCTTGAGAGGGAGTGGGATCTTGTTCCTCCCTGCTTGTTGATGTAAAACATACTTGTTGTTGTCCGTTCTGACAAACACTGATGATCCTGCGATGCGTGGCAGAAAAGCCTTGAGCGTGAGATGAATCGCCTTCAGCTCTAACAGGTTTATGTGCATCTCTTTTTGGAGCTTGGACCATCTGCCTTGAATGCGCATGTCCTGTAAGTGGCCTCCCCGTCCTTCCAAGGAGGCGTCTGTGGTGATGACAAAGTCTGTTATTGGTGCTAGAAAAGTAAGACCTTGGGAGAGGTGGTTGGTGTGAGACCCCTTGCGACTGGGTCCATTGAAGTTGCAGTTCTTCTTGCAGCGGCCTCATTTTGAGTCTTGCTAGCCGTACTAGGACTATGGCTGAGGAAATCATGCCCAGGAGCGACTTGAACAGTCGTACTGAAACAAACTCTTTTGCGGAGATTCTGACAGCTAAGTGGGTCAGCTTCTGCTGCCTTGCTAGAGTGAGATATGCCTTGTTTTGGATAGTGTCTAATTCTGCTCCCCGAAAAACTCTCCTGCATGAGGGAAGCACGACTGACTTCTGTAGGTTCACTGTTCGACCCAAACTGTGGAATAGTTTTAGGCAGGCGTTTGTCGCTTTGGAAGCTAGTAGAGATGACAGAGCTTTTATGAGCCAGTCGTCCAGGTATGGGAACACTTGGAAACCCTTGCTTCTGAGGAAGCCTGCGACCGGGGCAAGGCATTTCGTGAAGATTCTTGGAGCTGATCTGAGACCAAATGGTAGGACTTTGAACTGATAATGGGCACCGGCTACTGTAAAGCGGAGATATTTGCAATGTTTTCGGTGTATTGGTATGTGGAAGTAGGCGTCCTGGAGATCTAGAGTTGTCATAAAATCTCCAGGATTGAGGAGGTGCAGGATATCTGACAGTGTGATCATCCGGAAAGATTGCTTCCGAAGGAACTTGTTGAGTTTCCCGAGGTCTAGTATAGGACGCCACTCCCCTGACTTCTTCCTTATGAGGAAAAACCGGGAGTAGAATCCGAGACCCCGTTGTTGTACAGGAACTGCCTCTATAGCTCCTTTGGCAAGAAGGCTGAATACCTCCCCTTGAAGCAGATAAAGATGGCGAGATCTGCCTGATGTTGGTGGCTTGTGTGTGAATTCCAGGGTATGACCTCTTATCACTATATCCAGCACCCATCTGTCTGATGTTATTTTCTTCCACTCTTGGATGAAGTTGGAAATATTTGCTCCTATTTGCTGATGTTGCGGGCTTTGGGGGAGCATAGCCGGTGCCTGTAGAAGATCGTTGTTTTCTGGGTTGATCTCTGGATTGTGAACCCTGTCTTCGTTTACCTCCTTGTCTGGTATAGGAAGCAGTCGATGATTGCCTGTACTGTTGGTGGTAGGAAGGCCTATACTGGGATTGCTGGTATTGCCTGTGGAAAGAACCTCGAAATGAGGTGAAACCTCTTCCTCTAGCACCCCGAAAGGGCTGTTTCCGATACTGCAGGGTACCCAGGGACTTGGCAGTGTCCGTGTCAGTCTTGATGGCTTGGAGCGCGTCATCTACATGTTTGCCAAATAGAGATTCGCCATCGTAGGGCATGTCTAGGATCCGGGACTGCACTTCTGGCCTGAAAGATGTGGCTTTGAGCCAACCTTGCCGGCGTAAGACCGCGGCACCTGCTAGTTGACGAAAACCCATAGAGGCTATGTCAAGAGCGCAGTCGATAATTTCTTCCGACGTACGCTCACCCTCTTGGAGGATATTCCGTGCCTCTGCTTGCTTACTTTCAGGGATGAGGTTCAAGAAAGGTTGCATGTCGGACCACATTTGGCGGTCATATCGACCTAGAATTGCCAAAGAATTTGCTGCTCTGACAGGGATTGCTGACATGGAGGAGAATCTTTTGCCTATATTGTCCAATCTCCGTCCTTCTTTGTCTGGAGGAGTAGAGATAGGTGTCGATGGGTTTTTGGAGCGCCTTTGAGCAGCCAGTGAGATCACGGAGTCAGGCTTTGGATGGCCAGTAAGGCATGCCGGAGAATCTTGGGTTGCCTTGTATTTCTTGTCCAGTTTTTGCGGAACTGGAGGAACTGTAGCCGGGTTTCGCATAATCTTTGTACCTTCGCTCCATATGAAATCAATAATCGGAATGGACCGTACAGACTTCCGTGATTGCTCCTTAAAATCATGTAGGAAACATTCCGACTGGGAGACAGATGTTGGAAGGTGGAAGCGTACCGCGGCTCTGTCCATAAGATTATGGAAACCACCTATGTCCTCGGGTGAAGAATCAGAGGGGCGAGGAGGTGGTGGAGAAGGAGTGGGGGCTAAGTAATTATCCCATTCCTCAGTAGGATGTTGCAGAGTAGAAATTTCTCCTTCCTCTTCCCCTGAAGTGGAACCTTCAGCTCTAGGGGGTGCAGCTAACACCGAGTGGGATGTCAATCTTGGAGTAGCTGGAGGGGGAGGGACATTGATTGGTGTCACCGGAGAAACTGGAGCTGGTGCTGATCTTCTGCTGCCAGTGGGAACCTTCTCCTATAATCCTGTAGCATAGATTGCAAATCCTGGATTAAGGAGGAAGGCATCTGTATAGAGTCTCTATGCTGAGGCTCTCTTGGTTGGTAATATTGTTCCTGACGAGTAGTATGGTTGGCATTGGTCATACTCATCCTCGTCATCTTCATCTTGGTACTTGACGTGGAGCTGTGAGGGGCTGTGTGCATCTCCGAATGGACCTTCATCAGATTCCTCCCAGTCAAGAAGATGACTGGGTACTAAAGTCGACACTTTGTTTGGAGATGTGTCTATAGGATAAATGTCCGGTGTGGGCAGAGATGTGATCCTGACCATGGCTCGGAGATCTGGAGACCTGGAAGAGGCAGGAGTCGCCTCTATCTGTCTAATAGGCACCAGTGCTGTCGATGGCGAGAAAGTTGATGGAGCTGTGGACGATACAGATTTTTCCATCAACGATGGTCTCGCCGACGATGGTCTCGCCGACGGCGACTTCTTTGACTGGGTCTCCGTCGACGGTGAAACAGCCAATGACATTGGCGTTGCTGACGTTATAGTCGACGGGGCAGTCGTCGACGGTGTTATAAACGACGATGTTTTTGTCACCGATGGTGTACTTGTCGACGGAGGCTTGAGTGAGGGGATAGGAGCCCTTACCGTCGATGTTAAAGTAGTCGACGCTGACGACGGTCTCGTCGACGATGTAGTGGAGAAGGTAGTTGTTGGTACCGTCGTCATGGTCGTCGATGGTGGTGTCGTAGATGATCTGATTTTTAGAGTCACTTTTCCAGAAGTAGAAGGCTCTGAAGAAGGAGAGAGACGGTAGGACTCCTTCTTCTGAAGAGGGGAGGAAGGCTCAGAGGAGACTGAAGTCTGTAAGCCATTCCCATGATGTGATTTCTGCCTCTTCCTAGATTTTTCTGTGTGGCCCAGGTCCTCAGATTTGGACCTTTTGTGTGGCCTCTGACCCACTCTCCTCACCTGAAGTACAGGATTTTACCTGTAACCATGTCAGGAGCCTGCCCTCACGGTCTCTGAGGGTCTTTGTGGAGAAGGTGCGACATATCTTGCAGTCCTTAACCTGGTGTTGTGGGTAGAGACAATACAAGCAGTCTTTATGTGGGTCATCCACATGGAGCCTTTTCTTTCCACAGGTCTTGCAAGGGCGGAAAAGGCCTTTTCTAGAAGAATCCGACATATTTTCAACTCTTTTTGAGAGAAAATGTTCTGAAGTAGAAGAAAAACTGAGCAGAGCTCAGGGAGACTCCCTTCACACGACGTGCGGTAGAAAATCTGAGGAAGGGAGCTTCTCTGGAGAAGGTTCTAGAGGGTGCTGGTGCCTGATTGGACAGCAGGCAGGTTTGGGTCCTTTCATAAAAGGACATGGATAGGCTATGTGAGCAATTGCTGTCTCCATTATAGCCTATGGCAAAAAAAAAATATTTGTTAATTATTGCTATTTTATGTATCGTGGGACTCCCACTTTGACGACGGGGATGATTCAAGCATGTGAATTTATGAAAGATCCAATACTGGATAACTGCACATCCTATGAGTGCCCAACAGTGGTAACAACAATTAAATAGTTCAAACTTGGTGCTGAATGGTTAATAATACCATACTACCCCAGGGCATCAAAACATGCAGTCCCAGAAGCACATATAATGCACAATAACCCCACAAATCCAACAGCACTCAATGAAATGTACACACGTATAGAGGATTTTGATTGATAAAGACATTAGATTGTTGTTTCTGGGGATTACTGGTGCCATTATTTGAGTACTGGTACATTTAGCTCCATGTAGAAATTTGGCTTGGGAATATACTGGTTTGTATTCAGATTGTAATGCAGTCACAAGGGTGACTGGATGGTGCTCGGCGTGTTGGGTGATCGATTTTTGAAACCTTAGAATCTCTAACAGTATGTGTATAATGATGTAATTGTCTTGAATGCTACATACCATTTGGCCCATTCTAGGATCACTTGAGTAATTTAGGGCAATTAAAAAAAATTCTTTGCATATGACTAATAAACTTTTAGGTTATAGCTTCCGGCAACCTATTTTTGTGCGTGCTTCCTCCTTTGACTACAGGACTAGGCAGGACTAGGACGTATCACTGTCCCAGTATGATTATTAGATATTATTGATACCGATTTCCTCTCTTGCAACTTCAACCAGCAGATGTATGCTGATCTTTCGATACAACGCACTTAGAGTATTTGGATTGATATAAACAGGTACTTAGGTCTTAAGTCATTTCTCTTTCATCTCGTATTTTCTCATTAATAGTTTCAATTTGGGACTCATATTGGTCCGGTTTTCTTCACAGTTACTTGACCTATGACATTCAGATGTCCATGTGGCTGCATTAGGCTTCATATACACTCATTGGTATGTTATGTTTTGTGGCTGAAGTAATTGCACTTTGTTTAGATTCATAGTCTCTTTATACACACTGTTTTTTTCTCTCTTTGTCTTCTTCTCGCTATACTTGGCACTATATGTTTGGGGTTCTATAAGTTATTTGTTGGTGCACTAGTTTGTGGTGAACCCTCGCTATTCTTGGCATTTTTTTCTTTCCATACACACTAATTTCGGTGGTGATGGAATAGGCTGTCCAATAAGGATGCAAAAACAACAAGTGATGGACGGAATGCTGAACATTGTCAAACATTCACCCCCAGTCACAGATCTGGGTTTAATCCATCGTTTTTTTGCTGCCCATGATATTCCAGTTTGGACCCAGCCATATGGAAATCAGTCTTGACCCTGTTCCCCATGAGAACAGTCCAGCCTGAACTGCTAGGCCAGGTCTTCCCTGGACTGGAAACAAGCATCCTGGGACCGTTTTCGGGGTTTCACCCCTCATCAGCCAGGCTAGCTTGAATCCAGTGGCATGGGAAGCACGGGACCCACGTCTGGGCATACCCTTCCCACTTAGGGCGACAAATGCAAAAACAACAAGTGATGGACGGAATGCTGAACATTGTCAAACATTCACCCCCAGTCACAGATCTGGGTTTAATCCATCGTTTTTTTTGCTGCCCATGCCATTCCAGTTTGGACCCAGCCATATGAAATCAGTCTTGACCCTGTTCCCCATGGGAACAGTCCAGCCTGAACTGCTAGGCCAGTCCAATAAGGATGTCATGTGTTTTTACACGATAACATTTTTAATAATATATTTGTATGTATATTTTATACTTTGCAGCCTTGAAAAAGTCACATGGTGTGACGAAACACGTGTTGGCTGTTCTTGATAATTTGGCTGGTTTTGTACAACTTGATAAACCAAGGACTGATTCATTTATCACAATGGCTGATATTGAGTGACTCTGCAAGAAGATGCAGACTTTCATCGATCAATAAAGTCAACATTGGACTGAGATTCACATAACCTTTTCTCATGGGATACATCTCAGGAATTCTAATTTCCTGGACTTTGTGCCCCTTGGCAGCCACCCTTCTTTTAGCTCATTGAAAATAATTATTCTCACATACCCCTAGCACTCCCACATGGGCGTGCTTTCAGTTTCTGGGCAGATGCATCACTGCAACACTGACTATTTGAGACATTTGAGCTTTTGATGTTGGTTGTGGAAATCGGGGCTGCTGAAATAATGCTGCTATACATAACATTTGGAGTGTAGATCATGATCAGCCCACAGTCTTTTGCCAGACAAAGCCTTGATATTAGCAATGTTTGCCTAGTAAAATACTGCATTTACATCTTCCTATATCTTGAAGGAACAGTCCTTTAATAATCTGTTTATAGCTTGCAATAATCTGTTTATAGCTTGATAATGAAAACTAAACTACACCTTTCTTCCATTCAAATGGGAATCCAATAAAGTGATCTATTTTGAGATCTCTACAACTAGAAATGTACAAACCATAATTAGTAGCAAATCCTGTTTTCCATAGTGGGCTTTGATTTTTAGCATTTGATTAAATATCACCTTACATATTATATACACCTCATCTAGAAGCTCAACATTAGCTTTTAAATGCTACATCTGAAACTCCCAAGAAAGGGTTCACATTAAAAGAAAATTATTAAGTTAAGGCACACTTGTCTGGAATTATCATGCATACTTTTATAAAGTCAGCTGGATGACAGATAGCTGCCTCAGACTCAAGACTGACAAGACGGCTGATTAGTACTAGATCGTCTGCGTACAGGAGGCTCAACAATGGCTGGCCCTCAAGTTTCGGGCATGTGGCTTACAGGTATTGAGGGCCCACTATATCGGCTAGGTACAGATTGGACAGTGTGAGAGCCAGGACGCACCCCCTGCTTCAGCCCTTTGCTGGTTGGCAACCTCCTGTAAAGGTGTGTACCTGCTCCCACTTTTACCTGTACCCATGTAAGCCAGTATGGAGGGCTATCGTCAAGTCCAAGAGGGGCTGTGTGATCCTCCCCAAAGTGATAGTTTCCTCCAGAGCCTGGCCCTCTCCTCATGGTCGAAGGCAGACCTAAAGTCAATAAAGCACAAATGCATTGATTGTTTCTGTGCCTTCCCCTTATCAATTAGGAGTGAAATGGCCATGATGTTCGTTGTAGTGCCAGAAGTTTTTGAGAACCCACTTTGGTTAACGGGTATTATACCCTTTTCTGCAGCCCATGCCGACAAGTATTCTAACAGAAATCCTGCAAAATACTTTGCCTCCTTGTCAAGGAGGGCAATTAAGTGGTGATTTTTTGGCAATGATCTGTTCCCACTTTTAAAGATCGGTGAAATGATGGGTTCCCTCCAGGAAGATGGAATTTTACAAGTGAGTCCAATTTCGATGTAAAGAGGCTCCAATGCTTCAGCCCAGAAAGCCATGTTGTGTTTGAAGATGGCAAGAGGTATACCATTTGGTCCTGGAACTCCTTCTCTCCTAACTTTGGCAATCTGGTGTCTGATTAGATTCATCCTGTTAGGGCTCAAATTGGTTGTAGCCATCAGAGGAGGTAAATGCTGCTGGGATCTCTTGGAATGGTGGTAGTGCAAGAGCATGTCAATCCCATGGTTAATGCTTGGCCAACTTGTGCCTAGTGGGGATAGTTGAAGGGCTCTACGAGATGTCTTGCCCAGGCATCTTCTGATACGTGGAAAGAGATGCTACCATGCCCTTGACGTTTAAGTTTACTTATTGTTCCCCAAAATTGCACACTGTTGTAGCTTTTGACATCTGCAAATAACTTTGCCCATGTCTTGTCTTCATGTGACCTGTTTGACCACTTCAACTTCCCCAGTGTCCTTTTTTACTGTTTTAAGGCAACCTGCAGGACAAGGTCATCCTGTGTGTGCCAAAGGTGTCTTAGGGTGCTATTTATTGTTCTTTTGAGCTCCTGTAGGTTGGTCCTTTGTTTTTTCAAGATGGGCACTATTCCAGTAGGTACTCGGGGAGGTGGGGTTTATGACCGGTTTTGCGAAAACTTCCCCTAACCGGGTTGTGAAGGATTTCAACAGAATTCACATGCAAATTCCATAGCTCATTGGGATAAATGCTCAGTACTTGTTGGAGCGCATTTAATCCATTTATAATTGATGGTGAAGTCAGTGGGGGTGGTGGGTGGGGGTCCCTTGCTCTGTCAAATTTGGCAACTGTGGTTGAAAGAACCAACTCTTGGGGGTGGTGGTGGTAGCTTTCGGTTCTGTCACCTACACAGTAGGAAGCAACTCGTTTGAACAGTGGGAGGGAGACCAAGGTGTAGTCTATCATTGTCACATGAGACATTGAATAATAGGAGGCCACTGGTGGGAAATCTTCCCGGAATCGTCAGTTCAAGGCCATCAGATGTAGTTGTTCCAGATCGTTTAGTAGCACCGCGCTGATCTCGACTGTACGGCCTTGATTGTTTTTCCCCTGCACTGGTATGTCCCAGATTGAAGACAGTGCTGCCATGGACTCGTCAGAGGAGTCAAAAGCAAATAAAGGTTAAATCACCAGAAACAAAGATATTCGCTGTGTCTGCTGTGTCTCCCTTGCATATGAATTCCACAATTTGTTCGACCAGCTGGGAAGGAGCAGTGGATTCATGCTTAGGATGAATGTATGCATTTACAATTAGTAGCTTGGTTGCCCGCTTTTCCGTCGCTATGGTTAGTGTGACAGCGTTAACTAATGAGTGTAGAGACTAGGGGCCTAACTGTGACAGAACAAGCTGCTGAGATATACCTGTCGGGGCTGCCCTGCAGATGACCGCACTTCGCCCCTCTGACGGCTGGTGTTGAGAAGCACATGTATCCTTGCCAGTGGTATAGTCAGCCAGCCAGGTTTCCTGCATCAGATCAAGACTTCCTCCAGCATATCAGAACTTTTAACATTATTCTAACGTCTTGCCCATGAGGCCTTTAACATTCCATGAACAAAGCTGCAGAGATTATTTACCTGTCAGCGGCTTTCTCTAGAGATTGTCATTGTGCCCCTCTAGGAAACTGGTCCAGGTGGCAGTTACATCCCACCCCCCCCCTCACTTTTTGTCTGATACTGATGCTGACTTGACAGTGTGCTGGGAGACTGCTAACCAGGTCCTAGCACCAGTGTTCTTTCCCTAAAACTGTACCATTGTTTCCACAATTGGCACACCTCTGGCACACAGATGAGTCCCTTGTAATAGATACCAGTGGTGTCAAGGGCCCTGTGACCAGGGAGGGCCCTTAAGGGCTGCAGCACGTGTTGTGCCAACCTAGGGGACCCCTCACAAAGCACATGAACAATGCCATTGCAGACTGTGTGTGTTGGTGGGGAGAAAAAGGCAAAGTCTACAAAGGATACCTCTCAGGGGGCCATGCCCACAGAACACTGGCTGTGGTATAGATAAGTCACCCCTCTAGCAAGACTTACAGCCCTAAGGCAGGGTGCACTATACCACAGGTGAAGGCATAGCTGCATAAGCAATCTGCCCCTACAGTGTCCAAGTCCATTCTTAGACATTGCAAGTACAGCATGGTCATATTAAGTTCATGGGCTGGGAGTTTGTCATTATGAACTCCACAGCTCCATGATTGCTTCACTGATGGTTGGGAAGATTGGTATCAAACCTCACAGCACAATAAACCCACACTGATGCCAGTATTGCATTTCTGAAAAAAGCACACAGAGGGCATCTTAGAGATGCCACCTGTATTTTACCCATCCCTTTACTGTAGGGCTGACTGGTCTGTATCAGCCCGCCACTAGCAGACAAGTTTCTGACCCCCATGAGGTGAGGGCCTTTGTGCTCTGTGAGGCCAGAAACAAAGCCTGCTCTGGGTAGAGGTGCTTCACCCCGCCCCCCCCCTTGCAGGAACACTTGGTGGTGAGCCTCAAAGGCTCAGGCCGCCTGTTACAGTACACCAGGGCACTCCAGCTAGTGGAGATGCCCACCCCCTGGACAATGCCCCACTTTTGGTGGCAAGTCCGATGGAAAAATTAGGTAAAACGGGGAGAAGTGACCACTCCATTCAGGACCACCCCTTAGGTGTCCAGAGCTTAAATGACCCCCACTCCCCTGCAGAATCCTCCATCTTGGTTTGGAGTACAGGGACCAATAGGGTGAGGAATGTGCCCCATCCCCAATGGCAGTGGGCACCGGAAGGGTAAAGCCACTCTCAGGGACAGTAGCCATTGGCTACTGCCCTCTGACCCCTGTAACACCCCTAAATCTAGTATTTAGGGGTACCACTGAACCTAGCTCACCAGATTTCTGCCGACCTCAAGAAAACAAGATGAAATAAGGAGGACTGCTAAGCTGGCCCCCAGCAGAGAAGACTGCAGACAGCAATTTACTTGGCACCAGCCCTACCAGCATGTCTACAGCTTCTGAAGCCCCTGCTACAAAACAGTGATGTATCCTGCAGGACCAGCAACCTCTTCAAAACCCTAAGAGGACTGCCTGCCCACCAGGGGACCAAGATCTCCAGAGAACAATGGCCCTGTCCACAAAGAAACTACAAAAAAGGACTCCAGAACTGCCACGGATCCACAAGCCCTGCCCACTCTTCACCCGACACCCACAGCCCAAGTCCAAGTCCAAGTCGCCCACCTGTCTAGCGCAGGTCGCAGGCAATTCTGACCTAGTGTCCACCCTGGGGGGACCCCTCCTGGCCAACACAACAAAGTCTGCAGACTAAATCACCCCCCCCCCCCGCCTGTGAAGGATCCAGACGAAGATACCTGATGCCAAAAGGTACACTGCACCTTCAGTCTCCTGGCCTTGGGGAACCCGACCTCCGGTGCAGCAGGCGGTCCTACTCTCTTTCCAGCCTGTGATTTCCCTTAATCGACCTCCTGGATCCAATCTGGAACCTACTTATGACCCCCAGGGTCTCCCTATTCAAAAGCATTGGGATCCAGGCGATAGGTCTGCACACTGCACCTGGCCACCCCTGTGCTGCTGAGGGGGGGTGTTTGGTGCTGACCCGTGGCCCCCCTAGTGCTCTCCTAAATCACCCCCCAGGTCTTCCCTCTGAAGACGTGGGTTCTTACCTGCTGGCAGATCCAATTCCAAGTGCCCCTAGTCTCCATAGGAGCTCATTTTAAATCTTGCAGCACATTTGACCTCTGCACCCTGCCGGATCCACGTTGCTGGGGTTGGGTGTTTGGGGTTAACTTAAACCCCAACATGTGGACATCCTAATCTCCGGAGACTGAACTAGAAGTGTTGTATTTAGCTAGAAACTGTACAAATTTTTCTTCTCCCCAGAACTGTATTTGAAAATTGCACTGTGTCAACTTCTAAAGCAGATTATTGCTATTTATCTGTAAACCATTTAACTTGCCAAATTCAAACAAAGTAGTGTTGATACACATGCTTGCTACTTACTTTCAAATGTACTTACCTGTAATGTGAATCTTGTGGTTCTAGAAATAAAGTAACAAAATATATTTTTGCTATTCAATACCCATTGTCCTGGAGTTAGTCATTGATGTGTGCTCCTTTATTGCCTGTGTGTGTGTACAAACAATGCTTTGCACTACCCTCTGATAAGCCTAACTGCTCGCCCTCACTACCACAAAAGAGAGCATTATTATCTACTTTAGCCTTTGTTAAGCCTCGGGAGAACCCCTGGACTTTGTGCACACAATACCTCATTCTGCAGAGCCACCTTCCTACAGCCCCATTTTGGTTGGTGATCATCTTGGAGATCCACCTGTAGTCAGTGTCCAGGTGTTGCAGGTCTGTATTGTTCTAGCTATTCCTATAGGTATCTGGAATGGTATTTGTTATTGTTCTCGCTCGTCTCGGTGAGTGCCCCAATGTACCCTTAAGGACAGAGCGAGTCAGATTGAATGAGTATTCTGACTTACTGCCTTGGTCCAAAGGTAACCGAGGAAGGGGATACCCAGGTTTACAATATAGAGTAATGTTTATGCCGCAGTTCTCAAAAAGTGACTCTTTCAGAAAGAACTGTAAGGGCAATTAGGTTTGTTCTCCATGTGGCCTTTGTATCTTCATTTAGTGGCGATGCTTATGGATGAATGAACTCTACTGCCAGGAGATCTGTTGTGCAGAAACCAGCAGTGGCTGGGATGTGAGGCAGGAACTGGAGAGTATTTCCCCTATTCAAGATGTCTCAGGTGCTTCTTGATTTGTAGTGTGGCCTAAACATATAGATGTTAGTGTCCAGATGCCAAACCGGTGCCTCCTCAATCTGAGGAGGCCAGGCTCTCGTAAACTCTTGCTTGGGCCTTATTAATTCAACTTTGACGGGATCCTGAGCCACCATGCTGTCTTGCTCGAGCCTAGTTCTGTTTCTAGCGTTGTGATTCAGACCATATTGAAAGAGTTGGGTATAGCTTGAGCATGTAAAGTCTCGGCCTCATTGCTGTCCTGCTTGAACGTTGCTTGTCGGAATCCACTGTGCTCTGTTCGAGTGTCCTCAGTGGGTGTAAGAAATAGGGTCTCTAGTTGGCAGGGTATATACACCCTTGCCCAAGTAGGGACCTCAATCCTAGTCAGGGTAAGTCACACACAATCCAAATGATCCTATCCCCACCCTCTGGTAGCTGGGCACTGGAGCAGTCAGGCTTACCTTAAAAGGCAATGTGTAAAGTATTTGTGCAATAAATCATACAGTAACAGTGAAATAAAAAACACAAGAAATACACCACACAGGTTTAGAAAAATAGATAATATTTATCTGAATAAAATAAGGTCAAAACCACAAAGACCCAATAAGCACAAGTTGAAATATCACTTTTAAAAAGGTTAAAAAGAGTCTTGATCCTTGAAAATAAACAGTTTTCTCTTTGTTACACACTGTAAATGGTATGCGTCAAAAATGATGTGCAGAGACCGCAGAGGAGGAGATGCGTGAAAAAATAAGGTTTGCGTACAATTTTCGGGTGCAACGCAGATGATGCATCGTTTCTTTCCACGCTACAAGGGGCTTGTACCCACAGACAATGCGGGGAAAACCCTTGACGCACTAGAAGAAGGTAGGGCGCTGCATCAATTCGGTAGGTGATGCATCAAATTTTCCGTTTCTGGAAGTCGGGCTGCATCGTTCTGGTCGGCTGTGCAGTAATTTCACAGTCACAATGCAGGCACACGGTGTGTCGATTTTCAAAGCACAAGGAGTTTTCTGAAGAGATTAAGGGGGTCATTCTGACCCTGGCGGTAGACTACCGCCAGGGCCAACGACCGCGGATGCACCGCCAACAGGCTGGCGGTGCATCCATGGGCATTCTGACCGCGGCGGTACAGCCGCGGTCATAAACGGAAAACCGTTGGTTTCCCGCTGCCCTGAGGAATCCTCCATGGCGGCGCTGCAGGCAGCGCCGCCATGGGGATTCCGACCCCCTTACCGCCAGCCTGGTTCTGGCGGTTTTGACCGCCAGAACCTGGCTGGCGGTAACAGGTGTCGTGGGGCCCCTGCAGTGCCAATGGCATGGGCACTGCAGGGGCCCCCTAACAGGGCCCCACTAAGATTTTCAGTGTCTGCATAGCAAACACTGAAAATCGCGACGGGTGCAACTGCACCCGTCGCACCCTTCCCACTCCGCCGGCTCCATTCGGAGCCGGCATCCTCGTGGGAAGGGGTTTCCTGCTGGGCGGGCGGGCGGCCTTCTGGCGGTCGCCCGCCCAGCGGGAAACTCAGAATAACCGCGGCAGTCTTTTGACCGCGCAGCGGTATTCTGGCGGTTCACGCTTGGCGGGCGAGCCGCCCGCCAAGCTCAGAATCACCCCCTAAGTCTGTTTTGCCCTGAAACTTCAGAAAACAGAAGGCAAGCTCAATCCAAGCCCTTGGAGGACACTTTTGGGGAAGGTAGAGTCCTTCTCAGCAAAGTCAGAGGCCAGCAGGGCAGCAGTCCTTCTCAGCAAAGCAGTCCAGATGAGTCCTTTGGGCAGCCAGGCAGTTCCTCTTGATAGGGTGCAGGTTCAAAAGTGTCTGAGTTGGTGGGGTCAGAGACCCAGTTTATATACCTAAAAAATGCTTTTGAAGTGGGGGAGAATTCAAAGGGTGGTTTTGACGTGCACAAGTTTTCCCTTCAGTGCAGTCCTGTCTGCCAGGGCACCAGTAGAAAGTTTGCCAGTCCAGTGTGTGAGGGCAGGCCACTAGCCTTTGAAACGCAAGTGTCCGGCCCTCCACCCTTCCAGCCCAGGAAGACCCATTCAATATGCAGATGAGAGCAGGTGTGACAGTGTCCTGAGACTGAGGCCCATGATTACTGATAAACTGAGCACATGCTGTTGTATATACCCTACAGGAAAGAACTTAAAGTAAATATTATTATCCATAAACCAATCTAGAATCTGCCATGTAAAGTTGGTGAGGAAAAGACCTACAGCCTGCTATGAAACACAGGAAAAACAAAACTCTACAGATGGCTTGAGAGCAGCTACATCCTATAAGAAGGTCTTCATACAGTGAAACATCCCAACGCATGCAACTCCAGGGTCAGTTACATAAGGATAAAGACCAAAATGGGGGAAATGCACAACTGCAACTAGCAGGAATTCTCTGGGTGACCACAGAGAACAGCTTTGAAAATTGTGAACCTGTAAATCACAACATTTAAGTATTAGTGACATGAGAGCAAGCTAGAAAAAGAAGTGCAGATAGATTGTTCAGTATTGAGAAAAAAGATAGAGACAGCTGTGGAAAGAAACAGAAAAACAAAAGAGAAAGAAAATCAAATTGGTGCTAAACTATCAGAAAGGATCTTTCTGAATTCACTAGAAGTGAGAGAGGAAGAACGAAAGTGGAATAGTGGAGAGAGACAGAAGACAAAGTAAACTTCTACAAAGCAGATGCTTAAGAATTAGGGTTGGTGTACTAAAGCTGCAGTTCTCATTTGTTTGAGGGTCGATAAACTAGGGTTGGGTGGAGGACCTTTGTATATGTTCTGAATTGAATGAGATTGTTTTACAATGAGTCAGGAAATGCAAAAAGACAACTTTCTAGGTTGCTTTGTGGGGTTCATCTTGGCTTGGATGTGTGAAGTGTGAGGAGGCAGGCACTGATCTACAGCTCTAGTAAGGGAGATCAACAATCGGACATAGGAAAGAGGTGAACTTGATAGCCACACAATTACTTTTGAAAAACATTCAGAAAAGCCTGATCACTATCAAATCAGATGTTCAAGCAGTTTGCACTGTTAGGTGCAGTAAGCATTAAAGTAAACTGGAGAATCAATTACTTAATTTATTTCCTTAAGTTAAACATTATTAATCCCTTATTACGCAGCTGTTGAATGTCCTTATGTCACGAATAGTTAACACATATAACTAGGCGTAAACTCTGAAGGGTGTTATGATTCTGTTTTAGGCACTAAATAAGTAGTAACTAAAGAAGGAAGAGAAAGGAATGGTGGAATCAACTGCAGGGAAAAGAGGAAGGGGCGCCAGGGAGCCACTGCTGTCCTGCAACAGCGTCAGCAATAGTGACACAGGTGGTGGCCCGCAACAAAGTAAGGCACTAGCCTTTGTAAGTGCTCTGTCTTTGTTACCACCACCCCCCCATTCATTTCAATGAGGCTACATTTCCCAAGCTGGAATTTTAAAGCAATGCCAATGAATTTACTCAGTGAGTAACTGAGTGAGAGCCCTGAATGCCTGCTGTCACGATTGGCTGAAACAGTCTGACACTGCCATCTTTCTGCAAACCTACATATAGGGACTGGAAGTAGGCAGGATGCAGAGCCCCTGGGTTGGAATGTCCTGTGAGTGTGTGCATACCAACAGACTACATGTTTAAGAGCATTCATCAACTCCTCTCCTAGGTTTTCCTACACTGAGAAAGGTTGGAAATGTTCTCCTGACAAAGGCGTGAGTAAATCTTTTCCTAGAGTGGGACACAGGACGTTTAGGGAAAGGTAATTTTTATTTGCTCAGCAGATTTTCACAAGCAAATATACACATGTATATTTGCTCTTGAGAAAAATGAATTCTATGTCAGGACTGGAGGACAAGATAAATATGTACTTTCTTCTTTATTTCTCTCCTGCAGCCATGTAACTATATTAACAGTCTTTTCCCACATGAACTAGGAAAAAAGAAAATCACATGTGAAAAACAACCAGAGAGAATTAACGTACATAAAAGGCCTTTGTCAGCCTCTACATTCCTTTTTCTTCGCTGGTCAAGCAACCACAGTTAAGTGCTCCAGTCTCTCTTTGGTTCCGGAGTATTAATGTGTCTAACAGTGTGATTTAAATGAGCAACATTATATTAATATTGCTCCTTCCTTTCCAGCGAGCCGCAGGACTGGTAAGTGCACTTATAGCGGTCAACGTCCATTTGTACAAGGCGGGCCCACAGTGAGCTGATCGGTCTTCCAATTGCATAAGGAAGAGGGTTCTGTATTGCAGTTGACATAATGCCCCACACGAGGGGGGTGGGAGGGTAATAAACTATTGCAGTGCTGGGACACGGACCCGGGAGCATTCTACCCTTAAGAGTGACTCAGGTGCGTGGTACTGTGTGGTTACAGGCCAGCCCAGACCCAAGTGTCTTTAAAAAAAAAACCGCATTGATGCACCCAGTCCACACTATCTGTCCTCATCATGCAAGAATCTATTAAAGCTTACAGAGATGAGAATTTCCTTCCAAGGGGTGATGAGTTTTATGAGGCAGTACATGCAGCAATATAAATAAAGGGGTTTCCTATGCAATCATCGCAACTGAAAAGAAACACATGCGCTTAGTGCAGAATGCCCAACATAAAAACAAATTACTTACCTGTAACTACAGTTATCCAGTATTGGTGTCTTTCATAAATTCACATGCTTGAATCACCCCCGAAGTGGGAGTCCCACGGTATCCTAAAAAGCAGTAAGTACAAATTTCCATTGGCTATAATGCTAGCAAAACAAACAGCCTATCCATGTCCTTTTATGAAAAGAACCAAACTTGCCACATGAACAATAAGGCACCAGCACCCTCTAGAATATTCCCCAAAGAGGCTCATTCCCTCAGATTTTTTTTTAGCACCAGGGTGAAGAGAATGTACTGGAAAGGAAATGTGAGCCTCAAAGGGGAGGAGGGTGGGCCGCATGTGAATTTATGAAAGATACCAATAACTTGTTTTCTTATTCAGTATTGGATCTTTCATAAATTCACATGCTTGAATCTAAATAGCCAGCAATACTTCTAATAATTGTTATGCCCACGTTGGATGGTGGGTGCGAACATTTCAGCTTATATTATATATATGCACATATAAACACATATATATATATATATATAAACACATATATATACATATATATATGTGTGTGTGTGTGTTCAATGGCATGTAGTGCTGCAGATTCACATGCTATGCATTGCTTCAGCCATCTAGTGTTGGGCTCGGAGTGTCACAAGTTGTTTTTCTTCGAAGAAGTCTTTTCGGAGTCACGGGATCGAGTGACGACTCCTCTTGTTCATACTGCGCATGGGCATCAACTCCATTGTTAGACTGTTTCCCGCAAAAGGGTGTAGGAAGGAGTGATAAAGTGCAAGAATATAAACGTTCGATAAAAAATTGTAAGTAAAAATAGATGTCCATGCAAATGTAAATGTATATACATATGTACAAATAAGAAAAACTGCAACGACTTCCAGGGAGGAGGGAGGGTGCATGTGAATCTGCAGCACTACATGCCATTAACATATGTACACTGGGTAAGTGACATTTTCTGTTTGATGGCATGTGTAGCTGCAGATACACATGCTACACAGACTACAAAGCAGTTGTTCTCCCCATAAATTGCGGTGGCTAGCCTGTAGGAGTTGGACTTCTTTGAAATAATGTTCTTAAGACAGCTTGACCAACATTGGCCTGTTGCTTTGACAATACATCTACACAGTAATGCTTCATAAACGTATGTGGTGTAGACCATGTGGCAGCTTTGCATAAATCTGCCATTGGTAGGTTTCCTAAAAATGCCATAGATGCACTTTTTTCCTAGTAGAATGTGCTTTAGGTGTGACTAAAAGTTGTCTTTTTGCCTTAATGTAACATGTTTAAATACATTTAACAATCCACTTAGCTAACCCTTGTTAAGAGATAGGATTACCTGTATGTGGTTCCTGAAAGGCAACGAGAAGTTGTTTAGTTTTCCTAAATTCTTTTGTTCTATCCACATGATACATTAGAGCTCTTTTAAGGTCAAGAGTGTGAAGGGCTCTTTTTGCGGTTGAATCTGGCTGAGGGAAGAAGACAGGCAATTCCACTGTTTAGTTTATGTGAAAAGGGGAATCAACCTTTGGCAGAAATTTTGGATCAGTTCTAAGTACGACTTTATGTTTGTGTACTTGGAAAAAAGGTTCCTCAAGAGTGAATGCTTGTATTTCACTAACTCTTCTTAATGAAGTAATCGCTACTAGGAAAGCGACTTTCCAAGTTAAAAATTGAATCTCACAGGAATGCATGGGTTCAAAAGTGGGCCCATTAGTCTTGTGAGGACAATATTCAGATTCCAAGCAGGAACTGGTGGTGTTCTAGGTGGAATAATACGTTTTAGTCCTACCATGAAAGCTTTAATAACTGGGACTCTAAAGAGTGAGGTATGTTGTATAGTCTGCAAATATGCAGATATGGTAGTAAGATGAATTGTAATAGATGAGAAAGCTAAATTTGACTTCTGTAAATGAAGTAGGTAGCATAGATTATATCTTGTATTGATGCTGTAAGTGGGTCAGTATTTTAAGATTGACAACAATAAACAAATTGTTTCCATTTGTTAGCATAGCATTGCCTAGTTGTAGGCCTGTGTGCTTGTTTGAGAACTTCCATGCATTCTAATGGAAGTATACAAATTCTATGACTTCAGGAGCCAAATCGCTAAGTTGAGAGCACTGGGATTTGGATGTCTGATTTGTCCTTTGTTTTGTGTTAACAAATCCGGTCTGTTTGGAGGTTTGTAGTGAGGTACTACTGACAGGTCTAGGAGTGTTATGTGTACCAATGTTGTCGTGCCCAGGTTAGGGCTATGAGTATCATGGTAAGAGAGGTCTGACGCAGTTTGTTGACCAGAAATGGAAGTAGTGGGAGAGGGGGAAAAGTGTAAGCAAATATCCCTGACCAGTTGATCCATAGATCATTGTCCTTGGACATAGGTTCTGGGTGTCTGGATGCAAAGTTTTGGCATTTTGCGTTTGCTTGTTGCAACTAGGTCTATTTCTGGTGTCCCCCACTTTTGATAGTACTGATGAAGTACCTGAGAGTGAATTTCCCATTCGTGTATCTGTTGGTGTGTTCTGCTTAGGAGATCCGCTAGCTGATTGTGTATTCCTGGGATGTATTCTGCTAGTAGATTAATGTGATTGTGAATTGCCCATTTCTATATTGCTTGGGCTAGAAGGGACAGTTGAGATGAATGTGTCCCGCCTTGTTTCTTTAGGTAATACATGGTCATCATATTGTCTGTTTTTATCAAGGCAGTCTTGTGTTTGAGAAGTGGTGAAACGCTTTTAGCGCAAGGAACACAGCTAATAATTCTAAATGTTTTATGTGATAATTTAGCGGTTTTGAATCCCATTCCCCTAGAATGAGAAGGTTGTTGAGATGAGCTCCCCAACCTGTCATTGATGCATCTGCTGTTACTGTGGTCTGAGGCACAGGATCTTGAAATGACCGCCCCTTCATTAAGTTGCTGAGATTCAACCATTGAAGGGATCTGTGCGTTTGGCGGTCTAGTAACACTAGATCTTGCAATTGACCCTGTGCTTGAGACCACTGCTGTGAGAGGCACTGCTGTAGTGTTCTCATGTTTAGTCTTACATGTGGTACTATTGCTATGCAGGATGCCATCATTCCCAATAGTTTCATGATAAATCTTACAGCAAAATCAACAATACACTGTATTTGTGGTATGAGATTTTGGAAAGCTTGTATCCTTTGTGTATTTGGATAGGCTAAGGCTTTTTGCATATTGAGAATAGCACCTAGGTAAGGCTGCACCTGTGCTGGCTGAAGATGGGATTTTTGGTAGTTGAGTGAACTCTAGTGTATGTAGGGTCTCTATTGTATATTGAGTGTGTTGTTGACATTGTATAAAATTGCTTGATTTTATTAGCCAATCGTCTAGATAAGGAAAGACATGTATGTGTTGTCTTCTTAGGTAAGCGGCTACTACTGCTAGACATTTTGTGAATACTCTTGCATCGGTTGTGCAGAATGGCAGAACTTTGAATTGGTAATGTTTTCCTGCTATCACAAATCTTAGGTATTTTCTGTGAGCTGGATGGATGGGTATATGTAAATGCGCATCTTTGAGGTCTAATGCAGTCATGTAATCTTGTTTTTGTAGTAGTGTCTGACTTCCTGCAGAGTTACCATATGAAAGTGCTCCGACAGGATATATAGATTTAGGGTCCGAGACCTAGAATGGGTTAGAGAGTGCCATCCTTTTTGGGAATGAGGAAGTATAGTGGGTATACCCCTGTTCCTTGTTGAGATTTTGGGACCAATTCTATTGCCTCTTAGTAGTAGCGATTGTACTTCTTGTAACAGAACATTGTGTTCTGAGGACAACCTGTGATAACGTGGAGGAATGTTTGGAGGGGTAGAAATCATTTCTAGGCAATAACCATTGCAGATAATTGAAAGTACCCATTGGTCTGTGGTGATATGTTGCCATTGGTAGTGGAATTGCTGCAGTCTGCCCCCCCCACAGGAGATGTGTAGGGTTGTGGCATGCTTAATAAGTCACTGTTTTGATGTGGTAGTGAATTGTTTTGAGGCCTGGAATTTGCCTCTGGCTCTAAAGAGCGTCTAAATCCCCCTCTTTGGTGCTGCTGTTGTCCTTGTTTAGACTGGGAGGTAGAAGCCTCTGTGGATTGCGGCTTGAATCCTCCTCTAAATTGCTGCCTACGAAAGGAGCTTCTGTAAGGTGTTGTATATAAGGCTCTCATTGCCCAAACAGGTGTTTTTTTTATAAATTGTTTTATTTTTAAAATCGAATGGCATGTTTAACACTGCCTGCTGTATTTATTTCTGGCTTAAATCCAGAGGAACGTAGCCATGCATGTCTGCGTATGGTGACTGCAGATACAGCAGCTAGAAGCGTGAATACTGCTGCCTCAAGGGCAGACCGTATTTGGTTGTTACTTATGGCCTGACCCTCCTCAACAATTTGTTGAGCTCTTTTTTGGTGCTTTTTTGGCAGGTGTTGTAACAGCTCCTGCATCTCGTCCCAGTAGGCTCGATCATACCTTGCTAACAAGGCTTGTGAGTTCGCAATTCGCCATTGGTTAGCTGCATGTGTAGCTACCCTCTTGCCAGCAGTATCAAATTTCCTACTCGCTTTGTCAGGGGGAGGGGCATCCTTTGATGACTAACTATTGGCCCTTTTTGTAGCAGCACTCACAACCACCGAGTCTGGAGGTACTTGGTGGGTAATGTATGCAGGGTCTGTAGGTGCAGGCTTATATTTTTTGTCAATGCGGGGTGTTAAAACCCTAGCTTTAACCGGCTCACTGAATATCTCATCCGCATGTTTTATCATGCCAGGTAACATTGGGAGGCCCTGGTATTGTGAGTGCTTGGAGGATAAGGTATTAAAAAGGAAATCCTCTTCCAAAGGCTCACTGTGCATAAGTGCCCCGTGGTACGCTGCTGCCTGAGAAATAACCTGAGTGTATGCAGTAGTGTCTTCTGGTGGGCAAGGTTTGGAAGGATAGAAATCCAGGTCATTAACAGGTATAGGATTTGGATCATACAGATCCCAAGGATCAACCGTATCACCATGACAATGTTTGTGAATGAGTTGGTGAAGGCAAAGATGGTGGGCTAGTGGGTGGTGGTGAAAAAGAAAGTTGTGGTGAATGAGGGGGAGAAGTATGCATAGGTAATGGCTTCTCCTTCCGTTTGAAAATCTTTGCTGGTGGTGGAGCAGTATCTAAATGTTCCTGAAAAGCCAACTTTCTCTTAGTCTGTAGAGAAGGTGCAGTAATTATTCTGCCAGTCTCTTTATGGATACGGATCCTTGATTGTCTCTCATCCATGATTTCCAGAATGGGTTGAATCTCTGTCCCCTCAAACATATTCAAATGTTTCAATGATTTAGAGGACTGTTCGTCATGATTTAGAGCTCTGCTTAAGATGCCTCGAAAGTCCTTGTTCTTCTGAATAAGAAGACTTTTTCGACTCCGGAGAGGACCGTTTTTTCAGGCCTGAAAATGCAGCCGGTTGTTTGGGCTCCGAGGCAGGACATCGAGGCTTCGACTTAGAAGAGTGTAAACATCGGCTCGGGTTGGAAGTTGAGCTTTTGGTGGACTTCAGGTATCGAAGGAGGTGTGGCCTTTTTCGGCACCAAACCCGAAGGCCGGTCGGCGAGTAGTTTCTTGCGGGTTGAACCATGGCACTCTGGCAGTGGTGCACCCAAGGCCTTCGAGGACCTTTTGGGAGTGGGCGCAGGGGCAGTCGTACTCACGTGCTGACTGGCAGTGATGAGTATCTTCCTTCGAGTCTTCTTCGGAGTCGGTGTCTCGGATGGAAACTGCAGTCTGCGCCTGTTCTTCCTCCATGGTGTCAATAAACTCGGTAGTCTTCAACACCATTTACAGTCTCCTGGCTCTCCGGTCACGCAGGGTCTTCTTGGATCGAAGCGATCGACAGGCCTCACAATCCTCTTCTCAGTGATAGGGAGAGGGATTCAGATTACAGGTGTTGGTCTGTGTATGGAAATTTTGTGTGGCATTGGGGACAAAATCGAAATGGAGTTCTATCCATCAGGCTTCGACATGGTAGGCCCGAGTTGGGTGCATGCTCCCCGAAGGGCAAAATTTGGTTTGACGGTACTATTGGTTCGACTATGGGTGGAAACGCAATCGAAACAATACAGATAGTCAAAGAAAGTTATCTGAGGTTTCAGAATCGAAATCTCGGAGCGAGAGGAAACACGTCCGAACCTGACAGCAGAAAGAAAATAATCTAACAATTGAGTCGATGACCATGTGCAGTATGACCGAGAGGAGTCCCCACTCGATCCCGTGACTCCGAAAGGACTTCTTCGAAGAAAAACAACTTGTAACACTCCGAGCCCAACACTAGATGGCTGAAGCAATGCATAGCTACACATGCCATCGAACATATACATCTCCATTAATGATACATAGCAAGCAATAATTTTGCAGGAGTTAGAAGCAATTGCATATTGAACTAAACATTTACATTCAATAAAAGCTCACCATAATGGAATAGATGATGTGGGAACACCTGTCCTACAACTGAATCTGTTCAGTGTCGACTCCAAACAGTGATGCTGAGTGAAAGAATTTGTAGTCTTCCACGTTGCGATGCCCTGAAACACAGCAACTGATGTTGAAAATGCTCTTGTAGAGTGAAACTGTAAACTTCGTACTTGTATAGCGTACTACTCGCCCGTTAGGGTCTCAAGGCACTGTACGCATACCGCTGTGGAACCCCTCCTGGCTTTTCCCTGTGAGGTGCCCACTCCTGGGCAGCCTCCAAGGGGAAGCCAGGCATCCCAGCGCTGTTGGGGCTGTTGTGGAGATTAAGCAAGCTATTGCCCAGAGTTACAGAGTGGGACCCATGAATTAGATTAGGCACCGATGTGAGAATTATCAGGTCCGAGGAAATTGAGCCCAAGACCCGCCGAAGCGAGAATTGAACCCTGGTCCCGGGCCAGATTTCTGCATCAGGGTCTGCCGCTCTAACCATTGAGCCACACTTCTCCACTGTGTGCCTTAGGCCTGCTGGTTAGTGGTTTTCCAGTCACTGTATGGCAAAATTGAATGGTGGATGCAATCCATCGAGCTATGGTTGCCTTCGTATCTCCTGTACCCTGACAACCTTGTCCATAGGAAACTAGTAGCTGGTCTGTCTTACGCAGCTGTTTAGTATGCTGGAGGTAGAATTTCAAGCATCGTTTAATATCCAGTGTGTGGAGAGTCCTTTCGACCACAGTTGATGGATTCGGGAAAAAAGTTCTCAATATCACTTGTTCATTTAGGTGAAACAATGAAGGCACCTTAGGGATTTGTTCTGAGAAGAACAAAGTCGTCTGAGAAAGAGCGGTACGGTTCCTTGGTGGTAAAGGCCTGTATATCACGGACTCTCCTAGTGGCCGTAAGTGCAAGGAGGGTTGCCACTTTCCATGTGAGATATTTCAGATCCGCTCTGTATGGGCTTGAACTGAGCTTTCATTAATTGTGAAAGGACAATGTTTAGATGCCATTGAGGAGGAGGTGGTCGCACAAGAAGAAAAATGTGAAACAGACCCTTCATAAATTGTATTATAAGCCTGGATGAACCAAGGGAGGGTGCACTTGCAGAGCATCTGTATGATGATATAGCTGCCAGATGAAACTTAACTGAGGCATGTCCGAGCTCAGTTTAAGGTAGAGCAAGGAGGTGTAATATAATTGCTCTGGCAAGACCTTTAACTGATACATATTGTTTTCTTGACACCAGATACAAAAACTCCTCCACTTGAGCCTGTAAGTCTTGTTTGTACTGTTGGCTTGCGCTCTGGAGAAAGTTACCTTGCATTCCTCGTCAATGTTCATGCCCTGGAACTCATGGAATTCAGGAGCCATGCGTGCAATTGGAGAAAGGCTGGATCTGGGTGAAATATCAGACCTTGATTCTTCGTTAGAAGGTTGTGCTTGCTGTGAAGTCATAAGGGATTGGCCACAGACAGGAGAAAGAGCTCTGTGTACCAATACTGTCTGGGTCACCTGGGTGCTAGGAGTATGAGCTTGCAACCCTCTTATCTTCTTGAGAAGTCTGGGGATCAATAGGAAGGGAGGAAACAACATGTGCAAAGAACGCAGACCATCGCATCGAACGAGCATTCCCTCACGACCCTGGGAGTGGGTATCGACTGGGGTAAAACTGGCATTTGGTGTTCTCGTTGGTGATCTAAGGTTGGCCGTCCCCAGCATTGAAAGATCTTGTCCAGTTTGCTCTGATTGAGCTCCCATTCGTGGCAGCTGTCGTCCATCCTGCTGAGAGAGCCCGACAGGGCATTGCTGATAACTTGTAGGTGTTCCACTCTCAAAGAAATCTCGTGAAGTGAGCAATTCCCGGAGAGATTGTGCTTCTCTTGAGAGAGACAGAGATCGTGTTCCTCCCTGCTTGTTGAAGTAGTACATGCTTGTTGTGTTGTCTGTAAGGACCAACACTGAGGATCCTAAAATCCACAGGAGGAACACTTTGAGCGTAAGAAACATTGCCTTTAACAGATTTTTGTGCATTTTCTTCTGTGAGCTTGATCATTTTCCCTGAATGCATGTCTTGCAAATGCCCTCCCCAGCCTTCCAATGAAGCATCTGTTGTGATAATTAAATCTGTCATTGGAGTTAGGAAAGTCAGTCCCTGAGATATGGCTGGTTTGGGACCACCACCGCAGGGTCTCCACCATCCTTTGTGTAATATTGATTAAATCCTGGAAGGATCCTTGAGATTGGGTCCATTGCAGTTGTAATTCCTCCTGTAATGGCCTCATTTTCAACCTTGCTAGGTAGTCCAAAGCGATTGATGAGGAAATCATTCCTAGGACTGACTTGAACGTTTGCACTGAAACCGACTTTCTTTTTGAGACCATGGTAGCCATGTTGGCTAGCCTCTGTTGCCGTGCCATTGAAAGATAAGCCTTGCTATTGACGGTGTCGAGTTCCGCACCCAAAAAAAGAATATTTTGCGTGTCGGAAGAGTAAATGATTTTTGGAAGTTTACCGTTGGACCTAGGTTGCGAAATGCTAGGGAGGCGTTGGTGGCTTTGGACGCCAGCTGCGGAGTTACAGCCTTTATCAGCCAGACGTCCAAATACGTAAAAACTCGAAAAACCTCGTTGCGAAGGGAAGCTGCAATTGGCGCAAGAAGTTGTGTGACGATTTTTGGCACCGACTTTAATCCGAACGGGAGAACTTTGAATTGGTAGTGGGCACCTGCCACGGTAAAGCGGAGGTATTTGCGATGCTTGGCATGTATAGGGATGTGGAAATAGGCATCCTGGAGATCCAATGATGTCATATAATCTCCTGTGTTGAGGTAGTGCAGGATATCCGACAGCGTGATCATACGAAAGGATGGTTTCCTTAGAAACTTGTTCAGTTGTCTGAAGTCTAGGATTGGTCTCCATTTCCCCGACTTTTTCCTTATGGGGAAAATAAAATGGGAATAGAACCTGAGTCCCGTCTGGTGTACAGGGACCTCTTCTATCACACCCTTGGAGAGCATTAGGAGTGCTTCCTGCTGTAGCAAGTGAAGATGAAGTGGATGCGATTTCCCAGGAGGGAGGTGTGGTGGTTTCTGTACAAATTCCAGCATATGACCATGAGCCACTATATCCAACACCCATTTGTCTGATGTTATGGTTTCCCAATTCGGTCGATAGTTTGAGATGTTCGACCCGACTTGATGGAAATGTGGGAAACATGGAAGAGTAGCCAGTGCCCGAAGAGGATAATTGTTTACAAGGTTGATCCTGGGTTTGTGAGGCCTATTTTCTTCTTCCACCTTGTCTGATGTAGGTGGCTGTAGATGGCTGCCTATAAGACTGTTGATAAGCCGGTGTGTACTGTGGCGGTTGGTACAGCCTATGGTAGGAACCGCGGAACGACGAGAAACCCCTTCCTCTGGCTCCCCGAAAGGGCTGCTTCTTGTATTGTAGAGTACCCAGAGAATGAGCAGTGTCCCGGTCAGTCTTGATGGCGTCATCTATATGTTTGCCCAAAAGAGTTTCAGCATTATAGGGCGTGTCTAATATCCTGGATTGGACCCCTGGCCTGAAAGAGATTGCTTTTAACCATCCTTGGCGGTGCAATACAGCCGCTCCTTCTAGCGGCCGGAAGCTCATGAAGGCTATATCTAGTGCACAGTTGATAATCTCTTCTAAAGTACAGCCTCCTTCCTACAGTATTTTACGTGCCTCAGGTTGTGTTCATGTCAGTCCACATCTAAAATCGCCAGGAAGTTGGCAGCACGGACAGTAATGGATGAGAATATCTTGCCCATGTTGTCCAGGTATTTGCCTTCCTTGTCTGGTGGGGTAGAAATGGGCATCGACGGATTCTTGGAACGTCTTTGGGCAGCCTGGTTTTGCTGGAGAGTCCTGTGTAGCCTTGTATTTTTTTATCCAGCTTTCGGTGGAACTGTAGCTGGATTCTCCATAATTTTAAGACCTTCTGTAGGAAAATGCCCGTAACTTTTTGCCTATTTTTGATGCCAGCTTTGATTGAAAGTGAGCTGGGACCCTGCTGTAGGAAGTTGGCTCTGTATGTGCTATTTCAAAGTAAGGAATAGCATGCACAGAGTCCAAGGGTTCCCCTTAGAGGTAAAATAGTGGTAAAAATAGATAATACTAATGCTCTATTTTGTGGTAGTGTGGTCGAGCAGTAGGCTTATCCAAGGAGTGGTGTTAAGCATTTGTTGTACATACACATAGACAATAAATGAGGTACACACACTCAGAGACAAATCCAGCCAATAGGTTTTTATATAGAAAAATATCTTTTCTTAGTTTATTTTAAGAACCACAGGTTCAAATTCTACATGTAATATCTCATTCGAAAGGTATTGCAGGTAAGTACTTTAGGAACTTCAAATCATCAAAATTGCATGTATACTTTTCAAGTTATTGACAAATAGCTGTTTTAAAAGTGGACACTTAGTGCAATTTTCACAGTTCCTAGGGGAGGTAAGTATTTGTTAGTTTTACCAGGTAAGTAAGACACTTACAGGGTTCAGTTCTTGGTCCAAGGTAGCCCACCGTTGGGGGTTCAGAGCAACCCCAAAGTCACCACACCAGCAGCTCAGGGCCGGTCAGGTGCAGAGTTCAAAGTGGTGCCCAAAACACATAGGCTAGAATGGAGAGAAGGGGGTGCCCCGGTTCCGGTCTGCTTGCAGGTAAGTACCCGCGTCTTCGGAGGGCAGACCAGGGGGGTTTTGTAGGGCACCGGGGGGGACACAAGTCCACACAGAAATTTCACCCTCAGCGGCGCGGGGGCGGCCGGGTGCAGTGTAGAAACAAGCGTCGGGTTCGCAATGTTAGTCTATGAGAGATCTCGGGATCTCTTCAGCGCTGCAGGCAGGCAAGGGGGGGATTCCTCGGGGAAACCTCCACTTGGGCAAGGGAGAGGGACTCCTGGGGGTCACTTCTCCAGTGAAAGTCCGGTCCTTCAGGTCCTGGGGGCTGCGGGTGCAGGGTCTCTCCCAGGCGTCGGGACTTTAGGTTCAAAGAGTCGCGGTCAGGGGAAGCCTCGGGATTCCCTCTGCAGGCGGCGCTGTGGGGGCTCAGGGGGGACAGGTTTTGGTACTCACAGTATCAGAGTAGTCCTGGGGTCCCTCCTGAGGTGTTGGATCTCCACCAGCCGAGTCGGGGTCGCCGGGTGCAGTGTTGCAAGTCTCACGCTTCTTGCGGGGAGCTTGCAGGGTTCTTTAAAGCTGCTGGAAACAAAGTTGCAGCTTTTCTTGGAGCAGGTCCGCTGTCCTCGGGAGTTTCTTGTCTTTTCGAAGCAGGGGCAGTCCTCAGAGGATGTCGAGGTCGCTGGTCCCTTCGGAAGGCGTCGCTGGAGCAGGATCTTTGGAAGGCAGGAGACAGGCCGGTGAGTTTCTGGAGCCAAGGCAGTTGTCGTCTTCTGGTCTTCCGCTGCAGGGGTTTTCAGCTGGGCAGTCCTTCTTCTTGTTGCAGGAATCTAATTTTCTAGGGTTCAGGGTAGCCCTTAAATACTAAATTTAAGGGCGTGTTTAGGTCTGGGGGGTTAGTAGCCAATGGCTACTAGCCCTGAGGGTGGGTACACCCTCTTTGTGCCTCCTCCCAAGGGGAGGGGGTCACAATCCTAACCCTATTGGGGGAATCCTCCATCTGCAAGATGGAGGATTTCTAAAAGTCAGAGTCACCTCAGCTCAGGACACCTTAGGGGCTGTCCTGACTGGCCAGTGACTCCTCCTTGTTTTTCTCATTATTTTCTCCGGCCTTGCCGCCAAAAGTGGGGCCTGGCCGGAGGGGGCGGGCAACTCCACTAGCTGGAGTGTCCTGCTGGGTTGGCACAAAGGAGGTGAGCCTTTGAGGCTCACCGCCAGGTGTGACAATTCCTGCCTGGGAGAGGTGTTAGCATCTCCACCCAGTGCAGGCTTTGTTACTGGCCTCAGAGTGACAAAGGCACTCTCCCCATGGGGCCAGCAACATGTCTCGGTTTGTGGCAGGCTGCTAAAACTAGTCAGCCTACACAGATAGTCGGTTAAGTTTCAGGGGGCACCTCTAAGGTGCCCTCTGTGATGTATTTTACAATAAAATGTACACTGGCATCAGTGTGCATTTATTGTGCTGAGGAGTTTGATACCAAACTTCCCAGTTTTCAGTGTAGCCATTATGGTGCTGTGGAGTTCGTGTTTGACAGACTCCCAGACCATATACTCTTATGGCTACCCTGCACTTACAATGTCTAAGGTTTTGTTTAGACACTGTAGGGGTACCATGCTCATGCACTGGTACCCTCACCTATGGTATAGTGCACCCTGCCTTAGGGCTGTAAGGCCTGCTAGAGGGGTGTCTTACCTATACTGCATAGGCAGTGAGAGGCTGGCATGGCACCCTGAGGGGAGTGCCATGTCGACTTACTCGTTTTGTCCTCACTAGCACACACAAGCTGGTAAGCAGTGTGTCTGTGCTGAGTGAGAGGTCTCCAGGGTGGCATAAGACATGCTGCAGCCCTTAGAGACCTTCCTTGGCATCAGGGCCCTTGGTACTAGAAGTACCAGTTACAAGGGACTTATCTGAATGCCAGGGTGTGCCAATTGTGGATACAATGGTACATTTTAGGTGAAGGAACACTGGTGCTGGGGCCTGGTTAGCAGGGTCCCAGCACACTTCTCAGTCAAGTCAGCATCAGTATCAGGCAAAAAGTGGGGGGTAACTGCAACAGGGAGCCATTTCTTTACACCTGCTAACCAGGCCCCAGCACCAGTGTCCTTTCCCTAAAACTGTACCTTTGTCTCCACAATTGGCACATCCCTGGCACACAGATAAGTACCAAGGGCCCTGTGGCCAGGGAAGGTCTCTAAGGGCTGCAGCATGTATTATGCCGCCCTAGGGACCCCTCACTCAGCACATGCACACTGCCTCACAGCTTGTGTGTGCTGGTGGGGAGAAAATGACTAAGTCGACATGGCACTCCCTCAGAGTGCCATGCCCACAACCCACTGCCTGTGGCATAGTTAAGTCACCCCTCTAGCAGGCCTTACAACCCTAAGGCAGGGTGCACCATACCAGAGGTAAGGGCATAGCCGCATGAGCACTATGCCCCTACAGTGTCTAAGCCAATTCTTATACTTTTTACCCAGGTGTCTGTCAGAGTTCACACAGATGTGTACACATGCTGCAGGAACCCCGGGCTAAAATGTGGCTCGTGCCTTGAGACAGCAAAAGTATTTTTTTTCTGTGCTGCCAATCGGAATCTTCTGCTGGGTAATGTTCACCTTCTACACGCCTACCCCATCCCCGCCCATAAAGTAAAGCCCTTCTCATGCTCTCTGTGCACATGGTCCAGGACAGACCTTAATGCCATTCAGTGCTCGGGCTGAAACGTCTAGTGATATCAGCAAAGTCCTCACTGATTTAAAATACACACACGAAACTCCTGGAAACTGGCATCCTTCAGAGATAACACAGGCTATGACAGAAGCACTGAAGTCAAGAATGGGGGCGGGATGCACAAATCTTACATCCCAAAACTGAAAGTTCTGGGCCAGCCCACTGAGCAACCAATAAATCTCTGCCATGCCGGTTGCCCTGATCAGATAGATATTTTACAGCTGCAACCCTCATGCACAATACCTCACCTACACAAGAACAGCGATTCGGGCGAGTATCTTTAGTAAGAAAGAGAGATCAAATAAAACCAAAACGTTATAAAAATATAAATCAAGCGCTCGTGTTAAGTGCTAAAAACAATCCAAACGAATGTGCCTCAGAGCACAGAGAAGCTGAAAACACAAGCACTTGTGTCAAGTGCTGAAAAAAAAACAAAAAAATTAGTTCCTAAACACTGTCTAAAATGGAAGGAGTTGCAGAATGTCAATTGGTCCCTGCTCTCAGGGGAGGGGTAAAGACAGGAAGAGGCATGACCCATGCATGTCATCACAAATGAGGAGTAAGATTAGGAGAGCGACGATGGAGCCAGCGAATAAAAAGCTTAAGGGAGGGCTGAAGCACACAACATGTCTGACTTCCAGACAGCATATGCGTGCTGTCTAGAGCAGAGACCTAAAAAAAGGTTTGAATTTCATACAATTGAGTGACATTCCTAGGTTTGGTTATACTCTGTGGCAGAGACTCGCAACCTACTATCAAGGAAGACGACAAAAATCAAACAGGAACTGCGGGAAACTTTGGTAAAATCTTCCAAATTGCTGCACCAAATTGTCCTGCTGCCAGTCCTTTCCCATTGTCAATGTAAGACATTTTTCTGGGCCCCCATAACAAGAGGGCTCTCCAACATCTACTGGCTTCTCACCACAAGATGGGCCTTACATACTTTCAGAAAGGGCTTTTATCGACCGAAGCCAAGGAGCACATAGAGTGGAAGCATGGAATTGGAGAGCGATTTTCGGTTCCAACCCAGACCTAGTCATTGAGTCAGATGCTAGCATAAGTGGCAGAGTGACCCATTGCAACAGCCTCTAAACAGGCAGAAATTTGCCTGTTCAGGAGCAACAGTTACATATCAACTGTCTAGAACTCCTCTCGGCTACTTTGTAGTTCAGCGCTGGTCCAGGCACAGGGAGCAATGCCAGGTCCTTCTGAAAATAGACAACACTGCGGAAGTACAATATAAAAATCACTTGGAAAGCACAAGGTCAAAAGTCTATTGGGAGTTTGCCAAAAGACTTTAGGAATTCTGTCTTGAGAATCAAGTCTCAATGACAGTGGAGTACCTCCAGGAAGTCTCCAACAAGGTGGCAGAGTGGCAGGTGACACCCCTGTAGGATATGAGGGGTTGGAACTGGAAGTCAAAAGTATTCACTCAAATTTCGTTTTGATGGGACCCCTTCACTCTTTGCCTCAAAACTAAATCACCAACTACCCATGCACTTCAGTTTGAGACCGAATCCAAATGCAGCAGCAATGGACACTTCTCTACAAGACTCAAACAAGGAACAAGGCTAGGCTTTCACCCCGTTTGCAATGATAATGAGGCTAATCGGCGAAAGTAAGGAGGCAGCAATCAGACATAGTATTTGTGACCCCGATTTTAGGGGGCTCAATCAAGCAGGGCTTCTGGTTCTACAGGAACTTTCCTGGGATTCTCCAATCGGTCTATCCCTTCTTTCAGATGTATTCCTGGATCCACTGGGAAACCCTCAGTCTGATAATACAATGCACACATTATTATATGACATGGAGGATTACAGGAGAAAGATGGAAAATCCCTCGACTTTTGTTCTAAGCTCAGTCACTCTTACTCTAAGCCGAGCCGATGGAATGATTCTTGGTCAAGAAGGTTGGGTTGGTTTCTGCAAAGGGATGTGGATTCCATGGGGTCAAATGTTGCTTTACCCTGAATTTTCACACGTAAATGGCTGAGAAGGGGATGGTTAACGGTCAGTGAATACTCTATGTGAGGCTATTTTGGCAGGGTACTCTTATCGAAGGCCTCTCTGTAGGCAACACCCAATGCGTAGAAGTTGCTGAGAGGTATTTGTCTTTCTTTAACTCCAGAACCTGTATATTTCTCTTTGGAGTGTGAATAGGGTTCTCAATATTTTTATATCTTGACAAGAGAATGAATATATCTCAGGAAAGAATTGTGACATGCTGGCCATGCGGTCATGTCTGGTCTCATGCAGGCAGAGTCCCGGATGTCAGGGCTCTCAAATAACAGACAGAGTTACACAGAAGGGCTACTTCCGCTATTCAGGATGACAAAATGCAATTTTAAGTTAGTTTCATGTCCAGAGTTCTGGGATTCCCTGAACCAGTGTGTTCAGAAATACATCGCAGTCTGCGATAGCATGACAGAAGAGTTGCACCCTCTGCTACAGAGCAATTTCTTACTGCTATCAGAAACCCCATAAGGCAGTTTCCTCCCTGACTATAGCCAGATGCATTTGTTGGGTCATGCTGGAAGCTGCCATTGACACCAAAATATTTGGCATCTACTCAGCCTGTGGCACAATGGCTTTGAAAGCGCTCACGCTGGGCGACAGGTTAAAGGATATTATGAATATGGCGGACTGGACTTCAAAATCAAATTTTTTAAAGATTCCATTTTAAACTAGTCCATAATGTGGCTACTTTGGTAGCCAATAAGCTTTAAACAAGCATAATCCTCGCCTCTGGCCCTGACAAGGAATGGTACATTTTCTAGCTGTCATAACCAACTTTCAATTCGATTAAGGACTCAGAGGTGAGAATTATCCCACCCAAGTATCCCGGGATGATCCCCTTCCGACACATGGAAAAATGAACATGAAATTAGAGGAAAGCATTCATAGTAAGTAAACTGGCTTCTCTTCTAAAAGTTCAAGTGGAATGTGGTAACAAATATATTCAGAATTGCATTATTAAAGTTGATGTCAGGATACAGACACAATGATGTATATATGCACTATTGCTGTTGATCAGTTGAATGCACAACTTCATTATACAAAATGGTGATACTCTTCTTTTACTTTTGGCGACAGTACTCTCAGGCAGAAATAACGAACAGATGTTCTGACGCTTGTCGCAGGAAGAAAGAAATGTAGAGGCTGATGAAGGACTATTATGGACATTAGTGCTCTGTGATTGATTGTTTTTCAGATGCGATTTTTTGCCTAGTTCTTATGGTAAAGTTAGTTTCCATTACGATACTAGAAAATTTTACATTCACAAAGGTTCACCAGGATTATGGATCGAGGCCCATTTCTGTAATTTCCTGTGAGTTTCTGAAGGTCAAATCTACCTCCTGGTGCAGTTTTGGGACTTTAAGAATCAAGCACCTAATTTATGCTGGTGCTGCTCATAATGGTTTTACACTGATGTACGATTATTAGACTTATCAAAATATTAGCATGCATTGTACACGTTTAACTATAGGATGTGTTGGAGAAATTGTATTTCAAGTTGCACAATATTTAAGCTAAACATTTTTTGTGTACACTTTATTTTGAAAGCAAACAATCTTCAATCATATACTTGGGGATCATTTTGGGAGCATTATAAATTGCCCTCGAAGTGTTACATTTTGCATATGTGTACATGTTTTATGTTAGGACAACTCAGTAATGAAAGCAGAGCTTACAGCTTATTGGATTTCCTTCAATTGCGAGCCATAATAGTGAAGGCTCAGCATTAATGAAAAATATATATACAAGCTTCAACAACTTCTACATATGCATACAAACGTTGCCTTAGAAGCAGAAAATACTCACTCACAGATCCATACAGTGATACGGTAAACTAGCAGCAAATGCGTTTGTGCTGCAAAAGGATGGGCCTCCCTGCACTCTAGACCAAATAATACAAAAAAACAATCTTTGACCCCAAACAATAAGTTTTGGGTGTTTGGTAAAACGAATTCCACACCCATGGATAACCTTTCACACTGTGTTTATAACTCTTTACAAGGGGATATTTTACAATTGGCAGACGCTCAAACCAAATATTCATTAACTAGGCCACATTTATAGTAAGAGTAAAAAATGAATTGAGTTACATACTGGTATGCTATGCTCTTGACTTAAACTGCACCACCTCAAATACATAGCAAAGCACCGTCTCGTGGGAGAGGTCGATAACATCAACGCTTCTTGACAACCCTAAGGCACATGCACATCTCTCTCAAGCACTCCAAGGCTTACTTAAGGACGTGAGGTAGGTTAGACATTCAGAATGCAGATTACACCGTAATACCAGCTAATAAGATGAATGCCCAGTCAGTGCTTTACTTTGGAAAACAAAAGTACTTTAATACACACAAGAAAATAGTACACAAAGTTAAGATATACAGGGAAAATGACACGTCTCTACGACACGCTGGGACAGAATTCCGACTCCAAACAGTATTATAGTACCAGGTCTATGCACTATTAAATAATTAACATTGCATTTTACAGTGCGCTTCCACATGCTCTTCAAAGCTAGAGCAATGGTACTAATACTTGAATTGCAGTAATATGGATTCCGCAGTTGATATGAAGTCAAATGTTCGTGGAATCAATGTCCAAGGAGCAGAAGTAGTGGGACCTTAATATGGAAAATGCATTGAAGGCAGCAATGTTTTATGTTTACTCTGCTTTAACATGGCTATTGGGGCTAGAAATGTGTACACAATGAAGAGTATCTTGGTTTCCTAACAGGCAAAATTTAAACACACTTGCATTGCACCATATACTACATATAGTTGTGGAACAATAGAAAGGATGAATTATTTTGGAGAGACTTCTAATATCGCAGCAACTCACAGGTCGAAATTTATGTTAAAAATTATATAAATGCTATACTGTCATCCACTCCAAGATGGTGCCCACTGATGTTTACTCTTATTTTCATGTTTGATAGCATACACATAAATGGCTGGAATGGGGAATGCACTTTAACATGATTATGGCTGCATGACAGCTGAAACACGGTGTTTGTTGTCACTTTCTGCGGATTTTGGGAAATGAAAATATTTTTACTGACATACTGAGACAGCTGTTGTACTTAACTTGTTTTTACAAACCAGGGTGCTCTCTCTGGCTTACTGCTCCAACCCTGTAGGGTTAGTTGTCTCTGTGGAGCAAGGACTGAGAAGATAGATAGATATATAGATATATAGATATATAGATATATATATATATATATATATATACATATACACATATACACACACATACACAAATATATTTGAGTGTATGTGCGTACACACACACAGAAACAATACTTAGCACCTCACATGCTAACTAAAGTACTTCCTTACCCTCCAAATCTGTTACTGTTCTGCATCCTATTCCTAACTCCATTAAACACTCAGCCTGGGCTCGACCTCTACAGAGTTGCTCAGCCTGTTTTAAGGGGCACAACTAATAACCAACTGGCCTAGGCTATTTGTTTGAAGTACACTCCAAATTAGGACTGAATTCGTTTGGCCCAGTTGAGGCATGGTAGATAGAATTCAGTGGCAGTTTGTACAGCATGGTGCTTGGTGTTATAGGTTTTAAAAGTAGTGGTAATACACTGTGTACTGCCAAGATTGCTCCCATTTTTCCCCACGGGACCTGCCACACCAGGACTGCATTTTACCATCGTGCCCTACAGACCTTCCAAGATCTAAGGTTATGCACACTCACCCAACACACATTCAGTAGCAGAGAAACTCAACACATACTCAACATACTTGTCACCCTTATTCCGTCGAGCTACCAAGTCCCTTGTAACGTCATCATTCTCACGCAGCCTGGGCACCTAGTAAGGAAGCTGTACAGGTGCTCCTATCACCCATTTTTTGACACCCAGTAATGACAACCCCACTACATTACTGACCGTAAAACATGGAGGTGAGATATGTATATGTGTGTTTTCATTTGATCCATTTAATTTGTTTGGTTCATGTAGAGATTAGTTGCAGTTACCAGCAACATAAAACGAACACGGAGTCAAATCATAGTTGGTTATCTTACCAGTTAGTAAACAGAAAGGAAGGCATCTTTTACCTCATCCACTCCATAGAAGAAGGAAAGTTCCTGGCCGTATCGATGTACACACTGCCCGAAGTCCAGGAGGTCAAGGCCAGTGAACTTCACGCCCCGGAAGTTCGGATTCAAAAGACAATTGTTTACGCCGCATTTTTTCATCTCATCCAAAATATCTTCCACGCGGACTGTCGTAGGAACAAAACCAAAAATACAGAGCTCATTTGGGCTTGTTTTTATCAGTATCAAAGCTTGCTACAAAAGCGAACTCCCCACTAACAGTCTCCGTCTCCATTATGCTCCTACAGCCTGATATCAGGCCCCACCTAGCAAAGGAATCCCAGCAGAGACCCTCGTCTCAACTCTGCTCCGTTCCGCCAGAGACAACCCACCACAGGTGCCAACCTTTTTAATGCTGCAGCACCCAATGCTGCAGCAATTCCAGAGGACTTCTACCTAGCACCAGTGAAGATACTGGTCCGACACAAACTTCCCAAATTATCCAGTCTACCACTTGCAGCAGTGTTTAAACAATGGGCTGCTGCAGTCAATCTAGCAGAACCACTGGCCTGATACTTGTCAGCACATGGTTTCAGCATGGCACTAATGACCCACATAATGACGTGACCAGAATCGCAAACGTAATATGCAGCATCAGACTTCGGTCATGCCTCAGCTGAGGCCTAGCAAAGTCGCTAACGTCAGGTCCCTAGTACTTAGCACCTATTCCTTACCCGACCCGATCCCGGATCCTTGCGTTCACATCCAACCATATGGTAAACTAGACCCATTTCAGAAGTCCTCTCCAGACAATCCTCCATGCTGTTTTCACTATCACTCACACCATAGACATTTCTGGACACCTTCACAGACGCAGTGCTTACAGTTCAATCCAGTTAGGCTTGGAATGTGGTAGTAGTAAAAAGGAACTTCGGGGGTAGCCGATGCCACTTCATTCAAGTATGCGACGAGTGCACCTGCAAGAATTGGTAAAAGACGTCATAGAAAATCATGCTCCTTTTCTTATCCCTCTTCACTATCTTATCCCTTTTAACTATGTATATAGGATGAACTACATTTACGAAAACGCCCCAAATGTGAATGACTCCAGCACATTGCATTGGAATTCACTAGTCTAGACAGAGCTCTACTGGTAGAGTTGTTCCTGGGTTAGTGCCATCACATACTGTCCAGCAGTGGCATTTTAAAAGGCAATCCCACACTTGTCAAAACCCTGAACCAGCCTCCTTAAAAGCCAAAAGTCAGGCTCTGGCATTTAGCCTATAAAAATGCTCTTCAATGGTTTTTCTTTTTCTTGGCCATTTTTGAAGGCCCCAATTGAACTTGGTCAGGCTACCACTGTGCTTGCTGCAACCTGCATGATTTAACTTCCGCCCCCTCCTACCAGCCATATTCCCACTTTCCAAAGAATTTCCCAGATGCTTTCTTTGTTCGCCCAATAATTCCATGAAAGAATGTTCAACACTAAAACAAGTTTCAGCCAAACTAAGACTGGCCTCCCGAAATGTGCGCATTTCTGCATTTAAAGGAATGATCAAAATGCTCACAATGTTGTTAACCATTCATAAGTCTTTCAATCTCCTTTGTGTATTGTTCATATACCCCAGGACCCTTAGGCCACAATCACACCATGGAACTTGATGGTGGTGTAAAAGATGAATGTCCTTTCAGCGTTTTTATATTAAGATGATTTTTTGAAGACAAAAGTGGGTAAGTATGGATATACAAGCAAAGGGTCCAGAGAAGCAGGTCCAATTGACCAAATATTCAAAAGACAAGCATTAAAACAATCTCATAAGAACGTGTTACCAAATATAAAACATTCCCCTACTATTACATCAAGTTAACATGCAGTCTACAAAGACATAGAAACTTAAGTCACCATAAGTGGTTTCACCCTGATTACACTGTAAGAAATGAAGGGGTGTGTCCCAGTTGATCTATGGGTCTGTCATCAATTAGCGTGAACAGTGACGGTCGTGTGCCCAATTACAGGTTGGAGACACTGAGCTCTGCTGCTCAATAACCTTTTCAGGTGTAGATGTGTAGCTTATAAGTTATGCAATCTATGGGCACTTCAAGAATAGAACATGACAAAGCACTCCATGAAACCCGAAATGCACCCTTCAAAGCGGGCCAAAGGTCTTCTACTAGGCTCTTCTCTTTACCTAAAAAAACTACGGCATTACAACTGACTTGTTACATGGCTACCTCTAGAAGCTGCACAAACATGAAAGCATATTTCACTTATAAGGCACTACATTGCACACTCAAAAACACCAAACAAAAAGCTCACCATCTTTGTTGAAAACAGATTTAAGAAACAAATCTCTCTTCCATTTTCAGAACCCCAGACTCAACAAAAGGTCCATTCTAAAGAGCTTGTCCTCACATATCTTCTTAACCTTTTCGCTACTGAGGTGTTTGCACACCCTTTTGACAAAACTTTTTTTTTAAAACCCACAAAAAAACAAATGGGGATACGTTGTTACATGAGTACTTTTATAGTCTTTTGTGCACCCATGCAAACAATGTTTATTACCACATTCAGAGCAATGTATTGGTGCAACCTCTGCATCAGTGTCAGTGAAGATTTTTGCTTATTAATTTGGTGAATTTCTCAACTAGAGGAATATGAAATCCAGAACACTAAGAAAATGCTGTCCTGAATGTATAGTCTTTGGAAATACCAACCGTGTTTAGATTTTCCTAGTGGGTGTGGTGTGCACAATCAATTATGTAATATTACTGGCTACTGAATGGTGGTGGAATCATTGTCTATGGTGCACTGCAACTTTTGTGATAGATATCAGACCTGTGACTACAGGAAAAGTAAACAAATATATGTTTTCTAATTCTTTTCAGCCTACGATATCTATTGGTGTAAGTATGGCCTACCTCTCTCTGTGTGAATTATCATGTTCAGCAAGTTCCTCCACTAGCCAGTCATTCTCAGTACTTTCCCCCCAAAAGAACAGTAATTCTCTCCAATCTTCCTCATATAGAAACATGTATTATGGGCTGAAAGACATTTTTTTTCTAGTAAATTGAAAAATAACTGTTTTATACCAATTAGGAGTATCCGCCTTTTCATACTGTTGTCTCCTATGGTCCCACTCTGTAAAATGCTCTCCTGCCCCACTGAGGGATCACGTTTGTGGTACACAAAATCTAATAAATAAATCCAAGTACGAAAAGATCTCCGCTCATAACTAATGTATGGGCAATTTAAAATACAGGGCACTCAAAGGGAATGGTCCACCAAGAGCAGGGAGTGAGAAAGGAGGACCCTTGTGTAGAATTATCTAGTAAGTATGTGCTTATTCTTTATGATGAAATGGTGTTCCGTAACAGATTGTTATTTGTAAAGGCTCTATCCTTGGCAGCTGCAGCCCAGCTGCTCATGAATGCAGACCTATCTGGAGTTGCTTAATAAACTTGCAGCTTTACCTGCATAGTTGCGCCCTACTTCAGATTGGTTGCAAGCGCAATTCCAGTGTGACTCAAACATTAAATGGTCTGACGTCTATAGGAGATAAAGATGGCCATTCTGGGTGTTTGATGCAGATGTAAATGGGATTCTGCTCAGTATAAATGATGGCCACCGGATAAATACAAGTTTTTGTTCCGTGGCATTTCAGGTATTTTATCAGTGTCTACTGGAAAAAATACAAGTGAATTCGACTGTGAAGTTTAATCTAAAGATTGTCATGGATAGACCCGATTCACAGTCAAGTGACCTGACATAGTGGAATGGAATGTGTGTAGAGTATGGTTCTTTGGGTCTGAATATGAATATCAGGAATGAGCATGTATAAGAGAGGAAATCAGCAGAATTTCAGTAGAGACTGTTGCAGATCATGCTACACCTTTGACTATTGTTGACAATAATGTATGGGCAAATAGGTTTGCATATATCATTGGGAATTAATTAATAACTTTATACATATGTCCAGAATGTTTTACTGGAGATCCGATACATATTCTGGCTTTGACTTTAAAGGAAGAGCAACATTAGAGGCATTGTATATAGCAGACAAAGGTCTGTCCAAGGGTAGATAGATCAGAGAACTCTGTGCATCACATTAGATTATAGGAAGAAAAAAGTGTTATTACTAGATTTTAAGAGGGATTTTGGAGGTGTTGTGTGCAACTTATGTCACAATATTTTTTTTTCCAGGATGAGTCTGGAAGCTACAAGGATTTTGTCACAAGATCATTCTTAGGAACAATTCTACTCCATTAGCTCAATGTCAGGGGAGTACTCCTGGACATCACTGATGAAGAAGCTGCAGAATTAGATACACTTGACAACACTGGAATAACTGAAATGGTTGAATCTACTGGTTAGTTGGCTCCCCTGGTATCAGCACGAAGGGCCAATGGATGAGTGAGATTGTGCATAGATTGAAGAGATCAAAATAAAAACATACTTGTTTACATATTTCTGTCACCAAACATTGACAAACTTTTAGCCAAGACCAAGGGAGTCAGGCAGCTTTCCACTATCAACCCAACGTTTGCAAACCATCAGTTTATCCTGATAGAAGGAGGTTGACCGCATTTATAAAGCCTTTCAAGTGTTATCTGGTTACTCATGTGCCATTTGATGTGGCATCTGCTACTCCTGTATTCCAGAATTTAATATATCAGCTTTTTAAAAACCTTGATGATTTTGTTGTTTTCAGGATGTTATATGGGTTACTGGCAGGGATAGAGCACAGCATGACAAACGGTTGAGAATGGGTTTGAGCGTCTTGAGAGCTAAGGGTCCAAATGCACAATGTGGCAAATACAAATTTGCAGTTAATTCTGTAATCTAATTAGGTCATAACTTCTGTGACCATGGTATTCTACCAAAATAAAAAAATATCATGGAATCCATAAACGATGCACCATTTCCTACTTCTAAGGATGAAGTGAGCTCTTTCCAAATTTTAATCAATCTTATTCTAAGTTTGTGAGTGATTTTTCAAGGTGGACAAGTGATATTAGACAATTGCTCAAAGATCGCCAGAAATCTGAATGTAATGAATGTTTGCAAAGAAATGCTAAAGCCGCTAAGAAAGATTTCTGTTGTGTTATTCCCTTGCGAGGTTTTGATTCGAACGCTTGCAGTGTAGTAACTAATGATGCCAGTAGTTAAAGTTTAGGAGCGATGAGATCTCAAGCTGCTAAGAATTGTCAGAATTTACAATTTTGTTTACTTCTTGAATGCCTTCTGAGGAGATGTACTATGTAATCAAGAGAGAGACATGATGCCATGTGTTTGGGCCATAGAGAGATTTAGAAAGTATGTATAGGGAACACAGATTATTCTGTGATAAGACCATAAGCCACTTAAACTTCTGACTGCCGGCTGGAGTTCTCACAGCCATTCCTTATATTACATAAATGTCTTAGGCTGTTTGATTACAACTATATAGTACACTATCTTCTAGGAACTAAAATCAAAGTTGCAGATTATTTGAGCAGATGTCCCCTACCCTTAAAGAAACATCTACCAAATTAGTGGGATGAATTTTACCTTGCTTTTGATTGATCAGGATTGAGAGAGTGCCATTCCTCCAAATGATTGGAGTTTGGGTTACAAGGAGGACGCTGTCCTTAGTAAAGTTGCAAACATGTGCAGGATTTTTAGTCACATGAAACATTTGAAGAATGTTTGGGAAATTAAAGATAAGTTGTCAGTAGAGGACACAGTTTTCTTATCGAGATGAAGCAGAATTTACCACTTAGGGTGTTAAGGAAAAGAATCCTGAAGATTATTCATGAAGGTCAATTAGGCATTATCAAATAGAAAAAAAGGGTTGAGTCTCTGTATTGATGGTTGGGAGTTGGTTAAGATGTAGAAAATTCTGTGTGAGATTGTAATGAGTACCCAAAAGTTGCCAAATTCCAAGTTACTCTAAGACGACCACCTTTATGTCCAGTGAAGTTTCCTGAGAATCCCGTGAAGGTTTTAGCGACTGATGTTTTTGGGCCCATGCTGGATGGTGAAGGCTTTTAAGTACGTAGTTGTACTGATGGATCTTTTTTCCCCAAACAGCGGTCTTTAATAAGGGTCTCTCTCAAGTTACTGCGAGGTTTATAGATGAAATGTTTTTGCAAGAAGGCAATCCCAAGTCAGTCCTTAGGGATAATGGTCCCCAGATTTTTCTGACGATATGAAACATTTTGCCCTGCAATGAGTTCAGAGCTCAACGTAGGTCTTTGTATCATCCTGTGGGCAATGGTGCAGGCAAACGCATTAACAGAGTCCTAATTTATAGCATTGAAATGGCCATTAGTGAATGGAAATGCTGGGAGAATTAATTCAAAACATTGGTTAGGGCATTAAGGGTTAGACCTACCCATACAGAAATCAGCCCTCTTAGGAGTTTACATGGTGAAGAGCCTTTTGCCAAAGAATGTGGCCTTGATGTCCATGAAACAACATGATGTATGGTGTCCTACTTCAGTTAGGGAATATCTCAAGGAAACACAAAGGGTTTTCAAAGAGAATTATGGCTGTAGATATGAAGTTAAGAACTCATGTTTTGAAATAGGAGAGTGGGTGCATGTCAGGAATTCCAACAGAACAATGCTGTAAACCTTCAAGACCTCTCCAAATACAACAAGTCTTTACTAATTCTGCCAGACTAAGTGTTTGGACAATATTGCATTTCATCAAATTGACTAGATGCAGTAAGATCTTAAATTGGAGTGATGACTTTGGATTCAAGAATCGTTTGTCTCTAAAATGGTGGTGGGATGACTATTGCTGACAGGGCTATCTGTTTCTGCGATAGAGTGCGATAGGAGGAGCATAAGTCAAGATGATCCTGGGGCAGACGGCAATGAAAGGAGCGCAAGTCTAAGTCAAAAGACCACAAGTTCTGGTCATATAATTTCCTTGCCAGGAAGATTGAAGGATTAGATCAGATTATGAGAATTGTGGTGTCTTAACATCCAACTACTGTTAATATTATTTATTATTTTCTTTCTTTTCTTTTGTCTTACGTTGTAAAATTGGGCATAGTTTCATATTACTATCTATTTTCCTTGATTCTAGGACTATGTATTAACTAATGTCTTGTATGAGAATAATCATTTGAAGGGGGAGGGTTGTGTAGTGTTACCTAGTAAGTATGTGCTTATTTTTTCTGACACAATGGGTTCCATTACAGGGTGTTACTTATTAAAGTCTTTGGAAGTTGCTGACTGGCTGCTAATTAATGAGGACCTATCTGGAGTTGCTTAATAAATTTGCAACTTTACTTATATAATCGTGTCATATTTCACAGATAACTCTTTTATCCCAATACCAGATTATTTAGGTAGCCACTCTTGCAACAGGCAAAAGTGAACAGTCAACACAATACTTGAACTATAAATTACTGTCCATTGTTGTTTGGGTGTTTTTACAAGCTAGGGAAAAAGTAGTACCTCCCATCACTATCATTTTGAGTGCAGTGGGACCAGTGTGGGAAATCGCAAGGATCTAGCCTGATCAGAGATCTGACAGTTATTATTAAGCCAGATCGGGATTATGTCTGGCTCAGTGAAATCTATCTGAAGCGATATCACGGAGGTGAAAATCCAATGGAGGGAAACAAAGGCACACAGCTTATTATCATTTCAGGAGCATTTAAGAGACGCTGCGATTTGGAGGCATGCTTACATGCACTATAAGAATGTCAGGATTTAAAACTTAACACAGTGCTTAGGGTAGCCTGTCCCAAATAATACTTTATTACTACCCAAATTAATCCTTTTTAGCAGCCTTATAACAACTGATAAAGAAAAATAAATAATGACGTTCTAAACCCATGCCTTGTAGTTTGCAGGCAGTTCCTTGATGTCGGTTCATAACTCACTGTGCTATATCAGGAGGAATGTAATTTATGGATTGAAAGTAACCACCAGAATTACATCACCATTAATATTATTCCCAGAGATGTACTGGGCACAAAAACAGATAACTTAACCCCTTAAAATATTTCTAAATGTAGCCTCTGCGACCAGTTTAGCCAGAAGAGATACACTGTCATGTTTGCCGCTGATGAAGAGTCTGCTGCTGTAGCCCTACATAACTCCTGATTTAGCGCAGCAATCTAAAGAACGAAATTTGTTTTCCTTATATGTCTTGTCTCTTTTATGCTTTATTTCCATAACTGGGTCCACTCCTTGTCGCTTCTCAGACATCCAACTATTATCCAGTCTACCAGGAAAGCAATTTTCTAGATATTGTGTAAAATAATTGACTCTTTTGTGAGCTTGATGCAGCCAGTGATGGTGAGGAAGTGATAACCAATTTAGAAGTATTAATAATGCACCAAGTTAAGCTTATTAAAAGAAAATGGGCTCAGGTCAATGAACGTTCTTCAAATTATTAAGGCTTGTGTATATATATATATATATATATATATATATATATATACACAGGGAGTGCAGAATTATTAGGCAAATGAGTATTTTGACCACATCATCCTCTTTATGCATGTTGTCTTACTCCAAGCTGTATAGGCTCGAAAGCCTACTACCAATTAAGCATATTAGGTGATGTGCATCTCTGTGATGAGAAGGGGTGTGGTCTAATGACATCAACACCCTATATCAGGTGTGCATAATTATTAGGCAACTTCCTTTCCTTTGGCAAAATGGGTCAATAGAAGGACTTGACAGGCTCAGACAAGTCAAAAATAGTGAGATATCTTGCAGAGGGATGCAGCACTCTTAAAATTGCAAAGCTTCTGAAGTGTGATCATCGAACAATCAAGCGTTTCATTCAAAATAGTCAACAGGGTCGCAAGAAGCGTGTGGAAAAACCAAGGCGCAAAATAACTGCCCATGAACTGAGAAAAGTCAAGCGTGCAGCTGCCACGATGCCACTTGCCACCAGTTTGGCCATATTTCAGAGCTGCAACATCACTGGAGTGCCCAAAAGCACAAGGTGTGCAATACTCAGAGACATGGCCAAGGTAAGAAAGGCTGAAAGACTACCACCACTGAACAAGACACACAAGCTGAAACGTCAAGACTGGGCCAAGAAATATCTCAAGACTGATTTTTCTAAGGTTTTATGGACTGATGAAATGAGAGTGAGTCTTGATGGGCCAGATGGATGGGCCCGTGGCTGGATTGGTAAAGGGCAGAGAGCTCCAGTCCGACTCAGACGCCAGCAAGGTGGAGGTGGAGTACTGGTTTGGGCTGGTATCATCAAAGATGAGCTTGTGGGGCCTTTTCGGGTTGAGGATGGAGTCAAGCTCAACTCCCAGTCCTACTGCCAGTTCCTGGAAGACACCTTCTTCAAGCAGTGGTACAGGAAGAAGTCTGCATCCTTCAAGAAAAACATGAATTTCATGCAGGACAATGCTCCATCACACGCGTCCAAGTACTCCACAGCGTGGCTGGCAAGAAAGGGTATAAAAGAAGGAAATCTAATGACATGGCCTCCTTGTTCACCTGATCTGAACCCCATTGAGAACCTGTGGTCCATCATCAAATGTGAGATTTACAAGGAGGGAAAACAGTACACCTCTCTGAACAGTGTCTGGGAGGCTGTGGTTGCTGCTGCACGCAATGTTGATGGTGAACAGATCAAAACACTGACAGAATCCATGGATGGCAGGCTTTTGAGTGTCCTTGCAAAGAAAGGTGGCTATATTGGTCACTGATTTGTTTTTGTTTTGTTTTTGAATGTCAGAAATTTATATTTGTGAATGTTGAGATGTTATATTGGTTTCACTGGTAATAATAAATAATTGAAATGGGTATATATTTTTTTTTGTTAAGTTGCCTAATAATTATGCACAGTAATAGTCACCTGCACACACAGATATCCCCCTAACATAGCTAAAACTAAAAACAAACTAAAAACTACTTCCAAAAATATTCAGCTTTGATATTAATGAGTTTTTTGGGTTCATTGAGAACATGGTTGTTGTTCAATAATACAATTAATCCTCAAAAATACAACTTGCCTAATAATTCTGCACTCCCTGTATAATGTCACTTACCCAGTCATCTGTTCGTGGCATGTTCCGCTGCAGATTTACATCCTATGCACAGGTCCTGCCATCTAGTGTTGGGCTCGGAGTGTTACAAGTTGTTTTTCTTCGAAGAAGTCTTTTCAAGTCACGGGACCGAGTGACTCCTCCTTTTCGGCTCCATTACGCATGGGCATCGACTCCATCTTAGATTGTTTTCCCACAGAGGGTAAGGTAGGAGTGATAGAGTGTAAAGAAAGAGATGTCCATGCAATGGAATAGAGATGTATATACATATGTACAAATTTAAATGTAACTTAAATGGCTACAGGTTCCAGGGGAGGAGGGAGGGTGCATGTGAATCTGCAGCGGCACATGCCACGAACAGATGTACTCTGGGTAAGTGACATTTTCCGTTCAATGACATGTGTAGCTGCAGATACACATGCTATGCATAGACTACAAAGCAGTTCTCCTCCCTTAAGCGGTGGTCAGCCTGTAGGAGTTGAAGTTGTTTGAAATAGTGTTCTTAGTACAGCCTGTCCTACTGTGGCTTGTTGTGTTGCTAACACATCTACACAGTAATGCTTGGTAAATGTATGGGGTGTTGACCAAGTGGCTGCTTTACAGATTTCGGTAATTGGTATATTTCCTAGAAATGCCATTTTTGCTCCTTTTTTCCTAATGGAATGTGCTTTTGGTGATATTAACAGCTGTCTTTTAGCCTTTGGGTAGCAAGTTTGGATACATTTCACTATCCATATGGCTATGCCTTCCTTTGATATTGGAGTACCAGTATGGGTTTTTTGGAATGCGACAAACAGCTGCTTAGTTTTTCTGAATGATTTTGTTCTGTCAATGCAATACATTAAAGCTCTTTTAATATCCAATGTATGTAGTGCTGTCTCTGCCACTGAGTCTGGCTGTGGGAAGAAGACTGGAAGTTTCACTGTTGGATTTAAATGAAACGGTGCGATGACTTTAGGTAGGAATTTTGGGTTTGTGCGAAGTACAACCTTATGTTTGTGTAATTGTATAAAGAGTTGTTCAATAGTGAATAATTGTATTTCCCTAACTCTTCGTAATGAAGTGATTGCCACTAGAAATGCTACTTTCCATGTTAGGAATTGAATCGGACAGGAGTGCATGGGTTCAAAGGGTGGACCCATGAGTCGTGTGAGTACAATATTAAGATTCCATGAAGGGTACCGGTGGCGTTCTTGGAGGTATGATACGTTTTAGACCCTCCATGAAAGCTTTGATGACAGGCACTCTAAATAGAGATTTGTTTTGTATATTTTGAAAATAAGCCGAAATTGCTGTGAGATGTATTTTAATGGATGAAAAAGCTAAATTAGCTTTTTGTAGATGTAGTAAATAACCTACAATGTCTTGTATGGTTGCGTCTAGGGGTGTTATATGTTTGGCTTGGCAGTAGAAAACAGATCTTCTCCATTTGTTTGCATATCACTGCCTGGTGGTAGGTTTTCTTGATTGTTTAATCACTTCTATACATTCTGGTGGAAGATGTAGATATCCAAACTAAGATTTCAGGAGCCAGATTGAGCATTGCTGTATTGGGGTGTCTGATCTGTTGCTTGTTTTGTGTCAACAGGTCCGGCCTGTTTGGAAATTTGATGTGTTGTACTATTGACAGGTCTAGCAATGTGGTGTATTATGGTTGACATGCCCACGTTGGTGCTAGAAGTATGAGTTTGAGTTTGTTTTGACGCAGTTTGTTGACCAGAAATGGAATAAGCAGGAGAGGGAGAGGGGGGGGAAAAGCGGAAGCAAATATCCCTGACCAGTTGATCCATAGAGCACTGCCCTTGGATCGAGGGTGTGGGTACCTGGACGCAAAGGTTTGGCATTTTGAGTTGTGGTTGGTGGCGAACAGATCTATGTCTGGTGTTCCCCACTGGTGAAAGTATTCGTGAAGCACTTGGGGGTGAATTTCCCACTCATGCGTTTGTTGATGATCTTGGCTGAGGCCGTCTGCTAATTGATTGTGAATCCCTGGAATGTATTGAGCTACCAGGTGTATGTTGTGAATTGCCCAATGCCAACATTTTTTAGCTAGAAGGCAAAGTTGTGATGAGTGAGTTCCTCCTTGTTTAAGTAGTACATTGTTGTCATATTGTCTGTTCTGTCAAGAATGTGTTTGTGAACAAGAAGAGGTTGAAAAGCTCTTAGTGCTAGGGATACTGCTAGCAGTTCTAAGTGATTTATGTGAAGTTGTTTTTACTTGTTGTCCCAATGTCCCTGAATGTTGTGATTGTAGAGATGTGCTCCCCATCCAATCATTGATGCATCTGTTGTAAGAATGGGTGAGGCACAGGGTCTATCAACACTAGATCTTCAAGATTACCATGTGCCTGCGACCATTGCTTTGCAAGGCACTGTTGTAAGGGTCTCATGTTTAATCTTGCATTTGGAACAATGGCCATGCATGATACCATCATGCCCAACAGTTTCATGACAAATTTTATAGTGTACTGTTGGTTTGGCTGAATTTTTGGCAATATGCTGTGAAACGATTGCACCCTTCGTGGACTTGGGATTGCAAGTGCTTTTTGGGTGTTTAATGTGGCTCCTAAATACTGCTGAATTTGTGCTGGTTGCAGGTGCTATTTTTGGTAATTTATTGAGAACCCTAGTGTGTGTAGGGTGTTTATTACATAATGTGTATGATGCTGGCACTGTTTTTGAGTGTTGGCTTTTATTAGCCAGTCGTCGAGATATGGAAAGACATGTATATTCTGTCTCCTTATGTATGCTGCGACTACGGCAAGGTATTTTGTAAATACTCTTGGAGCTGCTGTTATCCCGAAAGGTAACACTTTGAACTGGTAATGCTTTCCTTGTATTACAAATCTGAGATATTTTCTGTGAGCTGGATGGATGGGTATGTGAAAATACGCATCTTTTAGGTCCAGTGTTTCCATAAAATCTTGCTGTTGTAGCAGTGGTACTACATCTTGTAGTGTCACCATGTGAAAGTGTTCTGATCGGATGTAGAGATTGAGAATCCTGAGATCTAATATTGGTCTCAATGTTTTGTCCTTTTTGGGAATGAGGAAATACAGGGAGTAAACCCCTGTTCCTTTCTGATGACGTGGCACAAGTTCTATGGCTTGCTTGAGTAACAGTGCCTGTACTTCTGTTTGCAAAATTGAAATGTGTTGAGATGGAATTGTGCATTTTTGGGGGAATGTCTGGAGGAGTTTGTGTGAACTCTATGCAGTAACCATGTTGGCTAATGGATAACACCCAATTGTCTGTAGTGATGGGTAACCAGTGGGTGTGGAACTTTTGCAGTCTTCCTCCCACAGGGGAATTGTGGTGAGGGAAGGTGGTGGTGAAGTCACTGTTTGGTATGACTGGGTTGCTTTGAGGGCTGGTATTTTCCTCTAGATCTGGGGAATTGTCCTCTGTAGGATCCTCAAAACCCCCCTCTCTGGTATTGTGTCTGGTAAGAGGGTTTGGCTTGTGAGGAAGATGGCTCAGATGGTTGTGGTCTAAAGCCTTCCCTATATTGAGGCTTTCGAAATGAGCCTCTGTATTGGGATAAATAAAGCACCCCCATAGCTTTGGCAGTGTGGGCGTCTTTTTTTCATTTGGTCAATGGCTGTATCGACTTGTGTGCCAAATAGTTGTTGCTGGTTAAAAGGCATGTTGAGGACAGCCTGCTGGATTTCAGGTTTAAATCCTGATGACCTAAGCCATGCGTGTCGCCTAATGGTGACAGCCATATTAATAGTTCTTGCGGCTGTATCTGCGGAGATTAACACTGACCTGATTTGGTGGTTTGTGATTGCTTGTCCCTCTTCTACTATCTGCTGGGCTCTCTTCTGTTGGTCCTTGGGGAGATGCTGAATAATGTCTTTCATCTCATCCCAGTGAGCCCTGTCATATCTGGCCATTAGGGCCTGCAAATTGGCTATATGCCATTGATTGGCTGCCTGTGACGCCACCGTTTTACCTGCAGCATCAAATTTCTTACTTTCCTTATCTGGAGGGGGGTGCATCTCCAGAGGACTGGGAGTTAGCCCTTTTCCTTGCTGTGCTGATCGCTACAGAATCTAGGGGTAGCTGCTGTGTAATAAAAATTGGGTCTGTGGGTGGTGGCTTATATTTCTTTTCTACCCTTGGAGTTATGGCTCTTCCCTGAACTGGTTCCTGGAAGATTTGCTGAGCATGTTTTAACATGCCAGGAAGCATGGGTAGACTTTGGTATGTGGCGTGAGTTGCTGACAATGTGTTAAATAAGAAGTCATCCTCAAGAGGTTCTGTGTGCAGGGCCACGTTGTGAAATGCAGCTGACCTGGCTAGAACCTGTGTATATGAGGTGCTATCCTCAGTGGGTGATGGCTTTGATGGATAGCACTCCGGACTATTATTTGAAACTGGATCATCAGAGATCCCATGGATCCGTCATCTTGTTGTGATTGCATAGTGTGTGATTGACTGTGCAGTGGGTGTAGCAGGCGGGGAGACAGTTAGATGAGGAGGAGACTGGTGAGGTGAAAACTGAGAAGGCAGAGAATTTTCTCTTGGTTTTGGCACTTTAGCCGGTGGCTGATCAGTGTCCAAATGGCAATGGAAGGCCAGTTTCCTCTTTGTTCTTAGAGGAGGTGCTGTGAGGATTTTGCCTGTGTCTTTATGGATGTGTATTCTGGCCTGTTTCTCATCGAAATCCTCCATTTGTGTCAATTCCTCAGGAAATGTATGGCTTTCTTTTAATTGCTTTGAAAGTTCATGCTCCTCAGTGTATGTATGCTTTTTCGGCTCCGAAGCAGTTTTTTTGGTACCGAAGGGCCTGAAGTACTTGTTGATCTCGGCTCCGAGAGTGACTTTCGGGGTTTCGACTCGATGGGTCGGTGCCTTATAAGATCAGAGCCGGTGCCTTGGCTCGAGTCTGAAGGCTTTGTTATTGGCGTGGCCTTTTTCGGTGCCGAAGATGTTGCTTGGTCACCGGTAGCTTTAAGGGTGGAGCCAGGGCCTTCTGGCAGTGGCGTCCCCGAGGCCTTGTATTTGGGCTTGGATTGGGTCGGGGCAAGCGTACTCACGTGCTGGCCAGCTGTTATTGGTCAGTCGATGTCCGATTCTTGTTCGGAATCGGACCCCCGAACGGAGACGGCGGTGTGGATCATCTCCTCCTCTTCTGCGTCAAGGCATTCGGTGCTTCTGGACGCCATCTCTAACCTTCACGCTCTTCGGTCTCTTAGAGTCTTTATCGAGCGGAAGGATCAACAGGCCTCGCAGGTATCCTCTCGATGATCCGGAGATAAACATAGGTTACAAACCAGATGTTGGTCTGTGTAGGGATACTTGGTCCATGAGGCTTCGACAATAGTTTTGGTAAGGCCGACCAGGCCCAAATTGGGCGCGGGTGCCCCGAAGGGCAAGTAGAGATCTGTATCCGCCGGTACCGAGGTGTCGATGATGGATGATACTCGATCGAAAGCAATACCGACGAATTTCGCAAATTTGTAACATTTTTCCGACTCGAACAACCGGAGTGAAAAGAAACACGTCCGAACCCGATGGCGGAAAGAAAACAATCTAAGATGGAGTCAATGCCCATGTGCAATGGAGCCGAAAAGGAGGAGTCACTTGGTCCTGTGACTCAAAAAGACTTCTTCGAAGAAAAACAACTTGTAACACTCCGAACCCAACACTAGAAGGCAGGACCTGTTCATAGCACGTGTATCTGCAGCTACACATGCCATCGATACACCCATATGTACAAGTGAATGTTGAACTTAAAAGGCTACAGGCTCCCGGGGAGGTGGGAGGGTGCAAGTGAATCTGCAGTGAAACATGCCACGAACAGATGTACACTGGGTAAGTGACATTTTCCGTTCAATGGCATGTGTAGCTGCAGATACACATGCTATGCATAGATTACAAAGCAGTTGTGCCGCCCATAAGCGGTGGTCAGCCTGTAGGAGTTGAAGTTGTTTCACATAGTGTTCTTAATACAGCCTATCCTACTGTGGCCTGTTGTGTTGCTAACACATCTACACAGTAATGCTTGGCAAATGTATGCAGTGTTGACCAAGTGGCTGCTTTACAGATTTCTGCCATTGGTATGTTCCCTAATAAAGCCATTGTAGCCCCTTTTTCCAGTTGGAATGTGCTTTAGGTGTTACTAATATGCCTTTTAGCTTTTAGGTAACATGTTTGGATGCATTTTACTATCCATCTAGCTAGTCCTTACTTTGAGATAGGGTTACCAGTATGTGGTTTCTGGAATGCCACAAATAACTGTTTGGTTTTCCTAAATGATTTATTTCTATCAATGTAATACATTATAGCTCTTTTAATGTCCAATGTATGCAGGTCTCTTCCTGCTACAGAGTCTGGCTGTGGGAAGAAGACTGGCAGTTCCACTGTTTGATATGAAACGGTGATATCACCTTTGGGAGAAAGTTTGGGTTTGTTCAAAGTACAACTTTATGTTTGTGTACTTGTACGAACGGTTCTTGAATAGTGAAAGCTTGGATTTCACTAACTCTTCTTAATGAAGTAATTGCAACTAGGAAGGCAACTTTCCAAGTTAGGTATTGAATCTGACATGAATGCATAGGTTAAAATGGTGGACCCGCGAGTCGTGTGAGTACTACGTTTAGAATCCATGAAGGCATGGGAGGTGTTCTTGGTGGAATGATGTGTTTTAATCCTTCCATGAAGGCTTTGATAACAGGGACTCTAAATAGAGATGTGTGTTGTATATTTTGCAAATACGCAGAAATTGCAGTGAGAGTAATTTAATGGACAAAAAGGCTAAATTAGCTTTTTGCAAATGAAGCAAATAACTTACATCATGCATTGACGCTAAAAGAGGGGCACTTTGTTTAGATTGACAGTAAAATACAAACCTTTTCCATTTGTTTGCATAATACTGCCTCGTAGTGGGCTTTCTTGCTTGTTTAATTACTTCCATACATTCAGTTGGAAGTTGTAGATATCCAAACTAGGACTTCAGAAGCCAAATCGCTAGATTGAGTATTTTGGGATCTAGATGCCTGATCAGTTGTTTGTTTTGCGTTAACAGATCTGGTCTGTTGGGGAGTTTGATATGTGGTACCACTGAGATACCGAACAGTGTTGTGTACCAGGTTTGACGTTCCCACGTTGGTGCTATAAGTATGAGTTTGAGTTTGTTTTGATGCAGTTTGTTGACTAGAAATGGAATGAGTGGGAGGGGGGAAAAGAGTAAGCAAATATCCTTGACCAATTCGTCCATAGAGCATTGCCCTTGGATAGAGGACGTGGGTAACTGGATGCAAAGTTTTGGCATTTTGCGTTTTCGCTGGTGGCGAATAGGTCTACGTCTGGTGTTCCCCAGTGGTGAAAGTATGTCTGAAGCACACTTGAGAAACATGTCCTAACCCGATGGCAGAAACAAAACAATCTAACATGGAGTCGATGACCATGCGCAATGGAGCTGAAGAGGAGGAGTCACTCGATCCCGTGACTCGAAAACACTTCTTTGAAGAAAAACAACTTGTAACACTCCAAGCCCAACACTAGATGGCAGAATATGCATAGCATGTGTATCTGCAGCTACACATATCAAACATATGAGCACTTTCTCACTGCTAACCAGTACTAAAGTGCATGTGCTCTCCCTTACAAAATTGGTATGATTGGATTATACCTAATTGGCATATTTAATTTACCTATAAGTCCCTTGTAAAGTGGTATCCCTATACCCAGGGCCTGGAAATGAAATGCTACTAGTGGGCCTGCAGCGCTTCTTGCGCTACCCACTGAAGTAGCATGTCAAACCTATCTAAGGCCTGCTAGTGCAGAGCCTGTGTGCACAGTTTCCTGTCACAGGGACCTGGCATCTAAATTTACTTGCCAGGCCCAGAACTCCCCTTTTACTACATGTCACCCCTAAGGTATGCCCTAGCTAGCCCTTTGGGCAGGGTGCCATGTATGTAGAAGGCAGGACATGTGCCATGTTGCGTGGCCTGTCCTGGTAGTGACAAACAGCCTAACTTGGTGTCTCACTGCTGTGAGTGCTGCCTCCTTATAGGATTGGATTGGAAATGCCCTGCCTTATGTGTAAGGGGTATTGTCTGATTTATGAGGGGTAGTGTAGGCATGTTTGGTATGGTTGTGATAGTAATAAAAAAGACACCTACACTAGTAAGCAGCATTTCTCACCACTATCACAGAAATGCCACTTCTAGAAAGTGCGCATTTATCTGTGCTTATGACTTTGGTGTTTTGCAGCTTGCCCCCAATCCACGTCTGGGCAGACTGACAGTTGGGGCTTTGTGCATACTTCTCAGACAGCCTGAACACAGGGAGGGTGGAGGTGTCACAGAGGTGCATCTACATATTGAAAAGCCTTCCTGGGCTGAGAGAAGGGAGAGGTGGGCCTTGGCCTCTCACAATAGGGTTGTTTACCCCCCACTGATGTTTGGAGCCTGTGCTTGAGGAGAGAAAGGGCACTCCCAGAACCAGTTGCAACTGGTTGGAACCCCCTCTCCTGGCCATTGTAAAACACACTATAAACCTAGTATAAGTACAGGGGAATTTTCCCCACAATTTAGACATCATTTTGGACACTCTGGGAACTCCAGGAACCTTACCTGGAGCTGGACAGGACTCGCCAGGACCACCTTGGACTGATGCTGCTGTGCTGACCTGTGACCTGCCTGGTCACAAGGAGGAACTGCCACTGCTGGTAACCACTTGTTGTGCTGACCTGCTGCTGGGTTCTCCGTCTTGACTTGGTTGTCTCCAGAGGCAGGGTTCTGTGGCCCCTGACCTCTATTAAACACTTTCTTTAGCACACTGAGTGCTGTGTGGCTGCACTCGCGCTGCTTTGAGTGCTCTGTTGTGCTTACAGAGCTTTTGTGCCTACAAATCACCACCGCAGCCCAGGCTGAAGATGTGGCTAAAGCGCTTCGAAAAGCGCTCGTTGATGCCCCAAATCACCGCCGCGACCTGGGCGTCGCACTTGCATTCAGCGCGAGGATCGCGCTGTTTCTAGTGCCCCCGGGGCACCCAAGAACAAGCCAAAGATTCTAGCCAAATCGCTAGAATGAGTATGTTGGGATTTGGATGCCAGATCTACTGTTTGTTTTGTGTTAACAGACCTGGTCTGTTTGGGAGTTTGATATGTGGTACTACAGACAGGTCTAATAGAGTTGTGTACCAGGGTTGACGTGCCCACGTTGGCACTATGAGTATTAGTTTGAGCGTGTTTTGACGCAGTTTGTTGACTAGAAATGGAATGAGCGGGAGAGGGGGGAAAAGTGCAAGCAAATATCCCTGACCAGTTCATCCATAGAGCATTGTCCTTGGATACAGGATGTGGGTACCTGGATGCGAAGTTTTGGCATTTTGCGTTTTCGCTGGTGGCGAACAGATCTATGTCTGGTGTTCCCCATTGTTGAAAGTATAGTTGAAACACTTGAGGGTGAATCTCCCACTTGTGTGTTTGTTGATGATCTGTGCTGAGAACATCTGCCAATTGGTTGTGTATCCCTGGAATGTATTGTGCTACCAGGTGAATTTTGTTGTGGATTGCCCAATGCCAAACAGAGTTGAGATGAATGGGTCCCTCCTCGTTTGTTTAGGTAATACATTGTCATGTTGTCTGTTTTGATAAGGATATTCTTGTGAGTGAGGAGAGGCTGGAAAGCTTGGAGTGCTAGGAATACAGCTAGCAACTATCAGTGATTTATGTGTAACTGTTTGTGCCTGGCATCCCAATGACCTCGGATGTTGTGATTGTTGAGGTGAGCCCCCCCCAGCCAATCATTGATGCATCTGCTGTAAGTATGGTCTGAGGCATGGGGCCTTTAAATGGCCACCCTTTGTTTAGGTTTGTGGAATTCCAACACTGAAGGGACATGTATGTTTGGCGGTCTAGCAACACTAGATCTTGAAGTTGACCCTGTGCATGTGACCATTGCTGTGCAAGGCACTGTTGCAAAGGCTGCACGTTTAGTCTTGCATGTGGGACAATGGCAATACAGGATGCAATCATGCCCAATAGTTTCATGACAAATTTGACAGTGTACTGTTGGGCTGGCAGTATTTGTGGCAATATATTGCGAAATGCTTGTATTCTTTGTGGACTTGGGCTTGCGAGCGCTGTTTGAGTATTTAGTGTTGCTCCTAAATACTGTTGAATTTGCGCAGGTTCTAGGTGTGATTTTTGGTAGTTTATGGAGAACCCCAGGGTGTGTAGGGTTTGTATTACATATTGCATATTGTTTTGACACTGTGTATGACTGTTAGATTTTATTAGCCAATGGTCCAGATATGGAAAGACCTGAATGGGTTGCCTTCTTAGGTAGGCTGCAACTACCGCCAGGCATTTTGTGAATACTCTGGGAGCTGTTATTCCAAACACTTTGAACTGATAATGCTTTCCTTGAATGACAAACATGAGATATTTTCTGTGCGCTGGGTTGAGCCATGGCCTTCCGGCAGTGGCGTTACCAAGGCCTTATGTTTGGGCTTGGCTGGGACAGGGGCAGGCGTACTCACATGCTGTCCTGCCGTGACCGGTCTGTCCTCCTCAGACTCCTGCTCGGAGTCAGATCCTCGAATGGAGTCGGCCGTCTGCATGATCACCTCCTCTTAGACATCGAGACGTTCGGTGCTCTTGGATACCATCTCGAGTCTCCGTGTTCTTGTGTCTGAGCGTTTTCTTTGAGCGGAAGGATCTGCAGGCCTCGCAATTTTCTTTCCGAAGGTCTGGGGAAAGGCAGAGATTACAGACGAAATGTTGGTCTGTGTAGGGAAATTTTGCGTGGCACCGAGGACAAAAGCGAAATGGGGTCCGGTCCATGAGGCTTCCATGCGGTCGGCTGACCAGGCCCGAGTTGGGTGCGGGTGCCCCAAAGGGCGAATAAAGATGTTTGACCCAACGGTACTGAAGTGTTGATCGAAGATGGAACGCGATCGAAACAATACCAACGAGAATTAGAGTTTAGAAACTTTTTTGAACTATTGGAGCGAAAGGAAACATGTCCGAACCCGACGGCGGAAAGAAAACAATCTAACATGGAGCTGAAGAGGAGGAGTCACTCGATCCTGTGACTCGAAAACACTTCTAAGAAAAACAATTTGTAACACTCCAAGCCTAACACTAGATAGCAGACGGTATGCATAGCATGTGTTTTTGCAGCGTGTACAAATTATTTTTACAATGGTAAATTGATTTATTGCTACTCTGATATTGAAAATTAATTGCACTGTACAGATCTGAACTGGCATTCGCGGAATGGCAGAATGTTGTATTGTCGTGACCCTTGTGCTCAGGCCATTGGCGTTTTTATGAAGTATGTTTTATGCTTCCATGCAATGTATACGTTGGTTTTCACGCTATTAAATTTGATGAAGATATGTGAACGAAGGAGTACATTATTTTTCATGTATAGAGTCTAGTAAATAGGGTTCATTCAATAGTGCTCCCAGTACCCTTAGAAACACACGGGTTCATTTGTTTCACACTGATTGCCAAGTAAAGGACCTTCAGCAAAACACAGTTAATTAGGTTCAGAATGTCTTCAAAACCCAAGACCCCGAATTGCATGTGCGGTCTCTTTGGCACTGGTAAGCAGAGTCTGGTTGGTTCTTACATTCTTGTAGGGATATGTTTTCTAGTTATTGAGAAAAGCCGATTTGTTCTCACTCTCTTGTAGAAAATAATTTCAATTAGGACTTAGAACAACAGATTTTCTTACTGAAAAAGTGTTTAATTCAATACGTTACACAGTTAAAATAAATACAGATTATATTGGTTTCAATTGGTACATATTTTGCCAGTAATTTTTCCAATCAGATGAAACCACCATTACTGTCACATCTGAGGAGCCAAAGATATAAACAGACTCTAGCTTGGCCCTCTTTTAGGTCATTTTCACTGTTTCCAACAACTTGCCCCAGTGCCAGAAGCGTCACTCACAGAGAAAGAGGAACCCGTTCTAACCAAGAATTAATAAACTATTAATCAAATTCTCTGTTTAACCCCAAAATATGAGCTTTTGAGATGCACACAGATCACTGTAGACCCGTTTTTTTAAAACCCCTGAATCTTTATGAATTCACAGAGATCAGTACTGTTGTACAGTCGAACACATTTCAGTAAATGGCATGACAAAGAATGGCAGATCAGAATGGCGGAAACGTTATGAACTGATTTAATCGGGCATTTCTTGCAATATTTTGAGAACATTTCATTACTATTGTCACTGTTTCCCTGGGAGAAGGTACAATACACCTCAGATATCCCTTCTGGAAAAATGAATTTACTCTGCTTTTTGTTATTTATTTGTTTTGATCAGTTGCCAGGAATGTGTCAGCCATCCAGCCCCATGGTGAGAAGACCGCTGCAGTCCTAAAGGTCTTCCCCATCGGGTATATTACAACTTTCCCAGTGGGCTGAGCGGCGGGAGTCAAGGTTCCCAAAGGTGCTGCAGCATTGTTCCCGGCTCATAATTGAGCCTGTGGCAATGCTGCTGCACACAGGGTACGTATTTCAAAGGTGCTGGGCATGGGCAGTGCAGGGACCCCTGTGCTTGTCCTCCACCAACGTTTTTAAGGCGCGAAAAGGCTGGCGGAGAACAAGGTTATAATCTTCGCCACTCTGGCTGATTACAACCAAGACCGCCATCAACCCCTCGGGATCTTGGATCCTGGCAGAGAAGCCGGTCGATTGGTGGGTCCTAGGACTGCAAGCCTCGGAATCTGGCCCAAAGTCTGATTTGTTTACTTTTGGGGGGGGGGGGGGGGAATTAATTTTGAGCAGCATGCCAAAAGTCACTCGCTGTAGTTATATTTGATCTGTTGTGCCAATTGAAAGTAAAAACAAAACTAACAAAAAAAAGACATAGGAATCCCAAACTCAGTAACATTTTTACAGTTACAAAACGTTTCTATGCGTAGTCAGGACTAATGTTCTCTGCTTCCTACTTCTTCCCCAAAACCAATTATTTAATTGTTGTCTTGATTACTGGAGTAGATTCTTACCTACACTGGATGGTTTCAGGAATGAAGGACTTACAGTACAGATGGCATCAGCTTGGATTGTTGCGGCATGACGAGCCTGAAAAGAAAAATTTGGCATTTCACTTGGGGCCCCCTTCGATGCACAGCCAGGACAGAACAAGCAAAAGGAAAGCAAACAGGTTTCTCCTTAGAGACCTGATGGCTCTGCCAGTGTCGTCTTCATGCTATACAGCATCACAGCAAATGTTGTACAGCATAAATAAAACACAAAAAAATTAATGTTAAACACGCATGTCAGCACCTACAAAATGACCAAGCCCAGCTGCCGCATCATTGCATTTTTCTTTTTTTCTTAAGTTTAATGGGGTTGGGGGTAACAGGAGGGGTGGGAGGTATTACTGAAGCACACAGACAGAAACGTGGAGTGGGGTGGGGAAAATGACATGAATGAGTGGGAGCAGAAAGCAACATGAAGGACAGCAGCAGGGGCGCAGAAGCATGCCGATGATTTATGGATGAGAACAACGTTGGAGCGGGGCTCAGAGAAGCACATGAGCGAGAGGGCAACTTGAGTGCTGGAGGGAGATCGAAGCACATGGGTGACAAAGTGACATGGAGCCCTGTATGGGGGTGGGGCAGAGAAGAACATAAGCGCTTGCCCAGTCTGCACCTCCATACCAGGCACTCTGGACCCAACCAGGAGCATACTTTACAAACTTAAAAAAGCTTATTATTTCCTTTCATCAGAGAGCAATCTGAGTGCTGCCTGTTTTGGACACAAGCTCATATGCTGCTTCTTTCACTTTTGTATATCTAACAAAAACATGTATGCATCTATGAACCACCAAAGATATTTCTTTAATATATGACATGTCTGGGTCCTTTTATTGCACAAAATTTAGTGGTATAAAACTAATTTCACATGAAACTCTAATATGGAAAATATTCTATGGATCTCAGTGAAACATGGGTTTTAGTATCATGATGACAGCCCCCTAATCTCAAACCTGTCAGGGTCACTGGGATTATTCGGCAATAGAAGACTTTGGGCCTGATTTAGGTCTTGGTGAAGGGAATACCTTGTCACAAACATGACTGATAGCCCGTCTGCTGCAATATGACCCCCTTAGGATAAAATGGGATTATAATACAGCAGGCGGGATATCAGAAACATTTGTTACGGAGTATTCCCCTCTAGATAGTTCTCCCTAATAATTTTAGACCTAATTTAAATCTTGACAAAGTATGCAGCATTCTCTGGCAGTACTATTTGATCTGTCTGAGTTAGAAGAAACATTTTTGGTTGAAATCTACAAATTACGGTGCAAATTCTCTGACAAGTGTGGAACAGCCATAATTATGCTGTAAACACTGCCACCAGAGAATCACACAACTACACTGGTCCTGACCATTATTTTAATCAAACAATGTGTTGAGGAAGGGTAAACAAAACCTAAACATTTAAGCTCCAATCCATGACCAAGGCCAGTTGCACCAAGAAAAGTCTCAACAATCTCACCCTTCTACAGACAAAATGTTTTACCAGTGCAAAGCATGTAGTTAAATATATCAGTTTTTTAAAAAGAAAACTTAAGTATTGTTCTCTTCTTTTTACTGCAGAGAACCAAACAGTCAAGCATTTCGCTTAATAGATTAAACATTTCTGTTTGACAAAAAAAAAAAAAAAAAACACAAAAAAAAAAAAAACATTCAACATGTAACAAAAATTACATAATAGGTAACGTGTAATAAGATGCTATACTGTGATCTCAGGGTTCCTGTGATGTTTACAAACCACTATGCATTCATCCTCGTGGTTGATATCATCAGAACCCCTCAAAGAGAATTTGACACGGCTACCGGGTATAATTAAAAATTTAAAATTATATATGTGTGAGTTACAGTCAGCAATAGAGACTCTGTTGTAATGATTAGGTTACAACTTCCATTGAAAAGATGATTTTGTTTTGCTTATAACCTTGTCACTATTTGGAAAACCTGCATAAGACTTAAAAATAAAATGTAAATCCAGTTAAGGACCAGCATGGTAGGTTTCGTGTAGATCCACCCAGGTTGTCTAACAAAAGAGGGAGGGGTCACAAAATGAGTTTCCAATTTTAACTCTCAGGAAACTTTGCTCTTGACTACAGCAAAAAAAATGCTGAATGGCATTACATCAAATGCAGCTTGAAACTAAAATTTTACTTATAGTGCCTCTGTTTAGTTTCATGTTAATCCATTTTAAAGTTTGAGAAACTAGCATTACAAAAATGTGTTTGCGTGGAGTTCGAAGGGTTAACAAAGATCGAGCCATCTGGATCCTTACTTTGTCCATTGAACCCAATTTAAAAAACAATGTGCAGTTTGCAGATCCAAATTTCATAATAAAGAAACCTCATTGGACAAGGAATCCTTTTTCTCCTGTTGGGGTAACTGAAAGATGAGCTTGCTGATCCAAAGATTCTGATTAAGAGGGTGCAACAGAAACATTTCTCCAGTGCCCACCATGCGATGATACTCAGCATTGTCTCAGTGTCTTGAATAGAAAAAAGAAAGGCCACAAGGACTTACAAGAGTGCAGCAAATTAAAAATAAACTGTGGGATTTGTAAACTCAGTTCAGGGTTTGCTGACTCGTGACTAGTGTGGGGCTGTGACAGGTGAACTTGCCTCAAAGATCATAAACTGTGAAGTGAGTTTAAGCACCATGAAAACAGGGTTGATCGCGGATGGGTTTCCCTCCTGTACTTTGTGGCCTCTGGATAGAGTTCGATAACTAGGGCCCTCGTGGCTCAATTTTTGTTCTGTATTCTAATTCCCTGATTCGGTACAGAATTTGTGAAATATAAACCTTGTGGGCTCATGTTGGGACCCCTCGTACTTTGTGGACGCTTTAGTGAGTGAGGACTTCACTCACCATTTGAGTGCGTCAGGAGTCCAGTAGTGTGAGTTAAAGCCCAACTCTAGACAAATGTGGGCACCGTTTAAAATGTATGAATAGCATTACTTCCTCCCCATTTCTTTTTTTATGAATAGGCTTGTCCCAGATTGGGTTTTAGGAGGTGTGTTCCTAGCAAAATGAAACTTTGAGAATATTTGTCAAGTCTGCAGACTTGAACCAAGGTCAGCGTACTTATGCCTAGCAAACAGGGCAGGATTTCCTCTAAAGTCAAGAGACTTGGAACACAATCTGCAAGCCTTTTGCAGGTTTAAAAGCCTTTAAAAGCCTCATCAGGTTTTGAGTAGCGGACACTTCATGTATCCTTGAAAGAATATGTTCCATAACAGGAACTACTGTGTAAAGAGCAACAGACATTTGTATGTGATCCCGACAATCACTGATGAATTGTAATACTTAGTCATGGTAGAGAGAGCAGAAGAGGAGGTTCTGCTTCTAGAAAGAAGTCATTTGTACTGTTGAAAGTGTGGTACAGGAGAAGCACACCAGGATTCCATAGCTTAGGATTTCTTCTTTCAATCCCAAGGAGAAACCAAACTGAATGCAAAGAGGGCTACTTACAGGAACTATGAACACAAATTAAGTAGGGGGCAGAGAGGTCTTCCTGACTCATGCAACACTTCATGTCAACGCACGAAGGACAAGTTATTTTCCTTCGGTCATGTCTTCTCGTAGAGGCAATATCTAGTCGACGCCTGGGGGAAATTCTTAGGTAAGGAATCTGCAGTCTGGATCTAGAGAGTTTTCTTGAGCAGTACCCCTGCGTGCCGATAGGTGGAATTGATGTGCTCCGCATCCTTCGTCACCCACAGCAGATATGATGGTGCGGTTCCTATCTAGATGCCACCCCGGTGAGCTGACGTCACATTCTTTTTACAAATTTCCATGACCGAAACACAGAACCATGAAGAACACCGACCACTGGTGCGTCTAAACGAGGGCCCTGGAATGTAAGTCCCTGCCAAAAGAAATCAATTTGCAGAGCGTTTGGTAAGGAATTTGCAACTAGATATTGCCTCTACCAGGTAAGGCGTTACCGAAGGTATGTAACGTGTCCACCTGATAGAGGCATCTAGTTACAGATTCCTTATCGTCAAATAGATATTAAAGGAGGTGGGTCACACCAGAAAGTCCTGCAGGACTGAACTGGGAACATGTGTTGCTACCGGCCTGACTGCCCAGGCAGTAGTGTTTGGTAAAGATATGCAGGAATGCACATGTTGCCACCTGACAGTTGTCCAGGACTGGAACTCCAGGTGCTAATACAGTAGTTGCAGCTGTAGCTCTGATAGAATGAGCTCCCAACCCCTCAGGGGGTTGCTTCTTAGCCAAGGCATAGCACATTTGAATACAGAGTCCGATATACTGTACCTGGAGATGGTTCTTGTAGGAAGCTGGCTCTGTATACACTATACCAAAATGAGGATTAGTGTGCACAGAGTCCAGGGGTTTCCCAGAGGCTTCATAGAGGCTAAAGTAGATAATACTAGTGCTCTTTTGTGGTAGTGTGGTCGAGCAGTAAGGCTTATCAGAGGGTAGTGCAAAGCATCTGTTGTACACACAGTGTCAAGAAATGAGGCACACACTCAGTGACTAACTCCAGTCCAATTGTTTTATAGAGCAAAAATATATTTTGTCAATATGTATAAAGCATATGTATCAAATGTACTTTGTTTGGTGTTTGCAGATAAAGCAGTTTACAGGTAACACTTTTCTATTCCAAAAATTGACAGTGCAATTTTTCATAGGAGTCAATAGAGTCCTACTGGTGGGGTGGGGGTGGTGGGGTTGGGCAGTGTTAGCACGGTTAACAGGCAAGTACCAGACTTACAATTCCCGTCTTCGGGGCTTAGGATGTCCACAGGTCAAAGTTTAGGTTGAACCCAAGAGTGCACCACCAGCAACATGGGGCTGGCTGGGTGCAGAGGTCAAATTTGGCGTTCGGTTTACAATGGAATGCTAGGGGTGCTCAGTCGAAAGCAGATTGCAGGTAAGTACCCATGATTCCAAGACACAGACCTAGGGGTTTTAGGTCAGTAGCAGGTGGGCCACAGGTTCACACCACAAACACACCCTCAGAGGCTGAGGGGTGGGCGGGTGCAGGGTGCAAACACAGAGCTGGGAGCCGAATGCTTTTCAACAGGAGAGCCTGGAGGGGGGCGGGGTCCACAAAAGATGCTGCGGGCTGGGTCAAGGGAGTTGGTTCTCAGAAACCAAAAGCTGGACAAGTAGGGAAGGCGCCCGCTTGGCGTTGCTGGACTGTGTCAGATTCCCCAAGGGCAGGGGGCTGCAGGTGCAGGTGTCTCCTTGGGCGTTGAGTTTCTTTATCTGATCCGGTCGTGGTCAGGTGGTCCTCTGGATTCAGGCTGCAGGCATCGTCGTGTTGGCCAGGAGTTGTCAAACCCAGGGTGGACTCTAGGTCGGAATCGCCTGGGGACCTCTTCTGGACCGGTGGGCCAACTGGACTCTGGCCGTTGGGTGCAGAGTGGACAGGACTCGTTGATCCGGGGCGGTTCTGGAGTCCTTTTTTAGGAGGTTTCTTCTAGACAGGGCCACTGTCCTCGGGAGTTCTTGGTCCTGAGCTGGGCAGGTAAGTCTTCAGAGGTTTTTAGAGTAGTGGCCGGTAGGGCTGGGGCCAAATCAGTTGTCAGGAGCCTTCACTGCTGGGGTCGGCTTGGCAGTCTTTCTTCTTGAGGTCACCAGGTATCTGGTAAGATTTAGGGGTGCCCCTAAATACTAGATTTAGGGGCATTACAGGGGTCAGAGGGCAGTAGCCTATGGCTACTGTCTCTATGGGGGCTACACCCTTCCTCTGCCCACTCCCTTTGGGGAGGGGGCATATTCCTATCCCTATTTTTTCCTCTCCTCCAAACCAAGATGTGGGATTCTGCAAGGAGAGAGTCCCTTCAGCTCTGGACACCTTAGGGGTCCCTGCTGAAGTGGTCTTTTCTCCATGTTTTTCTTAATTTTCCAAGCAAACCAGCCACCAAAAGTGGGCATGGTCCTGACATCTATATTAGCTAGAGTGCCCTGGGGCACTGTGACAGGAGGCCTAAGCCTTTGAGGCTCACCGCCAGGTGTTACAGTTCCTGCAAGGGGGAGGTGTGAAGCACCTTCATCCAGAGCAAGCTTTGTTTCGGACCCCTAGGAGTACAAAGGCTCTCACCCCACGGGGTCAGAAACTTGTCTGTTAGTGGCAGGCTGGCACAGACATGTCAGCCCTAAACTAAAGGGTTGGGTAAAACACAGGTGGCATCTCTAAGATGCCCTCTGGGTGCATTTTGCAATAAATCCAACACTGGCATCAGTGTGGGTTTACTGTGCCGAGAGGTTTGATGCCAAACTTAGCAGTCTTCATTGAAGCCATCATGGAGCTGTGGAGTTCGTAATGACAACCTCCTAGCCCATGCACTTAACATGGCCACACTGCACTTACAATGTCTAAGAATGGACTTAGACACTGTAGGGGCATATTGCTCATGTAGCTATGCCCTCATCGGTGATCTAGTGCACCCTGCCTTAGGGCTGCAATGCCTGCTAGAGGGGTGAAAATAGTGGAAACAATGGTACAGTTTAGGGAAAGAACACCAGTGCTGGGGCCTGCGCAGAAGGATCCCAGCACACAGTTAAGTTAAGGAGGCCCATGTGAGAAGCACCACTTTGTCAGGATAGATGGAAATGTAGGGTGGCTTAGATGACATTGCTTGCAGCTCACTCACCCTGTGGGCAGATGTAATGGCAACAAGGAAGGCTGTTTTGAAAGTGAGAATCCTTAGTGGACAATTGTGGAGAGGCTCGAAAGGAGCAAGCATCAGTAATGTCAGAACCAAATTCAAGTCCCATTGGGACATAACGAATGGGGAAGGAGGAAACATGAGCAAGGCCTTTAAGGAACCTATTTACAATAGGTGATTCAAACAAAGAAGACTGAACAGACAGTCATATACAAGCACAGACTGCAGACAAATAACCTTTGAGAGTGCCCAAAGCAGAGCCCTGCTGTGATAACAAAAGTATAAACAATATAACCTCAGAAAGAGAGGGGCAGGAAGGGGGTCAACAGACTTGTTTGTGCACCATGCCACAAATTTCTTCCGACATGCATATACCATTTTGGTGGAGGGATGCCTGGCTGCCAAGATAATGTTACAGACTTCGGGCAGAAGGTCAAAAGCCGTCAACTGCCTCAGCCAAATTTCCACGCAAGAAGGCAGAGACTGGACAGGTTTGGGTGGAGAACCCTCCCCTGCTGCTGCAACAGAAGATCTTCCTGAAGGGGCAGTCTGATCGGAGGATCAATGGCCATGCTCAATAGCTCATGATACCAGATTTTTCATGTCCAGTCCAGAGCCACAAGGATTACCTGGGCCTGGTTGTTCTTGATCTTCTTGAGAACTCCGGGCAGAAGTGGTATTGGTGGAAAAGCGTACAGGAGGCCTGAGCTCCACCCAAGACAACAAGCGTCACTGATCGAGTGCCGCCTTCGAAACTTCAATGCTCAATATTGCTGACATTGTGCATTCTCTGCGGCGGCAAACACATCTAACCAAGGCTCTCCCCCCACTGTTAAAAGAGACCTTGTGCCACCTCTGGATAGATACAGCATTTGTAATTGACGGCTGAGTTCTTCTGCTGTGACATTCAGTGAGCCCGCCAGATGTTGAACCACCAGGGATATGCCCTGCTGTTCCAGCCATGTCCAGAGGCACCAAACATCCTGAGAAAGGCTCCACAACCCCCACCCCACTTGTTGCAGTACCGCATGGCGGTGGTGTTGTCGTGAACACCTGCACTACTTTCTGTTTTGCATTTCACTAATGAACGAGCTGACAAAAATCTCTGGAATACACTTCTTAGTCCAAAGAAGACATTTATTATTTCACCACCTGGGGTTCCTAAAAGGAGATCAGCATGTTGAAAGCACACGTTTAAAAACAGTCACAACAATTAAATGAAAACATACCAAATTTATTCTCCACTGCAATATACACAACCAATATAAGTATCTATATTATAATGCAAAGCAAAATATGAATTAAAAATGCATCGCCGCAGGGCCTTTCAGGTGCTTCATATTTCTCATGCCAGTAAGCCGATGACCCCGTTCGACTGAGAGAAAGAGGTCTCCGCCCTCACGGGAACTCTATATCAGTCTAAATTCTGATTGAGGCCACTCTAACCCTCACTGTCACACTGGGTCTTTTTATATCTTAAAAAAAACACCAAAGGAGCTTTCTGGAAGAAAAAAAACCCTCATTTTACGATTCAAACATGCTTGCTAGTTTAGGTACACTTTGAGAATAACACGTTTGGGTTTGGCCACAATCCCAAAATGTCAAGTCAAAAAAGAAGGCTGTTCCCTGCGGTCTGAGTACATCCTTATCCACCAAAGCCCTTGGTGAGAAAAAGCACGAAAAGAAGACAGAATGCACAGTTTACAATGTGGAAATTTACGGGCATCCTTTAACATGGCAGTGTCTAACGCTAAGATAAAGTCAATAGGCAAAATTAAGCTAAGGCTAAACTGAATACAAAATGTAGTCTGTAACTTGTCAACACTGGACAGCTAATTCAGGTGCAAGGTGGTGACACACACAGTCAGTGGTCAAAACACATTTCACTACACCTTCCATTTGAGAGAGGTAAAAAAAATGCTTTCATTGCTAGTCTGATTACCTGAGCTCCAACAAGTTGATGAGGAGTCTGGACTCCGATGGAGACCAGATGCCTCTGATCTCAGTCTCTCTCCAGGTGGCCCCCAATCCCAGGAGTAACATATCTGTCACTTATGTCAGATCTAGTTGGGGGAAGGGAGTGGGATTTGCCTTTGACCCAATCCTGGGTTGGTAGCCACCACTGCAGATCTTGCGCAGTTCCCCATATTAGAGATTTCCCTGATGCTGCGCCCACTGGAACTCCTGGTCCAGCTGTAGAGCCTGCATGTGACACCAGCAGGATGCAGGAGGACATGAGTCTCAGCAGCCTCAGAGTCATTCTCACTGAAATCCATGATAGAGGCTGAAACATCAGTATAATGGCTTGAATATCCTGGACACGCCACTCTGGAGGATAAGCCCAAAACTGCACTGTGTCCAGAACAGCTCCAATGAAAGGGAGTGTCTGAGAGGGAGTCAGGTGGACCCGCACATTGATAGTGAACCCTAGAAAATACAGGAGATCCGTAGTAGTCTGGAGGTGGGAGATGATAGCCTAGGGTGACCCTGCCTTCAACAGCCAGTCGTTAAGATAGAAGACGACTGAAACCCTTGATCTGCACAGCTGAGCTGGGACCACTGCCATCACCTTTGTGAACACCCGAGGGACACTGGTAAGGTCAAAGAGGAGCACGGGGAACTGAAAGTGCTCATGGTCCACCGTGAACCGCAGGTAATGTCTGTGGACAAGCGGGACAGGAATGTGGAAGTAAGCATCCTGCAAGTCCAACGCTATCATCCAGTCTTCTGGGATTAGGGCAGATAGAACCTGAGCCAGTGGGGGCATTTTGAACCTCTTCTTGAGGAAGAGACTGAAGGACTGGAGGTTTAGGACAGGGCGGAGGCCCTTGTCCGGTTTGGGCACCAGCAAGTAGCGGGAATAACAAACACAACCTACATCTGGCACAGGGACCCATAACTTCCGTGTGGAGAAGTACCAAGTGGCCTTACGTCATCCCATCATAGGACTGTGGCATGGATGGAGGAGTAGTTTCAAAGGGGAGGGATTAGCCCCTTTGGACTATCTTCAAAACAAACCTGTGACATGAATGGACTGCCAGCGGAGCAGGTGACAATGAATCTTGCCTCCGACTGGTCCCTTGAGGGGAATAGGGTCAGAGTAAGAAGGTTTGGAGGAAGCTGCAGAGTTGGGGGGTGGTGGATTGCCCAGACCACTGGCTCCCTGATCTACGAGGACGGTAGATCCCATGTCCCCGGCCATGCAGAGGTGGGCAGCATGCATGGCATGGTGGCCGAAGGGGAACGGACGTGGTGGGACACCCCTTTCGTAGCCATGAAAGGGGTGAAAAGCAGACCGAGGTGGACAAGGGGCCAGAGGACCTGGCCGTAGCACTAGAATCCTTGAAGAGCTCGAGCCCAAAGCCTGCTTTGTCTCCAAGCAGACAGGTGCCAGTCCAGGACATGTCCAGAAGATTGGCTTGGATATCCCCTGAAAAGCCAGACATCCTCAACCAAGCATGGTGCCTCAGGGCCATTGTTGATGCAACCACTCTGCCTAGTGAGTCGATTGTGTCCAGTCCACATCTGTTTGTGAACTTTGCTGCCTCTCTCCCATCAGCAACAGCTTGAGAGAGTACAGCCCGGGCCTCCTCCAGAACCTGTGGCAGCAGCTGCGCGACCGTATCTCACAGCGTGTGGGAGTTGCAGTCCAACAGGCATGCTGTGTTCACGGACCACAATGCCAGGCTGGATGAAGAAAACATCTTCTTTCCAAGTTGGTCCAGCCTCTTACATGCCCTATCCAGGGGTACAGAAGGGAACACAACCTGGGATATAGAGGCTTGGATAACCAAGCTCTCAGGGGAGGGATGTTGCGTCAGTCAGGGCAGGTCGATGGCTGCAGGCAATATTCCTGTCCACTGGTGCCCGTCTCCTGGGTTAGGACCAGGTACCCAGCAGGACATCAGGAAGGGTTGATAGAAGGGCAATAGGGGTTCAGAGGGAGCCCCAGGCTGAAGCACCTCTGTAAGGATGTTAGTCTTCATTGCCACTGAAGGCAGCTCGAGGCCCAGGACCTCAGCCACTCTTTGCACCACCATGGATTAGGACGCTCCCTCCTCCATAGCCACGGTAGGGGAAGAAAGCATGCCAGTGTCAGGGGAAGTATCCAGACTACTGGCATCAGTCAGGCCCATACACCGGCAAAAACCTTTGGCAGGTCCTGCCAAGCAAGAGCAGATTAAGTCCGCTACCAGTGGGCAGGAGCAGGAAAACTGCTGCCGCTTGCTGGGAGTGCACTTTCCATCTGTCAGTGGGCAGGAAAACAGATAAAGATTGCTCCCGCACATAGGAAGCGGCATTTTCAGCTGCTCCCTGTGTGTGGGAGAAATGCTGGCTCCTGCAGGAGATGGAGCCAGCAGGGACCGTGGAGACATTGAAACTCGCCATGTAGTCCCCAGGAGACCCTTTCATGGCGCAGGGGAATATGAGCACATCTCCACCAAACAAAGAAGCACTTACTATGCATAACTAAGGAGAAGTACCCTTGTTTGGTGGAGATCCAACTATTTGAAGTCTTGTCGTCTTCGCTACACGAGGATTCATGTTATTGCAGATATCAGAGTGGAAACGCTTAAGGAACAATCACATAACCAAAATTACAGACACCCAAGGTCACTGGAGACATTACCTCGGGGTCTTTTATGCAGCTGTAATGTGGAATATGCACTATATTTTTACCCAACGAGGTAGCACTTACTAATTAGCCAATAGAAAATACTCCAGTTGGGTAGACATTTTATGTAAAACTGTGGCCTCTTCTTGGATAAATAAGCAGGTCAGGATGCATTCTGGCGCCAATGCTCTTTTCACAGAAATTAAACCTAGCCGGAAGCACTTACAAATATAAACAAAGCAAGTACCCCAGTTGGAGCTCTGCTTCAATAAAGTACAAATCATCCTAACTTCTTCTTGGCCAAAGCAAAGCAAGTGTGCTTTCTCTGAAGTTCCACCTCAAAAAAAATGATCTGAAATACTTGATTGAGGTGAATGCATTGTTGCTCATTTGGAGTGCAGTACGTTCTGTGGTGACTACGACGAGTAGGTTTTTTCTTGTAATTTCCGTTTGGCTGAAGACCCTGCATGGTGCGGGGATGGCCGCAGGGCCTGGCCTCGGCCCACACCCAGCACGCACAGCAAAAGAGCGTGCGTGGGCCAAAGTTGGATGCCTGTGGCCAACCTCAGCAAAGGCCATGTGCAGTTTGGGCCTGGATGCATGCGGTGGGAGGCACCGTGTGTCTGTGGGGGGTGGAGAAATCTGGCCAACTCTCCACTGCATAGAAAACAAACAGGGAAATTCACTGAAAAAAAAAAAAAAAAAAAAAAAAACTTTAGAAATTCACAGAAGAAAAAAAAAAAAAAAAAAAATTGTTACAAGATATTATAGCTAGGTTCTGAATTTACATAACCAAACCCTACCACCCCCCACCCTCAGAGAAAAAGTTGTTGTTTTTTTTAAATTAAAAAAAAAAAAAAAAAAAAAAGGGTGGCCAAGTCCTGGGGCATTGCCATTTTAATGCAGGGTAAAGGGGGGGGGGGGGCACGTGACCCTCCCGCAGCCCCAGAGAATCACCACCTCCCTGGGGCTAAAAATAGTGTGCAGGGGGCCACCCAGCCACCCACAGCCCTGGGGACCACCACCTCCCCAGGGCTCATCTCTTCAATGCTGGGGGTCCGCGTGGCCCCCCTCGCAGCCCCAGAGACCACCACCTCCCCGGGCCACATTTCTCTTTCTAATGTGGGTGGGCTGCCAGGCCTCCCTGCAGCCCAGGAGACCGCCAACTCCCGGGAGCACATTTCTCTTTGTAATATGGGTGGGCCGCCAGACAATGCTGCAGCCCCGGGTACCGCCACCTTCGAGGCATATTTCCATTTCTAATGGGGCGGGGCCACCTGCAACCCCAGAGACCACCACCTCCCTGGGGCTGATATAAAAGATTGAATGGAGTATGTTTCGGACTCCTGGGCCCACCACCTCAAACAGGAGGTGGGGAGCCAGCTGGGACCGCGTAATTAAATAGGTATTTTTGACCACTGACTTTGTTGCACCATTTAGCATCTGGATTAGTTGTTCAGGGTTCCCCAGTTGCAGATTACATTTTGTATTCAGTTTAGCTGCCTACTGACTTTATCGTAGTGTTAGGCATTGCAGTTGAGCTGTGTTTATCCACATGGTAAACTGTGCTTGTTTTTCGCATTCTTTCTCACCGAACAGTTAGTCAGTCAGCATAGTAAGAATGTACATGTTTTTTCAGTGCAGGGAACGGATCGGCCTTGGGAGGAGTGCCTTGAGATGTTGGCCAGTTCTCAACGCTTTTCTTTCAACTCTGACCTACAGTAGCCAGCATGTTTGAATATTTCACTTTCATGGGAGGGGTTTTCTCCAGAAAGCCCTTTCGGTTCTTTAAGATATAAAAAGGTGGCCCTGTTCAGTAGCGGGGGAATTTCCAAGACCTTGGTCAGGATTAGACGTCGAATGCCTGACACACATTTGTCCCGTGAGGGTGGATATCACTTTCTCGCAGTTGAATAGTCTCATCTTCTTGCTGGCATGAGAAAGATGAAGAGCTTGGCAGGCCCTACGGTGATGAATGTTTACTTTATTCTTTGCTTTGCAATTATGCTATAATATAACCACATATATTTGCTGTGTACATTGCAGTTGAGAATCATTTTGATATATTTTCCTTTCATTGCTGTGACTATTTGTGAACATGTGCTTTCGACCTACTAATCTCTTTTTAGGAACCTCGTGGTGAAATAATACATGTCTTCTTTGAACTGAGAAATGCATTCCAGAGATTTTTGTCAGCTCGGTCATTAGTGAAAGCGAAACAGACCACTGGGACCTTCAGGCTCCTCCCCGCTGTCCCCAACGTTGTGACGGGGTGCCATGGGGCACCCAGGTCATATGGCTGGGCCCTGGGGGAAGGGGTCCCCAGGGCTGATATTGGCCTTGGGAAGGGGGACCATGCAGCCCACTTCTCTCCCGTAAAAATAAATAATTAAGCCGTGTCCCAGAGATTGGGTACCTGGGGCCAGGATTGACCCGAGAGAGGGGGGCCCACACAGCCCCCTGAGTCCCCCCAAAAATAATTAGGCCCTGCCCTGAGGGATGGGGTCCCAGGGCTCAAAGTGGGCCTAGGAAGGGGGCCGCACAGCCTCCCCCGCCCCACCCCCCCCACCCACAAAAAATATATATTTAGGCCGGGCCCCAGGGATGGGGTCCCCAGGCCCAAAATGGGCCTGGGAGGGAGGCACACAGCCACCCTCCCCCCAAAAAAAGTTTTATATTTATAGGCTGGGGCCTGAGGGATGGGGGGCCCCTGGGCCGAGGTCAGCCAGAGGAGAGTGACCATAGGGCCCCCCACCCCAAAAAAATGTATAATACCGGGCCCTGGGGGAAGTGGCCCCCGTGGCCAAAATCGGCTGGGAAGGGGCGGGGGTAATATGGACCTGTGGCCAACTACCGCTGACCAAAGGTTGTGCGCAGCGCAGGGTTGGTTGCAGGCCAGGCCCTGCGGCAGGCGAACTCTGTGGTGGTTGGATTAACATATATATATTAATGAAAATGACTTCACATAACAAAAAACATAGAAATTCTGTGAAAAAAAACAAACAAATGGACGTTATAGTTGGGCTCACATTTTAAGCGTACCAAACCATAGAAATTCACCTGGTACAGTTAGAATTATCTCAAGTAACTATATTCGTGCCCTAAGGTAGCTATAACTCACACCCTTGCCATGCACTAACTACCCCACACATTATAGTACTCATGACATCTTTGATAACATCAACGATAATATCAACGATAATATCAATGTAATATTTGCAGTAAACTTTTTGATGAAAAAATGTGCATGGCGGGGTAGCATCAGATGGTAGGATTTAGAATATGATTAGTGAGGTTTCACACAGTGTTCATTTTGTTTGAAAAGATACTAGACATTATGAACACTGTATGATGGGATGTGAGTTAAGGCTGACTTACTACTATGGGGTTGGGACACCGGCTGAAGCTAGCAACTTAATCCATGAATTTCGTTACTATTGACACATTAATCAACCTTAAATCCCTTTAACTGTAATTTGTTTACGCTCTTATATTTTTAATTTAAGTAACGTGGAAATATGTTGGTATGTGTTCGCTATATGATGTGTCGAAATATAGTGGTGGGTGTGTTGGTGTATGATAGTCATTCAGTGAACGTTTGATGTTGGTTTTCATATTACTTTGCATATGTTAGTGCAGGATTTTGGTTCTGTGTACGTAAGATGATGGCTTTATTGGCACATGATTGTGTGTTGGAAATCTGCAAATCTTGTGAAGCAGATGAAATATGTCGACCTAAAATAGACTCAATGGCTCAGTAAATGCCTATTTGTGACATGTTTTTAACCATGTCAAAGGGCCCCCCTCTTACTAAAGAATTGGGTTACGGTTCCCTGGAGGTATTTTAATGCTTTCTGTCCCAATAAGAACATGTAGAATATCAAAGTGCTCCCTCCCACTGCAAGGTTGAGCCCACCTGGTGGTGGACACCTTACCAGGTGAGGACCCGATGAAGCATGGCACATGATCAGCATGAGGGTTCTTTAAAAACACAATTAGTGTGGCAGGTGAGCACTAAGGAGCAGGGCTTAGTGACAGCTTGTTTTGAGAGACACCCTCCACCTTTGGTTTATGTATATCATTTCAGAGAAACTGAGGGCCTGTCCAACACAACTGTTCCCCTTCCCTCTCATTGTTTTGGCCTCATATAGATTGACCAGATTTTAAAAAGCATAAACCGTGGCAGGCCCGACAAATGACATAAGGGGGAGGTGTGGGTGTGGGTCGGGGGGGGGGGTGTAGTTAGGTTCAGAGTTTACACACACAAAACCATAGAAACTCTGCAGTTCTAGTTATCTCAAGAAAATATAACTCGTACTCCAAGGTAACAAACTTTAAGTCGTGCCCTTCCAGGCACAGCTTCCTCATTAATATTTTTATTGCAAATGTTGCAATGATATTATCAATGATATCGTAGGAGATGTCAATACTGATTTAATATGTTGGGTAATTAGCAGTGCATGGCAAGTGTGCGCGTTATAGTTACCTTAGGGCACGAGTTATAGTTTCTTGAAATAACTATAACTGATGAACCAAACTGAGACGTTCCAGTAACTTTTTTTTTTTTTTTTTTTTTTAGTGAATGGTTCTAAAGTTTTTTTAATTCTATTTCCTAACTATAATGTCCCTGTAATCTTTGTTTTTTCAGTACATTTCTAGATTTTTTTTTAACGTAATGTTTAATTACCATACATTATTCCAACTGCCGCCGGTGGGAGGGTCAGCCACGAGGAGCTGGCCCCGCATGCAACCTACCACACGCTGTGGGTGTGTGAGTGGGGGATTATGGGTGTGTGTGAGACTGGGTGTGTGAGTAGTTTCATGGTTACTGGGTGTGTGAGTGGCTATATGTATGTGAGTGAGTGGCTGCGTGGGTCCCTGAGTGGGTGTGTGGCTGTATGGGTGTCTAAGTGGGTGTGAGAGTGGTTATGTGTTGGTGTGTGACTGGGGGTGTGGGTCTGTGAGTGGATGCGAGTGGTTTTGTGGGTGTGTTAGTGGCTATAAAAACTCCCTCCCACAATTTTTTTTTTTTTTTTTTTTTTTAAGTGTTTTGGCTAAATTCTTTCTCAGGTGGGTCCCCTGAAAGATCCTTCCATTGGTCCCATGGGGTCAGGATACCTCTACCTTGACCCTTGCTATCAGTTTTACTTTTTATTTCCCCCTCTTCCAGGGACCGAGCTCCAATATACAAAAATAGAGGTCGCAACTTTCCTCTCAGGTTGGGGCCACCAATTACTGCATTGCTGTTGGCGCGTGGCTCCACAGATCCGCTGCTGTGGATCTGCAGTGGATCCAAGTCTCTAGATATACATAAATCTTGTTTCGTTAATAACTTCTGAACAGATTTATACCAAATTACAAAAAGCACTCTTTCTGGATCAAGATCTTGCATTTGGCCAAATTTGTTCTAATTCCGTTCAGAGGTTCGGGCTCTAGTCGTGTCTAAAATCCCTAAGGGAAATTGCAAGTGGAAAACAAGTTTTGGGACCGCCCTTTATCTTGGCCCCTGATTGACAAATCATCCCAAAGCTTTACAGACAGCAGCTGAAGTGACACACACTACTTTCAAAAATATTGTGAAGATTTGGCAAAAGAATAAACGATTTTCCTATGGTCCCAACTATAACCACCAACTGGTATATTTGCATACATACAGATACACAATGTGTGACAGTGACTTTCAAACACTATGAAAACTGTTCTGGCTGAATATTGCACCTCAAGATCATTTTTAGGGACTAAGTTGCTGGTACGTTTCCATATGTACCCGAGCAGACAGATTTAAGTTATTCTCCTAGAAGGGACAATAGGCACCTTGATAAGTAAAAGATTGTGGACCTGCTGTGTCATGCATATTTGTGCCAGGCACAGACACGTTCTAGAAGTTGAATGTGCTTGGTCTTTTAAGCGGTTTACTTACAAAATATTATCCATGATAAAACCACATGACCTCCTCTCTGCCCCAAGTAACCTTCTCCCATCCGCTGGTAGCACGAACGGAGATCAAAATTACCTCCTCCTGCGTTGCCTGGAGCAAGGTTCATTTCCACAGGCGAAAAGTAATGATTTATCTTTACCATTTCAGTGCTCAAATGCAAGACCGCTTACCTCTCTTCCAAAAAACAGTCACAGGATTTTTTTTTTTTTTTTTTTTTTATTGTCAAGTGTCAGGGCACCGGGAGAGACCACTGAAAATTAGTCTGTCTTCAAAGTGGCTGAATGCATTTTAACCAAACCAAGAAAAGGCATCGAATGACCATTTTGCCATAAACATTTGGGTCCCACCTTTTCAGCAATTTCGCAGTTATGCATGTGTAAAACTTCCCCATGGAAAATTCCATTATACTAGTGACTGAAAAGACAATTGGGCAGCCCTGCCCCCCCCTCACAATATCTTTTGAACTATTCCGATGTGCATTCATTGCTACCCTCTTCTAAGATGCCTTCGGCAGCTTTTATATGGGGCCTCACACCTATTCTCCAGCGTTCTGAAAAACATCCAGCTTGGACGGGGGCATGATTATTTGCCCATTTCCACCGGGAACCACTGACTTACACTGCTTTTGTCGAAGAGTACATCAATATCGAGTGAAAAGGCTTGGCTTATAGCAGACCACTATCTTAGGTTTGGCCTTCATTTGAGAAACTCAAGTGCAACCATATTCCACGTTCAAATAATCAACATTTATAAAGGGCCGCTTATCGCCCATGGGGTCTCCCGTTCTGCATCAACACTATTATTTAAGCACCACAAGACGTCAGAGGGAGGAAAGGTATGCCAACATTTATCAAAATACGTGGGAAAGTTGCGACCTCACCAAAAACACATAAGAAGCAGGAAAGTAATGTAGTGCTCACATACCAGTTCCTGAGCTTCTCTTAAAGATGATGATCCAACGTGAACTATCACTTCATCCATCCTGCGGACAAAGGGAAACAAACCAACAAAATAGAATTCGGGACAGTGACAGAGATGGTGCGGAAACAGGCATTTCTCAACCCTGGAAAGCTAACGTGTGGAAACCACCTATATTCCCCCAACTTAGTCCCCTAAAAGAAGGATCTAAAACTCTCCCCGTTTCATAAAAATAAGAGGTCAGTACTGTGGTAGAGAAAGCAGAAATGGTGACACACTAATGTTGAGATAACGCAAGATAACAAACCTCGGCCCCGTGGTCATTTGTGAATGTTAACCTGAAGCATGGCTTGCTTTGTTGCAGTGCAAGCAGGTTCTGGCGAAGTACGACCGAAAATACTTCACAGCGCTGTGAAACATCAATTAGGCAAATGTTCTGGACAGGACCTGGAACCGAAGTCAGCGCTGACAAAAAATGTTCAAACCAGCTCCATCCACACTGCCACTATGTGAGCAAGGGTAGTGGGTGAACTCAGCCCACTCCACCACGGTATGCTTTTTCACATGTATTGGCTAACGAATCATAGGATTTACAGAACGTTTTTGTGTGTACCAATAACATTTTCCAGTTCTTCTGCCAGTATTCACAAGAGCACTATATTGCCAAAATAGGTGGGTGGCAGATACAAAATAATATACAACGAAACATTATATTGGTTTTAATTTTTATCTTCGGGCGTGATGCCCATTGTCCAGTAAAACCTTCGGTGCTGCCAATAGTCTATTGCTTAACACGCCAGAATATCAGGTGTGACAGAATTTTTGAAATATCAACTAGCCATACATGGTCACAGATGCTAATCAACGCTAGTGTTGTTCATTAGGTGGAGGGTACGTACGCATTGTCAACGAGCCGTTCACGTGGCAAAGAGGTTTTCATGGAGCTAAAAGTTACATATGATTTGGGCGGGCCTAACGTATCCTTTGGCGTCAACGCAGGACTCACAGCCTGGAGTTTGTATTGCTTTAGTATTAAAACCACACATTATGGCTGTGTTGGAGTGCCATGCTAAAATCCACATTATGTTAGCATGGAAAGCACCAGCCTCATGCAAGAGCCCACACAAGGTACGTGTAGCACCACGGTCATGGCAGAAATCAAACTCCACTGCAGTGTTGCTTTATATTGCAGGGCAAACGGACCTCGCACTAGTGAGTTACCAAACAGTTGCCCATTCGCTAAAGCTCCATTTTGGCGCAAGTGGCATTACCAACATGCTATCCCATCCACCCTCGTTACCACCTCTTCACAGGGGAGCCATTTTCAACAAGAACAAGGGCAGCCGGGATTGAGCAGGATGCGTTTGAAACTGAAGAGACTTAGGAACCACCGATGGCTGCTTCGTATGATGCTGCTGGCATAAACAGAAGTCATGTTTTCTTCATCCTCTGAGGTGCCTTCCGTCTTTGGCCATGCACTAAGTTATAGTGAGCCTTCAGCTCCAGGTGCCAGCTCCTGCTCCGGACTCCTATAGCTGAAACAGTCATGTAGCACCATTTTACAGGTTGCCCCGCTTCTTAATAAAATCAAGCTTCCTATGAAAAGTTTTCTTTTCAGTCAGGAGAGCGAGTGGACTGCTCAAATGAGTGCAGGCACTGGCTGGGCAATCTGGCTGGAATTGCGCCAGGTGGGCCTAACAGGGCTGGATCGTGGCAGCACACCCTGTACTAAATCTGCAACAAACAAGGGGTGACCCATTCGTCTCAGGGAACCATGAGCAGTAGCAACACAGTAGTACCCTCTCCTTCCCCCGTCCCCGGACTCACTTAACAGTAGCTTATTCTCTCGTTCACCTTAATTCTGTGCTCTCTTACCATCCCCGACTATTCTATGGAAAAGGCAAGGAGTTTCTAATATAATAATCAAGCGTGTTAAGAAAATCACATCTGACTGAAGTTTGAATTATGTGCCCATTCTGGTTTCCAAAGTGCTAAGTAATTATCCATCCTATAGAAGATAGCACCTGCAGAGCCTGAAACGTCAGCAAAGTAATACTTTTTGGACTGTTTATATTACAGGGAGTGCAGAATTATTAGGCAAGTTGTATTTTTGAGGATTAATTTTATTATTGAACAACAACCATGTTCTCAATGAACCCAAAAAACTCATTAATATCAAAGCTGAATATTTTTGGAAGTAGTTTTTAGTTTGTTTTTAGTTTTAGCTATGTTAGGGGGATATCTGTGTGTGCAGGTGACTATTACTGTGCATAATTATTAGGCAACTTAACAAAAAACAAATATATACCCATTTCAATTATTTATTATTACCAGTGAAACCAATATAACATCTCAACATTCACAAATATACATTTCTGACATTCAAAAACAAAACAAAAACAAATCAGTGACCAATATAGCCACCTTTCTTTGCAAGGACACTCAAAAGCCTGCCATCCATGGATTCTGTCAGTGTTTTGATCTGTTCACCATCAACATTGCGTGCAGCAGCAACCACAGCCTCCCAGACACTGTTCAGAGAGGTGTACTGTTTTCCCTCCTTGTAAATCTCACATTTGATGATGGACCACAGGTTCTCAATGGGGTTCAGATCAGGTGAACAAGGAGGCCATGTCATTAGATTTCCTTCTTTTATACCCTTTCTTGCCAGCCACGCTGTGGAGTACTTGGACACGTGTGATGGAGCATTGTCCTGCATGAAAATCATGTTTTTCTTGAAGGATGCAGACTTCTTCCTGTACCACTGCTTGAAGAAGGTGTCTTCCAGGAACTGGCAGTAGGACTGGGAGTTGAGCTTGACTCCATCCTCAACCCGAAAAGGCCCCACAAGCTCATCTTTGATGATACCAGCCCAAACCAGTACTCCACCTCCACCTTGCTGGCGTCTGAGTCGGACTGGAGCTTACTGCCCTTTACCAATCCAGCCACGGGCCCATCCATCTGGCCCATCAAGACTCACTCTCATTTCATCAGTCCATAAAACCTTAGAAAAATCAGTCTTGAGATATTTCTTGGCCCAGTCTTGACGTTTCAGCTTGTGTGTCTTGTTCAGTGGTGGTCGTCTTTCAGCCTTTCTTACCTTGGCCATGTCTCTGAGTATTGCACACCTTGTGCTTTTGGGCACTCCAGTGATGTTGCAGCTCTGAAATATGGCCAAACTGGTGGCAAGTGGCATCGTGGCAGCTGCACGCTTGACTTTTCTCAGTTCATGGGCAGTTATTTTGCGCCTTGGTTTTTCCACACGCTTCTTGCGACCCTGTTGACTATTTTGAATGAAACGCTTGATTGTTCGATGATCACGCTTCAGAAGCTTTGCAATTTTGAGTGCTGCATCCCTCTGCAAGATATCTCACTATTTTTGACTTTTCTGAGCCTGTCCAGTCCTTCTTTTGACCCATTTTGCCAAAGGAAAGGAAGTTGCCTAATAATTATGCACACCTGATATAGGGTGTTGATGTCATTAGACCACACCCCTTCTCATTACAGAGATGCACATCACCTAATATGCTTAATTGGTAGTAGGCTTTCGAGCCTATACAGCTTGGAGTAAGACAACATGCATAAAGAGGATGATGTGGTCAAAATACTCATTTGCCTAATAATTCTGCACTCCCTGTATATCCATAACATTTTGCAGTCCTCATTGAAGAATATCATTGATGACCGCTCTAATCTCAAACTAAAAGCCAAATTATGTTATACTGTGTGGCGTCTGCTTTGCCCAGCTTACTTATTCACTGGCCACATGCATGCATTGTCACATGTTATATGTAGCACTGTTTTGGAACCAGGTTTATCACCATATATTCTTCCATGTCTAGAATTAACATATGATAGCACATATTATTGACATGATCTTGTTCATCATGTTATTTTTGTGTACGCTTTGGATCCTTGAATGCGAGAATAATCTACTAGTACGTGATTCCAGAGGAATCAATGTGTTGCTATTGTTCACCTTACATTAAAGCAGACCACCAGAAAAGTGCTGGGGCACCGAATGACCAGTCCAACCCCGTTGGGTTGGAATACCAAAGCTTGCAGTGGCATGCAACACTTTCCTTGAATCCCCTCCTTTCACAGAGGATTGTGTACTCACTTCCCCTTGCCTTGTTTTATCCACTCCTCCGCCAGAAGCTTCCTCTCCTGGACGCTCAGGGATATACCCTCGCCTGTCGTGCCATTCACTGCAAGAAAAATATATAAGCCAAATTAATCAACGTCCCTACTGGAGGGGGGGAAAAAAAGAGGACGACTGCAACATCCATAAGGAAAAATGAGTTATAAATGACTGTGACAGCGACCTATAATACAACACTCAAGGGAACAAGGGGAAGCAGAATTGCTACAAACAGTGCAGTTACGGGTAACATAAGCACATTTCCGCCCAAAGAGTGTCAAGTCTTCCACACCCCAAGGTAGCACTTCCATTACTTTATGGTGAGAAGAGGTTCCACGTCTAAAAATGTTAAACTTTGTGAAGCTGTGTTCACTGTAAGTACTTCTGTGTTTAAAATGTCAGGAGTAAAGTACTTCTGTGACAACAAAACAGACGCCAATAGTTAGGAGTTGTGACAGATCGAATCCCATTGTTTTAGACATTTTGGCACTAAATACCTTGGTTCGTAGTAGCCTCCATTGACCGATTATATCAACCCATTACCTACTCAGTAGCAACCCGTCATGGTATAAATTATGGAAAAATTAAATCAAATTCCATGTCCAATCAGCCTCTTTCCCAATACACGAGAATGCTGGAAATTGTGTTTTAAAAAAAAAACTGCAAGCTATATAGGTTTTCTATTTTCTGGCTTCACAAACGTTCATTTGTGTTGGAATTAATAACATCCAGAAGTGTTTTAACTGAAGCTTTGCCTCCACAGGAGTGGTATACTGTGGAATGATGTTATTGGAAAAAATATACACAAAATGCCCTTGCCTCATGCTAAAATTGACATTTTCATGCCATCATGGGAGGAATGTCCTTAAAGGCAACAGGTTATTTTTAACAGAAATAAGAAAAGATCACAGAAGCCGATATGGCGCTAAGGTTCCTATTTACCTGATCTAGGTCTTATCATGGACGCTCATTCAGATGATGTAAACAATTATTTTGAGTTTTCAATCCATCTAATGGATGGCAAAAGCAAGCATACGAAACTAAGAATGAAATCCAGAAGGCAAAAACTGCACTACTAATGTGTCTTGGGCCTCAGAGAAACCTCACTGTTTTAATCTACCATTATATTAAATAAATATTCTAATCAACTGAGCACATACCACTTTTACCCCGAAGGCAGGACTTTTTGTATGAGGATTCTGAACAGAACCACTGGTCTGAAAGAGGCTGATCCTACACCACCGATTCTCACATCTGTTCATTAGATGAAACAGACGAAAACCTAGAATTGTACCTCTGATGTTGACAAAGGTGTGAAGCAACATATGTCAAAGCATTATTGCATGGAATTCTCATGCATAGGTGGTGTTGGGTATCTCCATAACTAGAAACTTTTAAACCGAAATTACCTCCTCGACCAGACCCAAAGTAAAGACATGACCCATCCCAAAAGGATCCCCTTTACAGAATACTCTATTAAAAAAAATGATCAAGTTTCCACTTGCAATTTTAGTGGTGACCTCTGTCCATCACAACTGTACCAAGGCCACCAGGCGTGGACAGGAAATGTCTGGCTTAATATATGTGAAGCAAGGGCCGGGCAGCATCAGGGTACACATGCCCTCCAACAATTAACAGTGGACATAATAATCAGAGAATACAGACACATATTTCATGATAACAAGAACGTGAATGGAAGGGAGGGTAAGATAGCCCATTGTTTTTTTCAATGCGGTAGCAGCCAGAGGCAAGGCCAGGATACACGCTCTCCTGGTGTAACTCTACGGTGAGAGTTGTCTGGCTAGTATCAGAAATGGGAACAAGTTAAAATTACAACCACCCGAAACTTACCAAAAATTCTCTTTACTCCTTGGGTATGAATGAGATAATCAACATAACTGCCAATCACGGAGAGGTTTATTTCACTGAAAAATTAACAAAATCAGTCAGTTATATCCTTGTGCCCTATATCATGTTTCTAAACAGTTTCATGTTCAGGCCTAAACATGTCCTTAAACGGTCATGTGCACATATCCAGGCTTCACCTATGTCAGCACAAAAGGAAGGGTTATTTAGAATGTAATCGCCACACTACCTGCTCTCAAATTCATCATGTGTGCTTTTATGGAATAGGATTTAGTTTGGTTGTGAAACGGGGTGTGTACCATGCGACTTTCTGGTTGATTGGTGGATTAATGCATTACAACTAGCGAAAGGCACTTTTTTTCTACACTTTCAAATAGCTGACAAATTCTTTCTAAACTGCATCCAATCACCTTGGTGGGTTTGTCATTGTTAAGCCAGCTCCTCTAAGCACCAAAATAGAATACCAGGGTCACTGCAAATAGTAGCGAATCCTGCCACAGAGTGGCTTGACGGACCCCGACACTGCCACAATTTTCCAGTTACTGGGTTAACCAATCTTTGGTGGACGGACTCAGCTTAAAGAGTCATGTTATTGTTATTAGAGAAAATGGGGTCACTCCATAACCCTGAGGGGATTTGGACATACACTAACCTCAAACAAAAGTAACCCCGGAGAAGCACAACTGTTTTCAAAATTACGATGTAAAATTGGGAGATGAAGACAATCTTTCAGTGTAATGAGTAAAAATCATATTTTATGGATAACACTGGCATGAAGACACAGCCAAGCATATGCTAATAATCTCAATTTCAGGGTGTATTTTTGTGTGTCATTAATTGGTATACCACAAATGTGCATAATAAAATGATATGATAAATAAGACAGGTTGGCAACGCTTTTGTGATACGTGTTTACATTTATCAGTACATCACAAAGTGCCAAACAGTAAAAACAGAAATATATATCCACTCTACAATTGTTTCAACACCAAAGGAGATCCAGGGCGTTTCTCAGGACCCCAATTAAAACAATTCCGAAGTACTAAAAACACCTGTCAACTTGCTGAATCAATTGCATAATGTAGGGTCTTGACGTGTTTCAATAGGTACTTATGCGATCAAGACCAAATCTCATTATTCACAAAATGTGCTGTGTAGCTGCATCATTCAGCTGATGGTGATAAATTACCATTGTCAGGTTGCAGTTGTATTCGATCTACAAGGTAAACAGTCCCTGTGTCTGAATTACTGGGGTATCACTTCCCTTATGAAGAGGGGGCGCTGAGCCAAAGCTGCGTCTTCACAGTGCTTGTGCAGTCTCCTTACGAGGACACTGGTGTCCTTATAATTCAGTAACTTGTACTCTGTTGTGTAGACATTTAGTAGAGTCTTAGTTTGTCTTTACCCAGATGCTGTTGATCGCAGAGAAAATACATATTCTAGACTTGTAAACCCTCAAGCTTTCAACCGCTATTTCGGTGGTCATTGTTAGCACTGGAGCACAATATTGTTGGCTACTTTGTCCGTGTTTTGCAACCCCTCCCATAGTGGTTACTTCATGGAGCACAGGAAGCATAAACAAAGGATTTCGTAACACAACTCTTTTCAGTATTTAGGTTTTATTTTGTATCGATTTCAAAATTTATATGCGAAAAAGGAGGCAGAAATCTGCAGGTGGACAGCAGTACACATACAAGCAGGGCTGGCTTTTGGGTGGTGCGACCGCATCTGGCGCCGACCTCAGGGGGCGCTGTGTTTATCAATAACTTCCGAAACTTGCGATTTAAAAGCACCTGCTGAAAAGTTCCTTGTGCGTTTAGCCTTCAAGAAACAAAATGTCAAGATAACTCTTGTGATTTTCCTGCTAGAGAGAGATGAGAGCTTTGACTCAACATAAAGTAGCATAGAGGATTAATATGTCTGCTGCAAAAAAACAGAACTATGGGGCATATTTTTAAAAAAGTGGCACTGCACACAGATATGCTTCTTATAGTCACAAAGCAAAGAAAAGGTACTGTTGGCTTGACTCACTGGAGCGTAAGGCCTAGTTCAAACTCAAAAGGAGAAAAACAATGTAAAAAGCTTAAAGGAGGGAAAGAGGGAAGCACTGGCAAAGTAATGTATTGGCAGACCGGCCCTTGCATTGAAGTTCACGTTTTTTCAGTGGATGTGCATGTGATAAGACAAAACACCGTCATTCCCAGTGCAAGAGAGCCAATGGCTGAAGTGGGCTGTCCTCAAGGGCCCAAACTGTACATGCTGGGGTAGGAAGAAGTAAAACGTGAATGTCAGTTGAACGAACCAATGGATGAAGAGGGCTCATCCAAAGCCTATTCATGTATATAGTTATGTATTTATTGATTTAGATGTGCTTTTATCACATGAGGCAAGCAACGCCACCAAAGCTGTCTCTAGGCCAGACCTAAAAGCAAAACCCACCTGGACAAGTTTAGGAACCTTTCAACACATCTCACCACACCATGACTGAAGGACACATCTACAGGTTTTTTTTTTAACCGCAACAATTTCCACAACATACCATTACATGACCTACAGATGAAATATACGGTTGTGATGGATTGTGAGTCTCTGTTTGGCTGATATTCTGTAAGCATTTGTTCTGTGATTCATAAAGGTGGTGTATAGGTGCTATGGTAGCAATGGACTGGAAGACAATGGGATTGAGAGTATGTGTGTTTGTTCCGGAGCACTGGCACTGAATGGTTGCATGCAGATCTATTACCACAGTGCATGGTTGGTTACCTTACCCCTCTTTGGTCATTGGAGTGAAGGTAGCAGCCACCAGGCCCAGCATATCTTGAGCAGCCATGTTGCAACTGGAAAACAAATATGAGATGTGATTCATGAATTGGGATGAATAGATAGCATGTAACTCTCCCCCACCCCAACCACTGGGATAGCCCTTTGGAAATGCATATGCCCCATATGTTGACCTCCTATCACTCATGCACCACACACTAAGTCCTTCTAAAGAAAACATGTTTCTAAACCAGACACACTATATGTGTTGATCGCCTGACTAGAAAATAAACAAGCATTTGCAATGCAACAGGTCTCGCATTATGTCAAGTTAGAGCTATTAGCGTTGTAAACTCCTAACAGGACTTTTCTTGCCACAGTACATGGAAAAAAAAGGGGAAAACAAAATGTTTAAAAAAAAAATAATAAAGGTGCGATCACGCTGCCAAATAAAGAGGAAAAAGTAGTCCAGAAACCATAAGGAAAACATGGAGCCTCGTATGTTTTCAGTAGTTTACCGGTGCTCTTGAGGAGGGCTAAACACCGGAAAAGGGATGACATATGCAGGCCTGTCACGAATGAAAAAAAGTGGATTTTAAAAGGCAAGCCCATGAGCCAATGAAAGTGACTGACGTCACAGGGGCCTGGTTAAAATCCCCCTAAAGAGAGATTAGAAGAGGGACGGAGCGCTTCGCGCTCACCCCTAAAAATGAAGGGTCTCATCTGCCTTTCCACGCACCACGTTTGTTACGGTCCTGACCCATAACACCTCTCATGCAGGTTTTTACCCTGTAGAACAGATTGATGGATTCCCTTGACGGAACATATTACACACAAAAGGGCAAATACCTTGAGTTTTACTTAGGATCCTGCCACTGCTGCTGCAGGAGATGCTGCTTACCTTGGCAGTGTTTGCCATGGCTTTTGTGACTTGATGCCACCACCCTATACTTCCCATTTTTGTCCGAGTCTTGCTTGGTCTTTTCCCTGCTTTCTCCCTTTGTTACTGTTTTCCTTTGTTTTCTTCCTCCATTTAATGTTTTTCTTTCTTGGAGTCAAATCCGGACTATGAAAATGAGCCTGCCCCTCTAAAATGAGTGCTGGTGCCCACTACCGGCAGCTACGGGTACAAATTAAGCACTATAATCTCAGAATATGAACATGAAAAACTCCTCTTTTGACTGGGACACAAAAAACATACAGACAGACTAAAAACCAAGGTCTCCTAACGTGCCTAAATTTCACAACCTAGACACCGCAGGACTGGATCCCCTACCGTTTCCACATCACATTCATTGATAACTTGCTTGCAATCTACTGGTTTTGCTAACGTTCTTGGCATTTACGTCCTTACCTGCACATATTACACATATCTCTCCTTAGTCATACATGCCACGTGAGAATTTACTCCCCCTCAAACGCCGATGAGTGGCATCAACCATACCCAGCGATCTTCTGACACATACACACTACAAGCATTGCTCACCTGACCTTAAAAACCTTCTTTGTGGGCTGACTGACTGGGACATACCACAACTACCTCATCCCTGACATGCGCAAAACATGCTTCTATTTCCTGACCTAATCATGCCACATTCGTGTATGGATGATCATACCACACATCCACTGACGCAGTTCTTGCAAGCATTATGCAGCCACGACAAGCAGTCTCCTCAGCAACTCAATTCTATCTGTCATCCCCTCCCTTTATCCAGATGGTTTATTTTTATGTATGTTTGTTCACGTCTTCACATACAGCGGCACAACTACTAATGCGCTTTATAACTCATTCATGGTGCTAATCAGGGTTCTGCGGATATGTGAACCTATGAGTTTATCTTGTTGCGCCAGCTTCCCACAACTACAAAAATACACCTGACTCTCAGTGCCTTGCAGCCCCTCCTCATTACTGCATGGGTGGTAACTGATCTCAAGTTGTTTTTACTGTCCTCACTTCAGCTTGACAGCTCCCAATGGTGGCTATTCAGCATCATGGAGTGCTCTCTGGCAATGAGTGGAGACTACGTTTCTCCAATACCTCAACCTCATTTAAGTTTTATTAATTGAATTGGTTTCAGGTACACCAGATATGAGATTGATGGGATCCAGAAGTTCATGGGGACAGTAAGTCGCCATTGAAATGCATTGTGGTAGTAACCATTTTGAAATGGATCGGAGGTTGAAGGAGAGTTTGTCATAGTAAAACACAATAACGATATGTTATGTTACAGCATTCTTGCAGAGTGTACGTACACGCAAAAAGGTTTCATAGTGCTGAGCCATAGGTGAAGTAGAGAAATAGAACTTGCCACAGACCTGTTTGAAAATCCAGATTTTTTAGCAAGGACCTGTAATTCGCATAGAAGGATGCTGATCTAATCTGAGGAAAGACTTTCATGTCTTTTGGGCAATCAATGCAAATCTGGTGTCGCCCTAATATCTTTCAATTGAATTTAGGGACATCTAAAACGTTTTGGTGAAACTGATCTGAGACTGCGCTTAGGCGTGTATTTACGGATTCTCGTGGACACAAAAGTTGGACTCTTCCCATATAGGGATTTGAAGATGGTACGCCTGGTTTTAAATATAGTTCTCTGAGCTACTGGAAGCCAGTGTAGTTTTGTCATCAAAGGTGTGACATGGCAATATCTCGCCTGACACCACATCAGCCTAGCTGCCTAATTTTGGACCAGTTACAGTCGGACACAGTTTCTGTGGAATTTCCAGGTAGACGTATATGGACTATGGAGTAAAAAAAAAGTTTTATTAGAATTCAGCACATCTGTGCCTTTCTGTGGAAGTTACAAAGAGCTACCAACGCTTTCTCACAACAAAAACTAAACAAGTCTTTCAAAAGATCCCATAAAGGATGGAAAACATATAATTTTGAGCACCTAACAAACTGTGAAACTATCTGGGACAGAGGAACTAGTCTAGGTAGAGGAAAGGGAACATATTTAAATCACCAAGCTGGCACAAAGATTAATATGGCACGTCTAGAGGTGCAGATGGAGTAGTGATTCTGTCCCAATTTTTAGTCTTATAGTTCAAGGTCATGTATTCAACTTTGAAACTTTTACAGTACATGGAAAGTACAATGAAAGGAGGGTTTAGTGTAATCTCTTGGGATCCTTGGTGCCTTAGCACACAGAAATGGCAATAGTTTGCAGTGATTTTGGACTGACTACTGCTTAGAGGGGGGGGTACCAAGTAAGCCACAGAATTACCTGTTTAGAGCAAAAGAACTAACAAGGCAACCAAATCAAAGGGATAAGCATTACAATCAAATAAGGATCACTGAAGGATGAATAATGACAGAGAGAATTGAAATTAAACAGTCTGAAAGGGGTTACTATCAAGGGAAAGCAAAAGGACCGTGCCCTAATAATTCAGAATCCTCAATTGTTTTCTGGCCACATGTCAAATTTCTGCTACCTTAAAAGAACATTGCATCAGTAGGCCCAGTGCACCAGAGTTTCAGAGGTGCTTCTTTATCTCCTCCCCAAGACCAAATCCCATCCATTCTTCTTATGATCCTCTCTTGCTGTGAGATCATCAAGATCAGTCATTTGGCTAACTATCAATTGTTACCTGATATAAACACTACAAAGGGCCAGTTCAGCTTCATTCCAGTATTTATTTATTTTTTAAATTGTTTAATAAGTTTCCATATTTTATACTCACACAGAAACGCCCACCTCCCCGCCTTTACCCATGGGTGCTCTCCCCCCTCCATTGGTTCTTCTTATTTTCACTTTGTTGAAAAACTGGATTACCTAGTTCTTTTTGACCTCAGATGGCACGTAATCGCCCGGCATTCTTTATCCATGTAATAAAGGGCTACCTGCCACATGGCCAGAAAGTCATCCTTATCCTGAAACTTTCCGTGACAAGAGTTCCTACGTCAATGTATCCCAGATTTTATTTTTAGCAGAAATATATTGTGGAGCTGATGTTTGCTTCCAGTCTTTGTTATAAACATCTTGCAGGCAGTTATGAGTTGAGAAATCAAGGCCCAATCAGTCTTTCGGACATTTTCCCAGAGAACTGGTTTCATTCATAGTATCCTTAATTTTGGGATTGGTAGAATCGGGAAACCACACCACAAATGCTGTGGGAGGGATTGCTATTCCTCTATGCTGCCTTAAGCATGTCTGGTATCCACCCAAAGTATTTATTCAGTTTGTCTGTGGTCAAGCAGCGAAAATTATTGTGACCCTGAATTCTCAGTGGTGGATTGATTTGTTAAATCACATTGTACTCCTTCAGTAATCCACCCATTCTATATCTATTATTTCGATTTGCAGTGTATTTCCCATGTTTCCATGGTAGCTCAATTTCGGCTTCATATTGTACAGAAGATTCTTATAAAAAGGTTAGAGACGGCACCTTTCATATCTGGCAATGTACAAATTTCTAAAAGTTTAATCGGACTGTTACCACTGGTAGTTAATTAGGAAACAGATGGCATTGAACCCTAGCAGAACCATTTTTGTGTGCTTTTTCAATGATGTAGTGTCCCCTTACAGTGTCAAGAGTCTGACGTTCCCTCTACAGGACCGGATTTGTCGTTATGGGGTATATGCAAAAGGACTGCTGCTAATCTAGTAGCTGAGATTGACTATCGACCACAAGCTATATATGACAAAGAGGCCTCAGGCCTCTATGGAGAGCACGTGTGCTTTCTCTTCCAAGTTTCAGTATGACTTACCACTTTTACATCCTTCATAGTTGTCAATACTTGTCCTTTGGCAACTGTTTATTTGGTACAACTTTGTTATTGTTGGGGCTTTCTGCCCTTTCTATTTAAATGAACAAGGCATTCAAGATGTCAGCGTCTTCTTTCCATGTGCCTACCAACAAATCTTGTCTTCAGCAAACCTAGCGTCTAGTGTCATTTATTAGGGTCCCTGTGTGATCAGTGTGGCACCCCTGTCTTGTATACTGGGACTCTAGTTAACATGGAGCAGGTTACAGTTTGAACACTCGCCTCTTGAATGTCCAGCCTGTATCCATCTCCCCACAATCCAAGCTGTAAGTCAACTCACTTCCCCAGCCCGATGAATGAAGTTGGGCCACAGGAAAGTGCGACAAAGCAAACCCTGGCAATTCACATAGTGTCAGGAGACAACTTCTCCAGGACCTCTTGGCCCTACTTTGCATGTTTGGTGATGAACTCCTGGAGGATTCTTGTGGCACTGGTAAATCTGCTGCCCCCCATCCCCACTCCTTACACTTCTCAACTCCTCCACCCCCCCAGGGTTTCTAGGTGCTAACCTTGGTATGTCAGTGGGCCAACCCAAGCTCCGAGGTGATTGCTCACCTCCCAGTGGGTTAAGCCAGGTGCCTCTTCTTGCACTCAGCTGCCTGCCTAGGTGTAAATCTGCATCTGCAGATATCCTCCCTTTTGTGTACGACTGCTTAAAAAAAAAAAAAAAAAAGAAAATCAGCATTGGCACAGTCAATAGGTCTTTTTTTATTCAAGAGCGATGGTCTGCTGTTCAGCATGACAAAACGTTAGTAAGGTAAAGGAGAGTGGAGTGTTGCAAAGTGGAGTAGAGTGGAGTGCTATGGATTGGGGTAAAGGGTCAGTGGCAGAAAGGCATAGAGTGGTGAAGAGTACAGCTGAGTAAATTGGAGTGTCATGGAGTGACAGAGTGGAGTGTTGGGGGTGTTGTGGAAGGAGTAGAGTGGCAGAGTGGAAAGGTGTAGAGTAGAGTTGAGTGGTATAGAGTGGAATAGTGTGTCAGAGTGGATTAGGGTATTATGGAGAATGTTGTAGAGTGGTTTAGTGCAAAGTGGATTGGTGTAGAGGGTGTTGTGTAAAGTGGGCTACAGTGAGAGTGGCGTGGCAGAGTGGTGTGCAGTGAACTGTAGTGAAGCGGCATAAAGTACTGTGGTTCAGAGAAGAATGGCAGAGCGCACTGGCTGAGTGAGGAGGTGTAGAGTTCATTGGCGTAGACTGCAGTGATGTAGAGTAGAGCGGCAGAGAGTACACTGCAGTGGCATGGAGTGGCATAGAGTAGACTGTTTCAGAGTAGAGTCAAAGAGTGGTGCAGGTTAGAGTACACAGGTGTAGCGTAGAGTGACAGTGCAGTTGGATGCGTAGAATTGAGTGGCGTAAAGTAGAGTGCAGTGGCAGAGTGGCATTCAGTTCTGTGGAGGAGAGTGCAGCCGTGCAAAGAAGTGTCAGAGCGCAGTGAGTGCAGAGACGGAGTGCATTGGCGTAAAGGAGAGTGGTGCAATGGCAAAACATGCAGTGGTGCATAGTAGAGAGGGTTAAAGTGCATTAGAGTGGTGTAGAGTAGAGACACGTAGAGTGCAGTGTCACTGAGTGCAGTGGTGCACAGTAGTTTAAAGTGGCACACAGCGTAGTGGCATAGACGGCAGTGGTGTATAGTGGCGTAGAGTGTAGTGGCATAGAGTATTGTGGTGCAGAGTAGAGTGCCTTAGAGTACAATGGTGTAGAGTGCATTGGCATAGAGTGCAGTCGAGTAGAATGTTGCTGGGTAGGGTATAGTTTTGCAAAGTGCAGTGGAACAAAAAAGACTGGCATAGAGTCGAGTGGCATAGTGTGCAGTGGGGTAGAGTGGAATGGCACAAGGTAGACTTCAATGGAATAGAGTGGACTGGTGTAGAATGGAATGGCAGAGAGGGGAATACAGTCTTGTAGAGTAGATTGTTTCAGAGTAGAGTGAAGTGGCGTAGAGTGCACTGGCAGAGTAGTGTCAGAGTGTAGTTTTGTAGAGTGCAACACATCTTCAATTGAAGATACCATTACATTTGCACAGAACTACAGTTTGATTGATGAAAGTATACAGCACACAAAAAATAATGCATGGACAGGTCATCATCTAGTGCATTGATTCGTTTTGGTCGTATTGTTTGTTTCCATCACACTTCAGAATTGCCCCAAAAAATAGTTTTATTTGTGCTTTGAGAGGATACAGGATCTGTGGCAAAATAGTGCAGTGAAGAGTTACAGACAATGTGACAGTTAAGAGATGGGGCAGTGAATAAGACGCTGAGTGTAGCAAGAGTAGGTAGAGAAGTGATAAGTCAGAATGATGGTGAAGCAAAGAGGAAGGGGCAGTGATGGCAGAATACAAACAAACAGCACAACACTTCAGAAGTGCTGGGAGAAGTTTACATTTTGTAATGTTTTCATTTTTTACTTCAAACATTAAAGTACTCATTACAATGTCACTTGCACCCAACCAAAAATGTATTGCTTCCATTACAAGATACCAGTCCCATGTCAAAAAAGTCACAATGGTCCGATCCGGAAGTTAAGTTCCATGTGTTGGTCTCCATGCGCGAGCAGCTGTGCGCGGCCAAGAGGTGATGAGGCAAAGATCTTCCTTCGAACTATCGGGAGACAATTGCCGGGGAGTCTCCCTCCAGGTCACACGTATAAAATAAAACTTGCTCTTTCTTACCTACGCATGGGGTACAGCGAGTTATGTCACCGGAGATTTCCTTTTACGCATGTCATTAGGCGGTATAATCCAATTGTGGCCATTTATAGAGATGAAAACTAGAACATGGCATTACGTGGTGAACAAAAGCCTAGTACTGAAGCACAGCATCCCTGGGGAACGCCACCGACCTCTCTCATGAGGCTGTCAGGAGCACAGGCACCTGCTCCTTGGTGAACGACTATCCCCACCGTGGCACTGGAAGGCCTTCTGGGTGTCAGGGGTCTTGTCCGGTACTCTGCACCTGGGTTTAAGATTACATTCTCAGCATGGCTAGCACTGCCACTCTTCCAGTGAGAAATACCAGTAATCTACCATAACTTTCTACATTTACCTCCTGAATAAATTTCAGAGAAAGTTTCATCTCTAGACCCACTAATGTTTTAGCAGTTCTGTTAACATGCATTTCCATTCTGATAGCAAAACTAGAACTTCTCTTTATATGGCGATTAAAACCTCAGTTATTCAAGTGCTTTAACAGAGGCGTTATCATTACCCACTTGATAGCAGGATTTTATTGACCACGACAGATTGAGGTGACTCTTCTGATAGGTTAATATGTGAACAATGGTGGCTTAAATCCGGAGCTATTTCACAGCTTAAGAAGTTTATAACAATGTTTTATGGTTAAGCAAGAGACTAAGGCCAGATGTAGCAAAGGTTTAGCGACTCGCAAACGGCGAAAAACGCCGTTTGCGAGTCGCTAAAGCCACTTTGCTATGTTGAAATGCATTTTGCGAGTCGGAACCGACTCGCAAAATGCTTTACCGAGTCGCAAATCGGAAGGGGTGTTCCCTTCCCATTTGCGAGTCGCAATGCGATGTAATTCAAATGGACTCGCAGTTACCATCCACTTGAAGTAGATGGTAACCCAGTCGCAAACGGGAAGGGGTCCTTATGGGACCCCTACCCCTTTGTGTCTGGACAAAAAAATAATTTTTCAGAGCAGGCAGTGGTGCAATGGACCACTACCTGCCCTGAAAAATACCGAAACAAAAGGTTTCGGTTTATTTTTCAAAGTGCAGCTCGTTTTCATTTAAGGAAAACGGGTTGCACTTTGAAGAAAAAAAAAAAACTGCTTTATTTAAAAGCAGTCACGGACATGGAGGTCTGCTGACTACAGCAGGCCTCCATCCCCGTGAGTGCCCTGAATCGCTATGGGGTCGCAAAGACCCACCTCATTAATATTAATGAGGTGGGTCTTTGCGACCCCATAGCGACTCGCAGACGGTGTCTGAGACACCGTTCTGCATAGCAAATTGAGAGTTGTAATTTGCGAGTCGGAAGGACTCGCAAATTGCAACTCGCAATTTGCCTTCTTGCTACATCTGGCCCTAGAGCTCCAGACTGAGCAGTCCGTTACAACTGCTTCTTCAGATTTGCACATTTTTTTTTTTTTTTTTTTTTTTTTTTAACAGTGGGACAAACACCAATACACTCCTGGTGTGGGAATTGCCATGTGGTGATTTTGCCTTTCTTTTTGAATGAGAGGGAGAGGAGGATGCTTTCGCAGGCAGTGGAGGTTTGCTGCTGACATTCCTGAAGGAGGAGGGAGGAGACCTCGACAATGAAGAGCACTCCCTTAGAAATGTGATTATGCTTTTTACATACAGGAACTGCTGATTTGTCTTTTTTTAGCACTGCCATTTGGTATATGGTCTGGGGAGTGGTGGGACTGCAGTCTCAGTTGTTCAAAGTAAAGGGGTCCCCTGAAGGGAGAGCAGCCTTTTGTCATGTCCTTGATAACTCTCCAGTGTGTTAATTACAGTCAGGTGCAGAAGGCTCACACCTCTTTGTGCCTTGTGCTGGATGGAGACTACCCTGCTGTACGGAGTATCACTCTGCACAAAGGATGCGTCTGGAGAGCAGCCTGGGAAGGACACTTGAAAGGAGATTCACCCCAAATAGGTCTTGAAAGCATAGACAGTAGATACACATTGTATGTCTTAACTGTTAATAATAATAATAAAAGTGGGACCCATACACATAATTGTTTGAATTCAAAATTCACGGTTACCAAGGAAGTGAGTGCTACACAGAGTACTCAGAGGACTGCTGTGTAAGTAGAGCTGATGTATGCCTCACAGCCAGCTTCCCAAATGGAGGAGATATCATATTAGTCTATCCCTTGCTGAAAGAGCTGGTTATCTATCCTAAAGCGCCTAACACCCAACCCAGCCTCCATGCTGAGAGAGGAGTCTGCTAACCCTGCAGGAGTCGTGACTGTCCAGGAGCAGCAAGGTGCAATGTGGCCTTAATGCAGTATGCTCACCATAGTCCTCTTCTGCAGGCGATCTGTGTGCCTTGCTGTCTGTAGGCTCCAGACTCTCCTGAGATTCTCAGAAGGAATCATAAAGAAGTGGTGCAGCCTGAGCTGATGGGCCTGAACTAATCAATTGTGTCATTTCCTGATCAGCACCCTGAGAAGCTGACAAGAAGCTTTGCCTCATCTGCAAATCCACAGGGGGAACCCTATCACCCTACCCTATCTAGGGTTAATACAACGTCACAAAAAAGAAAATGACAGGTAGGGACAAATTAAATCCTAAATTAAATAAACAGTCATTAATTCTGTTAATCCTAGATTTAATTTCTTTCTCAGATTTATTTCAAAAAATTAAATAGTAAAAAAGGAAGCTATGGTAGTGTAATCCAAAGTCTAATACACATAACATAAATTGCTGCACTATTATTTACAAAACTCATATATAAACCACAATGAGCCACACATTGCACAAAGTACAGTAACAAAACTAACAAAACATCATACCCTACACATTTAAACAGTGGTCACTATAACACAACTACCAAGGTGATCCACTTCTATTAACTCAGCCAGTGGGCTTTTAATGCACTTGACTATCACTCGCTTGTGTATTTCTTTCACACAAGCGTGTATTGGTGCATTTTGAAATATTTTTTACTATATAGTCCATTAATTCGGTAAGCCCAATGTACTTGTAAGGAGAAGTCAACGCGTTTCGGCCTGTAGATTAAGGCCTCATCAGGACTGGATAAGGGCACAAGTGATTTTTGTGGAGAACGACAACCGGTCAAGCCCTTTAGTCATCTCACATTTCGGGCCGGTTATTGAATATATCGAAGCCGTCAAGGCTCCAAACTCTCCGGCTACAGCGTTTACTAATCGCGTATCATTCTTCAACCACGTTGATTCAGGTCGCGTGTCTGCGTCAATCTGGTTGCTAAGCCTTTTTTACTATTTAATTTTTTGAAATAAATCTGAGAAAGAAATTAAATCTAGGATTAACAGAATTAATGACTGTTTATTTAATTTAGGATTTAATTTGTCCCTACCTGTCATTTTCTTTTTTGTGAAGAAGCTTTGCCTCAAGCATAACCAGAGTTGCTGCACAAGAAGTAATCAAATGTGATTGGACCAGAATCCTGGTCTCCCACCCACCTGCTGAGGTCCAATCAGCCAGCAAGTGCCTACTACCATGTGGACATGCACACCTCGAGTATAGCTGCACCATGCACCAATGAGCCATTGAAGCCACCCCACCACTCCCAAGATGCTGCTGATAAAGCAGCCAGAGAGGCAAGCATGAACAAAGTTCTGACAATGACTGGCTTGCACTCGTCTAGATCAGCCATTCCGCCACATCTGGGATAAGGCTACTGTATACAAATAAGGGAAGGAACCCCTTGCTTACTTAGGGACCAGGGTAAACTATTTTGAATTGTTGTTTTAAGGGTAATAAAGGTGGTATCTTCTACATTCGGAAATTAACTATAGACTCCTTTGCAAGTCTATACAATACTGGATCAAACTATTCTCTCCTTGTGGGACCATTGTTCTTTTTCAAAATAACCTAGACAAGAGGCAGGGCAGTCACTGATAACACAGCCCCAGCTACAGACTTGCGTACACATTAGGTGAGAAACTGTGCAAGAGACTAGCAGACTGTGCAATCTTAAAATTGGGGTAAAACTACACTGTGCCTAATAGCGGAGAATCCATCTGAGCCAAAGTAAGGAGGTGGGAGCCAGCAAGCCATGACACCAAGTTGCATCCTGTATATATAGTTCTAGTGAGCAATAAAGAACTTGTCTTTTTTCATTGTCAAGTACCAGGTCAGGTAATCTTTTATGATATATGTGTTTCTTGATTGCTGAGCTTGAGTGCCCTCCCCCTCAACATTATCGCTCTGAGAAGACAAACTCCTCCCCATCACCACCACAGAGTGCTAAGATCTGAAGGCATTGCACTTGGCTCAGTTTGCAGAGCCATAGTAGGATGGTCCCTTGGACATCAGAGGCAAATTAATTCATCCCAGGGTTGAGGCCCAGTAACATCTGCTTTCCCAGTGGCTCAGTCAGCACTGGAGCATCCCTTTCCCAAGGATTCTGAAGTCTCCCTTGTTCTATGGTGAGGCAGTGCATAGCATTGGGATTCCGTTTCTAAACACTGATGTATTGTGGACACTGCACCATCCCTTTTTGTAGGCTAGAACAGTGTACACTAGAGTCTCCTTTTGCCTATAGTAAGCGTATCTTCCTAGGGTACTGTGCACACCTCAGCATCTCTTTCAATATGCTCAGGCATTGTACACTGGAGTCTCCCTTGGTTTATGATGAAATAGTGTATAAAGCAGAGCCTCTTTTTCCACAGTACATGTGCCTTTTACTAGCCTGGTTGGTGTATAATCTGCCCCAGGAAGTCGTTTTCCCTTACTCCAGTCTAACAGATGGAACCTGGAGCCCCTTTTTCTGTAGACCAGTTGGTGAATAACATGAAAGCCTCCTTTCGCTCATCTAGGGCAGTGTATATATAACTTGATGAGTCAATTTCTCTAGTGCGTGTAGTGTATATCTTGAAGCTGCCCTATCTTTGGTTTACACTAGAGCAAGACCGGCTCCAGCTAGTATACTGCAGAGATCAAACAGAAATCGAATTTGTGAAGTTAATTAAAACCATTGTACACCATTTCAATAAATATAAAACCAAGTCGAATGCATTTGTTTAAATTGCTAAAAGAATACAGTTCTAAAAAATCTTATTTTCCTAATCTTAAAAATAATCTACTATAGCATCATAAACCTTATTACATTTGTCCTGTGAATTAGTTGATACTGTCTAAAATCAAGTGCAAATGGCCAATCTATGATCTTTAATGGCCCAATGTAGCTCATGACCTCACACCATTTGCAGGTAAAGTGCAAGTGCCTATAAATCGCCTGTCCATACTCCTGCATTTCCCTCCTAATTGCAAACTATTTGCCACTATTTTACCAAGTATCCAGTCCTTACTGCTTCAGTTTCCACAATTTGAAGAGCTCATCTTGCCCCTTATGTAGCTCAATTCAAGGGTAAAATGCAAGTGACATATGCATACCTGTGATCTTGCAAGTGGGTCACCCTTGCAGCTTCATTTGCCCCTAGCAGCAGATTCTAAAGTGATGATTAGAGGATTATGGGGGTTATTCCAATTTTGGAGGAGGTGTTAATCTGTCCCAAAAGTGACGGAAAAGTGACGGATTTACCACCAGCCGTATTACGAGTCCATTATATCCTATGGAACTCGTAATACGGCTGGTGGTATATCCGTCACTTTACCGTCACTTTTGGGACGGATTAACACCTCCTCCAAAGTTGGAATAACCCCCTATGTATCTTGCGGAGTTACCAAACCTTGGATTATTCCCCAGATGTATAGTAATACTTTGCTACTGCACAGATTTGTATAACTAAAGGCCACGGACTGGAGAAAGGGATTATTTGTATTATATGCTGCCCCCCACACTAGAGAAAGGCGAACTCTGGGCTACACACTATCCAAGACTAGAGAAGGTTCGAGCTTCATCAGACTGGGTAATTAAAGTGGATCCAGGATTATACACCGTGCTGGACTATTGACATGAGGATACCCACTATTTATGCTGCACAGAACGGATGGTGTGTGGAACGCGGGTCAATCTGAGGGGCATTTGCGAGGAGCTGGCCTGCACCAAAGTACCTGCTGAAGCAGTGGCGCGCGCATTCCCTTTTCATAGAGACAATCCCAAGATATAAAAACACTGAATCTCATTTGTTGAATCAAAATGGTGAGAACTTGGAGCCTGTTACGGTGGAAGGTTGCTATCAGGGGCAACTCGTCGTCCGCCTCCTGGAAGATCCTCCCAGTCGTTGTCACAGCTCGATGCACAGGCAAACACGCAGGCCCAAACGTAATGGGCCATTAAGCACATAGTGCCATAGTAATGTCGTCTCTGCTCTAAGACAAGAAAGGAATATGAACCTGACCCTGGATGGGAAATAAAAAAAGAAATCCATATGTGGTACAGTGAGCATCTTACTCATCTGGCCCTCGGTGCCACTCCATCCGCTGCACTAAGTAAAGAAACGCCTCAATAACCACAAGACTTCCAATCTAGGGACAGCAATTTCACATTCACGCTTACAAAGTTAATTTGTCACCCACAGGCTTCAAACCGCCCTACCTTAGACTCTTGGACCGAAGATCTCTGCGTCTGCCCCCCTCCGTCTTTGACGCGCAAAAGAAGCAGGAAAGCCAGCATCAGCAGAGGAAGTCATGCGGCGCGTGCCCTCACCAAAGTGCAGCCTCAGCGGAAGGTCTGCGCAGCATTTCCAGGGAAAACAGGGGCGTAGCTGGCACTGGTGCGGGAGCACTGAGACGCCCAGGGGTCCCCTAAACCCTCCGTATTACTCGGTAATTCAAACAACGGCCAGGAGGGCGGTTTCCTTCCTTGCACTACCAGGGCCACTACACACTGGCTGCGGTAGTGATCGTGCAGTTTTGTGGGAAGGACAACCCCCTCACCCCACGCGCACACCGAGATTGTGTCCGAGTACAATATATAGAACTGGTATTGTTGCGAGACCTAACATTAAAGGTGTTTCGATCCTCCCACCAGCGCACCAAACTGCTGCTCCCCTAAAAATATTGATGGAAAGGAGGGGTCACTGAACACGGGGCTCGCAGAGCGAAACTAGCTCACTGGTTACAAATACTCACAGAATTGTTATTGATGACAGGAGAAGGTATGCCTTCAGCGACCCTGAGCGTACAGGCTAACGTATCACCGCACACACACATCCCTGAAGTTACCTAGAACGTCGCAGTCTTTCGCATTTGGACTTCAGGCCTATGTTACCGGCTTCACAAACCCAGACTCGGGCCCGACACAGCAGAGCTAGCCCTATAGTGACAGTCTGTATCTTGAGGCGGCAGAGCTAACTGTCAGCATCAGATCTTGCAGAAGGAGAATTATCCCTTAGGTGACACCAATGACGGACTTCGGTAACGGACAGCAGAACTATCTATCCTACTATACAAAATCCGTAGGTTCAGGTCACAAACAGAGCTGCAAGCAGGTTACACAAATCTAAACAAGGTGATCCCTCTGGTGACAGAAATTATGTGAAACCTCCGACAGGATCACGCCCCAGATTAGATTCTTGTTTCACATAGCTTACCCAAACCCGAAGAAAAAATAAATAAATAAAAAGCTATTGGGCCAGATGTTCACTGTCAACAAGAAGCCTGGACAAGCTTCCCTGAAGCACACGGCCCTTCCTTCAGTTGTCTGACTGCTCTTGGCTACACCCTGCCAATTCATTCATTACCTCTGCATTGGGGGTTTTCACTGTTCAGAGGTCACTTTGGTTAGTTGCATTTCCTGTATTCATTCCAGGTGTGCAGAAACACCGATTCTTGCAAAGCGCATCAACACTTATGGGGCCAATTACTAGTAATTACAATGCTGTACAGGTATCCTGTACCAGGAAGTAGCAATAATAGTGGTATGAGTATTTCCCGTTGCAGGAATGCCGGTCAATCACGAGTTTCCCCCGAGAAATTAGGAATTCAACACGTGATTCCGGAGTTGTGCACTAGTTCCTGCAATGTATTGCATATTTCCTGTTGTTTTTTCTCTAAGACATGTTGCCTGCTTTGGGCTTGTGAGTACCATAGTGATTGTGCATTTCTTGTAACTCGCGCGTGGATGGTAACTGAGAACGCCACATCTGCATTATCAGCCGGTGGCAATCGAGCAGTTAGCGTTGAAGCCGAATGTGAAATAGACATCGTCTTTTATTGTCATTTCTAGTAACCGTTCATCTGCAACAATTACTGTAAAATGGAGTACGGGGGAGTTCTTTGCAACCAGAATTCGCCATAATGCTCTCCCCCTCTGTAATGACAAATTACTTGAAGTGCATCTGTATTTGAAACAGCATAATAATGACAAATGAAATAAAATGTATTTGATTCACTATAATATCTGCAAAAGGGAACAAGCATTGGTAAATACATTGGGTTTCGCCTATGTGATTAACAACAAAAGAGGTGTGGGAGCAGTGTATGTGTGCAGTGAGAGTGGTTTGAGTGCAGGGAGGGTGGTGTGAGTGCTCTGTGCAGGGTGAGTGGTGCATGAATGAAGGTTGATTAGTGTGTGAGTGCAGGATGAAAGTGTCTCAATGCATGGTGACTGATGGACAGAGTTCAGTAGTTTAGAGTACAGTGGCATAGAGTTCAGTGGCGGAGACTGCAGTGTTGCAGAGTAGTGTTAAAGAGTGCAGTAGTGTAGGGTGGTGTAGAGTGCAGTGGCATAGAGTGGGATAGAGTGCAATAGTATAGAGTTGATGGTTTCAGAATAGAGTGAAGTGGTGTTCAGCGGAGGAGTGCAGGATAGAGTACAGTGGCACAGAGTGATGGCGTGAAGTAGAGTGCAGTGGCAGAGTGCCATGGTGCAGAGTAGATTACAGTGGCATACAGAGAATTGGTTTAGAATGTGGAGTGGTACAGAATAGAGTGCACAGGCGTACAGAGTAGTGGAGTAGAGTGGCGTGGCGTAGAGTGCAGTGTTGCAGAGTGGCATATTGTGCAGTTGGGCACAGTAGAGAGAAGAGGCCTAGACTGGAGGGTGTAGAGGAGAGTACATTAGTATAGAGTAGAGCAGAGAGGTGCAGAGTAAAGTGTCGTATAATGAAGTGCCGGAGTGGAGTGGTGTGCAGTGGTGCAGGGTGCAATGGCATGGTGTAAAGTGCAGTGGTTCAGACTAGAGTAGTATGCATGGTGTAGTAGGACACTTCAATTGAAAATGTGATGTCTGTTATGGCAATGTCCATTGCATTTGCACAGAAACGCACACAGTTTTACTAATATAACTATACAGCTCATAAATGTGTGGAAATGGCTTCACCTAGTGTATTGATTTGTTTTGATCATATTAATGTATTATTTACAACACACCTCACAATTAACAAAATGTGCTTCATTTGTGCTTTGTTAATTTTGTTCAGTGTAAAATTCACCTGTGCCTTGAACTTAATAAGGCAGAAAAATATGTGAAACAGTGCATTTGTATGCAATGCACAGATGTGAGAACAATCTATAAAATATTCACACCCCATTGTAAATTATTTCCAAAACAAAAGGGAATAGGGACTCATTCTGAAAGTTCACTTATGTATATATGCACATTCCGCCAGGATCCAGAAATGTTTACTTCTAAACCTCAAAGTTTTGCATTATATTTCAACTCTGCTAAAGCTTTAACCAGAGAACCTGTGATGTTTTCTCATGCGGGAAAATTTAATTGGTTCTGTGAATTAAAATTGCAACACAAATCAAAGAAAGCAGTTACTCTTTCAAACACAAGTAGCCTTTCAATTAGTCTGTTTGATTACTTTATAAATGAAAAATAATTTCCTTGGATGCTCGGCTGACTCGGCAGATAAAAAGACGGTGGGTGAGAAAAACTTCACACAACTTTTTCTTGTTTTTCCCCATGGGAGGTTAAAGCAGTCTGAAACATTTACTGCTGCTTTAAATTTGTTTTTCAGTGCAGTTTGTAGAACATTTCATTTAACCATGAAATAAAGTGTGGCAAAATATTTATGTTATAAGGGTGTTGGAAAAAATCCAAGTGATTTATTAATAGAAACATACTTGTGTTTTTTACATAATCGTGGCAAAAGCCACGGTGTGAAAGAAAGGGAAAAGCAGCCTTTTCCCAAATGAGCGGGAATGTTTATATGGGCAAAAGGGGTAAGAGGGGGTGTACTTTTCACTCTACAGAGGTATTTGCGGCCTCTCCTAATCCTTACTTAATTTAGGGTCAACAGGATAAAGTGTGACTATGCTCTGCGAATGAGTTTGAAGATCATAGCTCAAATACGGAGCAGCAGGAGCTTCCTTAATGTGCCAATAATTAGTCTAATCCGGGACTGACACGCCAGCTTCGTACGTGCCAGTAGGCAGGCACTACACTGACTGCATAATCAATAATAATTGTAACAATATAACACCAAGAGCAATAACTGCCTGTGCTGTAATCCTCGGCGGGAGCTACCGCTGTGCTGGCTTGCTTGAAAACGGATTGCCGACTGCTCGCCCGCCGCACAGCTGACTGGTCTCCTAATTAACTCTTGCATGCCACGAGGGTCACATGGTGCTCGTGGAGCTGTAGGATTGTTGTGGGCTCATCAACTGTGCTTGTGACTTGAGAGATTACCTTCTGTTTGTTCTGTCAGGAGAAGGAGGAGCTCGTGCACCGGTGCATGGAGAATCAACACTCTGCAGTCTTGGACGAGTAAGTGGGAAAGTTTTAGATTAGGAACCGATACGGTGTGCTTATGGTTTTTATAGCATGCAACGTAAGTGCTGTGCAGTAAAAACATAAATAAACAAATTCCCAAAAAAACACACGAAAACAGTGTTTGGGCCTCGGGACACTGTTAGAAGGAAACAAGAAACATTGGTAAATACAGGAGATACCGTGCTACAGCCAATAGAAACAAAGGAAAAGTAAGTGGCAACCACAGGGACCAATGAAAACCACGGGCGGGAGGTATACCCCTTTTAAGATTTATATTGAATACAATAGATTCCACAAACAGAGCAAGTGCTGTGCAGGCAAAACCTAAAAAGCAGCAGACCAATTACACAACATTATTATTGATATAGTTGGGACTCATTGTGAATTCGCTCAATTACCTGGTTAGGGTGAAAACTAACGTTTGTGCCCAAATCGGAATTACGCACTGTGTACATACCAAAATGCGCTGTAAGTATTCTTCTGGCTGTTCCATTCCACACCAGAGGTCACACAAGAGGCACAACTAAGTGCCTTGAAATAGATACTTCACCCCCTTAGCTGCTGGGCCTTTCCCACCTCCATTGCTGAGCCCTTTTATTTGGCTATTTGAGGTAGTTCACACTTAGGCCTTCATAACTTTTTGTCGACATGAGCTATCCACGCAAAATTTGCGTCCTTTTTGTTCCAACATCCCAGGGATTCTAAAGGTGCCCAGAGTTTGTGGGTTCCCCTGGAGGAGACCAAGAAATTAGCCAAAATACAACTAAAATTTAGTTTTTGTTTTTTTCAGAAAAACTGTAAAAAAAAAAAAAGGGCTGCAGAAGAAAGCATGTGTTTTTTCCCCTGAAAATGGCATCAACAGAGTTTGCAATGCTAAAATTACCATCTTCCCACCTTTCAGGAACAGGAAGACTTGAATTTGAAAAAATTTCTCAACACAATTTTGTCATTTTACTAGGACATACCCCATTTTTACTATTTGTTGCGTTTTCAGCCTCCTTGCAGTTAGTGACAGAAATGGGTGTGAAACCAATGCTGGATCCCAGACAGCTAAACATTTCTGAAAATAAGACAATTCTGAATTTAGTAAGGGGTCATTTGTGTAGATCCTTCAAGGTTTTCCAACAGAAAGTAACAGCTAAAATAAAAAAAAAAAACATATTGAAATTGAGGTGAAAAGAAAGCCATTTCTGTCCACGTTTTCTTCTATAACTTTTTAAAGCTACGATAGATTTTTGAAAGCAATATATCATTATGTCTGCTGGACTCTTCTGGTTGTGGGGATATGTAAGTCTTGTAGGTTCATTAAAAACCCTAGGTACCCAGAGCCAGCTTGCAATGGTTTTTCATTGTATAACGGGTATACAGCAATTCATTTGGTGAAATAACGAGTCAAAAATAGTTATCAAGGAAACCTTTGTATTTCCAAAATGAGCACAATATAGGGTGTTGAGAAGCAGTGGTTATTTGCACATATCTGAATTCCGGGGTCCCCATAATAGCATGTGAATTACAGGGCATTTCTCAAATAGATTTTTTTTTTTTTTTTTTTACACACACGGTCTTACATTTGGAAAGAAAAAATGTAGAGAAAGACGAGGGGGAAATGTGAGAAAGTAGCCTCTTTCTAGCATGGCTACCCCAACTTTTGGCCTGTTTGTGAGTGTGCATGTTAGTGTGTTTTGCCTGTCTCACAGATTCTGCTAGCCAGGAACCCAGTGCTCATAGTTTGTGGCCTGTGTGTTTTTTGTCAGTAATGCTTTACTGTGTCACTGAAAGTTTTGCTAACCAGAACTCCAGTGCTTAAGCTCTCTACTTCCATATTAGTCACTATAGTTTAGTGACCTCACATTCAAATTGGCACACTGGACCAACCTTATAAGTACCTAGTATATGGTAACTAGGTACCCAGGGTTCCAGGAGACCCTTATGGGCTGCAGCATTTCTTTTGCCACCCATAAGGAGCTTCTTCAGGACTGCCACTGTAGCCTGAGTGAAATAGTGCGCACACTATTTCACAGCCATTTTCACTGCACTTAAGTAACTTATAAGTCACCTATATGTCTAACCTTCACTTTCTGAAGGCTAGTTGCAAAGTTACTATGTGTGACGGCACCCTTGCACTAGCAAAGGTGCCCCCATGCTGTCCAGGGCCAATTCCCCAGACTTCGTGAGTGCGGGGATACCATTACACATGTGCACTACATATAGGTCAATACCTATATGTAGCTTCACAATGGTAACTCCGAATATGGCCATGTAAGGTATCTAAGATCATGGAATTGTCCTCACCATTCCAAATATGGTATTGGGGGGGGCAATCCCATGGACCCCCAGTACTGCCAAAGCAGCTCTCTGACGTTTCCACTGCAGCTCCAGCTGTTGCCACCACAGACTGGTTTCTGCTCTCCTGGGGTCTGAGAAGCTCTCTCCCAGGAAGGCAGAACAATGCATTTCCTTTGGGACGAGGGTGTTACACCCTCTCCCCTTTGGAAATAGGTGTTACAGGCTTGGGAGGAGTAGTGGAAATGCTTTGAAGGGCACAGATGGAGCCCTCCTTGCATAGACCAGTCTACACTGGTTCAGGGACCCCCAGTCCCTGTTCTGGCACAAAACTGGATAAAGGAAAGGGGAGTGATCACTCTCCTGTCCATCACCACCCCAGGGTTGGTGCCCAGAGCTCCTCCAGAGTGTCCCTGGTGTTAGCCATCTTGTTTTCCAAGGTGTGGGGACACTCTGGGGATCTGAGTGGCCAGTGCCATCAGGTGACATCAGAGATCCATCCTGATAGGTGCATACCTGGATAGGTAGACAATCCCTCTCTCAGGGCTATTTAGGGTCTCTTCTCTGGGTGTCTCCTCAGATTCAGCTTGCAAGACTCCTCCAGGAATCCTCTGCATAAACTTCTGACCATCGGATCAACCGCAGACTGCTCCAGGAATCGCTGTAACTGCAACAAAGTATCCAGGATGACTCCTGTGACCTCCAACTTAAGCTCCAGCCAGCATTTGCAACAGTTTAAGGTGTGCACACTTGGAGGACTCCCTGTCTTCACCATGCACCAGAAGAACCAAAAGAATCTCCTGTGGAGTGACTGAGTCACTTCGCTGCTCCTGGAGGCACCTTCTGCGACAACAACCAGTTCACTGGGACTCCTCTCCTGACGACGCGCGTGCTCCCTGGAACACAGGTGGTGGACCAACATGACAGGTTGTCCTAAGGTCCAGCTGTCCAAATTTGGAGGAGGCAAGAGCTTGCCATCCCGGTTTGCGGCAGTACCCCTGTGCACAGCATCATCTCCAGCTCCTTGGGCCTCTGTCCAGTTCTTCCAAGAATCCTTCAAGAAGAGTGTAGCCCAGGTCCCCAGCACTCAATCCTGCGACGCACAACTGGCCAAGTTGTTCTCCAGCGGCATGGGACCTTTTGCTGTCGTGCACCATCCGCACTTTGCATCTTCCTTATCCCAGTGTCATGGGACTCCCGTGGGTGCTGCCTGGTCTTCTGTGGGCTCTCTCCAGTGTTGGGTGCCCCCTCTGCCTGATATAAGGCCCCCAGGTCCCTCCTGGGTCCAGGCAGCACCATTTTGAAGCAAACTGCGACATTGCTTGAACCAAGGCTTGTTGGACGAATCCAGCAACGCAAACAGCCTGCATCTAACATCTCAACGTGGGACATCTCCTGCACCTGCAATTCGTGTATCACATTCCACTTTTAGTATATGGTTTGTGTTGCCCCCTAGGCCTATTGCATTCTATTGTATTTTCTACTGTTTGCACTATTCTATGACTATTTACTTACCTGATGTCGGTCTCTAATGTATATGTTGTGTATAATACTTACCTCCAGAAGGAGGTATGGCCTCTATTTTAGTGACACAAGGCCAAAAATATCTTAAAGTACCTTTATTTTTGGTAACACTGAGTATTGTCTTATTGTGTATAAGTACTGTGTGAGTATAGTGGTATTGCAGGAGCTTTGCATGTCTCCTAGTTTAGTCTAAGCTGCTTTGCTACAGCTACCTCTAGACAGCCTAACCTGCTAGGACACTGCGTACATTTCACTAATAAGGGATAACTGGACCTGGTATAAGGTGTAAGTACCTTAGGTACCCACTACAAACTAGGCCAGCCTCCAACAGGCAATAACACTTGTTTTTCTATTTTGTGTTCCCCAGTCTCCCGATAAAAATGGTACCTCACTTGTGTGGGTAGGCCTACTGCCTGCGACAGAAAACTCAACATGGACACATCACATTTTTACATTGAAATCTGACGTGTTTTTTGGAAAGTGCCTAACTGTGGATTTTGGCCTCCAGCTCAGCCGGCACCTAGGGAAACCTACCAAACCTGTGAATTTATGAAAACTAGACACCTAGGGGAAGCAAGGATGGGGTGACTTGTGGGGCTCTCATCAGGTTCTGTTACCCAGAATCCTTTGCAAACCTCAAAATGTAGAGAGAGAAAAAAAAAAAACTTTCCCCCTCAGATTTCAGTGTTGCAAAGTTCTGGAATCTGAGAGGAGCCCTAAACTTCCTTCCACCCAGCATTCCCCTGAGTCTCCCGATAAAAATGGTACCTCACTGGTGTGGGTAGGCCTAGTGCCAGTGTCCGGAATGAATCAGACAATGGTCAATGTTAGCCCCTACATAAGGGCAACTGTTGACACAGCGGTGGGTAATTCCAGACGCAGGTACTAGGTATAGGCACTCAACTAGGGTAGCGTTATCAGGACAGGTGGGGGAACACTGGGTCGTAGGAATTTTGTGGATCCCAGCATATTCCTGTAGTTTGTGTGACAGAAATGCAAGAAAAAAAAAAAAAAGATTTTTTATTCAACATTTCACCTTTGCAGGGTATTCTGGGTAAGAAAACTTTGGGGAATCCACACAAGTCACACCTCAGTGGATTTCCCCCAGGTCTCTAGTTTCCAGAAATGTCTGGGTTGGTAGGTGTCCCTATATGGCCGCCGAGCCCGGGACCAAAAACCCAGGTGCCTGCCTTACAAAACTAGGTTGTTTTGTGATAGTCTCCACAATATGATTTGGGTGGTAGATTGTGGAGCTGAACTAAATTGGGGAGCTCCAAAGAGAGCACTTTCTCTGTGCTTGCTGCCACATGCACCTGCTCTCTGGGTTGGCCTAACCCGCTACTGTCCCACTGCACAGACTGTGCTTACAAAGGGACAGCAGGACTGTCCTTATCACCTCACTCAGAATCACTCGAAGAGGAGTTGTTGGAAAAATCACTGTGAGTCTGCCCTCAGTTGCGGTTTCAGTATCTGCTGTCTCGGTCTCTGATCCTACATTAAAGTTGTTATAACCAGAGTTAGGGCTTGAGCAGCAGTCATCCAACAAGATGCCATCTCTGCTACTGGCTAAACTCTCACTCTAAAACACTAGGGTACGTAGACAGTCACAAAATTGCTGGTGTGTGTGTGTGTGCAACAGTAAAGGTCAGACACCTTACCTTCGCTACTTCCTTCAATCAGCACGTTCTCTCAATACACTCAGAAAAACAAAAAAGACACTATTACTTCACCTTGTCACATACCAATCGAACAGTCTTTAGCACCTCTGGCACCCAGTCCAACAATCATTATTGGTGCTCCCACTCCCATGACCACCTCCTTGGATTCCCTCACTACCACCCAGCAAAAGTGCCCTTCCTCTCTCCATAGCCCCCCTCGCACATACATTTCATTTGCATTAAAGCGCGGGTAATGGCTGGCTTACTAACCAACTCAGCTATTTACATAAAATACAGATTTGATCTTTGCAGTAGGCATGTAAACCTTCTGCGCTGCTTTAAGGGATCAAAACTACCACTAGACAAAACTCAGATCCTTTTGTAGCAGAAACATAATTACAAGAGTTACTGTAGAGGAGAATCTGGTCCAATTACATCCATCTCTCTCCCGAGAGTGGCTGGCCCTCTCTGAGCTTCAGTCGCTGCTGCCTGTCCTGTTTACCAGTAGTTCTCATTGGTGGTGTTGGAGGCAGAGATGCTCTCTCCACACCTGCTCCATCAGTGATGCCCTCTGGCAGAGTGACCCACTCTGCTCTTTACTGAGGTCGTAGCCCAGTCCCGCCAAGGTCTGCCCCTGCTGCCTCATCGACCGCGACCCCTTTGCTACAGGAGACAACGATGATCTGGGTCCTGCGGGAAATCACAGCACCGCCCTTTCTCCTCTTCTTTTCCCACCCAAGCTCTTTGCCCTCTCCACTCCCCCCCCTTCCTCGCTCTTGGCCCTTTCCAGCATCCACTGCCTCTTGCCCACCCCACGCTATCCAAGGCAGCATCATGCCACCCAGTGCCCCTACGCGCTCTCTCCTGGAACACGCCTGGCCTCACACAAATAATAAACGTAAGAAAATCCTGGCATATCTCCAACCCAAGTGTGTGGATAGGGGCCTCCTCCAGAAGACCTACCTTTAGTCAGCGGAGGTGGAAAAGCTCAGACATGATTGGGTTGTGAGGGTGATCCACAGTAGCCGCCTGCCCACACTGCTCAAAGGAACCGTGCAATCCTGCATACGCGCCGTGGTGATCCTTCTGCAGAAATCACTGGCCCTTACACTGATCAAGACATGGACCGGGGAGAAGGGTTGGTAAATGTAGGAAACCAGGCTTTTTGCAGGGTGCACCACCCCACACACTTTTTGGCCCCATTTAGACTACTAGCTGCTGGTTTCGGACTCCGGTAGTGCACTGGGTCCCTACTAACTAGGCCTCAGTGCCAGTGCTCTCTTCATAAAAACGAGAAATGACAATTGTAACCCACATGTCAAGGACTTTAGCATCCTGTAAGTCCCTAGTAAATGGTACCCCTGGTACCTAGGGCAAGAAGGTCCCTAAGGGCTGCAGCATGTATTGTGCCACCCTAAGAGACCCACAACCAAACTGCATGCAGACCGCCATCACAGAATGCGTGAAGTGGTGCAAACCATTTTGGTGTGTGCAATGCATGCCTCAGAGCCCTAAGGTATGGTGCATTATATTACATGTGAGGGCACATCTGCAAGAGCATGTGATGCCTAGTTCCACTGCTAGACATTGCAAGTGTTCAGGCAGCCATGTGGAGGACATGTACTGGGCACCGGCCATTATGAGTTACCCAATAACATGATGGCTACACTGACAATACTGGTGTTTGGTATCAAACACCTTGTCTTAATAAATCCATACTGATGCCAGTATCGTATTTGTGACATGCACCCAGAGGGTACCTTTAGGTGCCCCCTGAAAATCCTCACTAGGTGTGAGAGCCAGCTGCTCCACATGGTCGTGGTAACAGCTAAAAATGGTGTCCAACCACACTGGTGCTCCACCCAACTCCCCAAACACGACAAGTGGCTCACAGGGGTGTATCAGACAATTGCATATGAACTAATCATTTACAACCTGCAAGTTAATGCCGAGAATTTCCTTCAAAAGGCTTGTGCCTGAGTGGGCTGACTAGCAGCATTGTCTCGGCCGCCTGGGTTTTCGTGCTGTGCCCTGGGCTGCAGCTTCTCCCCTCTCCCCCCCGACTTGGGCCTTGCTTGAGATTCGGCACCCCCGAGCATCAACATCTACTTCTACATTCGCCACACGTTCTCTACACTGTTTGCTCCTCTGTCTGCTCCCTCCCCACAGTCTGGTTTAGACCCGCACTGCCTTCCCTGCGAGCCTTCTCTCCCTTTTTAAATGTATTTTCCTTCTCTTCCCCTTTCTCTCCTTTTCCTTTCTTGCTTTTCCTTCATACTTCTCACCTTGCTGCCTCCTGCTCCCTCACACCCTCTGCTACTCTGCCAACCTCCTAGCTCACCCACCCTTTCCCAACTGCTCCATGGCCAGACCAGCCTGTTCCTTGCACCCTTTATCTACTATGTGAGCCCCTGTATTTTCTGACAGCTATGGGCAGCCGGTCTGGAGCTTTATATTGTCTGTTGTTTCCTGGTGCTGTATTCCCCTCCCCCGGCCCCCCTCATCTTCCCCATTCCCCCATGTAAACTTCAATGAAGAAGTGTGAAACAAAAAATATTAAAGCAGCACAATGCAGCACATTTTGTGATAAAATATAGCAAGAGTCAGCAGTTGAATAACAAATTTGAAGTACAACACAATTGTGGTCTATGGTTGTTTAATCTTGTTAGTTTATTTAACGTGCATCAAAGCATTCCTATATACAAGCCAGCCTTATTAAACGTAGTTCCAAGTAGGTCTTTCAAAAAGCCAGTCAACATGTATTTTGGCCATTACGTGGCGCACAGGCCTGGGACTTTTTCAAGGCTGTGTGTAGTGATACATTGACATTAATTTACAGAAATTGGTATCAAATATAATAAGATATCCCATAATGAATTACAAAATTGGGGTCAAATTATAATAAGAGGGCAAAGAATGTACAAAGAACAGAAATCAAGAGATAAAAGAAGTTGCCATTATTATTAAGTATTCTTAGGAAAAATGGAATTCCATTAAAGTTACAGGTCGATAATTTTGTGAGGGTTCACTTCAAATCATGCCAGAAATATAACAGTGTCAAGGAAAAGAGAAGAGAAAGTCTGTGATGTGCGCATGTATGTCAGGGTGAGAAGTCAAAAATGTTGCTGAGAAAATACTCAGAGTACACAAGTTTAAAATGAAGTATAGAGACCCAATTAGTAAAAATTTAATAAAAAGACAAGGTAAGCTGGAAAACCCAAACGTTATGTAATGTAGTCATACCTAAAGGTACTGTGCTGAGAACAGAGTAAGGAGGTACTTACATTTTCAAGATGTTCAGTTCTGAAAAAAGGTTAATATTGGTAATGTAAATTCTATTATGAGGTCAAGCAAAAGGAAATTAATACAGCATGCCAAAGTGATCATACCTTGGTTCCTATTATTGTGATGTCCATTGAACCCGTCCTGCCAGACACAAAAGTTTGGGGCTAAGCTAATGAAATGGAAAAACCTATACGGCGTACGTAGAGAGGAGCTATCCGGAAGACGCTTAGCTTCAGTACTGGGGTCTGCTGAAACAGTAAAGTACATGCAAGTCTAGCAATTTGCAAGTCAGGATGAGGGAGGATGTTGGAAACTGGATTTAATGGGGAAAAAAGAGAAGGGCAAAGGGCAAAGGTCAAAGGTCAAAATAGACACGACTTGTTTCGTCAGGAGGTGGCCATTTTAGGAGGGTTGTAGGCAAACTCTGGGGGGAATTTTGAACCAAGGAAAGTGAAAACTGAGGTCTCAGTAATAGGATTCTGCATTGATTTATTTGGGAGGGAAGATAGATAGGATTGAAGATGGGTCTCTACAAAGAGAATGATATTTGGGGAAGAGGAAATAAAAAGAATACATTTTTAGTGTGAAACAAGATGTGAGAGCTGTAAGTGCTACTAGCTGGTGTCCAGTCACCATAACTGGAATGTAATAGAAAAGTAAAAATAATAAAAAATAAAAGCAACCTGAACGACCTGAAGAGCATTCGCCATATTTGATAGGAATATGTATAGACAGAACCAGCATGCAAACACAAAGATGTGATTATTCTAGTCAGAAGTGCCCTGCTTTGAGATGTGGTGGAGAAAAGACCTCAGAAATTACACAAAACTAAACATGTGCCTAGAGGTTTTTGTAGGTGCTGCCATCTTGGAAAGGAATAATTGTCCTACTCTGTGGTGTTCTTAGATGAATCGAAGTGATGCAGGATATGCTAGAGACACTACTCAAAGTGTCATTTAATAGAAAAAAGAAAAAAAAACTGAATATTACCAGATGCATCAAAAGTAGATGACAATAACAGGTATTTTATATATTGCAGTGATCACATACACCGATATATGTAGTTTAAAAGTATACATCTGCACAAAATAGGCTAAATTCATACTAAACTTTTAAAGGAACTTCTAGTTTTGGAACATATAAAGGTAAGTTCAAACTGAGCCTTGAGATAGTAAGGCAACAGTGTCCTGAATGTCGGAGTAATCTGGTTAAGATAAAGAGACAATTGTACTAGTATCATTCAGTTGGCTTTGATAAGGGTTTTTAGGACTCAGATGTACGTGTCCTGTAACCAGTCGTGCATTTCAGCATCATTATTGAGTCCATTGTTTGGCAAGTCTAGTATAATTATCAGTTCACTTTCTCATTTCTACATACGCAATTCATGGTTGCCTTCTCTACTGTGTGCTTTAATGTGTTCCCGGTCAACGAAGTGAAATGTCGTATTAGGGGGGTGAAATTGATCAAAATGTTCTGAAAGAGGAGTGGCAAGTTCAGATTAGTTTATGTTTCCGTAATGTTCTCGGATGCAGATTCTCAGTAGTCATAGTTTGGGGCAAAGGTATTTGAAGGAAAGTGCCCTTTTTGTTACATGGTCACCCCCTCTTTTTGCCTGGTATCGGATGCAATTTTGACAAAGTGCACCGGATTCCTGCTAACCAGGCCCCCAGTGCCAGATCTCTTTCCCTAAAATTGTGCAATTGATCCCCAACTGGCCATAACTTTAGCACCCCTATAAATCCCTAGTAAATGGTACCCCTGGCACCTAGCACATGGGTACCAAGGAGGGTACCCAGGGGCTGCAGCTTGTATTTGCCATCAAGGACCCTTCACCTAGCCCATACAGACTGCCATTGCAGGCTGCATGTCTTGGCACAGCTAAAAGTGAAAACACGACCTGGCACACAGCCTGTGTGCCGTGTCCCCTAACACTGCATGCACTATATGCAAGTCACCCCTTCAGCAGGCCTTAAGGCATGGTGCATTATATTACATGTGAGGACATATCTGCAAGAGCAGATATGCTCCTACTATATCTTTGCTGATTCTCACACACTGTGAGTGAACAGGGAAAGCCCCCGACTGAAACTCCCCCACTATATCTAGGAATACGAAATTTGTAACTAATGTGCCCCAATACATAAATACGGGTAAATCTCACGGCCCCACACGCAATACAACCTCAATAATCAATGCTCATGTGGCACAGTTCATTGTTATGTTTCATAGTTCATCTGTATGTGTATTGCACAAAGTTTATATATGTGTGCATGACTGCCCACCCCTGTGGGAAGCTGTTCTGACAGTCTTTATTATGTTCAATAAACAGATTTAAACCAAAAAAAAAAGTGAGTGAATAGAAGTCATTCTAAGTACATGTGCTGGACACTGGTCAATAGGAGTTCCACAGCGGTACAGGTGGGAGGAAAGAGTGGGAACATAGCGGCCGGCTAGTGCCCAGTTGGAACGCCTGCTCGAGAAAGCCAATCGCACCGCGAGGTGATGAGCACTGCTAGCTTTTGTTAGCAAGCGGAAATCTTATTGCTGCTTGGGGTGTCATCACCCATGGTTGCCTCGGAGATGTTCTCCTGAAATTCGGCAGCCTGGAGATCTTGTAGAGGGCAACCGGGGCAGAGTCAGCACAAGAAGGAGGTGCTGGGTTCACAGTGGGGCTAAGTTTTGCAACAAAGGAAAACTCCGAAAACAGTGGGATGAGGCAGACGAGGGGGCAGGCTGTCCCACTGGTCAATGGAGAATGCAGGACAAAGTTTGGATGGTGAGTTGGCTCAATGGGCAGGGAGACTGTGGGATTAAAACGCACTAAATGTATGAAGCAGGGTTGTACTGCAAGATACTCTTTAAGGTTGACTAGATCCCTAATGTGCAGGAGGGCACCAGTAATCCTAACATTGATATTGAAAAGATGAATGTAAGGGCCTTGGCAAAAAAAGACAAATACCGTTTTAAGAACCCTTTAAGACCCATTACCCCAAAAATCTTTCTAAAAAACGTCCTCAACGAGAGCAGCAGCGGAAAAAATTCCATCTGAGGATAAGAGCTTGCTTAACAGGAACCCCAAGATAATTACGCCTTCCCTAAAGTCCTATTTTAAAATTTGAACGGATACGAGTGATTGTTCACAGTGGATAAGAGGAAACAATCAGCTTCTATGGAGCAAAATTATGAAGCAAGATGGATGGATATTGAAGGAATGGTTTCCACAGAGCTATCTACTACTGACCCCCCCCCACCCCCCCCACTCCCCCATCTTACTAGTGTCAGTGATTCATAATAGTCCTGTAGGCTCGGGGACGGTTGCTCCTGATTTCACCGACAAGGAGACGCCTGGAGGGGAGAGTGGAGTGCATCCAGGACCCGAAGAGGCCAGAGAGTCAGAAGATTGTCCCAAGAGATTAAAGAACGCTTTGCAATCTCGGAGGCAAAGCTGACTGGGATTCAGGCCACCTGTTCTACCCTAGAAGCCAAAGTTGAGAACTTAGCCCAATGCACACAAGATTTAGAGGAGGGATTTCAGGCGCTTCAAGTTGCGGTGCGGGAAAATGCCCAAGAGGTATCACGTCTTAAGTCCAAACTTGAAACAATGCTAGCTGGAACAACATTAGGATCCTAGGGGTGAAAGAGGGCCTGGAAGGGTCGGACATTAAAACATTTGTGGTCAACCTACTGAGAAATTATTTTCCGCAGGATAGTTGGATGGACAATTTAGAAGGAGAAATTCAGCAAGTACACAGAGACCAGTTAAAACAACATCCTGGGCGGAAGAGTCCCCCAAGATCTTGGTTAATTTTCTCTCATACTCTGAAGAAGAAGAAACTGCTGGGGTTAGCCTTAAAATCTGGGTCACTACAATGATTAGGGACCTCATTTAGGATTAGATCTGATGTTTCTAAGGAGATGGCTGACAGGCAGTGGGAATTGGGGAGGAGGTTGGAGGAGCTAAGGAAGTTTGGTGCTACGGCTCAACTGAGGTTCCCTGCCATAATGAAGGTCATGTGGCGAAATAAGATGCATAACTTCATGGAACCGACAGATTTAGATGTCATCTCTCAGATAACAAAGGAGGGGCATCCTGGCAGTAATTAGTGTAATGAAGCAATGTTGGCTTTCTCACAGGAGCGGCTGGAATGGGCATCAGGATATGCCTAGTAACAGATGGGAGGGTTCCTCGGAGAGGGGCACTTGTGGTGGGGAGCGGTGGGAGAAAAGAGAAAACAATGTTAAGGTCCTCAATCATAGTCCGGTGGTCTGTCAGACAAACAGTAGGGTGATTAAGAGATGGAAGAAAACACTTACCAGTTTTGTTGATTTAGGGACCAGCAGAAATCAGTTTGGAGTGTATGGGTCTGGGTGAGGGAAACACAATGAAGTCCTGGTCGATCCTCTGTTGGAACGTAAATGGTCTTCGGGTTGTCAAAAGGAGATGTGTGGTTTTGCAATATTTAAAGGAAAGTAAAACCCAGATATTGATGCAGCAGGAGGCTCATCTATTGAGACAGGAATGTAAAGATCTCTTTTCCAAGCAAAGGTGGTTGGGAACTATATTAGTAACGGATCAACAATATTGCTCTAAAGGAGTGGCTCTGTTTTTAAAAGCAAACTCAGGGGTAAGCCTAGTACGATATAAGGCAGACATGGAAGGGTGCTGGATAAATCGCAGAAATAAAGGTTTTGATGCAGTATATGTGCTGATAAGCTATTATGGGCCAAATGTGGATGATATCTCCACATTTTCTCAGTTGTAAGACAGCTTGCTTGCTTTTAAAGCCCCAATTATTCTAAGGGGGGGGGGGAGATTTTAATGTTTTCCTACATAATGCTTTGGATAGATCATCTGAAAGAGTACAAAGTAACTCCCCAAAAATGAGAGCTCACCTTCTGGATAATTTCGATTTATGTTATGCTCTGAAGAAATTGAGAGGGAACATCAGTGAGTACTCTTTTTACAGCAAGAAAAAAAAGGTCACTATTCCAGGTTAGATTATTTCCTTATTGAGAGAAAGGAGATGGAGAGAGTAACTGAACTAGAGTACACGCCCATGCATTTATCAGATCATGCAGCCTCAAGTTTAAAAATTCAGCAGAAGCAGGTATGAAAAGAAAGGAGGTGGGCAATTGATAAAAGGATGTTGGTGCAGTCAGAATTTGTTGATAGGTTATTACAACTGTCCAAAGATTTTTTTTCCACCGGAATCACACATCTGCACCAATACACGCGATATGGGATTCATATAAGGCTTGGTTAAGCGGGGAGATAACTAGCTTAATGTTCATTGGGTGAGGCGTGAGAAATTGCAACAGGCTGAATTGGAGAGGGAGATAGCGAGAGCAGAAGAGGAGTTAAAAGCAAATACATTAAGTGAAGCAGGAAGGGGGGGTAGTGTTGGAACTTCTAGAATAGTTGCAGTCTAGATACCTGGTCATGATGGAGGGAGAGGTAGCACAGCAGTGGAAAGCCAGTAAGGTGCTTAACATTATACATGGGGAAAACTGCGGTAAGCTCCTGGCCTGACAAACTAGATTGGAACCGCGCCAGAACAACATCAAGAAGACTATGAACGGTAGTACAGGCTTGTTGGTTGAAGACAACTCTAGGATAATAGCGACATTTAAATCCTTTTTTCGTGAATTCTACAAAGATGATCTAGACCCTGATCTGGGGGCAATTGAAGTGTGGCTTGGACAGAAGTATTTGCCAACATTATCGAGTGAGCAAGACCAGTTTCTATGTCAGGAAACATCTGGCAGTGAGATCTTAGTTGCTATTAAGAAAGCAAAGAAAGGGAAAGCTGCAGGCCCCAACTGGATCCAGAGTGAGCTTTATGCGGTACTGGAGGATGCTATTATTCTAGTTTGGGTGCATTTGTGTAATGCAATATAGTTGGAGGGCTCCCCTATTCCGAACTCTCGGAATGAAGCAGTAATCTCTTTAATATTGAAGCCCAGTAAGCAGGGGAGTGGAATTTATTAAAATATCTACTTGTCCACGGGACAGGTTGCTTCTCAAATCTACTTGTCCTGTAAAGAGATCTACTGGTCCCTTTGGTGCCATGTAGTGTGGCGCCAAATTATGGCAGCAATCTCATTATGTAAGAGCTCTGATAATAGCCTCTCTGATTATGCCAGGGCTACTACCATAGTAGGGCTTGAATACTTGCAGTTTCAATCCCTACTGTAGCAATTTCCTTATTTTTCCACCTTTCTGCAGATCTGCATACTGGGGCTGAAGGAAGCAGTAAGCAATAGTTCCAGCAATAGTTCCAGGGCTGGAATGCCTTGGAGTCTGCAAACCTACTAACCTGCATGTTTTAAAGATTTTCACCAGCTTCTCACTAATATTTTCCCATAATAAGAAAGGTTGGACATTTACTCCGGACAATGGCAGAATTAGAACTTCTTCCAGGGTTGGGAAGAAAGTGTCTGGAGGGAAAATGAACTTGCAAATGCTCAATAGATTTTCACATGAGCAAATCTACACATGCGTATTTACCCATGCTAAAATACAGTTCACAAATATTTTATAGGGGTACGACATATACCATGGGTGCACTTTTGTGACTTTCTTTAAGAATTTGGGGCCACATGTAGGTAGGTAGGTTCAGATTTGCGACCCGCAAATCCGAATGTAGGAAGGTGTCCCTGACACCATCTGTGATTCGCAAGGGCTTCGCAAATGCACACCTCATGAATAATCATGAGGTGGGTCGCAATTTGCGACCCCCTTGCGAATGGCGGCCTCACAGGGATGGTGGCCTGCAGGAGACAGCAGACCACCATGTCTGTGACTGCTTTTCAATAAAGCAGTTTTTTTTTTTTGTAATGCAGCCCGTTTTCCTTAAAGGAAAACGAGATGCATTACAAAAACGAAAAATGAAACGTTTTAGTTTCATTTAAAAATGTTTACAGTGACATTCACAATGGGGAAGGGGTCCCAGAGGGACCCCTTCCCTTTTGTGAAAGTGTTAGCACCCATTTGAAATGGGTGCAAACTGCGATTGGTTTGCACCCGCGTTCGCAAAACAATCCTACATTGCACTGCGAGTCGCAATTAGGAAGGGAACACCCCTTCCTAATTGCGAGTCGCAAACCCGTTTTGAGATTCGGTAACCAGGTTACCGAATCGCAAAACTGGGTTTGTGCATCGCAATGTGCTTTTTGCAGGTCGCAATTCGTGAAAGTCGCTGTTTGCGACATGCAAAAAGCTACCTACATGTGGGTCTTGGTCCCTAATTAGGTCTGGTGTTAACAAAGACATTTTGTTTTTATTAAACTTCTATTTCTCTCTCTTTCGGCTGGCTTTACTGTGAGTGATCGCATTCTTCTCTTCCACAAGGAGCATATTGGCACACAAAGTAGTTTTGTTCAGTGTCAGGAACTACAGTGGCAATCAGTGACGTAACGAAACTGGAGGGTGCCCCTTTGCAAAGAACATGGAGGAGCCCCCTCTCCAAACTCACTCAGGGCAGGTGCTGTGCTGAAGGGGCCCCCTGGAGGGCGGCTGCAGGGCCTTTGTTATGCCACTGGTGGCAACGTGTGCTTTTAGAGTTCAAAAACGTTTTGGGGGGGTTTTGCCAGTGTTTGTTACAATGTTGAGGGCCTGGTAGCTCCCACAACAATAAAGTGTTACAAAAGCCATGTCAAAACAAGACACGCATTGATGAAACTAAAAGACTTATAAAAATATGTCAGATCAGTTGGCTTGGTCAGTGTTTGTTTATTTTCATGCTTCCCATAATCGTGTTGAAAATGGTTACACTGATTTTCCATTAGAAATAATTTTGGGAAATACTAGCATGCATCAAAACATTTTACTAAATGACACTTCATTTGCATCTAATCAGAGAGCATTCTGGGAGCATTATACTTAGCCTCATAGTCTAAACTTTTCAAACATGTGTATACACGTTTTTTTTTTTTTGTACTGGAACCAACGTCAGTAGTGAAGTGTGACCTTAAAACATTTATTTACAGCACTCACCCTAATAATGAAGGTTTTCAAATAATGAACCATAAATACAAGTTCGAACAGCATTATCTTTTGGAAACACATTACCTCAACTGCAGAGAAATTCACTCTCTGTAAACAGGCAGCCAAAGGGTTTGTGCTGCAGAGGGTTGGGCCTACTTGTCCCAAGGACAAAGTAAACATAAAAACTTGTTGCCCTTGACCCCAAACAAGATGTCCCGGGCGTCGGGCGATAGGAATTCCACATCCCTGAGTAAGAATCCCTTACACTGTCAATCTTATCGTCCAATAATGTTACTTAATTGGGACTATAAGGTGTTTACTAGTATCATAGCAGATCGATTGAACAAAGTTGCCGGCCAGTTGATACATCAAGATCAGCAGGGATTCCTGCTGGGCAGGAATATGAGAGGTCTCAATCATGCCTTAATTGGTTCTGTCGACTTGGCCACAACATTAGATACTCCTCTGGCAGTCATAATGGTAGATGCCGCTAAGGCATTTCATCGCGTGAATTGGAAATACCTCATGACGGTTTTGGCTCATTTTGGATTTGGTAAACCCTTAATCAGTGTGTTGGCAAAGATTTATAGTGCACCCTCTGCGAGAATTCTAGTTAATGGTATATTATCCCCGTAAGTTGGGATAGAAAGAGGAATTAGACAAGGCTGCTCTCTCTCCGATCCTATTTGACTTGTATATTGAGCCTTTTGCATAGAGTTTGAGGTTAAACTATCATACAAGACCATTTGTGATTGGTGATTTTTATAGGAAAAAAAACAATCACTCTATATGCTGACAATTTAATGGTATATACCTCTGACGTCTCGTCTGCCATCTCAAACCTCATAAAGGAAGTGACGTGCTTTTCAAAATTAGCTGGTTATGAGGTGAACGATGAAAAAAAACAGATCATGGCACGGAATCAGAATTGTGAAGACCTTTGAAAGGTTACAGAGTTGAGATATTTGGGTATTAGGATAACGCACAACCTAGGAAAGTTAGCTATTAGGAATTTAGAAAAGGTGACCACTGAGATTGCGACTCTTGAAAAAGTGGGGGAACCTGCCACCATATATGGGTGGGTTAATTTGGTTCAGATGTCTATTTTACCAAAAATCCCTTTCCTATACGATAATATCCCATTACATTTTGATATAAAAATCTATTTTAAACCGGAGGGGAAGATCACTTCTTTTATTTGGGATAGTAAAGGTATTCGCTTATGGAAAAAACGGAGGAGGAAGTTGGGAGTTGGAGGATTGGCCCATTCCTGATCTGCAGCTTTATTGTTGGTCATATCAACTAAAAAAAAAAAATAGGATGCTGCTATTGACTCCAGATGACTCACTAAAGAGAAACATGTTTAGAGCAATGCGGATAGGCTACTCCTTGGATGGATTTTCTTATAAATGTGGGGCCCCGAAATTCTTTTAAAAAGTTAGGTTGAAGTACCTACAAGCAGCAGCCACTAGTTGGTATGAGATTAGATCCTTCCTTGGTATTGGCTACTACAGTAAGTTAGCTCCTATTTGGGACTCTAGAGTGTTTATTGGACAGCCTAGCTTTACCATTGAAACAAAGTGGCGTTATTAGATGGGGTCAGCTAGTTGGTGAGGGACAAAGGTTGTCATGGGAGTTCTGGAACAATAGGACAGAGGGGACTATATCCAGATTTAAGATCTTTCAGGTAAATGGGTGGCTTAAGAGTCCGGGGGGTCTGGAGCCAGAACCAGTGCAAATGGAAATTGGACTTGCAGACAATCAGATCTAAAAAAAAAAAATAAAAAAAAAAAAAAAAAAATGAAGTTTCGATGGTATCACCACTTTTTAACAAGAGAAGAGAATTTGATGCAACCACTACATAGGAAATAGAGTGGATACTTGCCAGAGGAGGAGTTGGAGCAGTTATGGCAAGTATCTTTTGATGCTTTACATTCAGTGGTTAAACCAACTGAATTAAGAAGGAACCACCTTTTTACCCTCCATAGAGAATAATGGACCCCCTCGAAACTGGCAAAGGTAAGAAGCAGCTCAATACCCAAGTGTAAACGGTGCGACTGTCCGGAAGCAGATGATGTTCATATGTTTGCCTCTTGTCCGAAACTAGAGGGATTCTGGTCGGCGGTGGGTAAGACAGTCTCGGACTCTCTGGGTTTGTCAGTTGAGGGGAGTCCCTGCTTAATTAGATTTGTGATACTGTCTTTGGACATTCTCTCTCTCTCTCTATGTATATCAGAGAGGGCTGGTGTATTAGTTTGTGTTACTTGCAAGAAGGGAAATTTGCATTAGTTGGATTCAAACCTTCCCTCTGAATTGGCAAGAATGGAGGTGATCTGTTCTTTTCTTCAGTGAAGTAGATAAAAGAGAGGCAGGGAGGATTGGGAATGGGATTTGGAACCTTCAAAAGCTTTATGGTGTTTTCTGCCCGATGATTACTTGCCTTGGTTCGGCTAGGCTGGGAGTCCATCTTACCCTATGGCCTAAAGGGATGTTCCCGTGAGCTCATGTGGCTGGTGGTATTCCAATAATAACAGTGTATGAGGACAAAAAATAAAATAAAAATAAATTATAATATAAGGAGTTACCCAGCTACACGATGGCGTCACAGAAACTAGGGATGTTTGGTATCAAACATCTCGTAATAATAAACTTTCATTAATTCCAGTGATGGATTTAATAATACATGCACCCAGAGGGCATCTTGGAGGTGCCCCTTGAAAACCTACCCTCTCTACCCGTGTGCTGGCTGACTAATTCTAACTAGCCTGCCACCACCAGACACATTTCTGACCCCCAGGGGTGACCGCCTTTGCTCTCCGGCGGACAGAAACAAAGCCTGCGAAGGCAGGAGTGTTAGTGCAGTCCTCCCATCAGAATGACTAGCGAATCTGCATTCCAAGGGAGGGGCATCAAAGAAGCACACTGCCCTTAATATGAAGACCTCGCTTCCCTCAAATGAGGGGATGCAGACCACCTGCCCCAGGGAGCATTTGGCACCTGTAAAGGAAGGAAAATTAGTAGTCAGAGTGTGGTGTCAACCTGTCCGGTCAGTCCCACCTCAGATGTGGACACAACTTTTGAAAGTCTACCATCTTGATGTTGGCAGAACTAGGAACTCTGGGCTAAGGTTATGACCACTTCCCAGAGGAAGTGGTCATATAGGGAGGTGTAGTGACCTCAGGGGTAAGTAGCCTATTGGCTACTATGCTACACTTCCTGAAATACCCCTAAATTCATTATTTAGGGGAGCCCCTGGCACCAGGAAATCAGGTCCCGCTGACCTGAAGGACACTCCAGAGATGCAGAAGCGAGAACTGAAGACCAGTGGCAGACTCACACCAACCCTGCCAGCCTTCCTGCTAACTTCAACAATCGTGCCAAAGCTGCCTCATCCTCAGGCTACTTCAGCTTCCAAAAGCCCAGGAAAACTGCCAAACTTCACCCCAGTACAATGGAATACCTGTGGAGTAGCAGAGCCGTTCCCCTGCATCCTTGCAGGCACCCAAGAACCACTAAAGAGGACTCCGTACCACTAAAACCCACTGCCGGAAGGCACCACAGCACCTGAGCCTCCCAGCCCGTGGTGAAGTGGGCCAATGGTACCAATGTAGCCCCCAGCCTCTTCAGAGATAGTCCATTGTGAGTTTACCCACTGTGACCTTCACACCGATGCCTGCAGCCTCTTTGTGCAGGCCCCTCTCAACGATGACGGCGACCAGACAGGTCCACTGCACCTCTGCACCCAGATGCCCCAGACAAAGGAGAAGAGGACTACTGGTGTCTCTGCGTCCTGCAGGCTTGAGACTTGAGACTTGAACCTACTTGTTGGTTCAACTCTACTGGTGTGCCAGTCCATGCCTGCAGCTGGTTTCTGTGGGCCCCCTCCACCGCAACTGCCACCGGTGCCAGACACACGACGGTCCAAGAACCCTCAGCACCCGAACCGAGGAGATGAGGACCATTGGTGTCCCTACATCCCTGGCCATTGCAAGACCTGAGGCCACTTTGTGGATCATCCTAACTCGACACCCAATCCTAACATGCAGCCTCTTTCCATCTTGACCGACCCCTATTGACTAACATTGGGTAACCAGCGACATACTACACATTTGCACCACGGCGCCCCAGTGCCGCCCGGTGTGACCCACTGGTGTGGTCCTGGCCCTTGCAGGAGTGTCCAGGAGACTGGGCACGCAACTCGCTGTACTCTACCCGTTTTTCGTATTTGTTGGTCCTCAATATGATACCTTTGCAGATTTCAAGAATTGCACTGTTTTAACTTTTCAAACCTGTAAAGATTTGTGTAAAATATACTCACCTGATCACATTTATTCTGATGGCAAAACATATATAAAGATACTTGTTATTTTTGTAAAGTGGTGTGGATCTCCTTATTGAGTCATGTGCCATTTACTGGCGGTGTGTGTTATGGCAGATGGGTAACACTCCACTCTGATAAGCCTGAGGCTCCTCGACCACACTACCCTCTAAAAGAGCACCTTGGGATTGCTAGAGCAAGCCCTGTTCACTAATAAGAGAACCTTTGAGAGCACGCTAGATCTCATTTTGACATACCATATAAAGAGCCAGCTTCCTACAGTATTGTACAATGTAAATTGCAAATGTACTTTTAAATGTTATCAAATCCTTTACTGACCGTTTCATGCCTGGGTCAGGTTCAAATACCTTGATTTTGTTCATGCCCAATTTGCAGACATTACAATTTTGACAGGTATATAAAAATAAAAAATAAAAACAGCTGATTTGTTTAAGAAGGTATTCTGAGTTGTTCTGTTGTCAATGAATTCTGACCTGCATAGGAGTCTATGTAGGTTTTTTTGCACAGCAAAAGTCCATACGAGGGTAATTCTGAATTCTGTGATTAATCAATGGATCGTTTGTCAGTAGGTGCTAATTTTTATTTCAGGATCTTTCTGAGCATGTTGTATACATTATGAAAGTCTGTTATGAAATTAATAATGTCTTGGGACTGCTCGGACCTGGATTGTGGGGTTTGTAACAAAATCAGATGTGGCGTTTGGTCAGTTTTTCCAGCAGTTGTTTCAAGATGCTTTCTGTCATATTCTCTAGATTTCCAGTCTTTATCAAATCTTCAGATGCGGATTTGTATGTTGCTCTTTCACTGCAGATATATTTTCATGTGTAATAGTTTGCCTTTTGGGATATTCTTGAGTGGGTGGATGACAGCTCTCGAAGTTAAATTTGCTGCTGTGGTTTTTCTACAAAGTTCAGTCTTGATTTGATTATTCTTAAAGTGAATAGTGATGTCTAGGAGATCAACTTCTTTAGTGGATACAGCGGATGTGGATGTGATGTTATTTACTTTTTTTTTTTTAGAAGGTTTTTAAGGTTGGTTCAGGAACTTGACATGTACAGAGTAAATCTATATATCTACCGTAGAAGACTATGTGAGGGGGTATATTCTGCAATTTGCTCATCCCAGAGCCAGAATCTCTCAACTACTCCCATAAGAATACTTGAGTGGGGTGGCAAAATTATTGCCCGCTTTGCAGTCTTTTGTATTTGCTCATAATATTCGCCATTAAAACTGGATACATTGTTGGACGGAGAAAAAAATATAGCATTTTAATGAGCATGCTGTTAAATTCCACAAAGTTTGCAGATTTATGGCCCAATATAAGACCATTACAGATTGAGACTTGAAATTAGCATTTTTTGCTAGTCATACTCTGTAATGTACAACATTGTTTGAGACACTTTTAGTGATTCCCAAGTGGGTCGCGAAGGACCTGCCTCACTAATATTCGTGAAGCAGTTCGCAATTTGCCACCCATTTGGGAATGGCTGCACTCACAGGGATGCTGGCTTACTGAGTCAGCAGACCACCATGTCTGTGACTGCTTTTTCAATAAAGCAGTTTTGTTATGTAAATGTAGCCAGTTTAAGGAAAATGGGGTGCATTTCAAAAATAAAAATGAAGTTTTCTTTTCATTTTTGCCAGAGTAGGCAGTGGTCTGTCGGACAACTGTCTACTCTGAAAAAAATTTTTTGCTACCATTCACAAAGGGGAAGGGGTACCCAAGTGACCCTTCCCGTTTGTGAATAGATTAACACCAATTTGAAATTTAGGTTAACTGCAATTGTTTTGCGACCCCATCCACAGTCACAAAACAATCTTACATGGGCCTGCGAGTTGCAATTAGGAATGTACGCCCTTGGAACACCCCTTCCTAATTGCAAGTCGTAATCCCCATTATGTCAGTCAGTAACAGGATACCGATTCGTGAAATAGTGATGGTACATTATACAAGGCCATTTTGTGTTTGCAAGTGACAAAATTCGCCTTTTGCGACTGCAAAATTGCTTTGTACATCGGGCCCTTAGTTCCCAGAGCCTTACATACTACATTAATTCTGGCTGAAGTGTAGAGTATCCCTACATCAATGGTGGTTAGTATGTAATTTGGTTCCCCATGTGATATCACAAAATTCGCATAGAATATCCTTGATGTTTTGTATTCAGGATGGGAGATCCGTCATAAGAGGTTGTACATGATTTAGATTATGGTCTATAAATTCTCCTAAACAGGAACACACTGTATTAATTCCTGCAATAATTGGACGTCCTGGTGGTGGAAATCCTTTTTCATGTATCTTTGGGAGTAGGTAAGAGAAATTTTAGGATATTCAATGTAGACATGACTTCTGTAGTCCCATGTCAGAGGGGTATGGGAGTACTATTATTCAAGTTTAGCCTGAAGCTGTTTCTGTATGTTCTTTGTGGGACTGCTAGTCAGTTTTGCGTAGTAACTGATAGTAGCCAAATGCTTAGTTTATAAAGGTATCCATGTGTAAGAGTACTATATTTCCCCTCATCAGCTTCTATGATGACAGCTTTATTGTTTTGTAATCTCTGTAAAGCAGACCTTTGAGAAGTAAGATTTTTGGGTACGAATCTGTTTTTTTGTACCCAGTATGTTTGTTTATTCAAATCCATTGAAACAGATGTGTGGAATAGGTCAATATTATTTTGCAGGTGCCAGTTGGGAGGTAAAAGTAGATCTTTTCTGAATAGTAGTGGAAAGGATTTGGCTTGTGCCTATTTCAATTACTTGTACTAAGTCCAAGAGTGTGGAAGTTGTGTCCACAGAGAGTTGAGGAAGTTTTTATCTTCTACATCCTGTAATGAGAACACACTGTGTTGAAGAAGTTTAGTTGTGGTTTGAGGTAATTCTTCAGTGAAAAGGAAAAAAAGCTTGAGCTTCAGAGTAAATTTGAACAAGTCTATTTTGGTTCTAAAGTCATTTCACAAGGTTGTTGGGCAAAATGATAATCCATGGTTTAGTACCTTCACTGGATGATTTTGCATCGCAGTATTTCAAAGATTGGTGGTTAATTTGCGACTGTTCTTTCTTTTCCGAGGATGTTCACAGTCATCTATTTGGTTAACAAGCCTTGAGAAATCATAGAAATGCTACCAGACCTGCAGGTCGAGTAACTTGAATAAACTACTCGAACTAACTGTAATGTACTTGACCAGTACACTGGTGTCAAATTGTGTGATCCTAGGCCAATATTTCAGTTGACAGAAACGCCTTTTTCTTCATTCTCACATGAGTGCACCTTCAAATATCTGAGTTCAGCATCTCTGCTGCACAAAAAAACCCTCTCCTGTTTGAGTAAATAGAAAAACGTTTTCTCCATGTATAATAAGAATCTAGCCAACATAAAGGGGACACGATCCGTGACATGCCTCTTAGTGTACTAATTGCTACCAGGGCAGGAGTGTTTTTCAGTTTATGTTTATACACTCACTTTTAATAAATATATTTGTAAATGACAGTGTTACCACATCATGCTTTACTGACAGTAAATTTCCAAGAAATGTCTACAAACCTACCCACAAACTTGCAGCTTTATTGATAAAACTATATAGTGAATTAACAATAATCTGTGAAAATGTGGTTTCAGAAAACATATTTATCCTTTGTACATCACCAAGTTAAATGTTCTGATTTGTTTTCATCCTATTAAAATTTATTTTTCATCAAAAAGAAGCACAAAAAAATGGGCTTCACAACTACTGATATATATTTTGAAATGTTTACCCCAGTTAAATGTTGTGTGTTAGGAAAAATCCAACACTCTACAGCCTTTCATTTCACACTATGTATAGCAGGTCAGACAGTTCACCTTCCAAAATGGTGGAACTCTGCAATCAGAAAGAAAATCTAATTGTAAGAAGACAAACTGACTTTTGACCATCATCTCTGAACATGGAACAAATGTGATCAGAACAAGATTTAAAAGGCATCTTTATTGCTCCTTCATTTTCTGACTGAAAAAAACATCCGTTCTTTGTCAACTGCCAGAAGGGATGAGTAGGTCCTAAAAATAAAAGCTTGACTTGCTAAAATATGACTCATAGCAAGTGGGCGTGTAGATTTTTCAAGGTCTGTTTAAGGATTGCATAATTGTTTGTAGTAACTTCTCAAAATTTTGTGACCTTATAACTTGATTATTTAGTCATTTTTACACATAATAAAACGGTCTGCGCAAAGGTTTCACCTCAGTAGTGCAAATTTAACACCCGAATTAACATACAATTAAGCAACAAAAAGGTGACCAATCAACTTTGTAAAGAGCATTTCACTGCAATGCAACACGTGCTTCAGCGTTTTCAGTTAACTTTTGATCCATGTGAAGGAGAAACACACATTTTTGTTAATCCGTCATCTGCTGCATAATCTGCAGAGTTTATCAGGCAAAATTGGGAAACTCAATTATGCGCAACACGCTGCAGCCTCACAATCACAATTACAGTGGCCTTTCCTATAGAATAAACCTCTGTTTCACTTATTGTGGCGCCTACTCAAGTAGCTTTGCTGCCTGAAGCCTACCGTGAACCCTGCAAGGCCTGCCCTGTTGATCGAGTCCTGTTCTAGGTCCTGAACTCAGGTCTGCCAGAGTGCCTCCAAGGGCAAGTTGGCTGGCCTCCTGATCAGTGCCTAAAGGACATAAAAAGCTCTAATCATGGTTGAACCCACTTGGACCCAGTCTGAGTAAGTCCCAACCCTCCGAGGAATGCCCCCGCCTCTCCAATCCTGGACCCCCTGGAAGTGGTGGTAAAGTGCCCATATAGGCAAAATCCAGAACTTGGGGTGTAGAAAAACTGACTTAAAAACTTCTGAGAACTTGGAGGAGACTGGGATCAACCTGCTCATCTATCAGCCCAAGGTGCATCGTGGGTCATCCTGACTGTGTGCAAGCTCCCACTACATTTTTCCACTCAGCAGCAAATCCCGTTCAGCTGTCCTTTGCAGAAAGGGTATCCAGCCTCGTCCCACTGGAGAGTTTCAAAACCTGAAAAAGTGACCAAGTCCGACCATGAAAATCTTCAGCACTTCTTTGTCCAGCAGCTCCCCAATGACAATGCCTCTTCATTGGACACTGCCTGCAGCTTTCCTCTGCTGAAATTCTACCTTCTCAAAACACCTTCTGAAAACTTCTTTTAAGTCCAAAAGGTAAGCACTGACTGGGCCCAATCCACTTCTTGTATCCAAAACATGCTCCTTTAAGTCGGCCATATTTTTGGACTAGATGTCTGAGGTGGACGCTTTGATCTTTTAGGCAGTAGTTTTTACCTTAAACTTTAAAAATGCATATCTTTGTTATTCTAATTGATTTGTCATTTTGGTGTCAATTTATTAAAATGTACTCTATTCTAAATTCGTGAGATTTTTGTGTTTTCACTTTATTATGGTTTGTGTGCTGCATAAATACTTTACACCCTGACTGCTTTAGTGACGCGCTAATAGAGGGTTAAGAACATCAGCACTCTAATCTTGCTCCTCATTTGTTCAGGGCGTGCATCTGTCACACCTCTTGCTTAGTTTAACCCACCCCCAAGAGCACTGACCAAGTACTATATAAATACACTGGTCACCATTTTAACATTTGTTCAGGAACAACTTTTCTCTTTCATCTGGAGCACTTGAGACAAGTGCTTGTGGTTTACCAAGCTCTACTGTAAACAGGGCTGTAAATCTTGTTATCTGATCACAGTTGCTATCCATTTGAAAACCAAGGTCAATCTTCAAACGCTGTTTTCTGTCCCCGTGTTGCTTGTTACCCGTTGCTCTCCGCCTTAATAATCCTGTCAAAAGACACCACTAGTAGGAAATGGTTCAGCAGCTCCTAAGCAAGGTGCCTTCATTGATTCGTGCTGGATTTGCCTTATCTAGCACCTTTGGGTGCAGACTGTCAATGTGCTCGAGGTGGAAGCCTTGTTTAAATCCCCACTATCCGTAGCTCTGGTACCTGTGCTTACGCCTCAGCTACAGGTCACCTAAGATGCCGATTGTAGCATTGTGCTTGCTGGAGTGTTTCCAGGAGGCCTAGACGATTCCCCAAAAACCCCAAGACCTATCCTAGCTGGATTCTGAGATAAGAAGACTGCTGGCGCACCTCCACCTGCATCTCTGGTGGAGAACGATTTAAGGTGCTTGAAGAATGGCATATTACTTAAAATACCCCCAATTTCTCCTTACACACTCAGTTTTTCACTAACTTCTGCATTTTGTAACAAGAAGCCTTCCTCGGTCACATGTGTCCATTGGTGTGCTTTGTTCCAGTGCCCTCTCTCTTTGGGGAGAAACTAAATGTCTGTTTTCTACAAGCGCATGAATGTTGCCGACAGTTGGCGGTGGCACAAGTTGTGCTGAGTGGGCATGGAGAGCAATCAGCATTGGAGAAGGCAGGGCCCCCGCTATATTATGTCAATGTATCAATATAACATTTGAGTGTGTGTAAGAAATTAATATATGAAGACTAAATCGCAACACTGTTGTATTGTCCTACAAGGCCACCTGTGCTTCTGGCAACATAAGGCACGGAATCAAAACATTTAATATTTCCTGCAAGTTTAAAAGACTTAAAAGATTGCACACTCCAAAAGTTACTCTTGCATGTGGTTTAATACATTTCATTTACCTAATCATACGGTGTATTTCATTTATTGTTCATGTTGCTGTAATTTGGTAATAAACACTTAAAGTGTTTATTTCTCTGTAATGTTTTTATTTTGCATCATGACTAAAACTAGTAGAGTTCAGGACTGTAGTTCATGTGAACACCCTAACACCTGTGAATAACCTGTAATTTACATCTTGATGTCGTGGGTGTGAATTACAGGTTTCAAAATCATTGAAAATTGTTAAATAAAATGCACACCATGTAATAAGCAAGTATGTGCTCCATCTTTGTAACGTTGCTGGGCGTCGCCTGACCGGTGTGATTTGAAGGAATCGGCATGAAATGTGCAATAATTTGCTGTGCTGTAGGCAGAAGTAATCTGTGAGCTCATTTGCTGGTGGTCTGTGAATAACCAAGTCTGAGGCACTGTGGCTAATACACTCAGCCATTTTGAGCCACAAGACCCATTAGCCACATGTATGAATGCGGTTACTTTCCTCTTGTTGTTTGTGGTAATTTTACTTAACTGAGAATTTGTACGTTTTTTTCCCTTCACTAAACAGTGTTGTCAGATATGCTTGCGCCCAGTCTCCTATCCTTTAAGTCACAAGCCTCCTTCATTGCAGATGACTACTGCTTGCTGCACACATCTTTTATGTGTGTCTATTCCCCAGTGTAGTCTTTCTTAGATCATTATGCACAGCCTCTTGATATAGGTCACATAACCAATAATCTGGCACTCTTGTAGCTCGCCTCAGGCCAGGCTTCAAGAGGCATGGGGTTTGTCCCCCTCTTTCCCCCTTCCAAGGAAGGTTAATGTGAACGAACAGTACGGGAAGCAGTGTTAGAAGCTTATTGTTAGGTAGGGTAGGAGGCTTGTATTGTGGAGACACACACAGGTGGCTGGTGTGAAAAGCTTGCTGAGGGACAGTGGGAGAAGTTTACATTAAATAAAAAAAAAAAAAAACCTCACTTTAGTGGTCACTGTGAGCAGCATTCCATTGTGAGGCACCCTCCAATGTGCACTGTGGAAACCGAACGCAGTGAGTAGATCTCAATGTTGAGTGCAGGGTGGAACTTGCATAGTGATACTTCCCTTACTGAACTTGTTATGAGAAGCCATCACTGATAGGTAGTGCGACACTCGTCTTACGAGATCCCCTTACTGACAGGCAGAAGCTTACCTTGTTAGAATCAACTATGGGTGGTATGCAAAGCTTGTGTTGTGACAACCCCTTACTGGTTAGCAATGCGAAGCTTTCAAAGACTGGCAGTAGGAGAAGCTTTCATTATTGGTGCCCCTCATTCAGATGGGCTGTGGAATGAGCTTGCTTTGCAAGACGCTCTCAATGCTAAGCAGTGTAATGTTGCCAGGCCTGCGCCAGTGATTACGAATTGAGGTGTTCTGCGTAAAGGGATACACCCTCATAGTGTGGTTTTGACCAGACTATGCCAGTGATGCTCTGAGGGACAAGATCACCTACTTCCCTGCATACATCTTTGTCATGTTTAGTGTGGTCCGGCCATGACAAACTGAGGTGCTCTAATGCTCTCATGAGGGCAGAAGGGTCCACTCTGTTATGAGTGGCAGTCTAGTCAATGACAGACACAGTAGACAAAGCAAACTGGGGCCATAATATAGAAGGTGCCCAGGGGGCACAAGGGGCACGTGGACCCTGGGGCACTTTGTTATTACACAAAGGGCTGCAGATGCTTGTGCAACCCTTTCTGTAATACAGATAGCACTGGCGCCCATACAGCACCAGCACCATCACAAGAGGCTGTTCCCATTTTTTAAGGGGGGGCGTGGCCTCATGCAAATGAGGGCAACCCTTTGCCTCTGTGCTGGGGGTGCAACCAGAGAAAGTGCACTCTAAGTGTAATAGGGCCCCTGATGTACCCTAAGGTATGCCATCCTCCTCACCATCCATTCCACAGCCTGCTCCTGTCTGCAGTCTGTCGTAGGCCAGGCCATGCTGGTGATGATGAACACAAGTGTTATGACAAAGACAGCAGACATGGAGTGGGCCGAGAGTTCCATCCTTCATCAGATGCAAGACCACGTCAGTAATGACAAATGCAGCAATGTCAAATTAGCAGTTCCTGACCGGTTACTTTCATATTACCCTAGTTCATGACTGGAGTTGGGTTTGTTTTTTTAACCTATATTCGTCTTGCAGATGCCTCAATAAATTAAATTAGTGAGATTTCTGATATGAGAGGTAAGAGGTTTGTGCCAAACTTGCTCATATCAAGAAATTCTAGTTACAAAAAGCTCCCCTGACTGCTTTCCACTTAAAACCTAATCATCTAAATCAGCTTCAGGACACTTCTCACTGAACACTCCTCGCATATTTGGACATCTTTTGAATAGAGACCACGTCTGTCCAGCTACATCCTGCAGGTGCTGGATTGCTGCTGCAACTGCAGCTGACCTGTCTGAAATCTACAGGTAACACTTTCAAATCTCGATTTGGTCTTTCATCTTTGAAGGTTAACAAATAGGTAGTATTGAGCTGGATTACAGCGCCACCAGTTCTCTCAACGTCTAGCGACCGGTTAGAGTGCTAACCATGTTTTTTTTAGGAGTACTGTTGATATTTCTAGAGTCTCTGACCTGCTCACAACTCCTATAGTTGTCCGACTTTTGTACGGTAAAGTACACGCGAGGGTCATGTTATGTTTACTTTTGAGTACGCCAGTGAGTTGAATGGCAGGCGAGGATTACAACTGACAGTCAGTTGTTGAAGGAATCCGAGCCGGCAGGTCGCTGCTGGTCATGGGTGGTCTACTTTCAAAATAAAGCCAGTTCTTCTACTCACTTCGCCTCCAGATCTTCATTATCACAAATTGGATACGAGGATGGGATTTTCTTTTATCGCCCACTGATTCCCTTCTTAGCACTTCATTTTCTCCATCCTTCCTGAATCATGTATGACGTTGCTCATCAAGATAATTAGCTTCATCAATCACGAGTGTTGTCTCCAGCTAGGATGAGAATCAGCAGTGTTTACAGCAGATTTTGGTGCTATTTGGTAGGTAGATTTTGTCTCTTTACTCATGCCGCACCAGCGACTGACTCTTTCCACGCAAGTCATTGTGGATACAGCACATCTGCCCTACGCGACGACACTGCAATTGGTTCCTTGGATATGCTTGGTTTCCAGAGCAAGTTGAGCTGGTTTCCCTACGCCACGCCGTGCATGTGATGTAACACGTAGCAGGCTGAACCTCATTTTATGAGCATTCATACCGCGATCTCTGCTGGATGCCCCTATTTTGTTTTAAAATCAGTGATATAAACGCTGGATCTCTCTCTAACGAATGTTATGTTTGTTCATTACAATGTCTGCCGCACAGGATGAATAAGACCGGTCAAAACAATTTTTTTTTTTTTTTATTTATTTTTTAACAATACAATCCGTTTATTTCACTTAAACATGCGAACAACTATTACACTCTACAATATACTTTTTCACTGGTATTGTGCTTTGTGTGGCCAACACATTAAATTCGACATACTTTATTGCCAATTATGACCACCAACACACAACAAATTACACAGCCTCCCCCTTTTTTGGCACAGCCTGGGAAACCAGTCATGAAGTAGACACACCGGTTTTGCTTATTTGAAAACCACTTAGTGGTTATTGATGCAGGCAGTTATACCCGGAGCGCAAGTTTGCACTTTTATTTGGTAGTTTAGGTCAAGCGGCTCAACAGATAATTGACAATTTATCATCCGTTACAGAACCTTGCAGTCAATCAGGAGAGGACTAGTGGAACATATAGGTAGAGGCAGTCAAAAGATTATGCAAACAGTTCGTACAAGAATCCAAAGTTAAGCTTGAGAGACAATTTTATAAAACCCAAACAACTTACAGAGGAGGGGGTAGAAGAACATGTTTCAGCTCTCAGAATTTTGGCAGACACATGTGAATTTGGTCTGAACTTGGACACATACATTCGTGATCAATTCATTTTCAATTGTGCTTCAAGAAAAATTCAAGAACTCAGCTGTAGCAACCCCACTCATACAGACGTCTTAGATTTGGCCAAAAGTATAGAGAAATCTTTAATATCATTTAAAGTTGTGAATCCTGAAGCCACAGTTAATTTAGCTGCAGCATCCACATCCATACAAGAATATGACTATGTGTGGTAAACACAAAAAGAAAGCAGCAGACAGTAACTCACAGACAACTCCAGCAAGTTGTTTTAGATGTGGTTCTAAATCATTTGAGCAACGTTTCTGGTTGTCCTGCAGTAGGCAAACAATGTCTTGCTTGCAAAGTTGAGCAGTAATACTCCTGGTCGCATTTCCAATGTAGATCTGAAAGTAAATTCTTTTTCCGAGTCCACAGAGAACATAGTTGTACCTGCTGAATGTGATATTGTTGGTACAAAGGTGAAAGGTCCTACTTGTGAATCCTTGATTGACAACATTTCGTTACAGGTTATGGCAGAATCTGGCTCTCCGAACACCATCTTTCGAGAGACCACTTTCTATGATAAAAGGGGTAACATCAAATCATTGTCTCCAACTGATATTTGCCCCAAAGCTTTTGGACAGAAGGGCACAGACATGTTGGGGTATTTTTTAGCTAAAGTGCAAAGTATGGTGGGGTAAACAGACACCAAAGTGTATGTTGCCATTAAAGGTTAGGACATCATTGGGTGGCAAGATCTTGCACAAATGGGACTGTATCCTATACCTGGGTCTCAAACTCCTGTAGTCAATGGGGTAATGCCAGTGAACCTGATTTGTGGTCTAGAAGAACCTATTGAGTCCATTCTATTAAAAAACAAGGAAGGGTTCCAGGATAAAGTAAAGACTGTGAAAAGGCCTTGTCCATCACATTTAATCAAAAGCACATGCTCAACCTTTGTTTCACAATGTAAGACAAGTCCCGCTGAATGTCAGGTAGGTACTCAAGAATGTTCTATGCTTTTTGTGCATACAAGTCTTCGAGGACTTATTGAGTACTCTCAAGGGATAGCTCGGATAGCTGTTGCAAATAAGATTTGCGCACTTTGAATGCTAACCTTCTAGTAAATACAGGAAATGTTGGCTAACCTAAATAAGGCAAAATAGTTTTCAATAATTGATTTGAGGGGAGTTTACCATTAGGTTGCACTGCATAAGGAATTTCAAGAACCGCTGGCTACCTGTTAGGTTGTCAGCAGCATCTTCCAAAAATTGATGGATGTTGTTTTTGCTGACATCAAATGGTACAAGCCTACCAAGACGACATTTTGGTATTTGTGGAGTCTTTGGAAGAGCATAATCTCACACTTATAAGGGTATTATTTATTCTAAGGGATAGAGGCATGACTGTTAGGAAAGAAATTCAAATTAGCCATCAGGGAGTTAGAATATCCAGGGCATACTAGATCTTAAGCAGGGATCAAACCAAAGTTACTGATAAAGGCCATAAAGGAAGCAGGCGTTCCTGGTGATTGCGACGCTTTACATTCCTTTTTGGGCCTTGCAGAGTATTATGCTCGATTTGTACCTAGATATGTGGTAGCAGCGGAACCTCTAAGATCTCTTCTAAGGAAAGGTCAGAAGTTCATTTGGATTGAAGTGATGCAGCATGTTTTTGAATAAGTAAAGGATGTGATTGTTGAAACAATCTCTTTTTGCATTCAGGGAAGATTGCACTTCTGTGCTTATGGGTTGATGCTTGTTTCTGTGGTTTAGGGGCTGTTTTAAGTCACAAAGTGGGTGGCAAAGAACAAACTGTTGCATTTGTGTACAGGTCTCAAGAATTTTGAAGTACAGTACTATAGAAGGTGAGGTCTTGCCGTGCATCTGGGAGGTCCAGAAATTTAAGATGCATCATCTTTGGGACAGAAGGTTCAAGTTACAAAACTGAACACAAATCCTTAGTTGATATTTTTAACCCGTTCTGGGCCCAGAACGTAATGGTTACGTCCTGGTCACAGAGCCCAGATGGAGCGCTAGTGCTCCCTCTGTGGGGTTCCCCCCCCCAAGTGAGGGATGGAAGGGGAAGCCCTTCCCCTTCCACCCGACCCCCCCCCCCAAACCCCCCCCCGTGACGTCAGCGCGCAAGCTGATTAGTCACAGGGTCGCCCCCAGCGCAATTGAAACAGAAATGCTCCGCATTTCTCTTTCAATCCTGTGGGGGAGGCCCGGAGAGGCTTCAAAGGGAAGGAAATGTATTTCCTTCCCTTTGAAGTCTCTCCCAGGGTTTCAAAAGCCAGATTGCTTGCAATCCGGCTTTTGACACCCCACTAGACACCAGGGATTTTTTTTTTTTTTATATGGACATAAGGGAGCGACCCCTTGGGCAAGGGTCGCTCCCAGGGGGGGCATTTTTTTGGGAAGGCCTTTTCTGCGCACCATGGATCATTTTTTTCCTTTTTTTTTTAGGTGGGGAGCGACCCCTTAGGCAAGGGTTGCTCCCCTAGGGGGGAAATTATATTTAGGCCATTTCTGCCCCCCTTGGGGGCAGATTGGCCTATTTTGATGAGGCCAATCGGCCCCCAAGGGGGGCAGAAACCACTAGACACCAGGGCGTTTTTTTTTTTACGCGACTTTCACGCAAGGTGAGCGACCCCTTAGGCAGGGGTCGCTCCCTGTGGGGGGGGGGGGGGAGGCAGTAATTATTTTAGGCCATTTCTGCCCCCCTGGGGGGTAGATCACCCTATTTTGATTAGGGTGATCTGCCCCCAAGGGCCACTAGGCACCAGGGATTTTTTTGTTTTACAGATGGGGAGCGACCCCTTGGACAAGGGTCGCTCCCCTGGAGGGGCAAATTGTATTTAGGCCATTTCACCTATTGGTATTAGGCCGATCTGCCCCCAGGGGGGGCAGAAACCTCTAGGTGCCAGGGCAAATTGTTTTTTTGTGTTGGTTTGTTTTTTTAGAGATGGGGAGCGACCCATTAGGCAAGGGCCGCTCCCCTGGGGGGGAAATTGTATTTAGACCATTTCTGCCCCCCCTTGGGGGCAGATTGGCCGATTTTAGGTCAATCTGTCCCCAAGGGGGCAGAAACCAGTAGACACCGCAGATTTTTTTTTGGGCGCCAATGTCACGCAGGGGGAGCGACCCCGTAGGCAAGTTTTCAAAAATGTGCTGGTTTGCTAGGTTTCCCTAGGTTCCGGCTGAGCTAGAGGCCAAAATCTACAGGTAGGCACTTTGCAAAAAACACCTCTGTTTTCTTTAAAAAAAAAATGTGATGTGTCCACGTTGTGTTTTGGGGCATTTCCTGTCGCGGGCGCTAGGCCTACCCACACAAGTGAGGTATCATTTTTATCGGGAGACTTGGGGGAACATAGATTAGCAAAACAAGTGTTATTGCCCCTTGTCTTTCTCTACATTTTTTCCTTCCAAATATAAGAGTGTGTAAAAAAAAGACGTCTATTTGAGAAATGCCCTGTAATTCACATGCTAGTATGGTCACCCCGGAATTCAGAGATGTGCAAATAACCACTGCTCCTCAACACCTTATCTTGTGCCCTTTTTGGAAATGCAAAGGTTTTCTTGATAGCTATTTTTCACTTTTTATATTTCAGCAAATGAATTGCTGTATACCCGGTATAGAATGAAAATGCACTGCAGGGTGCAGCGCATTTATTGGCTCTGGGTACCTAGGGTCTTGATGAACCTACAAGCCCTATATATCCCCACAACCATAGGAGTCCAGCAGACGTAACGGTATATTGCTTGCGAAAATCTGACATTGCAGGAAAAAGTTAGAGTAAAACGTAGAGAAAAATGGATGGTTTTTTTCACCTCAATTTCAATATTTTTCTTTTTCAGTTGTTATTTTCTTTAGGAAACCCTTGTAGGATCTACACAAATTACCCCTAGCTGAATTCAGAATTTTGTCTACTTTTCAGAAATTTTTAGGTTTCTGGGATCCAGCATTGGTTTCATGCCCATTTCTGTCACTGACTGGAAGGAGGCTGAAAGCACCAAAACATCGTAAAAATGGGGTATGTCCCAGTAAAATGCCCAAATTGTGTTGCAAAATTGGGTTTTCTGATTCAAGTCTGCCTGTTCCTGAAAGCTGGACAGCTGGTGATTTTAGCACCGCAAACCCTTTGTTGATGACATTTTCAGGGAAAAAACCACAAGCCTTCTTCTGCAGCCCCTTTTTCCCCCTTAAAAAAAATAAAAATAAAAATGAAATTTTCACTGTTATTTGGCTAATTTCTTGGCCTCCTTCTGGGGAACCCACAAAGTCTGGGTACCTCTAGAATCCCTAGGATGTTGGAAAAAAAGGACTCAAATGTGGCGTGGGTAGCTTATGTGAACAAAAAGTTATGAGGGCCTAAGCGCGAACTGCCCCAAATAGCTAAAAAAAAAAAGTCTTGGCACAGGAGGGGGAAAAGGCCTGGCAGCGAAGGGGTTAAAGAAGGCATTCACAGAAACATCTCTGCAAGGTTAACTCAATTGGTGTCAAAATTGCATCAGTATACATTTGGAGTCAGTCCTTTGGCAGACGGAACAAACTTCTGAGGTGATTGTCTGTCTCGGATACCGCTAACAGATAGTCATGATGATGTTTCAGGTATTAACAAGATTACATCTGTTGCTGTAGTTGATGCTATACAAGAATGTGACTTCCCAATAAGTGTGGATGATTGACTGGATGTTTGTCACCAAGATGAAACTCAGGCAAGTAGGAGAGTATATAACAAAAGGTTGGTCAGAGGTCAGATGTTTAAAAACATATGCCCAAGTTTCAAGCAACATTTCAGCAGTTAATGGTCTAGTTTTTAATAGGAGCTCTACCTACATGTTCCTCCTGTCAAAATACGCAATTTCATTATTTCTAAAGCTCATTAAGGACATTTTGGTGTAACCAAAGCTTGCATGTGTATCAAGCAGCATTATTGGCAACCTGCATTAGATGCTCAGGTTAAACACATAATTGATAATTGCCACAAATGTTTACTTTCTGACAAACATTGAAAACTTAATAGAACACCATTATGTCCTGTTTCTTATCCTGATGCAGCTTGAGATAACATAGGAATTGATATTTCTGGACCTTATGTCACCTTACACGGGGAGATGAGATATGGCATTCTATGTGTTGAATATTTCTAAATCCCTAGTCTCAGAAAATCACTCTCACTTTGTGTCTGAACAAATACATAACTTTTTAACTAAACATGATGTCAAACGTTTATGTGTTTCCTTTTATTCACCATCTTCTGATGGTTTAGTAGAAAGAGGCAAAGTGATAAAAGAGGGCTTACAGACTTCCATAGCTGTGGGTATGGATGTGAAATCTTTTTCTAAAACAAAAAGTGTGGGATTGAAACACTACACCACATTGCACAGCTGGAGTCACACCATTTCTCTTATTGAGAGAGATAGAGGGAAGGGACCATTCAGCGTTGTGTCCTCTCGACACCATAAGTCAGGTCAAGGCGATCAATGGGGACATAACCTTGAAGGATTTTTTTTTACCACGTGTCATTGAGAAACAAGAGAAAATGACACAGGTTTTAGATCATTCTCCCGGTTGCAGCATGACGTTGAACATTGGAGATTATGTATTGATCAAGAAACCCATTGCGGTAAAAAAAAAAAAAAAAAAAAAATGGAGACAGTGTCTGTTCCTCCCCTACAAGGATATGCAAAGTTGGTAAAGGATCAGTTCTACTGGAAAACTGAGGTTGGTGGAATAAAAGAAAATTGGTGGAACTCACACAAGAACAAGTAGGTATAATTGTTAAAAGGAAAAAAGTGTTGATGCAGGTTTAGGTTGCACCCATTGTGCCCAATCCAACAGAGAGCAATGAAAGTGAACAAAGCACACAATTTGCAAGGGATTCTTAGAGAGTGAACCTACTAATGACTACTAGGATGTGTATAGTTAACAGACAATGCAAATTGAATGAGTTTGTAATGTATTGAACTGCATACGCTTCTGATGAGTAAACTTTTGTTTTCGCCAAGTTCTTGTTCAGTAACACAGAATATCCATGACGTGCTATTAGTTTTAATACCTTTATGTTGTTTCTTGGGGGTTGGGTTGGGGGTGGCGGGGAAGGGAGGGGAAGCCGTTGCACCAACATTACGAACGTGAAGCTTCAGGTACGAACGTTAATAGTTTTCTGTTGCCCCTCCATTTGAAAATTCTAAGGGTAATGGGAGGGATGCTTACAAATGGTCTAAACCACTAGTAGATACCCGTTTCTTTGCACTCCAGCTGATTTTATAGACTGGTCCCACAAGGAGCAGGGTCAGTACTAATTTGCATAATGAGGGCCTTTCTAGAGTGGCACAGTGGACGAAAAACGATGAATCTGAATACAAAGCAGAATGATTTCCATTGATTTACAGTAGTGGTCAGTATTCCTCTCATCACCTTGTGTGCTGGATCCTAATTCAAACACTGCACAACTACTTAGTGCCTAAAAATTTGATCATGGTCAATTATCTTGCTATATGCACTTTGCCTGCCAGATAGTTTAAGCTGTATTATGTTGTATAGTTTGGAATGGCGACTTTTCCCACGGCATTTGCTTTCAAGAAATGTGAAGCATTTATGCAAAGTGTCTGCAAACATCCTAGTACTCATTTGTATAAATATTACTGAAGTTAAAATATTTGATATTGGTCTAACAAGTCAGAACTGTAATGTGTTAACTTGCATGTTAGGATTAAAAACAATTATGTTCCTTTTTTTGTGTGTTAAGTGTACATTGCTGTCGTCTCTGTGCTGTATCTTTTGTGTGTGTAAGGGATACCTGCACTGCTGCCGGCCATGCTGTGACTGTCCTGTGTGAAAGTTTGAATTTTGAGGAACCTTTTTAGGTTGCAGCCTACTAGACAGTGTGGCTGTCTGATATGCTAAAGACATCTTGGGGACTTTCAGAAAGTTGAACTTGGAATACATTCCGTCCATGATTACTACTGGCTTTGTTGTTTGTAACTCACATTTTCTGGTGTCTTATTTTCTAGCTTTATTTGCTTTGGGCTCTCCAGATGCAGTTTGTCCCTTCTGTTGCCTAAACCATGATTACTGTATTCTTCTACTAACTCCTTTTCCTGAAGCAGTCTTAAGTCTTGTTCTTATCTTGCCCCATTTGCTGTGCATTCAAAGACTGAGATCAAATGTTAATCGCGGTCTTCCAAGGGCACTTATTAACTTTTCTTTCTCGGACTTCAAAGTGAGGATTTACGTAACAATCTTTCTGGATACTTGGGGTAGGAAAGAGGTATTTTCTAGCACACATTTAAGTGCAAGTATTTCAGAATAGATCAGAATTAGTAACACAAATGGAGGACAATTTTTGTTACTTTAGAAGTGTGTTGGAAACAACTAGTTTAATATGATCAAAACAAATTACATTAGGTGATGCAATTTCCACACTTTTTAATCTGTGCACTATATTGTTTTATTAGTCAAAATGTATGCCTGTGCAAATACAAATGGTAATTTTAACTGAAAATGTGTTGTCTGTCATGGCAGTGGTCTTCCATACCATGCATACTTCGCTCTACGCCACTTCACATCACTGCACTCTACACCACTCCACTCTAGACGACACCAATCTACTCAGCACAACTCCATTGTTCGTCACTATACTCTATGCCAATATACTCTATGCAAATGCACATTACTCTGCAACATTCAACTCTATGCCTCTACACTCTATGCCAATCCACTGTACGCCACTCTAATCTACTCTGCGTCACTGCACTCTATGCCACTACGCAACTGCACTGTATCCTGCACCACTCTACGCCATTTCACTTTACTCTGAAACAATCTACCCTACGCCACTCTACTCCACTCTGTGCCATGCCACCCTACGCCACTCTACCCCACCCCACTCTTAACCACTCCACCCCACGACTCTATGCCACTCTACAACACTGCACTCTGACACTCTTCTCTGCACTCTCTGCCACTAAACTCTATGCCACTCCACTCTGCACTACTGCACTCTACACCACTTAACACTGCAGTGACGTAGAGCGCAGAGTCCTCTATGCCACTCAACTCCACGAGGCAACAATTTGCGCCAATTCACTACTTTATGCCACTCTACAATACTCTACCCCACTCCTCATCGCTCCACTCTACGGCACTCCACACGAATATCCTCCACGCTACTAACTTTTAGTCATTCTGAACAGCAGCCACTCTGGTGTACAGCATGGCTAAAACACTTTGGCAAAGCCAATATCTGTGCATAGGTGAGACCTATTGGCTTTGCCAAAGCTTGTATAAATTTAAGTGCTCTACCTCTGTTTTTTGTACCATAGATCTGGAGATACTCAACAATGACACTCCCTCACAACAGCTGAGCTGCTGAGGCACTGCAAGCAAAATGGGCCACGTGCAGACAAGAAGGCCTCAAAGTTGGATACCTAGCTAGCCCATGAAGAAGTCAAATGGTTGAAGGCTGCACCATAAGAGGGCAACCATGAGGAGGAGAACTTGAATTTGGATGATGAGAACCCCAATCATGAGCTGCAGAAGGAACACAACTCACCCCCAGGGGAGGCCCATGAGGGGGGGGGGGAAGGAAGCAGTGTGTCTGTGGTCAGTCTCCAGAGGAGCTGGAGGACAGGAAGGGAGAGAGGGAGTTCAGACTATAGCAAACCAAAATGATGATGGAAGCAGAGGAGAGAAAGGCTAAGACAGATAGTGCCCTGGTCAAAGAAAAAGCAGAGGATGAGAGGACCTAGAATGAAAAACTCCTGCTGCAGCAGGAGAAGAACAAGAAGGAGCTGGAGCTCTAGGCCAGGCAAACTTTAGAATCAAACACTTCAAGCCCCACTATGTGGAGTCAGAGGTCACTATGTCATTGGTGACAAATTATAGGGGGAGGAAGAGATTGAACCTCTCCAATGGAGGATATAAATCTCTCTCCTACCCTGACCCCAGAACAGCAGAAGGACTTACCAGTTGCTGGGACCGTTTGTTTCACCGTTTCCCCTCATTCCTGGGCTTACATAATTGTATAGCCATGATATAGTTACTAGGAACAGCCTGCCAGTCAAAACCAAAATATACCTGCTGTCAGCCAAAGTGAAGGTCAGCCTCAAAGAGGAAGTCCCTAAGATGTTGGAATTGGGAATGATAGAGCACTCCATTAGTCCCTGGTCTAGTCCAGTGGTTCTGGTACTCAAAGGGAAAGGGATCCAACCACTAAGCTCAAAGCTGCCCCACTAGGCTGTGCCCCAGAACTCAGGTTCTGTGTGGACTACAGGGGGCTCAAAGCATTCACTAAGACTGAAGCTCACCCCCACCCCCGAGCTGATGAGCTTATTGATATGTTAGGTGCTGTCAAGTTGCTGAGTATGTTTGAACTTCTATCAGGACACTGGCAGATAGTGCTAACTGAGGGTGCAAAAGAGAGGTTAGCATTCTCTACCCCATAGGGCGACTTTCAGTTCAGAGTAATGCCTGCTGGATTGAAGAACACCCCTGCCACCTTCCGCAGGTTGGTGAACCAGGTCTTAGCTAGGATGGAGGCCTTCAGTGTTGCTTACTTGGATGACATAGCTGAATATAGTAGCAGATGGGAGGGCCCTTTGTTTTACCTCCAGGAAGTGCTTCAGGTCCTGCAATAGGCAGGTCTGACTACCAAGGCTAATAAGTGCCAGATGTGGCAGGGTTCGGTGGTGTACTTCAGACACCTTTTGGGTGTGGGTAAGGTGCAGCCTATTCAGGCCAAAATAGACACTACCCTGGCTTGTGAGCCATTCAAAACCAAGACAGAAATGAGGGTCTTCCTGGGCCTCACTGTATACTATGGGAGGTTTGTTAAGGGATATGGCACTATTGTTACACACTTAACTGGGTTCCCAGAAGAGCCCAGAAGGTTGATCTGGACATAGGACTGTCATGAAGACTTATACACCATCGAACAGGCCATGTGTACAGAACTGTACTCAATGCCCTGGACTTTTCACTGGAATTTATTGTGCAAACCGATGCCTCATAGCATGGTCTAGTGGCAGTGTTATCGCTGTTGATTCAGGCGGGTTTAGACCAGTCTGTAACCTTCATCAGTGGGCGACTACTTCCAGGGAACTGAGGTGAAGTGCTACTGAAAGGGAAACCTTTGCTGTGGTCTGGGCACTGAAGAAGCTGATTTCATATCAGTATGGGACTCATTTCTGGGTTCAGACCGGACACAGACCTCCTCAGATGGCTCATGCAGGTAAGAGGTGTGAATCCAAAACTGTTGATGTGGTCTATCTCCCTACACAGAATGGAATACCATCCTGGTCAGACCACTCCAGTGCTGATTGTCTGTTCAGGTTCTTCTGCCTTAGAAAAGAGAACTCCAAGGAGGGTGAGAAGTAATCCCCACTTTCAGCTGGGGGAAGACGTTAGATCCGTGAGCCTTAGGGTGGTCTTCCTCCAATTTTTTTGCCTTTATCCTCCAATTTTGGTTAATTTGTTTTTGTTGGCCTTACAACTGGTTGGCATATTTAATATACAAGTCCCTAGTAAAGTGGTACACTATATAGCCAGGGCCTGTAAATTAAATGCTACTAGTGGACCTGCAGCACTTACTGTGCAGCCCACTTAAGTAGCCCCTTAAAACATGTCGGGACAAGAAGGCCACAGCACACAGCACACAGAATGTAATGTCCAACAGTATAGCAAGAATACGTATTCCTGGTGTCGTATTGCAGGTAACAGGAAGTATGAAGTTGGAGTCTCAAGTCTTTTTTGCAGATGATGTCTTTATTAGTAGGTGTTTAGAGATGATTGTGTCATCATGGAGATACAGCCAACACGTTTTTCGTCACACAGGTGACTTCATCAAGGCTATTAGAAAGTAGTAAATCTGCAAGTAGTATGGCTGCCCAAGCAGCTGCAGGTGCGGGTAGTAAAAGAGTAAGTGTAGTAAAGCCGGTATACAAGGCCCTGATAAGCCCGTAGTCGTAACCTGGAGACAGGAGCAGCGACGGGCTTCCTGTGATCTCGAGAGCGTATAATGGTCAGGCCTTGATGAAGTCACCTGTGTGACGAAACACGTGTTGGCTGTATCTCCATGATGACACAATCATCTCTAAACACCTACTAATAAAGACATCATCTGCAAAAAAGACTTGAGACTCTTCAACTTCATACTTCCTGTTACCTGCAATACGACACCAGGAATACGTATTCTTGCTATACTGTTGGACATTACATATTCTGTGTGCTGTGGCCTTCTTGTCCCATTTTGTCCTAGGGTACTCCTAGTACCCGTTTGGTGCCTATTGGGTAGTAAGGCACTGGGACAGTTTGCACCAGACTTTGCTTTGTACCTCTTTACTTAATAAGAAATTATTTGTTTACTGCCTAGAAGTGCGGCGCCTCTCACCCTTACTACCCTTCTGTCTCTCTTCCCTTAAAACATGTCCCAGGCCTGCCACAGCAGCCTCTATGTACTTTTAAACTGCCAATCTGACTTGGCAATACAACTCTATTGCCAAGCCTCAAACCTGGTTTTGCATACAAGTCAACCCTAAGGTAGGCCTTAGGCAGCCCAAAGGGGAGGTGCATTGCAATTAAAAGGCTGGACATGTACTTTTAAGTTTTACATGTTCTTGTAGTGAAAACCCCCTTCATTTGTTTTTCACTACTGTGAGGTCCATCTCTCCCATCGGATAACATTGGTTTAACCTTAATACATTTAATGCGTTCTAATCTTTGATTGACAGACAACATGTAAGAATTTCAACCTGGTCATCTGAGAAATTGTAATTTAAAATCTTTTTTAATGGTAAAGTCGGATTTTAGGTTACAATTTTGAAAAACCCACTTTTAGAAAATTGGCATTTTTATGATCCTTTTTGTGCAGATAGCTGGTCTTGGATCACATGCCTGGGTGCGGGTGAACTTTGTATATTACCTCCAGACAGCCAAAACACTAGAGGGATTAGGTGTGCCTGGATGGGCCATCACTACCAGAATGGCGGGTCGGAACTTGGCACAGCACCACTTTTAAAATCAATAGGCTGTGCTTTACATTCACACAAAGGACTTGATGAACAAGTTTCTTAACTTTAGTAACGCCTTATCTGGTAGCGACTATATCTTCCAGCCGATTCCTTACCCCATATTTCCCCAGAGGTCAGACAGGATCTGGAAAAATGTTTTGGAGCAGTATCCCTGTGCGCTGGTAGGTGGAGTTGTTCTGTTCTATATGCGTTGTCTGTGTCAGAAGCGATCTCTGTGGCACAGGTGCCACCCAGGCATGCTGACATCTGATTCTTTTAACAGCTTTCATTGCCAGAAGCGCAGGCCATGAATAACACCGACCACTGGAAAACTAGGGCCTTGAAAGGGAACAGCCCTGTCTCTAGAAATCCATGGCAGAGCAGGGTTGATGGGTGGATTGGTAAGTAATACAGTGCTAGACAGTCTACCAGATAAGGTGTTACCGAAAGTAACTTGCTCTTTTGATAGAGCATTCCAGCCACAGATACCTTACTTAAGAGTACATACCCAAGCAATACCAACCCTGGAGGTGGGTCTGCGGACTCCTTTGAAACCACGAAGTCCTGCAGGACCGAATAGGCGAAGTGCCCATCCCCACAGACCTGAATGTCCAAGCAATAGTGCCTCATGAACGTGTCCCATTAGGCCAACGTTGCTTCCCGACAGATATCCAGGACCGGAAATCCCCACAGTAACGCAGTGGTCGCTGCTTTAGCACTCGTGGCACAAGCTTGCAAGCCCTTGGGAGGTTGCTTTTTGGCCAGTGCGCAGCCGATCTTAATGCACAGTACGACCCATCTAGAGATGGTCTGTTTTTGCACAGCCCCAACCTTCCTTCACTCCAACATACCCCACGAAAAGTTGGTTGTCCATCCAGAACTCTTTTGTTTGATCAAGGTGGAACAATGCTTTTTTGGGTCGCTCCTGTTTTTTTTTTTTTTTTTGAGGGATGTGGAGGAGCATAAATAGTAGGGAAGGTGATGGATTGGCATAAGTGAAATGGAGTGCTCACTTTGGAAAAAAGGAGGCTTTTGTGCAAAGCACCAGCTTATGTGGATAAATGGTGAGGTAAGGTAAGAAGGCTAGGATGACAAGGCCTGGATCTCACTCACTCTTTAGGCAGATGTAATCGCCACAAGGAAGGCTGTTTTGATTGTAAGGAGCCTGGAGAGGCTCGAGAGGAGCACACTTCAAGAATGTTAGCACAAGATTAAGGTCCCATTGAGGCATGATAAATGGTGAAGGGGAGGGAGGGATGTACAAGATCTTTTAGAAACCTATTTATAATAGGGGCTTGAAGAGGGATGGCTGGTGTGGCAACCACAGAAAAGCAGAGCTAGAAGAAACTTAGCCCTTGAGAGTGCCCAAAGCAGAGACCTGCTGGGTAAAGAGAGAACCTGGAAAAAGAGGAGCAGAAAGAGGATCAACTTGTTTTTCTGCACTGTATGCCACAATTTTCTTCAAATGGGAAACGTAAACCATTTTCGTGGAGGGACGCCTGGCTGTCAACATAACATTACAGACTTCGGGAGGAAGGTTGAAAGCGGTCAGCTGTTGCAGCTCAGTCTCCATGCAGGAAAGAGAAGGCTGAACAGGTTCAGGTGGAGGATCCTCCCCTGCTTCTGCGACAGAAGATCCTCCCAAATGGCCCAGCCTGATCGGAGGACTGATGGCCATGCTCAGTAGCTCGGATACAAGACTATCTATGCCCAGTTTGGAGCCATAAGGATGTCTTGAGCCTGGTCATTTTTGCTCTTGAGATCTTCGGGCAGGAGTGTAATGGGCATTAATGAGTACAGGAGGCCTATGCTCCACTCGAGACAAAAAGTCTCTGAATGAGAGCCACCTTGGAAAGATCCAGTGTGCAAAACTGCAGAAATTGCACATTCTCAGTGGAGGCAAACAAATCTGCCAAGAGAGACCTTGTGCCACCTCTGGTTGAGGATGTTATTTGTAACCTGCAAGGCATCTTCGGCTGAGGTCATCCGCCCTCGCATTTAGAGAACCCACCAGGTGTTGAACCACTACGTATATGACCTGATGTTCCAACCATGTCCAGAGTCAATGAAGGGCATCTTGACAAAGAATCCACAACTCCACCATGCCCTATTTGTTGCAGCACCACACAGCGGTGGTGGTGTCTGAACACCTGCACTAGTCTTACCTTGATGGAGGGTAGAAAAGCTTACAATAACAGTTGGATCGCTTGAAGATCCAGCAGTCCAGCTTCCGCTGGTGACCACAGTCCACTGATCTCCACCTCTCCCAAATGGCCACCCCATCCCAGGAGTGGCACTACTGTTACTACTCTTAGATCTGAATGGGGAAGGGAGAGGGGTCTGCTACTGGCCCAATCGCAGTTTGTTTACCACCACTACAATTCTTTTGCAGTTCCCGACAAGATCTAGACCACATTGAATAGATTCCCCTGATGCTGTGCCTATTGGAATGTCAGGCTCTACTGCAGACCCCACACGTGCCAGCGAGCATGCACCACTAGCAGAATGCAGGAAGCCATGAGTCTCAAAACAGCCTCAGGGTCTGTCTCACTGATATTTCAGCCTCTATGCTAGCCTTTTGTATCATAACCTGAAAATCCTGGAATCTCAGATGGGGAGGAAATGTCCAAAACATGTCCAGAAATTCTCCGATGTTAGGGAGCGTCTGAGAGGGAGTCAGGTGTGACTTTGGTATGCTGATCGTGAAGTCCAGCAAATGCAGGAGGTATCTGTAGTCTGGAGGTGTGAGAAGACAGTCTAGGGCGAGCCCACCTTCAACAGCCAGTCGTCGAGACATGGAAAGACTGGCACCCCTGATCTGCACAGAAGACCTTGGTGAACATCTGAGGGGCGTTGGTAAGGCCAAAGGGGAGCATGAAAAGTTCAAAGTGCTTGTGGCCTACTGTGAACTGCTGTAACACTCATGGACAGGCAGGATGGGAATGTGGAAATATGCGTCCTGGAACTCCAATGCTACCATCCAGTCTCCTGGGTCCAGAGCATTTTGAACTTTCCATTCTTGAGGACATAGTCAAGGGACAGTAAATCTAGGATAGGATATCCATCCTTTTTGGGCACCAGAAAGTAGCGGGAGTAGCAACCACGACCCACTTCTGGTGACACCCTCTATGGCTACCTTGGCAAAGAGAGCCGTGACTTCCAAGCAGAGATGTGACAGATGCTCCTCTGTTAGCCTGTCCTAAGATGGTGGCATGTCAGGGAGGGGTGGTCACAAAGGGAAGGGAGTAGCCCCTTTGGGCGATCTGTAAACCCCACCTGTCCGACATTATGGGCTACCAGTGGGGCAGGTGATGCCTAATCAGTTTGCCTATTGGATGCCCATTATGGTATGTGGGCAGATTAGCAGGGTTTGGCGGCTACAGGGGGTGGTGTACTAACCAAACCACTAGCTGCTTGAGCCATGAGGTTTGTGGGCATCGCGCCCTCAGACATCCAGAGGCTGGGAAGCATATGAGAACAGTGGAAAGGAGGGTATTTCAACGGCTAGAAGCCCCTTCAGTAGCCACGAAAGGAGCAAAAGGTGGATTATGGGTGACGTGGGGGTATAGAAAGGCCCAAGGACTTGTCCGTATCCTGACTGCGCATATAGCGCTCCAGTGCCAAAGTAGCAGCCCTAAAGGAATGCAGTGTTCACGGACCGAAATGCCAGGCTGGTGGAAGAGAAAATCTTCCCCAAAGTATCCCTGGTTGGGGGTGCGGTAGGGAATGCACCAGAGTCTACATGAGAGGTAAAGGATTGACCACCAAGCGCTCTGAGATGGGATGTTGGGTGAGGAAGTTTGGGTCCCCGGGAGGGTGGTGGCAATGGGCAATCATCCTATTCAATGGAACTCATGTGTTGGGTTTGGACCATGTCCCCAGAAGGATGTTAGAGGGCTTCTTTGAAGGGGACTAGTGGTTCTGAGGGGGAGACTCCAGAGTGCAGCACCTCAGTCAAGACATTAGTCTGGACTGCCACTGAGGAGAACTGAACGTCAAGGACCTTGGCCAACCTTTAAACCACCACTTCAAATGACGCTCCCTCCTCTGTAGCCATGGTTGGGGAAGAAAGTATACCAGTATTTGGAGAAGTATCCAGTCTACTGGCTTCACCCAGTTCCGCACATCAGGCCATGTTAAGGTGTTAACAAGACTGGTATTCTACAGGGTCCAGTTATGCCTCCCACTCCCATAGTCCTAACTCATAGGAATAGTGAGCTCAAGCACGGACCTGGATGGCCTGGCTCCAGATGGCACTGAAAATGGCTTTGCATCAGTCGTGGATCAGAATGGGGGGCACTGCCAATGGGCACCAGGAGGACAGCATAAGGACTGGCATTGGGGAAGGTCGAAGTAGTATGACAGGTGCTGGTCTGGATCCTGAAAAGGATCTTCGGGGACAACTGGAGCTGAAGCCTCCAGCACAAAACCAAAAGGGACCCAGTCGACCCCCTGGGGTCCAACGGAGTGCCAGAGGAGTTGGCCCACCCAAAATTGAGGTGCATGGCCTCATAGAACTCCTTCAGTTGGGCGGGGGTTGCCCCAATGGCCGAAAATTAGGGAGGCACTGAGACGACCCAGGTGCAGGCTCTACCAAAGAGGCCTTGCTGAACGACCCTCCCTCATCTGCTGAGGTGAAGTCGAAGATCTCTTTAACTTTCTTCTTATGGCGGTGGTTGCCGGAGTGGCCCGATGACGGAGTCCGACAAGGATCGGACTCTGCGACCACTCACAGACCTTCCACTCGACCAGTACCTCGAACATTGCAGCACTGAACACTGAGCAGCCAGGAGCTTGAGTGATAGCTCCCACAAGGCTTTCGGGTTCATGGCTTGACAGTCCAAACACAACTTAGGGTCATGGTCACACTCAAGGCGCAAAAGACATACAAGGTCGATAACAGCCACCGCAGGGCTTGAAGCCGGCCTTCTTCGATGACGTCCCTGTCACACCAGGAGAAGTCTCAAAAGGTTGAAAAAAGTTCAGTCAAAAAGTGATTGATGGGGGAGCTCTTCTCTGGATCAGTGTAGGCTAGTGCGAAAAGAAAAAGGACCTCACTGGAATGGACGCCGCCGATGAAGCATGCAGAGCCCAAAGACACCACAGACCGACTGACGCGCCGGGATACTGCTCATGAAAAATCTCCAGGATCCACTCTGACACCTGGGGAAATTTAAGGTAAGGCATGTGCAGCTAGAAGTCTCTATCAGATACCGCCTCATTGCTCATGCAGCCAGGACAGGGGAGCCAGAAAACTCCAGGCACTTCAAATGGAACTGTAGAAACTTTCCCTACTTCAAAGAAGGCACCAGGTATAACAAACCTGGTACTCTAAAGCCCACTCTTCAGTTCACGTTCTGGACTGAGGAAAGACGGAGGACTGCCTGCTGCTGTAGTCTGCTGTGTACTTCAGAAGACTGCTTTGCTGCACCTGGAAGGACTGATCTGTTGCCTGAAGCCTGCCCTGAATCCTCAGAGAGCTGCCCTACTGATTGAGTCCTGTTCCACTTCTTGAATTCAGGACTACCAGAGTGACTCCAAGGGATAGTTGTTTGGACCCTTTCTGTCCCTGAGGTTGTGATCAGTAGTCCAATCACCTTGAGCCCCCCACTTGGACCAAGGCTGAGTAAGTCTCAACCCTCCAAGGAGTGCCTTTCCACTCCTGGACTCTTTGGAAGTGGTTCTAAAGATGTCCAGGTAGCCAAAATCCAAAACTTGGGAGGAATTATTGGGAACCAAGAGGACACTGGGACCAACCTGCTCTATCCACCTAAAGGTGCATTGCCGGTCGGCATGACTTTGCAAAAGCTCCTGCCAGGTTCTTTTCCACAGCAGAAAATTCTGCTCAGCGGTCCTTCACAGAAGGGGTATCCGGAACACTCACTGGTTAAAGCCTCTGCCTGCTGGAGATTTTCCACTTTCAGAAAGAGAGTCCAAACATGGAAATCTACACTGCGACTCTGCCCAGCAGCTTCCCAACCATGAAACCTCCTTCTCGAACACTGCCTCAGTCTTGTCCATGCTGAAATTCTACCTTTTGAGAGCATTTTTGGTGAAATGTCTTCTAAGACTGAAGGTAAGCGCTGATAGGGCCCATTCCACGACTTGTGCTCCATTGCAGTCAACCATATTTTTCCATTTGGGTTTCAGTCTCACGCAACTAGATATCCGCAGCTGGAGCTTTGAATTTTTGGGTGCTAACTTACTTTAAACTACAAAAATCTGGTTCTGTTAATTGGATTTTTGTCATTTTGGTGTCAGATAATTTATTAAAACATACTTTAAGGGTGGACCCTGTGAGAAGAGGAGGAGCGAGCCCATGTATCTTGCTTGTGAGACACTATTGTATACTAATAGGGCTTGCTGATTGCTTAACATTTGCTGGCTTTACATCACTCTTCTTTGCAGCTTCCTTACTAGGTCAGTGCATGTGAAACATCACTTCCAATCATTTCTGTAGAGCAGGGACCAAGCACAGATCGTTTCAAGTAAATCCCTGCCCTTCCGCTGTTCAACACGATTGAGATACTATTTCTTCCACCTTCCAACTCTCCCTTCCTGCTGCTCCCGCCATAGAGCTTTTCTTACTTTGATTTGCGAACATAGAAATTAAAAAAGACTTGGCGAGAGCGGACGGGGATATGCTCATGCATGCCTGTGCTGTTTTGATTTACCAGAGTAAACCTGCAGTGTCTGCATGTTACTTTCCTCAGAGGGAGGCAGCTGAGGAGATCAGCTCGGAGTAGGCAGCCCCAAAATGCCCAGCCAAGTCGGTGCACAAAACTATGTGGTGGACCTACGACCTACTGCAGCACTCTGCAGCCTACTATCTGGGCCCAGTCCCTTGTCCTACATAGATAGTAAGTAGTTACCCCTATGGTTACTACAGGCTCAGATCTCTTGCAGGCAACAAACATCAGGCGCAGCCTTGGAAGTATCATACCTGAAGGAGGATGGTCTGCAGCTATACAAAATATATTTATTTAACGCACCGTGTAAAGCTGACTAAATGTGACTCTTTTGGCCACTTCAAGACGCTACAGAAAAAAATTCAAGTAGCAACAAAAGTTGATTTGCAAGACGTACAACACAGCTTAAGAAGTGTACTTATAAAGCATTGAATTATGAAGTGTATAGTTATGAAATGATCGTTACAAGGTGTGTAGTCACAAAGCATGTATTTATCAAGCACAACTATATAAAATGCAATGTTATAAAAGCACACAGACAAAATGTATAGTTGTAAATGTGTGTAAATATAAACTGCTGGGATATAAAGTGCATGTTTGGACAGTAAGACATGAGCTAAGCTCTGGAACGGATGCTAACCTTGTTCTCTGCCCAATGGCCATTTTCCTTATGTAAATTTCTGTACTATTTTTTGTTTTTATTTCCAGTGAGACAGACAACCATTCATAGGTGAGACAAAGCCAACTCCCCAGCGACATTTTCTTTGAAGTATGTGCCTTTTGTTATGGTCTTAGAAGCCCCAATATTCTTGCATAATTTTTTTCGCAATCAAATCCCATCCCTCCCCCATTCGTTTTTGCCAACTTTCAAGCATGATAACTTCTAAGACTACGACGTCCGGTCTATAGTTTTGACTGTTCCACAACACTTCAGGGACGCTATTGGTCCGAATCCTACCAGACAGCACAGCTGTCTGGTTTGCGTAAGACATCTTGGGGACATTCAGAAAGCTTCACTGGGAATGCATTCCACCCCCTGCTTACCAAAGACTTTGTGTTTTTTTTTTTTTTTTTTAATTCACATTTGTTTTCTATTTGCTGGCTTTGTTTTGGGCTGTCTAGCTTGAGTTAATCTATTCCACGCAGCATATCCTAATTACTGAATACTTCCACAAACTCACTTCCTGTATACAGGCCTTTATACCTCCTTATCTTGTCACGTTTGCTGTGCATTCAAAGAGAGGTCAAATGCCAGGCTCTGCCTTCCTAGGGAGCTTGCGGTTTACTTTTCTTTCTCAGAATTCAAAGTGAGAGGATTTATGTGACAATCCTGCTGGATATACATGTGAGGCTGTAGGATTTTTTTTTTGTAGCACACAACAACATTTAAATGGCCTGAGAAATATTTCAGCACAAATGAAGCACTTTTTTGTAATTCTGGAATGTGGAGGAAACAAATATTTATATAGATTCAAAACAAATACACTTCGTGATGCCATTTCCACACATTATCATTTGTGCGTTGTGTAGTTTTATGAGTAAAATTGTATATCTGTGCAAATGTAATGGCCATTTCAATTGAAAATGTGTTGTCTGTAATGGCAGTGTGCTGATCACACCATGCATACTCCACTCTACGGCAGTCCAATCTACAACACTCCATGACACACTACAACACTCTACTCTAGACCACTCCATGACAATTTACTCCATTTCACTCTACGACCATCCGCAACTACAACAGTCTACTCAAACACTTTACAACACTGTATGCTGCTCTACGCCACTCCAATCTATGACACTCACGGCCACTCTGCTTTATGGCACTCCATACCACCCTACAGCACCCCACTCCTCTATGCCACTGTATGCTCCTCCACTCTACCCTATTCTGCATCACTCCATGACACTCTATGACCTTCCACTCTACCACCTTACAAGACACGTCACTCCACGATACTCCATTCTACTCTTTGCCGCTCCATTCTATGATGGTATACTATTGTAAGGATTGTGTTTTCCAGCGCAGAGACCCCTTTCTCATTTCAGTTTAAAAACATGTGTTAAGATAACAATTCATCACTTGTTACATGATCACTATCAAATGCAGGTTTCTGGCATGTGCTTTTATTATGAAAACGCAATATGACAATCTCTGATAAGCACGATCAATCAAAACACATTCCGGGATAATTTAGAATCTATTTCACTTAGGAATTACACCAGCAAGGTCATAAATCTTATGGACTGTTTCCCCTCCGTATTTCTATATTTTCAATCAATTGCTTAAAGGTTTCTTTCTGTTTTAGGTTCTGAAACACATACAGGGCAGGTTCCATTTAGCTATAGTTTCCATTTGAGTAAGCCTATCCGACCCTGCTAGAAGAAGCACTTGGCAATGTGTGGATTGTTAGTAATGAAGATCACTTTCTATGTAAAGAGTCACCGGAGATTCCTTACCTTTACACACCACCCAAGATCCATAAACCAACACACTCCTCCTCTCCTCCCCCCAAACCCCTCCTCCTGCCACAGGACGCCTAATTGTCTCTGGGTTTGGTTCTGTTTTAGAACCATTATAACAATTTTCTTTTTCTTTCTTCCTGAGACGTCTATTGGAAAAGATGCCCTCCTACCTAAAGGACACAAGGGATGTATTGAATCTTATTAAGGACATTCCCTTTGATGTAGAGGAGCTGTTTGGATTGGATATAGAATCCCTGTATACTAACATCTCACAGGGGTATGCACTGCAGGTTATTGATAGTATACTCCATCGGTAAGATTGGCAATATCAGACCCCCAGATCATTCATCCTGAACCTTGCCGAACTGGCACTTACTTAAAATTATTTCCAATTCAAGGACGTATTGTACTTACCAACCTGGGATTTTTCATTGGGAAGTACATTTGCCTCGAGCTTGGCCTGTTTCTACATCTCAGAATTCAAGAGACTACGCATCTTTTCCCATAACAGTCCATTCTGGGAATCTATAAAACTGTGGCGTCACTTTATTGACTACGTCTTGTTGATTTGGGAAGATAATAGACAGCTAATTGACCCATTTATATCTAGGATGGATAAATAGCAGAACCCCCTTCATGTTTCTCACTTCTACCATTACAGGAGAGTCCCACCCATTTCTGGATTTGGTAATCAAATCTAGAGTTGGTGATTTGGTCACAGAGGTATATCACAAGGCTATTGATAGAAATAATCTTTTATCATTTGAGATCTTCCATTCCAGAGCCTTGAGAGAGAATCTACTGTATGGGCAATAACTGAGTTTATACAGAAATTGAACTGCAGTAGAGGACTTTTAGCTAGAAGCAGATGCACTCAGTGAGAAATTGAGGAAGCAACATTACCCGAGTAGGGTGATCAAAAGATCACACAGGAGAGCGCGTAACACCCACCGAGAAGCCCTCCTGGAAACTAGCATAAGGCCTAACACAGATAGGAGCATATGTGTTACTACTTTCAGCACAGCCTCTAATCTGGTCAAAAGAATTATAAACTAGATTTGTATGAATGAAGATTTAGGCTGGAGACTTGTGTCTCCCCGACTGTGCCTCCTTCCCGTCCCTCAAAAACAATATCCTCAGTCTTATCTTCCTAAACAATTCCATCAATTCGTATCTTAGTGAAAATAAATCAACTTCATTGGCTGGTACAAAACCCAGTCCTTTATTCAAAACCCTCGCCTGGTCACTCTTTAGTTCTATCCCTGTGAGATTTGTCACTAAACTCCTTTCTTGCTGGTTTCCAGAAGGAATTCCCGACTCATGCTCCTTCCCACTCTCTGGTTCAAGTCTTTCGATTGTACCCTGGGTCCTCTCCTTCCCCTTCCTCATCCTAAAAAAGGATTCGGACTCTGTTGTTTAGGATAGTGGAAGGGCTGGATCTGTGGATATACAGGTGGGCAACCATAACTGGGCCTTAGGAAAGGAGGTAAATGCCTGCATCCATTCCTGCCAGTGTCCTCTACTCTATGTTCATGGCCTTTCTTCATAATCACTGTTGCTCCTCCATATGCTAGATGTGTCTGTGTCCCTTCTCCTCAAAGGGGTCCTTCTTGTACTTTGTTCCTCCTTCTGCCGGATATACTCCTCCGTAATGTAGAATCATTATTATGACTGCTACAGATGTCGACTTTAGTTTTTAAGAACTATGAAAGCATCAAACCTTTCGATCAATCACAGATGTAATCAACAAGACGACATTTTTCTGGGTCAATTGTCTATTTTACACCTTGTCAAGGGTGATTAAAAACACAAATCAACATATAACCAAGATAATGTAGTCTGAATTGACATCCTCTCACATATTTCTATAGGGAAACGTCTAGGACGCACATAATTTATGACAGACTATCCTCAACTTATGTCAGAAATTCCAATCCCTGATAAGATTCAAAAGGACTGTCACTTGATCACTTAGCTAGGAGAGAAACTTCACCCAGGCCACAGATCAAGATGAGCACATCACTGGATTCAATCCCAATCGAAAGAGCCTCAAGCAAAACTTCCTGAGGCTCTAAAAAGCATTCAATTCTACCTTCACAAACTGGCGCCAGGATTGTATTCTCTCGTAGAAGCAATCTCCTAGCTCTTGCCTTTGTACATGAAATAGCTGACAAGCTATTCCAGACAGACAAATTCTGTTTTTGGGTATGCGCACCACCTACGGAACTCAGAATTATTATTCATTCATCTGCTAGAACTAGTGTAGTGCTTAGCGAAAGCACAGTAAAGGTCTAAGTGCTATAATTTGTAATGTTATGATTTACCCCATTTTCATTGCTATTGTAAAGCTTAGCTGCTTTTTATTCTCTTCTGTGATGTTACCAATATGCCATACCATATTATGTGCACTAGATCATTTAAAATACCTATTTTAAAATAAATATTTTGAAATATATATTCTGTTTGTGATCTTGAAAGTGTAAATCACTAAGCAACAATTGTTTGGAATACCTACTGCTCCCCTTTAGTAACCTAAAAGCATTAACACTGTTTATATATAGATACACATATATTATGTCACTCTATACCCCTTCATGACCATCTACTCCAATCCATGCTATGCCACTCTATGCCCCTTCACGATGATCTACTCCATGCAATGCCATTATACACCCCTCATGACAATCTGGTCCACTGTATGCCATAACACTCAATCCTCCTTCTCCATTGCACTCTATGCCCATCCAGGCTACACTCCTCCACTCTACGTCTCTACACCACTCAAATGCACACCACTAAGCAACTCCATTCTCCTCTATACTACAAACGTTTAGTCATGCTGAACAGCAGCCACGCTGGTGACCAACATGGCTAAAACACATTGACAAAGCCAATAGCTCTTGCATAGGCAAGATTTATTGACAAAGCCAATGCTTATAGGAGTTGGATTTTTCTTTTTCCACTTTATTGCTCTTTGTGCTGCATAAATATTTCACACATTGCCTCTAAGTTAAGCCCGACTGCTTTTCTGCCAAGCTACCAGAGGGTTAAGCACAAGTTAATTTAGTGACTGAGCAGCGTTCACACCATGCAAACAACAACAACCCAATTTCTCACTGGTGGAAAACGCCAAACCGCAGAACCACATAATTCCAGTGCCCCTGTTTATTGTACATTATACAGGGACTGCAGTTTTACTCCTTTCATGTTAGAGAATCCCTGTTAAATGTTACCAGTAGCATTGTTGTTATTACTTTCCATGTAAAAAAGTGGTTTTAATCACCCCTCCCAAAATGTGGTGTGGTTTTCGGGATGGATTTGGAGAGACCAGTGTTCCACTGTGTAGGAAACATACTAGTTCTAAAAACACCACATTCATATGTTGGAGCCTAAATAAAGCAAATGTCTGATAGGTGGGCACATTTGTTGTATCCAGCTTTCTCTGCTCAGAGATGGATATCTGGTTGCATGGATAGAGTGATCTCCTAAATGACAGGCTGGCAGTCAAAGAGAGAAACAAGCATTGGCAATGACAATAGGTCTCCCTTTAAAGGAATTGTGTGTGATAGTGTGAAGCACTACAAGTAAATAGCATATGAATTATATGTATTTGGGTCGAAGTAAAGAACTGTAGAATAATATTGGGGAAGGTCAAAAGCACATGTGACAGTTGACTGTCAAGCCAGACCTAAAATTCAATGTAGGTTAATGGTTGTCCTCCTCCCATCTGTGCTGCTGCCAGAGATAAACATATTTATTTAATACCTTTAATAGCATTTCAATCCCACTGGTTTGCCCCTGAAAGTTCAAGCTCAGACAGCTGGACAAATTAACAAAACGATCACAGCTGTGTGGAGCTGTGTTATGTAGAAGCACACAACTTCTGCCCAATCAAAACGTACTCCTGGCTCCCGGCATGCAAATGGAGCGAAAGCCCTCCTCTAGTTATGCTCACAAAAATGTCTTGTGACAGCTGCACTGTCAAGCCAGACCATAAAAACTGTAGCCAAAGAGATTCATACAGTATGGCGGTTAAAACACATCCACACTATTCAAGTGCAAGTAAACGGCCACAATAAAGGTTGCAACCGAATCCACCACTGAAGGGCCATAACATATGGGGTTCAAGGTAAGAGGACTGTTAAACCCCCTGGCAGCATTTCATCAAAAGAGCCAAGTGTAATTTTCTCCCAAAAGCCTACACTGGTTTGCAAATTAAGCATGTTTACAAGATGCTTTACAGTGATAAAAATAAAATACAAAATATTTATGATACAAGATATTATGGGAAGGTGTAAAGAAATGGCTCCCTGTTGCAGTTACCCCCCACTTTTTGCCTGATACTGATGCTGACTTGACTGAGAAGTGTGCTGGGACCCTACTAACCAGGCCCCAGCACCAGTGTTCTTTCACCTAAAATGTACCGTTGTCTCCACAATTGGCACAACCCTGGCATCCAGGTAAGTCCCTTGTAACGGATACCCCTGGTACCAAGGGCCCTGATGCCAGTGAAGGTCTCTACGAGCTGCAGCATGTCTTATGCCACCCTAGGGACCCCTCACTCAGCACAGACACACTGCTTGCCAGCTTGTGTGTGCTGGTGGGGAGAAAATGACTAAGTCGACATGGCACTCCCCTCAGGGTGCCATGCCAACCTCACACTGCCTGTGGCATAGGTAAGTCACCCCTCTAGCAGGCCTTACAGCCCTAAGGCAGGGTGCACTATACCACAGGTGAGGGCACATGTGCATGAGCATTATGCCCCTACAGTGCCTAAGCAAAACCTTAGACATTGTAAGTGCAGGGTAGCCATAAGAGTATATGGTCTGGGAGTCTGTCAAAAACGAACTCCACAGCTCCATAATGGCTACATTGAATACTGGGAAGTTTGGTATCAAACTTCTCAGAATAATAAACCCACACTGATGCCAGTGTTGGATTTATTAAAACATGCACACAGAGTGCATCTTAGAGATGCCCCTGTATTTTACCCAATTGTTCAGTGCAGGACTGACTGGTCTGTGCCAGCCTGCTGCTGAGAGACGAGTTTCTGACCCCATGTGGTGAGGGCCTTTGTGCTCTCTGGGGACAGAAACAAAAGCCTGCTCTCTGTGGAGATGCTTCACACCTCCTCCCCTGCAGGAACTGTAACACCTAGCATTGAGCCTCAAAGGCTCAGGCTTCGTGTTACAATGCCCCAGGGCACTCCAGCTAGTGGAGATGCCCGCCCCCGGAACACAGCCCCCACTTTTGGCGGCAAGTCCAGGAGAGATCATGAGAAAAACAAAGAGTCGTCACTGGCCAGTCAGGACAGCCCCCAAGGTGTCCTGAGCAGAGGTGACTGACTTTTAGAAATCCTCCATCTTGCAGATGGAGGATTCCCCCAATAGGATTAGGGATGTGCCCCCCTCCCCTCAGGGAGGAGGCACAAAGAGGGTGTACCCACCCTCAGGGCTAGTAGCCATTGGCTACTAACCCCCAGACCTAAACACGCCCTTAAATTTAGTATTTAAGGGCTCCCCTGAACCTAGGAACTCAGATTCCTGCAACCTAAGAAGAAGAGGACTGCTAAGCTGAAAAACCCTGCAGAGAAGACGGAGACACCAACTGCTTTGGCCCCAGCTCTACCGGACTGTCTCCTCACTTCTAAGGACACTGCTCCAGCGACGCTTTCCCCAGGGACCAGCGACCTCTGAATCCTCAGAGGACTGCCCTGCTCTAGAAGGACCAAGAACTCCAGAGGACAGAGGCCCTGTTCACCAAAGACTGCAACTTTGAAAACAAAGAAGCAACTTTGAAACAACTTGCGTTTCCCGCCGGAAGCGTGAGACTTGACACTCTGCACCCGACGATCACTTCAGGGAGGACTCCCCGGCGACTGCGAGACCGTGAGTAGCCAGAGTTGCCCCCCCCCTGAACCCCCACAGCGACACCTGCAGAGGGAATCCCAAGGCTCCCCCCGACCGCGACTGCCTGCTTCTAAGAACCCAACGCCTGGTAGGGACACTGCACCCGCAGCCCCCAGGACCTGAAGGATCCAAACTCCAGTGCAGGAGTGACCCCCAGGAGGCCCTCTCCCTTGCCCAGATGGTGGCTACCCAGAGGAGCCCCCCCTTGCCTGCCTGCATCGCTAAAGAGACCCCTTGGTCTCCCATTGAAACCTATTGAAAACCCGACGCGTGTTTGCACACTGCACCCGGCCGCCCCGTGCTGCTGAGGGTGTACTTTCTGTGTGGACTTGTGTGTCCCCCCCGGTGCCCTACAAAACCCCCCTGGTCTGCCCTCCGAAGACGCGGGTACTTACCTGCTGGCAGACTGGAACCAGGGCACCCCCTTCTCCATTGAAGCCTATGCGTTTTGGGCACCACTTTGACCTCTGCACCTGACCGGCCCTGAGCTGCTGGTGTGGTAACTTTGGGGTTGCTCTGAACCCCCAACGGTGGGCTACTTTGGACCCAAACTTGAACCCCGTAGGTGGTTTACTTACCTGCAAAACCTAACAAACGCTTACTCCCCCCGGAACTGTTGAAAATTGCAGTGTCTAGTTTTAAAATAGCTATATGTGATTTATGTGAAAACTGTATATGCTATTTTGCTCATTCAAAGTTCCTAAAGTACCTACCTGCAATACCTTTCATTTAAAGTATTGCATGTAAATCTTGAACCTGTGGTTCTTAAAATAAACTAAGAAAATGTATTTTTCTATACAAAAACCTATTGGCCTGGAATTGTCTTTGAGTGTGTGTTCCTCATTTATTGCCTGTGTATGTACAACAAATGCTTAACACTACTCCTTTGATAAGCCTACTGCTCGACCACACTACCACAAAATAGAGCATTAGTATTCTCTTTTTGCCACTATCTTACCTCTAAGGGGAACCCTTGGACTCTGTGCATACTATTCCTTACTTTTAAATAGTGCATACAGAGCCAACTTCCTACAGAAGGGTAGACACAGCAATGCAAAGTACCCTTTCTATGGCTGAGAATGCACATATATGTTTAAGATGGTCCTGGGTTTGCACCCAAGAACTTGCAAATGCAAGATTGCAATTGCCCCGCTGTAGATAAATCAATGCATTCAAAGTTATTTTTTTGTGAATAGTTGTGACTAAGACCCAACTTGGGTGTGGTCATCTTCTGGTTTTCCCGAGATAAAAGACAGAGAGACCTGAGGATATTTATTTAAAAAAATAAAAAATAAGTTGGTTGTCCAGCCAGGGATAGAGGCTTGATGAGTTTGCCAGACCTGCATTCCAAATTGCAAAATTCCAAATTTGCAAGGGAGCACGATTGTTAAAAAAAAAAAAAAAAAAAAACACAAACACAATTTTATTATATGAAGGACACTGTGGTGAGCATATATACATGTCAACAGGATTTGCCCACAATCACAAAGTGGAAGCTGTCTCTGAAAGACAGCTTTACAATCTGATACTACCCCCTTTCTGTAGTCACTATCAATGAATAGCTCGCAACTACAATTGTAGTAGGAATTCATTGTTACATTACACCGAGAAACATTAGAAAAGGCCATTTCACACTCTTGAATCGCAATGGCTCTTAAAACTTTGGATTTTGCAGTAATAAAGCCTGTGATTTTGCGAATTGCACGATTTGCAAATATGAAATCTATTAGTACCTCAGTCCCTTGGCCAAGGAAACCTTTGTGATTCAAGGTCCAAATTGAAAAGGAATTTAATATTATGACTGGGATACAACTGATGGCTGCGGAATACATAGGACCTTGATGTTTGTGATCCTACAATGAAAGCCACAACTCGGATATGGCTTGCCTTTCTTAGATAAGCCATTATCCTCCTGTTTTTGTAGCACACTACTCAATATATGGGGGCCAGACAGTATGAAGTAGAAAACTTAGCTAAACCTAATTGACAGACTAAGGCTTACATATAATATGTGGAACAGAAAGTCCGACACATTTATGACAACGCCTCTTTGGAGTGTGAATAGAATATTGACAACGCCTCTTTGCGATGTGAATAGAAGATTTACTTTTCTTACATGCTTGAGTCTTACACTGTATTGCTTTTTAATTCTTTTTCACTCTGTAGTGGTGCAAGTCTGTCTATGGGAATTTTTGTTGTAAAATGCTAAATGTGAAAAAACAAAAATGTGACTAATCAAACAAGGGTAGATTAAGAGATGACATTTGTGTATCTAGGGCATGACTGTTACTTCACATTTGGCACTGCATTAGACACCACCGAAGGCTGCTTAAAAAAGGTTTCTTGGAAAGTAAATGCAGTATTTAACTGAGTGCAACTGAAGTAAGCATGCCCAGTTACTGAAATTTATTAAAAACTGATGATTCACAGAAATTTGGAACTGGTCAATGACACATTTGATCTTTATAAACGTGTTGGCTAAACAAGTAAGAATCCGCTCTAGAGAAGCGCACTGGCTTAGCTTTACTCTGTTGGGCAACACACACTCCGAAAATAAGGTAGCTACATATTTTGAGCCAATTGTGCTTTCTCGCAAAGTTGAGTATACTTAGGCTTGGAACTGGCCTATTCCCGTTAAGAGAATTGCAGGAATCATGGAAATGTTTTGACCCAAGCATCAGCTGTAGGTTCTGTACTGATAAGCAGGGGGTTGTCACATTCCATGGTGGTGCCAGGCTTTCACGATGGAGAGCAGAATGTTGTTAGAAACTCTTACGAACTTCACATACCAAACTTCTCTTTAGCTGTTTTGACCTGTTTCAACACAAATGATATGCAGCCACTTAGTGGCTTTACTAGATTTCCAACCGTGGGCAATAGTAAGTTTGTGCTCTACTCATGCTTGTCACATTTATCTTACTTCGTACATTTTTGGAACACGCTCGAATTTTGCTCATTAGAACAGTTGTTTAATGTTGCCGGATTTGGTCTCGCTGTTACGATCTTTTATTGTACAAGATTTTTTTTTTTGTTTTGTTTATCTTTTCTTTAATTACTTCTAGCTTGAATAAAGTGATATTTGATTTTGAACCAGAGTGTTAAAGCAGAGTCTTTTGCCAAGAGACCAGACCTGAAAAATAATTATAATAAGAATACATTGATTCAATGCAGTGCTGTCTTCCTCCCATCTTGTTCTTTTGCACTGGGTTCTTTTTAGCTATCAACTCTTCCTTCGTTGTTATGGGCGCCTTATGTGTGGGATCCTATTAACTCACAATTTTGTGACCCCTTGTTAAACATTGATCACATTGTGCAAACAGAGTCCAAAGTGGCTTCTCTGCACGATCATCTTTATTCACATATACCACCTTTGTAAACGAAGGCCCATATTTATATTTTTTTAGTGCCGCATTTGCATCATTTTTTGACGCAAAAGCGGCGCAAACTTACAAAATACAATTATATTTTGTAAGTTTGCGCCACCTTTGCATCACAAATTGACACAAATGCGGCGCTAAAGAAGTATAGATATGGGCCTAAATGCACAAACATTGTACACAAACGTTGATTGTCCTATTTTTGGTGGTCCGGAAACAAGGAAACTTGAACCAAAGTGAAAACATTTGCACTCCATTTCTTACACCTGTGGACAAAAACAAAAAAAAAACGCGAGCCTGATGTGGCTTTCCTGCTACTCCACAAATGTAACATCATATCATGCAGTTATATTTTTATGTTTGATATGCAATGGTGCTTGCACCATTTATAGAGGACATATGATATCCTATGCATACTGTAAGAGGCATTGGTTTATTCTCCTTAAGCCACTTGCGCCTTTGGCTTTAGAATACTTAGCCACTGACTTGAGACATTGCCAGCCACATCATGGATCAGCATTCTCCGATTTACCGCTCCCTCCCCCCGCCCCCCACTTCCCCTTCTTAGGCTCTACACAGTACCACGTGACTCCTCTGTCTAGATTGACGATATGTAACTGTTAACACATGGAGTCCTGCTCCCTCAAACGGGACAACATATAGAGGATATACAGACCATCCAGGTAGATAGATACCCGCCTCTCTTTTCTTCCTCCGTTTCTGCGCTGATCTGTTACACTTCCTCCTGTGCCACAGTGGTAGGTGCTGCACCCCAATACAACATAACTGCATCCCCCTGGTCACTAACGTACAACACCAAAACACTTCCTACATGGCTCACATTAAGGACAACACTGCCACCATGCACTTACCCACAATGGAGCAGCTGGATCGGAACAGTCCACCCATAATGCGGCATGGAGAGCTATATAAATGGTAAAGTACAGAAGAAACTACTCCACTCATTGTCCCACACGCTTCACAACATTACAAGTCAACAATTTGGGAATCCCTCCCCCCGCACACAATCCCACACTCATGTTGCTATATGGACACATTTACTGATGTGAGATAATAGTTTAAAAAGTGCAGTTATTGGATAACCACACATTTCTACTACTTTCATAGATTTTAGGTCATGATTAGGCATGCATTAGCTTAATTCCAACAACTGTGCAAACCAGTCTGCGTGGGTGTCAGAATTATGAGTTTGTTGAATTTGGATGTCATACAATTTGACATTCAGAATTTTTCCCCAAGTAAATATTAGCACATCAAACCTGCTCAAGGGAGTAGCCAGCAAATAAAAAAAAATAAAAAAATACACTCCACTTTGAAATAATACTCTGATGATACCATACAAGTGAGCCTAGCCATCTCTGTAAGAGCTCCCCGTTCCCTTCCATCGAAGCAATTATCCCTTCATCGTTCCATCCACCATTTCACCTTTACAGTATGTTATCCATTCATTCATCATTCAATCTTTCACCATTCCATTCATCTAGTGGCCATTCCATCCATCCACGCATCTATCATCTGGGCATGCATGAGTTAACGTACACATTCACCAACAAAGCATTTCTTTCATCTGCCCATTGCTCCTTTCGTCAATCTTCGATGATTTCCATTCATTCTGAAATCCATCTTCTCAGATTTCCATTTACTATTCCATCCTTTTGCCCACTAATCCATCTTTCCAGATTTCCATTTACTCTGCCATTGTTTCACCTACCAATCCATCCTCTCGGATTAACATTTACTCAGCCATCCATGCATCCACCTACCTCTCCATCTCAGTTTCCATTTATTTATCTGACCATTGATTCCCAGATTTCCATTTAACTATGCCACTCTTTGACCCCCACTATCCATCCTCCCAGATATTAATTTACTCTGCCATCCTTTCACCTACCCATCCATTCACCATCCAATTATCCCTCTCACCAACTTATCCACCCATCCTCTCATTCACACATCTATTCTTTCATCCAACAATCCATTCACCCATTTATCCATCCATCCTTTCAGCGACCCATGCAACCCGTCACCCACCCTTTTACCCATCCATCCATTTACCTACCATCCTTTTACTCATTCATCCGTCCTTTCACCCACTCATCCATCCTTTTCTATCAACCCATTTTTTGCAGCGTTAAAGATGAGCTTTCTTTTGCCAAATGGCACACACAAAAAATGCTCATAAAGAACCACACCTACCAAAGCGGGGGAGTTCACAACACCCCTGAACATGCATGTGTTCACTGGGGACAAAAGAGCCTGGAAAAGACCAAGGCAATCAGATGTTGGTGCGGAAAGCATCAAAATTTGCAGGATACTCCCAATTTCACAAAGAAAATTGTAAATAACGGTATTTATTGCATCGTATAAATAACAATACCCTGGCTGTCATTTATTGGGTGCTGTCAATATTGCACCAACACCACAGAACCAGTAATCAGCACTATACATTTCATGACAGCGTCCCGCCAATAGAAGGATCACATCACCAATGATGCATTCTGTGACTTTTTTAATTTTTATTTTATTTTAAGAACAATGATGGTGACAAGCAAAACATTGCAGATATCACCACACAGCACATCTCGTAATACCTGGCGCTATGGAATGGTAGCAATGTCAATCACAGACATGAAAAAGGGGAGGTGGCGTGGTTATGTTATTCGTGTCGAGATTCAGAAGGCAGTGTCAGAGCAAATGCCTAAGCTAGAAAGGTACTGTGATAGCAAAGAGATTTGCTCGAGCCTTGTAGTGACTACAGAGACCTGAAAACGCCAATCTGAAGGCTCCATGGAACATTTTGATGTTTTGCAGGCTTCCAAATTTCAGAGTATCCTCTTCCTTTAATACAGAGAAAAACATATTTCTATGGGCTAAAGCCCTCAGGCTCAAAGTGCAGCCTCTTAACTTTGTCTTTTTTGATCTCTTACTCTGACAAGATTAATCCAGGCAGACCCAAGTGACAGGAGTAGGACTGATGCGATGAAGGTACCTGAACTCTACCTCTAGATAGCCCTGATGGTTTGAGGGACTACCTTGAAATCGCGGATCAAGGAGTTCATGTGATGCAAGCTATATCCTTAAGAGAGCATGGGAGAAAAGCAAAGTGCGTAGAGCAATACATGCTTTTTTATGTTGCTACCACACAGATAGCTCAAACTGTAGAATTCACTGTATGGAGTGTTCTTCCACTGCTACAACAGTGCATGGTCTTATCAGCCCTTTGCAACATGGGCAGTATATAAAACAAATATGCAGCTACTGCATCCAATTTTAAGAGAACGTGTAAACTGAAAAGGCACCAAAGGAACTTGCCTTTTTCACCTGTACTCATTTATGTGAGAACCCAGGACACATAATACCCTTAAATAAACTATTTCAAAGAATTAAAAATCTCGGAAGTGGTGTTGAAAATAAATGGGGTCACGAGGTGAGTTTTGCAATGCAAACTTTCCAACACAAAGCCATAGGTTTTAGAGTAAGTTTCAAAGAAGGATTAATCAATCTTCTGAGTTCTACCAAGGTACACAACATTTTTCTTCTGGGACAAACAAATACAGTTTTGTGCCCAGCATAATGTTCTAAATGGGTGTTTGTGCTGCAGTGAAAACCTGTTACTGACCGAGTGTGCCGCAGCTGAAATGTTCATAAATTGTTTGCAAGATCAAAGACATCGACACTATTGAGGTGCCAGCATTTAGTAGAGATTACATTTCATGTGCCAATATGAAAAATAACTAAATGAACTACTTTTGACTTCTCCACGGTGCTAAAATCATATCCAAAATGATGTCCCTGGCAAAGTTTTCTACTGACTTTTGGTTCAATCTGTGCCATCACCCAAAGCTGGAAGCTTTCCCTTCTCCCTTCTATGCACTATATGGTTATGTTTACATCTGATGTGCTTGAAGACCCAATGAAGTACGAATCAGGCAAGTCTGTTTCTGTCCTCTCAGTGCCTTGGAGCAGTCTCTGGGATTTGTGTCTCATGGATCACATAATAGTTTCCCTGTTTCTAGTCTAAGTCCATATTTACACCATAGATCTGGTCTAGAACAGTAAGCCAACAAAAATGATTATGCTTCCTGTGCAGCCCCCTCTCCAGATCTGCCCAGCATTTTTCACCAAACATAAATTGCTCCACCTGTGCCTGCACCAAACACATCTCTAAGACCATTGCTTTCCCTTCCACTCTTGAGCTGGAAATTGTCCAACTACCCCGACACCTTGCTCACAATGCTTGCGTTTCTGTGGAGAGAAATCACCTATGTTGGTACCCAAGCAAAATAGCACCATTTGGAAACCCTCAACAACTTCCCCCACCACTTCTAACAAAACATTTACCAAAAAATAAAATAAAATAAAAAACAGCTTACGAAAGTGTACTGAAGGTGAAATGTTGCGAAAGGACGTGCAGAGTAGTCCCCAGGGCCAAAAAGATATTGGCAATGGAGTCTCTTTTACTGAAACAAAACTTAACCATAAAAATAGATAAGTGAATACAGTCCTTGTACATTATACATGTACTTCACTGACAAAGCTTTGGTCAAGTTGTCTCCTATTAAGAACATATATTAACCTACATCATATAAAAGCAAAGAAATTTCTTGCGAAAAAAAAAAAAAAAACGTTTTATTGAAGTGAAGCACTGAATATAAAAAAAAAATATATATAAAAAAAAAAAATTAAGTGTGCGTTATTAGCTACATAGCTATTCAGCCCTGTCAGCTAAGCACTGTTCACCACAAGTAATGCTCAGATCTTCAAATGACATCTAGCACATTATTGAAGATTGCACGTAGAACATAATTGGCGCTTCATACAGTTTACAGCAAAGATGGGATTTACTGCGGCCATGACCTGCATAAAGCATGCAGAAGCCTTCCAATTTTCATTTTGTGAGGAGCGTACAAGGGAACACCTACTGGCAGCCTGTGGCCATGACGTGCCAGGAACCCAGGCACCAGCAGTATAGGGCATGGTCCTGTGTGCAGCATGCATGCTATTTGCAGGGGGAAAATAAGTGCCTAATGTAAGCAAAGGCACTAGAAAATCTAAATTACTTCCAAGCAACACAAAGTAGGTAAGGGACCCTCCCATACACCCACCGCTGCGTAGACAAAACACATCAACTGGCAAGAAGACATGGTCACAAATTTGCACATCCCGAGACACACACAATGACACAGATACCATTACATGTCACGGTGACAGACGCATGAAGGCAAGAAAAACCGCACCCAGAAATAACTGTTACACAGAAAAACAATAGGGAAAGGTGGAATTATTTATTAGTCTGAGATACTGCCATCTACAATGGGCCGCGTCCCAGGCCATTGTTTTTCTTGACTGTGCCACTACAGACATGGACGTGTTTAAAATGGGGCCGGCCCAAGTATGATTTGCAAAGCTTGGAAAAGGAAAACATATGGACGGTAACACACCCCAGCGTTATTACCAGTGGCTGAAGTTAATTCAAGCATTCATGCATCCTTTATTGTCTTTCAGTGTTCCACATCCAGACAGATACCAAACCACTACAGCACGGACGCCTTCAAATACACACTGCCAAAAAAAACACAAGGAAGAGTAAAACACCTATCGATAGAAGGGGGGGGGGGGGGGGGGGGGTCAATTAATTCAGTGCACAAATACTTTAGTAAGGTGCTTTCATGTACTTTATTAAAAATCCCGATGTTTGGCTTCAAAACGTAATGGTGCACTAACACGTGGTTATAAAGTTGATTCTCACTTCCTCCTGAAGACTGGGGGTATTTAGAGCTTGACTGATGACCCTTCTCCGTGCCCAGTGCCCGGGTTAGTTGGTCGAAGCACCTGGTTTCTGCATGGTAAGCCTCAGCTGCATGTCATCTGAAACCTTTGCTTGATGACATGTCTGCTAAGAATGTATATCAGAAGGTCGGCCCCATAAAGTAAACCCAGTGTCTTCAGTGGTGTTCTGCTGAAGACACTGCGTTCCATGCCAGGCAAGCAGGAATGTCTAGATCTGGCAATCAGGATAGCGGAGGCTATGGCCTCTGGTGAGCTGGTTAACCACTGCCATGTCTAAGTTGCCCTCATTTCAAACGTAGGTATCTATAGCACTGCTCTCCTGTAGGGCCATTCCTCAAGCTCAGCACCCACCTCACTGCCCAATGGTATTTGACCCTTTCTTTTTTCCAATAACCCCTTTTTGTTGCTTCGAATAAATATTCTTAGCAAATGTCAAATTGTCTCACTGAAAGATTCACTTCATGAATGCATTGTCTCTGCATTTATTATAGATCGAGAACTTGCTTCCTAACACTTTCTGCAAGTATTTCTTACACGCAGAACAGATTTACAGATTAAACTACAAATCTAAAATGGAAGTGGCAGATGGAGGAATCTCCCTATTTGCCAGTCAAAATGGCATTTGTCAATGTCTTGAGACTGAATTTGTAGTTGCAAAACACTGGTCAGTTACCAAAACCCCATCACGAGTGGCAATTGATTTGCAAAGGCTAAGCTGTCCATGGAATTCCAAGTGGGAAACTGTCAAAGGGGAATCCTTCCCGCGGGGGAGGGGGGGGGGGGGGCTTGGGAAAAGGTGTTGGTCGGAGGGGTGGAGACAGTGGTCCAACGGAATCACTGCGTACTCCTACCTAGGTTTTCAATGAGAACCTTTATTGTTTATTTTTAGAGTGCACCCTTATCCATAAGGAATGTTCAGAGGAATGTGTACTTTATGGTGTTTATTGCTGCAGCTTTACAATAAAGCCTACAATATTTGATCATAAAATTGACACATTGCAAGTTTCCTAGGTACATATAATACATTAAGACACTACAAACACTAAAGTGCAAAATCAAAAAAAAAAAAAAAAACAACACACTTTTCCTTCACTATGCACGTCTCCTTTTAAGTAAAATACCTTCTTCCTGCACAGCCTTAACTGTAGATTACAGTCTAAACAGATGAGTAGTAAACCTAAGTGGGCTAACAGTTAATCTAGGTAACTTTCCTAAATAGCACAGAAGATTCAAGAAATTATTATGGCTACCATCCTACGTATAACTTGCTAGTAAAGTGCAACATTAGTGCAACATTAGTGCAACATTACTAGACAGGAGACACACAACAGCAATAAGCAGCAAAGTTAAATTTGGATTAATAATGTATCGCCTGCACAGTAAAAGAGCCAGATAGATATAATCTGACTACTACTACTGTACTTTTAAATCTCTTTCCCCTAAAATATTAGGTGTCTCAACACAAACTTACAAAAAAAAAAAAAATAACTGGCTGACTTATAACCACCTCAAACTTAAGGCTCTCAAAATGGAATTCCTCTTCATCGCCATACCCAAACACTCTTCGGACATCGCAGAACGGATGGAACAACTAACAGCTCTTAACTGCATACCTCATATTATAGATTCAATGAGATATCTGGGAACAACGCTTGACAAGAACTTGAACATGCAGGAGTACATCAGCTCTGCCACCAAAGAAAGGAACCTCCACATGACTATCCTAAGAAAAATAAAACCCTTCATACCACCAGATGACCTTAAGTCAGCTGTTCAAGCCCAAGTGATCCGTTGGCTGGACTATGGAAGTGCAACCCTCAGCGGCCTTCCCAGATCTAAGCTGGCGCCACTAAGGGCCTCCCTTAACTCTGCTGCTAAGCTCATCACAGGATCTAAAAGAAACGATGTCATCACGCCTGATCTGAACTCAGTAAACTGGCTCCCAAATGAGGCGAGGAATCATTTAAAAACTGCCTGCATGATCCATAAAGCCCTACACTTCAATACCTTGAGTTACTTTGCACAGAAACTGGAGTTATCTGGTGTCTATAGAATATCTACAGGCATTAGTAGCCTACTGTTGAAACCACCTAAATTCTATAAAAAGAAAAACATACAATAAATCCTTCTCAGGTCTTGCCCCGTGAATCTGGAACTCCCTACCCCCCTGAAAACAGACAGCCTCTCAACTGCCTCTGTTCATCAGTATCATTGTAACTTCTTTCTTGATATATTTATGTTGTACATCTCTTGAACTCTACTCATTTGGACTTGGTATATTTGTAGATTCCGTCTCACCTTGTTTTCGTCCTCGATTATGTTGTTTTTTATGCTACCTGTAGGTTTGAACATTTGTAAACCGCTCTTATATTCTCAAGGGTCATGTCTGCCCTATATAAAACACTATAAATAAATAAAAAGGTGGAAGAGTCATCTTGGCTTGTTATTCAAAAATTATAAGTGGCAGAAACAAAGCAATCATTAGTACCCTTGACTGTGCAAAGAACTATTAAAGTGGTGCGTGTAATGATCATATTGGTCAGCTCAGTATTGATGACATACATATTAGTTCACCTGACTGGCCTTACCTGTGCAAATATCTATTAAAGTACATCCATTTAAGAATTGCGTGGAATGCAGTCAGAGGTTTTGGTGTCCTCTGTCCCTTTAAAAATTCCTTCTGTCTTATTAATATTCATGAGGCAGGAGTTCTTGTGAGCTCCTGCAAATATCCATTCTGTGATGCTACGTATTAGTATATTAGTTGCATTGCGAAATGATGAGCAGGTCACATCCACTTGGTATGCAAGCTGCAGGAGATGGTTTGTGGTCTGCCCAATGATACATCTGGCCCTTTGTTTCTAAAATAGTACCCAAATCCTTCAAAACAGGTTTCGACATTGTCAAAACAGACAAGTATGGTTCCGTACATACAGTAACAACTTGCACTGATTAAACTCGTAATTGCCTTTTCGGCTCTGAGCAATGTCAAACTAATGCTAAGGCAAGTACTGTGAAGATTCAGGCCTCCCTTTATGTAAAGGTGAAGTTGGTTACAGCTTTACATAAAACCAATAAACAATCCAGCTAAAAACGTCAACCGTTGCTTGACAGACTCCATCGTAGGTGGCCATTTTTTAGAGTCGAGCCTGCATCGCACGTGCTTGCGTTTCGCTTGCGAAATGCTCTAGTAGAAAAGGGTTCGGACCACCGGTGTCATTCATTGTTTCGTGGGCTTGCCTGTTAAAATCTGCTTGCTTTCATTAGTGGAATGCACACATACGTCATGCCTTTTCTGTTGGTTAGCACTCCTCGAGCGCAGCGACCAAGTAGTGAAAACATGCGAGGCTCGCTGTCTCCCCGTCAGGTTTGTGGACTACTTTTTATCTTTTGTTTGCAGCGCGATCTCGCTTGGCAGAAGTCGAGCGCTTTGCATAACATCGAGCCGGTCACATAGTAAATTGCACTTTTGCCAGTTACGTAGATAATTGCACTTTTGCCGACAGGTTTCACTACGATTGAACAGTAGCCGTGCGATCGCGATGTTTATTTCCATTCAAAGTGGCAAGAAAAATCCGGTTGGGAGTTTACAACTGCTAAGAGCTGTAACTCAAAGAAATGCGAGACCCTATTGCATTGCAAATGCTTGTTGTTATGTTATTGGACCTTTTTTCTTACCATGTTCAATGTCCTCCATCTTTTCTGTAATAAATAGCGATGGTGTCACATGCAATACTGCCGTATGCTCACGCAGCGCGTTTTCTATGGTTGGCGAGCCCTTAAAGACCTGTACACACTGGCAATTAGCATGATTATTTTTGGCTTTACAGAACAGTGTCTCCAATCCCTTATGTGATCAACAGAAAAACAGTATTCAGAAGCATTACCCACTTAGTCTGAGAAGAGTATATCAAAAGTAAACCGGCCTTTAATGTTGGACTGTGAGTGCACTGTATTAAAGTGTTTAAAGAGGCATTTTTCATGGACTCTCAGAGATAACAGTAGTAGCCATGCGTTATGGTATTAGTTATCCATTCTGATAAACTCTGGGATTTGCATTTTGATAATCTTCATTAGACCCTATGAGGAAGGTTGTATTTTTTCTTTTTTATTAACAGACTCATTTTGCAACGTAGTTGCAACTGCATGAGGCCTTGGAAATTCTACTTATTCACTCACTATGGCGAGCTGATTTGTTTTAGAATAAGAATTTTGAGGTCAGAGGTGGTTTATTCCCAAATGTATGTAGTGTGTCTCGTCAAATACTGGAGTTTTGAAAAATACCACAAAACGTCTTGTAGGGGGTCCTTCGATCCTCAAGAGATGTGTGTCATGTGAGCTTTGAACGGGTTTCTGATTTTTCACAGCTCGTTCCTCCACGTTTTGTCTACAATTTGCCATGAGCGTATGGTCATCTAGTTTGTATAGCATCTTTTGTGATTTTAGGGTTGGAATGCCAGCTCACACACTTTTTAGATCACTGTTCATTTAAAAAAGGTTGATTATACCAGAAAAATGAAATTATTTGCAGACCTGCCATCATTGGGAAAGAGCGCCAAAGCCTGAAAGATGGAGAATAGAAGCACTGAATGGATTCACTACGAAATAATGGAAAGCTAGATGGGGATTGTTAGAAATAGGGTTTCTGGTTGGCAGAGGCTTGCACCCCGCCGAAGCAGCAACCACAATCCTAATCAGGGTGTCACATACATACCCCAAGTTAACCTGTTCTCACCCCCTGGTGGCTTAACACAGAGCAGTCAGTCTTAACTTAAAAGGCAATGTGTACAGTCTTTGGGCAACACTGCAAACAGTAAAACTGTAAAAAACACCACACAAAAAGATAACAGAACTTAATTTAATAAATAAAACAACAAATCCAATAAGTATAACGTGTTATGAATTTAAAAAAAAAAAAACTGTAAAAAAGTGCTTAGAAAGAAAAGTGCCAACTTGGACTATCTGGTCACGCTGGACTGGGACACAGTCAAAGACTCAGGCAGACCATGATGGAGTGCGGGCCGGATAAAGGGACCCAGTAGGGCCTGCTGAACCAAAGTACCTTAAATCCTAGTGTGGGAGCATTGCACTAGTTCCAAATCTTGCCGTCAAGGAGACATGTCGATTTGCCCCATGCAGTCGAGGAGATGCCACAAAGTTCCCCACATAGCAGTGACTATGCTTGGAAGCCAGATGCAATGAAGTCCAGGTGCAGGAGCCGGCAGCTTCGACATCGAAGGTATGTGCTGATTTCGATGAGCACAGTGGCTGTGATGCGGAGTTCGGCACAGTTGTTGAAGCTATTGTTGATGGGGAAACAGGAGCCTTGCGCCAAAGGAAACATAGTGCCAGATCCAAAAGTGATGTGCCGCTTTTATCCACACAATGGCGGAGATGCAGTGGTTCTGCTGGAGCAGCACCTGAAGATCTACCCTCAAGGAGCCAGGACTTGGGCGGCGCCACTTGGCAGGTCAGATTCACAGCTAGCAGAGTCCAGTTAGGTGGAAGTCTTTTATGTCCCCGAGACTTCAATCAGGAGACCAGTCTGCTGGCCCTTGAAGATACTCTTGGTTGGAGAGATGGAGGTGCAGTCCTTCTCACCTAGGTAAGGAGGGCAGCAGATGAGCACAGTTAGGCAACAGTTCTTCCAGAGCAGCAGTCCAGCAAAGTGCCAGTCCTTGAAGCAACACAGCAGTCCTTTCTGGCAGGGTATTCACAGGTCCAGAACTGTACTGAAGTGGCAGGGTCTGAGGTCCAGCTCTTCTACCCAGTGGTACCAGTGAAGGGGGGGGGGGGGGGGGGGGGACACTTCGTGGGAGTCTTTGAATTGCACAGAGCTCCTCTGTTCCTAGCCTGGCTCCATACTCACTACAGGGGTTAACAGACCTTTGTGTGGAGACAGGCCAAAGCCTATTCAGGTAGAAGTGTGAGGCTGTGGGCCAGTTCCTCCCTCCCACCCAATCCTGATGGGCCATCAAGTCACACCTAAGCTCCCATTCTGTGTGGCTGTCTAGAGAATACGCAAAGCCCAGCTATCACCTACCCCAAACAGGTGATCAGAGAGGCTGCAGGCACACAGGGCTAAAAGCAGGAAAATGCCATCTATCTAAAAGTGGCGTATTCAACATTGTAACATTAAGTGTGACTTTGCCACTAAAGGGGATTTATCATTACATATCCATATGTACTAAACATGGCAGATCTACCTCCTTTCAATCAAGAATTACAACTTATTTAATATGATAAGGAATAGCCAACATTATGCTATGAAAGGGGTAAGCCTCAGAATACTGCAAAACGGATTTGGGTGTTTTTCCACCACCAGGACATGTAAACCTGAAAGGTACCTGTCCTACCTTTTAATTACATAGTGTCCTGCCTTATGTGCCTACCTTAGGGGTGATATATTTTATAAAAGGGGAGTTTAAGGCTTGCCAAATGGGTTTTAAATGAAAAGTCGACAAAGCAGTGTGACACTGCATTCAGGCTGCAATGAGAGGCCTGGGTCATGTTTAGAGGGTTACTTAAGTGGGTGGGACAATCAGTGCTGCAGGACCACAAGTAGCATTTAATTTACAGACCCTTGGCAAAAAGACTGCACTTTACTAACGACTAAAGTAAAGTAAATATACCAGTTGGGTAGATGTCAGTCAATACCATGTTTAGGGGAGTGAGCACAAACACTCAAGAAATCCACCCAAAGGCTGACCGGTCCAAGATGCATCTCTTGTGCAACCATTCTTTCTAATGGACTCCACAGATTGCTAACTAGCTGTCTGCTTCTTCTTGAAGTCTCCACTTTTAGCCCTTGTATACCAACACTTCAAGGCCACATAGTGCTGTGTGAACCTCCAAATGGTACTCCTTGCAGGCATTCTGGCTCTAAGAGGTGATCGCTGAAAACATGGGATGAGCAGTACATCACGTCTGATGCACTGCAGGGCCGATTCAGCCTTCCATCCTTCCGAAGGTAAATTAATGTTAATACATTTTATTCACAACACTTAGAAATAGCAGAGGTGGAATATGACACTCCATACAAAAACTGTTTATTTGATCTATGGAGCTTCGTAACAAAGGGTGCCATGTGGGAAGAGGCGGCACCTAACCACAAAAACAGCCCTTATTACATTGCTACTTAGACATAATAAAAATAATATTGTTGTCCATTCCATGGGCATCAATTTTAAGGCAGGTAAATAATTCACATTACTCGACCTCCAGGTCCAGCAACATATTTTAGATTTTGAGGCATGTGTATCACTATATGCCTTGTTTATTCAGGATACAGACAGTTAGTTGGCCCCAGTTTGTTATGGTAACAGCCAGTGATAAAGACTATAGGTCTTATTGGTTCACTGGGAAAAGTTGCCATAAGTCTCATCTCTATTATGAAGAGTTATGAGAAAGACAGTAGGGATGGCTTATTTCTTGTGAAAAGCATTTTTTAAAGCCAACAAGCATCTAAAGGTGGATGGCTATTACACTGTGTTAAATGCCTTAGACAGGTATCTAGTTATATGAAATCTCTCAAATTACTGTAGTAGGCAAGGGTCTGGGTGTCATCAACCCTGACTAAAAAACCCTGGCCGGGAGGGGTGGGCTGGAGGATTAGAGGTTTTGCACTGTGATAATCCTTGTTATCCCCTCTTAGAAGAGGTTGTATTTTGTTTTGCCAGCTGTACTGCTGTACCTATTTTTTATGTTATGATTAAATGCCTGTTGGTTGCTTGGTAAGATAACTAGTGCTCAATACGGTGGTCAAAGATTGGTTACAGTGACAAGCCAATGATAAAGCATGATACAGTCAATGGCAAACGTTATGTCAGATGGCATATAACTGATACGTTTATTATGAAAATTTGTGATTTGTATTACGCTGTGTTAAAGACTTTAGACATGTATTTTGTTATGTGAAATACAAGATGACTGTACTAGAATAGGGTGCCAGCTATCCCCTTTGACAAACCTGGGGGTAGAAGACACACGTTTAGAATCCATGGTAGGCCCCCATAAGATGGTTGATTGTACACTATTTTGCCAACTGTACTTTTGTGCATAGTTATAACTTTTATGACAGTATGCAGATGGTTGTCTTGGGAGAATGTTCATGAATAACAGAGCAGGACAAAGCTGTTTACGGCAACAACCCAGTTTTAAGAGAGAGGGCAGACTGGTTTATTGGATAGAGTTATTGCAAATGCTGTAGGTCTGATCTTTGTTGAGAAGTTACAGCACCGCAAGTAGGCCTGACATGTTTATTATGAAAATCATGTGTTAATACAAATAGGCTTCAATGTTGATTGTAATTTCTCCCTGTTAAAACTCCTCAACACATATTTTGTTATAACAGAATCTTGTTAATTATGTTAGTAGGTAAGGCTTTAGTTGTGATTTTGCCTCTTTGACAAAACTTATAGGCAGAAGATCTATACTGTGGTAATTCTTGTTAGACACTTCAAGGAGGGCCTGGAAGATGTATCTGTCTGCCAAGCTTTTTGATAAAAAGGTACTTTGGATTAGCCCTCTTCTGTCCCTGGTCTGGTCGACTATCCATCTCACTCTGCACCTATTACAACACAGGATTACAGGCTCTTTGCCCAACAAATTACCATATTTGTTCTGATCACATGTGCATGTCTGTCTGAAAATTAGGGTATTAATTGTTACAGCTGGTGGGATGGTCCTTTGGTTTCCCATTTTCTCTTTTTATACTGCACCCCATGCTTGCTGTTCATTTCACCTACAAAGTAGTGCATCCCACACGGCTACTGTTTCTAAACCGGGCAGCCATCTTGGAATAGTATTTTCCATAGTGTACCATAGTTTAGCGTTCCAAGATGAGCACATTGCTTCTAAACACAGCAGTCATTTTGGAACTTCAAATGAACGATAGACTTTGTAAAAAAAAAAAAAAAAAAAAAAAAAAAAAAAGAAAAAACATTGCAAATCACTCTAGTGTGTTTAGTATGATTTTCATTGCAAGCATACCATTTAGGTGGCACCATATTTTCTTTGTTCAACTAGTATTTTTGTAATTCAACTTGTATAAACTGTTGAACGTTTGTGCGTGCTATACTGCAGATGGGTAAGTGGGTAGAATGAAAGAATGAGTGAGTGAAATTCTTGCACTTTATTATTAAATTTTACAGAGGTAATTGTCTTAACGGTTTAATCCTGCTGAGATCTGGGGACGCTTTATGCCACACAGGATCGAACCAACAACTACTGAAAGAAACAGTTGCAGCTTTCCATGAGCCTGCTGCTAAAGTGGGACTTTTTAACAGAATTATTAATGAATAGTCATATATCCTGAGTGTTGAATTTGCATAGAGAATGCAATAATGTAGGAAAAATAATGCACGCATTTGAAAGTATGACCACGACTGCCAGTATTCACAAAGTGTAATTATTAATGGTTTATTAATATGAAATATTGAGCATATGTTTGATTAATGTAGTAATGTCATATTTATGGTTATACATTACGTATTAGCTTTATTTATTGAAAACCTTAACTAAGCGGAGGTCTTGGCCTAGCTTCACAGTCTCATGTCAAAATGCATTTCTGAAACGTTTAATAAAATATCTGCTTAGAGAATTAAACTGTGATTTTCCACTGTGCTGACCAAATGTGCTAGTGGCTAAAGTCTTTCCCATGAGAACTGCTTGCTAGTAGATGCTGTTCCTGTTGAATGAAAAATTGTAAGTGTAACATGTGCAAGACTGACTTTCTCAGGAGAAAACAGTAGAGACAATGACTGTAGTATAAGCTGCAACAATATTGTTACCTGATGAGCCGGATGATGAGGACATTACAAGAGAAGCCAATCAGCGACATGTGAACCATGTACTAGTAGAAACTTTAGATCGGATGTTTTTGTTTTATTAGACAAAGTGTGAACATGCGATCTCTTGACCAATGGGGATTTGGAAAGTAGTTTTAGGAAATCTAAATTAACGGGACTGCACTGAGAAGAAGACATCATTATCCCATTCACTCGCCATTATGTTCTGTCTTGAGAAGAGAGGTGCTTAACTTTATTGCTTAAAAGACTTTGCCTTTTCTTAATATTGATGCTGTATCCTAATGCCTTGCTGACCGAACTGATGTCCTGAGGACGAAGACTGACACTGCTTGCTGATCCACACTGGGGATTAGTTATACAACCGTAATGACGTTTGGCATGTCTATTAGCTTTCCTTTCTACGTACCAACCACAATATTTTGATAGAGCCATAGTCAGATATTTTCCAAATTTGTGTTGACTAAATTTTTTGCATGAAGCCCAACATGCTAATTCTAATCAGACGCCAGTTAGGGAGCTCACTGATGAAGATAATTATATGAAATAATATCTGAAGTATTTTCTTTGCTGAAACTAAATGTATGTGATATCATTTGCGCAGTTATTCTTGCTATTAATTCGCAATGTAATATTAGAATGTGTAGTAGCTCAAACCTTGATTAGATTAAGATTCCTCCGCAGATTTGAACAGCCAGTGTTTCTGTGTTTATCATTTGATTGAGATTAATTTACGTGACATTAGCATTGTTAATACAGGGAAATAAATATTGTAACTTTTACATAAATGGTGTGGTTATTCATGACTGCAAGGTCATGGTGCGTCAATTACTGACTCCTATTGATTACTAATGTTATTGATGTTAATAATTGACAATTGGGTTTTGATTAACATTGGCACAGGGCCTGTATAGTGGCAACATCTCAAGCATTGGTCAAAAGGTTTATCAACCTGCTCACGTCCCTTTGGAAGTTTACTTATTAAGGTCTGATGCGCCAACACTGCTCAACCTCACCAAAACCAGACCACACACCTCCAGATCGGCCAAGGCACTGATTAAGCGCTCTTTTTCAGAAGTCTGGACTAATATGCCAAACTTCCCTTGGATTCTCCACACTAGGCTTTTCAGCTATGTACAACTTTTACACTTTTCCAATCGTGGCCAGGTATTCTTCCCTCAGGCTTGCTTAGTGTGCACAATAGATCCCCATAACAATTGTTCAAATACTTTCACCGTCTAGCACACTGCACCTCGCCCCTTGTCACTGTCGCATGCCAACACCATGCTCAGACCACACCTTCACTTTGTAAATCAAATACCCCACATTGCCCTCTCACACAATGTTTTCTCTCTCACTGCCCCTAGACTGAAACGCCTTCCTCATCTAAATGAGATGGCTCACCTTACTGAGTATTATAAAATAAAAATAAAAAGATTCACTAAACAATATTTTTCAAGTGGAGAGCTGGTGGAGGTATCGTTCAACAGAACTCCATTACATCATGTTTTTCATACAACCAGACCTATAACTGTTTCCTGAATCATTGTAGAAAGAAATAGATCACTGGTGCTCATGCTAGGGAGTACCAGAGTACAAGCGTCGGCGAAGCTCAGGGAAGGTCCAAATTGTCACGGCATGACACCACAATATGAAAACATTAAGAACTGGCCTCATTAATAGAAACAGAAAGGGGGAAATCAACAACAGAAATCTACAATGAAACATTTTAAAGTCTCCAAGCGCTCTTGCTGTGCATTTCTCTTGAAGTAAAGGGTAAATGAGGGTGGATTAAGTAAACGAGGAGAGAAAGGGCTGAGTTTGTTTATTTATTGCAGAGCCCACACACTCTCAGACAACACCAAAGAGGCAAAATAACTACAATATCGCCCACCTTTCCAGAGGTCCGGGCAACACCTGTATTTCTCTTCACACTGGTCATTAAAGCCATCCACATCACTTTGGATCCAACTCTATCCTGTTTTTATGTAAACATATTACTGTCTCCAATCCCGATCACTATTAAATATGTCCTAAAATACCATATTCCGAGCCCAGCTGGAACCTGTTCCTCAGCACCCCCACTTCTGTAAGAACTCTTTCGACAGGGATCTATAAGTTTGACTCCGACAGCCACACCTAGGAATTCATAGCTTGATCCAATGTTCTCAGGTCACACACATTCCAAATCCACTGTCTTTACTTCCATTCCAACATGGCCAACAGCCTCTTTCACCTAATTCAGAGTATTCAACCCCCAATAAGTTTTCACCACCTATGTAACTGGCATCTCGCTCAATCACATGATATTCCATCCCTATCACTTGTAAAAGGAGCTGAGCTGACAGTTTCCAGGTGTATTCGTGCTATTTACTACAACTCTCAGAATGGGAGACGACCTCAGCTGCCACAGATACCTACTCCTGTAAACAATCACCACCTCTAAGAGGTCTGCAAGAAATAAAATCACATTTCAATTAGGTTTTTTACCCCCATTTCTGCAGCTCACTAGCACAATTCGCTTGCTGCAGAAAGGAGGAGGTGAGCGGAAGGTGGTATTCAAGCCATAGCCATCAAAAGATGTGTTTTGCCACAACCAGATGCTTGGAGAATGTGACCAAGGGAAGGCTTAGTAGACACAGGCGGTGGGTAGTCTGAGATTACCATTTAGGGGTGGAAATCTTTCTGCTAATCAGGAGCAACTTGACAAACTACATGCACAGATAAGTTTTATATGGTGTTTTTCATAAGCAAGGTTACTAGCTGGCAAGTGAGCTCAGGTCTCACGGGACACCTGTAGCCAATCCTGGCTTTTTAGCAAGCAGCACTTTCATGCTAAGGTTGTAAAGCCATTTTTCACAAGGATAAAAGCAACACTACATGTCCCAGAAAACAAAACAGGATAGACTGACATGATATTTAGCTACTTTTACTGCACTTTGTGTTTTGCAACCCCCCCCAAAAAAAACAATTGTATAAATAGGTTATTGGCAAACTTAGTGTACTCTAACCAGATAACAATTTAGTTATTTAATTGACACTAGAGGGTTGAACGTCTGAATATTAGTGGTCCAAATCAATTTAGAAAGGTTTACAGTAAACAACATTGACACTTCTCATTGATTAAACCAATCCACTATCACTCTTTTTGTTTTTTTTTTAAAGTAGGCACTTGGCTTTTGGGCGTTGTAGTGGGTTATGTTTGTGCCCATTTTAATTTAATGCATATTAGCGTTCTGTATTTTAAAGATGTGCATGTCCTGTGGTCCCCCAATGTCATATAAGCAACAAAAATTCTGGTGATGTCACTTCTAGCATCATCAAGGTTAAAGATCGTCGCTCATACCGCACCACCCCCTTTCGAAATTTAGAAGTTAGCTCATTTGGCGTCCCATGATGTGCTCTTGTTAATTTAAATAAAATGTTTAAAAAACTGTTCCACGCCCCTTCGGGGTCTTTTGGGCATGCTGAAATCACAGCAACTGTGTCTGTGGCATTTATTCTCCTGGGGTGCAAGGCCCATATTTACGCTCAATTAAAACTGTTGAAGCTTCAGCTGTTGCTTGCAAGTAGTGAAAACTGTCTCTAAGCGTCCCATCTGTGCCACCGATGTAGTGCCCTGCTCCCAGCCTCAGCAGGGTTAGATACCAAAAGCGGTATTAAAATATACTTTCTTTGTCTGAATGAAGGGCGACTGGTATTATAAGATTCTACGGCAGCACAGTTTTAAGCATGGTTATGGATTTGCCTCGCTTGCCACATAACCCACAATTTAGAGCCTAACCTGTAGATTTTAACAAAAACAATTCTATCTATTTCAAACAGATCAATATTTACTATAATCTCAGTGGCCTATGTTGTCACACACATGAAAGCCCTAAGCGATAGTCGACTGGTCACCTTTCATTAGCTTATTACTTACCGTATAAGGATATTAAACAGGTACTGAGATGAAACTTTTGTCAAGACAGTGTTAACATGTGAAAAATGACAAAATAATGAAGTAAGACTATGACAAAATAATGAAGTAAGACTATCACAAAAATTTGCGACGTCAGGCGGATACTGTCACTTTTTTCTGTCTAATTTAGTCAAACATGCCGCATAATTCAGTGGGACTGGATATGTGCCTGGCCTAATGCTTTACAGCCCGCTCTCGGTCTCCATTCTGTACTACCTATTACTGAAGTCGCCCGGATGCCTATCTGCTTCACGAACGGTGTAATTAACCCCTTGCGAGATTCCTGCGCTCAGACTGAACTGCCTCTTGTGCCCTAAGGCCGTTTTCCGCAGTCCTTGGCGTCAAATGACTTCTAGCTTATCCTGGCTGTCTCTGAGCTGACTGAACCAGTGCAATACGACATTTACTACTCCTAGGCTCTATCGTAGGTTCTGCCGCCTGCCGTTCCTGGGTTTTGCACTTTTACTTACGGTCCAGGGGACCCCCTACTGCTCTCAGGGACACTCTACCTGGTAGTTGGCTCACCTGTTGTCTCAGCGTTGAGCTTCCTGCTCCAGCGTCGCTCTGCCTGTTGCACAGTTGCTTTTCACTCCTCCTTCACAGCGGGCACCGGGTGTGCCGACGAATCAGCCAAGGGTTGTTGATTGGACGGACGCCTACCGGTCTGCTGACTACACAACCCCAGAACCTCACATGACAAACCAGAGGTAGGTCACGTGGCCTCATTTCTGTTTCATGATCCAGTGATTTGTTGTTTTTTCCTCTCTACTGCCATTCGCCTGCGCCGATACAACGAGGGAATTTTCAAAAATACTCCGCGCGGTGGCATTACGGACCCTGTCTCGCAGGGCCAGGAATCAGGCCTGTTGTCATCAAAATTAAATCCACCGGCTGACTGTGCATAATGAGGAAACGTATCCCACCAGTGCGTGTGAAAGAAAGGCCCGATGACCGAAACTCTTCTCAGAAGTGCGCAGCAAGCGCAAATAGCGAGACTGGCAGCCTGCCTTAATCCCATTCGTGCCTCTTTAATTCACGACAAAACGCTCCGTCCCCCTTCTCTCCCTGTTGCGGGTTATTGCGTTCTCCCTTCGTGACTGTTTTCCGCCCCTCCCTCCCGATCCATGGGCCATATTTACGAAAGCTTTTTCCCATAGAGACAGAATGGGTAAAATCCTTTCGTACATCTGGCCCCATGTGTTTTCCCTCTTTTGCATTTGTTTAACATATGATGCGGAAAAAATAAGTCCCGCCTCCCAAAAATAATTGTCGGCAGCCCCCCACCTACTGAAATTAAGCTCTACCAGTCATGCAATTAGACAAACTAAAATACAAACCTGATTTAGTTTGTCATGCCTAAAAAAACAAGCATTACCAAAGCTTGATTTGGCATATTGTAACTTGTGTTAAGGCTGAACCTTATTAATGAATAGTCATGTATTTAGAGTGTTGAATTTGCATAGAAAATGTATTAACTTGGAGAAAAATAATGTATGCATTTGAAGATGTGCCACCTGAGTGGCCACCAATATTCACAAAGTGTATTTATTTATAGCTCATTAATATGAAATGCTGAGCTTTTGTTTGGTTAGAGTAGTAATGTGTCATAATAAGAGTTATGCCTTATGTATTAGCTTTATTAATCATAGACCTTAACTTAGCAAGGTTTTGACCCAGTTGCACGGCCTCATGTCAAGCTTCGTGTTCTTAGGTGTTTTATAAATTGGTTGCTTTGAGAATTTAAGTTGTGATTTTCCACTGTACTGACCATGTGCTTGTAGCTGAAGTTCGTTCTCATGAGAAACATCTTGCTAGAAGATGTTGTACTAGCTAGGGAAACATTGTATATTTTAGTATGTGTAAAACTGACCTTCCCAGGAGAAGACAAGGGATGCACTGACTGCAGTATATAGGCTGTAACAATATTGATACCTGACAAGCCGAATGACGAGAACGGGAGAAGAGGAGTCAATCTTCAACATGTGAATCGTGTACAGTAAAACTTTAGATAGGGGGTTTTATTCTCATTGGACTAAATGTAAACATGTGATTCTTTGACCAATAAGGACACAGGAAATAGTTTTAGGAAATCTAACTTAGCCGGACAGCACTGAGAGAAGACACGCCATTAGCTCTATTCTTTTGAGCTGTCTAGGTCTCCCCTTTCTTTCTGAGCGTTAAGAGACTTTGCTTTTCTGAACTTTGATGATGCCTTGCTGACTGAACTGATGTCCTGTTGACGAAGATTGTCGCAGCTTGCTGACCCATACTGAGGCAAGGTATAAGATGTTATTACTGATTGTTATGTCTATTTGCTTTTGATTCTAAGTACCAACCGCTATTTTGATAGAGCCATAGTTAGATGTTTTTCCAAATTTGTGTTGACTAAATTGTTTTGCATGAAGGCCAAATATGCTATTCTAATCTGATGTTACTTAGGGTACACACTGATGAAGTTCGCTACATGTAACAGCAGTTGATGTATTTTCTTCGCTGAATTTAAATGTATGCTATTTAGTTTGCGCAGTTATTCTTGCTATTAATTTGTACCGTAACTCTAGAATGTGTGGTAGCTCAAGCTTTGATTAGATTGCGATTCTTTCGCCGCTTTGGTCAGCCAGTATTGTTTCTGTATGTTTATCATTTGATATTGAGACTAAGTTACGTGACATTCGCATTGTTAATATAGGGAAATAAACATTCTCACTTTTACATAAAGGTGAGGTTATTCATGACTGCAAGGTCATTGTGTGTGTAAATTACTGACTCATTGATTATTGATGTCATTGATTGCTATTTTCTATCGATTTGTATTGGTACAGGGTTATATGGTGGGAACAACTCAAAGCGCAGTCAAAAGGTCCGTCGGCCTACACACATCTCCCTTGTAAGTTTACTTAATAAGGTCTAACGCGCTCACGCTTGAGTTCCTCATTTAAATAGCTGCCAAGTTTTAGACAGTTTATGAATGACATTTCTATGGTTTCAGTGTGCGTGAGTGACATTCATCTGCCAAATGTGTAAATGTGTGACACTTTCTTGATAGTAAATTTCAACACCTAACTCCAAAGCTTTCATTCGTGCCCGGTTGTACACAGCCACTCACAACCTAAACTCACTCAGATTTCTTAAGGCAACTAAGTTAATATTATGCAGTGGTATTCAGAGTCAAATGCATGGTAAACAAGTATTTGCAATGCAATAGGCATCGCATTTTCTTGAGTTAGAGTTATTGGCATTGTAAATTCACAGCTGGACTTTTCTTGCCACATACATTGGTAAACCTTGCCTCATAATTTAGTCTTTTCCTGCCACACAATACCAGTGGCCCAACATTGAATTAAAGCACTTCCATTTACTTTCTTCCTCCATCTTAAAACATATAGAGTTATCATATAAATCTTTATTAGAAACAAAACTTCTTTCATTAGAATGTAATGCTCAAAACACAATAACAAAAATATATTTTAGGATGGATTGGAAGGTGAAAGGAAAGAAGGAGTTGAGAGTAAAGATGGCGAGGACAAGTGGCGTAGTAACGGTGTCATGGGCCCTGAAGTAAGAAAGGAAAATGATTGACTGGAATTTCGGTAGGAAATTAGAGCAGTAATTAGAGTTAAGTGAGGTCTGTAGGTCTCTGAGCCCCGGTGCCACTGTGCCTGTTTCTCCTTTGATAACTAGGCCTCAGGAATGAAAGTGGATGGGGCAGAAAAAGAAGTGAAAGGAATACAACAGATAAAAGGAAGAGAGAAGGAGCAGTGTTAGACCTGGCATCCGTGGTGTGGTCTCCCCTGTCTTTTTTGCCTCTGCTTCCCATGTTTTGACTGTGTGCTGGACTCTGTTTTTGGTACCCTGGGCACTTTACCACTGCTGACCAGTGCTAAAGTGCAAGTGCTCCCTGTGTAAAATGTATGTATGATTGGTTTATCCATGTTTGGCATATTTGGTTTGCTAGTAAGTCCCTAGTAAAGTGTACTAGAGGTGCCCAGGGCCTGTAAGTCAAAGGCTACTAGTGGGCCTGCAGCACTGGTTGTGCCATCCACCTGAGTAAGGGAAGGTTTAGGTCTTCAAGTGTACCCACTCGCATACCTAAACCTTCCCTTTTTCTACATGTAAGTCACCCCTAAGGTGGGCCCTGGGTAGCCTCATGGACAGGGTGCAGTGTGTGGTAAAGATGCAACATGTACTGGTGTGTTTTACATGTCCTGACAGTGAAATACTGCCAGATTAGTTTTTCATTGTTGCAAGGCCTATCTCTCCCATAGGTTAACATGGGGGCTGCCTTTAAATCATATTTAAGAGCAGATGGAAATGTGGAGTTTGGTGTCTCTGAACTCACAATTAAAAAATATATCCTTTGGTAAAGTTGGTTCTTAAACTTTCAGTTGGGAAATGCCCATTTTAGAAAGTGGTCATTTTCTTGCTTAAACCATTCTGTGACTCTGACTGTTTGTGGATTCCCTGTTTGGGTCAGACTGACAGTTGGGCTGTTTGTGAATCCCCTTTAGACAGTGAGACAAATGAAGCTGGGAAGTAGCCTGCAAATCCTGATGAGTCATCTGAGCTAGAGCGGAGGGAGGAGTGGTCACTTACACCTGAATGGACTGTACCTGCCCTCACACAATGCAGTCTCCAACCCCCTGCTGTGTGTCTGGGGCCTGGCCTGGGCAAGGCAGATCTTGTGAACAACAGAGACCTTACTTCAAAAGCAGAAAGGGGTATAAGTAGTGGACCCAAAACCCCACATTTTCAGATTTCTTCAAGGATTCAAGAGGAATCTCTGCCAAGGAGAAGAGCTGAAGAGCTGAGGAGAAGTGCTGTCCCTGCCCTTGACTGTGCTTTGTTGGGCTGTGTTGGAGTTTCTGCTTCTGCCTGTGAAAGGGGACAAAGACTGGACTTTGTTGTGCATTCCTGCGTGAGAAGAATCACCAAGGGCGTGGACTGAGCTTCCCTCCTGTTTTGAAGTCTCAGGGCCATCAAAGACTTCATCTGCCAACACCTGGACTCTGCTGAGACTCCTTGTAAGAAAGTACCATCTTGCCTGGCATGTTACCCCCATTTTCACTGTATGTATGTTTGTTTTTGCCTATGTGTCACTGGGATCCTGCTAGTCAGGACCCCAGTGCTCATAAAGTATGCCCTGTATGTGTTCCCTGTGTGGTGCCTAACTGTATCACTGAGGCGCTGCTAACCAGAACCTCACTGTTTATGCTCTCTCTCCTTTTAAAATTGTCACTGCAGGCTAGTGACTAATTTTACCAATTCTGATTGGCCCACTGGAACACCCTTATAATTCCCTAGTATATGGTACCTAGCTACCCAGCGTATTGGGGTTCCAGGAGATCCCTATGGGCTGCAGCATTTCTTTTGCCACCCATAGGGAGCTCAGACAATTCTTACCCAGGACTGCCACTGCAGCCTGAGTGAAATAATGTCCACGTTATTTCACAGCCATTTTACACTGCACTTAAGTAACTTATAAGTCACCTATATGTCTAACCCTCATTTGGTGAAGGTAAGGTGCAAAGTTTCTTAGTGTGTGGGCACCCTGGCACTAGCCAAGGTGCCCCCACATTGTTCAAGGCAAATTCCCCGGACTTTGTGAGTGCGGGGACACCATTACACGTGTGCACTACATATAGGGCAATACCTATATGTAGCGTCACAATGGTAACTCCGAACATGGCCATGTAACATGTCTAGGATCATGGAATTGTCATCCCAGACCTCTGCCATCTTGGATCCAGAGGTGTGAGGGCACTCTGGAGGCCTCTGAGTGGCCAGTGCCAGCAGGTGACGTCAGAGACCCCTCCTGATAGGTGCTTACCTGACTAGGTGGCCAATCCTCCTCTGAGTGCTCTTTAGGGTCTCTCCTGTGGGATTTTCTGCAGATAACTACTTGCAAGAATTCACCAGAGTTCCTCTGCACTTCCCTCTTCGACTTCTGCCAAGGATCGACCGCTGACTGCTCAAGGACGCCTGCAAAACTGCAACAAAGTAGCAAGATGACTACCAGCAACATTGTAGCGCCTAATCCTGCCGGCTTTCTCGACTGTTTCTTGGTAGTGCATGCTCTGAGGGCTGTTTGCCTTCACCCTGCACTGGAAGCCAAGAAGAAATCTCCTGTGGGTCGACGGAATCTTCCCCCTGCTAACGCAGGCACCAAAAGACTGCATCACCAGTCCTATGGGTCCCCTCTCATCTTGACAAGTGTGGTCCCTGGAACACAGGAGCTGGATTCAAGTGACCCCGACAGTCCAGTGGTCTTTCTGTCCAAATTTGGTGGAGGTAAGTCCTTGCCTCTCCACGCCAGACAGTAATCCTGTGTACTGCGTGATCATGTTTGCCGTCTTTCTGCGTGGAAACAACTCTGCATCCTCCAGCACGCCGTGGGACATCTTCTGACCAAAGGAGAAGTTCCTGGCACCTTCCGTTGTTGCAGAATCTTCAGCTTCTTCCACCCGGAGGCAGCCCTTTTGCACCTTCATCCGGGGTTTAGTGGGCTGCTGCCCCCCACCGGACACTTGCGTGACTCTTGGACTTGGTCCCCTTCCTTTGCAGGTCCTCAGGTCCAGGAATCCGTCTTCAGTGCTTTGCAGTCAGTTGTTGTCTTTGCAGAATCCCAATCTCGACTTTACTGTCTTTCTGGGGTAGTAGGGTAAATTTACTCCTACATTCCAGGGTCTTGGGGTGGGGTATCTTGGACACCCTGAGTTTTTCTTACACTCCCAGCAACCCTCTACACACTACACTAGGCCTGGGGTGCATTTGTGGTTCGCATTCCACTTTTGGAGTATATGGCTTGTGTTGCCCCTAGGCCTATTGTCTCCTATTGCATTCTATTGTGTTCTACAGTGTTTGCACTACTTTTCTAAGTGTTTTACTTACCTGATTTTGGTTTGTGTGTATATTTTGTGTATTTTACTTACCGCCTAAGGGAGTATATCCTCTGAGATACTTTTGGCATATTTTCACTAAAATAAATTACCTTTATTTTTAGTAACTCTGAGTATTGTGTTTCCTATGATATAGTGCTATATGATATAAGTGGTACAGTAGGAGCTTTGCATGTCTCTGAGTTCAGCCTAAGCTGCTCTGCTATAGCTACCTCTATCAGCCTAAGCTGCTAGAACACTACTAATCTACTAGGAAGGGATAACTGGACCTTGCACAAGGTGTAAGTACCATCAGGTACCCACTATAAGCCAGGCCATCCTCCTACAGTCATTACGACCCTGACGGCCGGTGGAACACTGGCTGTAATACCGCCAACAGGCTGGCGGTGTTCCACCACTGTATTATGACCGTGGCGCATTAGGCACGGCCATACCGCCGGCCCTTCCACTATACTGCCAGGTGGTCATAATCCCTAGGGCTGTGCCTCAAGCAGCGCTGGCCTGGGGATTATGAGTCCCCAACCGCCAGCCTGTCCATGGGGCTGAACACTGCCATGGAAAGGCTGGTGGTAAGGGGGACTTAGGGTCCCCCTAGGGGCCCCTGCACTGCCCATGCACTTGGCATGGACAGTGCAGGGGCACCCAGGCACAGCCCCATCGCGCATTTCACTGCCCGAATTTCAGGCAGTGAAATGCCTGACGGGTGCTGCTGCACCCGCTGCACATCAACATTGCTGCCGGCTCTATTATGAGCCGGCTTTTATGTTGATGTGACTTTTCTGCTGGGCCAGCAAAAAAGTCATAATAGGGGGCCAGCCATACCGCCAGCACTGGCAGTATGTTGGCTCCCGCGGCTTCTGCGGTCTTTTTTTTTAAAGACCGCCAAAGTAGTAATGAGGGCTTTAGTGCGGTTTCAGCCACCTTTATTTATCCTCTCAGCCACTTTTGGATGAGAGGTGTGTGCTACATCAACCTTCTAGATATTCATGCTGGGTGGCTAACTGCGTTCCTCCCAAATTGAGAAGAAACAAACATGAATAACAATTATCATATGCTTAATCCTCTCAAGCATGGGTACTCACTAAACATTGTCCTTGAAGCTCTGGCTCGGTTGTGGATACCGACTTAAATCACACCTTTGGATATCACGCTGAGACAACAACCACTCACAGGTACTGCAAGATCTCACTTTGATCTAGCTCTCCTGGGCTGTCTGCTCCCGGCTCCACTGGGGCTGCAGCTGCTGGTGACAACTATGTATCTTACAGCACTCTCCAGTCTATGGTTGACAAAGCTCCCTAAGTTGGTTCATCACCGTCTTGTAGATATGAAGCTTGGACCACTGTCCACGCATCTTCTTAAACCAAGACACATTCTTGATGAACACTTCCAGTACCCTTTTAGCAGTCACATTTGTTCCTTTGCTTTTGGTGGATGGTGGCATGACTCCTTTGACTGGTCTGCTTATTGTTGATGCACCTCTTCTGCTGTATGTCCTTTTGATCATTCGTCTTTGGCCTTCATTAGGAAGCACCAGGGATAACATCTTGAATTGGATGGCCAAATAGTATTGTTGCATGGGGCACAGTCTGTAGTGCAATGGGGTGTGCTCCGATACACCCACAAAAAATTATACATTGCCCACTCAGTTGTCTTCCCCACTGTAAACTCCGATATGGAGGGCCTTGTTGAGAGTTCATCTGAATTTCTTGATGTTCCCGTTCACTTTGAGCCATCAGAGAGTAATTTTATGTTGATGGATACCAGGTGGTCCATGAAGTTTTGAAACTCTGCTGTTTGAAATTGCGGGGGGAGGAGGGGCATTGTCCGTTTTAGTTCATTTAGGGATTACAAAAGTGGCAAGAATGTTTTCCTGTTTGGGTTTAACATGTTCGAATGCTGTGGATGGCACAATGTCAAAAGCTAAGGATGTGGAAGTGCATCAATGCTGACCATCCCTTATAGTCCTATTTTGTGTGTTACAAAACGGACCCATTTGTAACCTTATATTATTCAATTTTGTTTACAGCCTGTAAGGAAATGCCTCCTTGGCATGGTTACCCCCTGACTTTTTGCCTTTGCTGATGCTAAGTTTTGATTTGAAAGTGTGCTGAGGCCTGCTAACCAGGCCCCAGCACCAGTGTTCTTTCCCTAACCTGTACCTTTGTTTCCACAATTGGCACACCCTGACATCTAGGTAAGTCCCTTGTAACTGGTACCAAGGGCCCTGATGGCAGGGAAGGTCTCTAAGGGCTGCAGCATGTCTTATGCCACCCTGGGGACCCCTCACTCAGTACAGGCACACTGCTTGCCAGCTTGTGTGTGCTAGTGAGGACAAAACGACTAAGTTGACATGGCACTCCCCTCAGGGTGCCATGCCAACCTCACACTGCCTACATATATAGATAAGTCACCCCTCTAGCAGGTCTTACAGCCCTAAGGCAGGGTGCACTATACCATAGGTGAGGGCATAAGTGCATGAGCACTATGCCCCTACAGTGTCTAAGCAAAACCTTAGACATTGTAAGTGCAGGGTAGCCATAAGAGTATATGGTCTGGGAGTCTGTCATGCACGAACTCCACAGCACCATAATGGCTACACTGAAAACTGTGAAGTTTGGTATCAAACTTCTCAGCACAATAAATGCACAGTGATGCCAGTGTACATTTTATTGTAACACACACCCCAGAGGGCACCTTAGAGGTGCCCCCTGAAACCTTAACCGACTACCCGTGTAGGCTGACTGGTTTTAGCAGCCTGCCACACACCAGACATGTTGCTGGCCACATGGGGAGAGTGCCTTTGTCACTCTGTGGCTAGTAACAAAGCCTATACTGGGTGGAGGTGCTTCACACCTCCCCCTGCAGGAACTGTAACACCTCGCGGTGAGCCTCAAAGGCTCACCCCCTTTGTTACAGCACCCCAGGGCACTCCAGCTAGTGGAGTTGCCCGCCCCCTCCGGCCACGGCCCCACTTTTGGCGGCAAGGCCGGAGGAGATAATGAGAAAAACAAGGAGGAGTCACTGGCCAGTCAGGACAGCCCCTAAGGTGTCCTGAGCTGAGGTGACTCTAACTTTTAGAAATCCTCCATCTTGCAGATGGAGGATTCCCCCAATAGGATTAGGGATGTGCCCCCCTCCTCTCAGGGAGGGGGCACAAAGAGGGTGTAGCCACCCTCAGGGCTAGTAGCCATTGGCTACTAACCCCCCAGATGTAAACACACCCCTAAATACAGTATTTAGGGGCTCCCCAGAACCTAGGAACTCAGTCCTGCAACCTAAGAAGAAGAGGACTGCTGAACTGAAAAACCTGCAGAGAAGACGGAGACACCAACTGCTTTGGCCCCAGCTTTACCAGCCTGTCTCCCCACTTCTAAAGACACTGCTCCAGCGACGCGTTCCAAGGGTCCAGCAACCTCTGAAGCATAAGAGGACTACCCTGCATCTAGAAGGACCAAGAATTCCCGAGGACAGCAGCTCTGTTCACCAAAGACTGCAACTTTGCAACAAAGGAGCAACTTTGAAACAACACACGTTTCCCGCCGGAAGCGTGAGACTTTGCACTCTGCACCCGACACCCCCGGCTCGACTTGTGGAGAACAAACACCACAGGGAGGACTCCCCTGCGACTATGAGACCGTGAGTAGCCAGAGTTGACCCCCCTGAGCCCCCACAGCAATGCCTGCAGAGGGAATCCCGAGGATCCCCCTGACCGCAACTGCCTGCTTCAAAGATCCAACGCCTGGTAAAGACACTGCACCCGCAGCCCCCAGGGCCTGAAGGATCCGACCTCCAGTGCAGGAGCGACCCCCAGGTGGCCCTCTCCCTTGCCCAGGTGGTGGCTACCCCGAGGAGCCCCCCCTTGCCTGCCTGTATCGCTGAAGAGACCCCTTAGTCTCCCATTGATTTCTATTGCGAACCAGACGCCTGTTTACACACTGCACCCGGCCGCCCCGTGCTGCTGAGGGTGTACTTTCTGTGTGGACTTTTGTCCCCCCGGTGCCCTACAAAACCCCCCTGGTCTGCCCTCCGAAGACGCGGGTACTTACCTGCTGGCAGACTGGAACCGGGGCACCCCTTTGTCCATTGAAGCCTATGTGTTTTGGGCACCACTTTGACCTCTACACCTGACCGTCCTGAGCTGCTGGTGTGGTAACTCTGGGGTTGCTCTGAACCCCCAACGGTGGGCTACCTTGGACCCAAAATTGGACCCCATAGGTAGTTTACTTACCTGCAAAAACTAACAAACACTTACCTCCCCCAGGAACTGTTGAACATTGCAGTCTAATTTTAAAATAGCTATATGTCATTTATGTGAAAACTGTATATGCTATTTTGCTAATTCAAATTACCTAAAGTACCTACCTGAAATACCTTTCATTTGAAGTATTACTTGTAAATCTTGAACCTGTGGTTCTTAAAATAAACTAAGAAAATGTATTTTACTATACAAAAACCTATTGGCCTGGAATTGTCTCTGAGTGTGTGTTCCTCATTTATTGCCTGTGTGTGTACAACAAATGATTAACACTACCCTCTAATAAGCCTACTGCTCGACCACACTACCACAAAATAGAGCATTAGAATTATCTCTTTTTGCCACTATCTTACCTCTAAGGGGAACCCTTGGACTCTGTGCATACTATTCCTTACTTTGAAATAGTGCATACAGAGCCAACTTCCTACACAGCCCATTCTGTAAATTATTTGAAGGGATCTCCCACCCTGTAGTTTTGAACAGTGCAGGATACTAAGGTGAATATTCTGCATTATGCCTTGTTTTGTTTCAATGCCATAACTTTGAGTTTACTTTGTTTAACCAACATTAGATTTTTTTCTCTTCCAGCCCCACCCACCTTAATGAGTAAGGGCCTCATTCTTTGTATGTTACACATACGCATTTATTGATTTATACTGGCTGAGTGCCAATGCATATTTATCCTTTCTATATAGTAATTTTGACTTATAGGTGGTTTTAAAAGTGTATTTATTTTCCACATAGCAGATAATATTGGATGTATGAGCCTTAAACAAGGAGTCCACATGCTTTTGCCTACATATTTGTGTTTGCTCGTTCACTTGATGGACAAGTATCTGTGCTACTTTAGGTGAGTTTTGCATGCCAGGAGAGCAGTGAGTTTTATTAGAACACTGCAGGCAAGTTTTTCACCAATAGTATCCCCAAACAGGTTGCCCCACTTACTCGTTCTGATGAAGACCCAAATGAAAAGTTCTGAGTGACTGCATGTTTTTTCTGTGTCAAAACTTCAACAACCTACTATCTATGCCTGGACTGAACCATTGTCCTTGAGGAATTTGATTAAAACATTACTACTGCCAGAAAGACATTGAGGAGGATACTGAGCTTCAGGTCAGACAAGCTGTATGCAGTTTCGTGCATGCACTTCAATTTATATTCCATCATTTTATTTGTAAATATTGTTCACCTTGTCACTTTGCACAAGCACCATTTTTTGCACCTTTTCACCTGATGGATCAACCATTATCGTGCTTTGAATTATTTGTATATACTACAAAAACTTGATAATAGACAATAATTTGCAATTTTGTGGCTCTGCTGTTGTATTTCTTTTGTTCTCTCCTTTTAATTCCCCATAGAGTTCAGCATATGATTAATAACATTTGTAGTCCCATGTTTGGACCATTTTGTTGTTTGTACTAAACTTTTAGAAAGTTGGCATTTACTTACTCTAGCAATTTGGTGCCTGCTGCCTGTCTCTGTTCAATCTGGGTTGGGTGAAAGCTGGGTTTTGTATATTCCCTCTAGACAGTCTCACACAAAGGGAGCTTAGGTGTGTCTTGATGGGCCTTCCTGGGAGATGGGAGGGAGAGCTAGGCACAGCCTCACACCTACACCTGAATAGGCTATGTCCTGTGCACACACAAAGGGCTGCATACCCCCTGCAGTCAGTCTGGAGCCAGGACCGACTGCAGTGTACCCCCACTTCAAAGGCACAACTGGGTATATGTACTGAACCTGTGACACCATGACTTTAGTACACTTGTGGACCTGTGACAACACTGCCAGGAAGAAGAACTGCTGTGCTGCTGAAAGGACTGCGACTCTGCTGGACTGCTGCTTTGCTGGACTCTTACACTGCTGTGCTCTTCTCTTGCTGAGCTGCCCTGCTGCCTGCTATTCTCCCTGGGTGAGAAGGACTAGACCTGCATCTCTTGAACCCAGAGTGGTTCCAAGGGCTTGCTGGCTTGCCTCCTGTTCTAAGTCTCAGGGATATCAAAGACTTCAACTACCTGCATCTGGCTCAACAAGCGGTGAGTGCCACCCCAGTCCTGGACCTTTGAAAGTGAGGCCTAAGGTGCTTCTACATCCAGAACCCATGCATCCTCATCGGAACTGGGGCATCTTCACCTTTGCATGAGTTTCGGAACGAGCGCATCCTCGTTGTTGTGTGGAGTGAACTCGGAGCATCTCTTTCAGAACCAGTACATCGCCTTGGGAATCGATGCATCGCCTATTGCGGGAGCAGCAGCTGTGCATCGCATTTGGAACCAACACATTGTCGCAGTTGTGTGGAGAAAATCAACGCATCTCATCCACTGATGGTTTAACACCAACGCATTTCTTCAGCTGCACCTCGCATCTTCGTCGAAGATGGCGCACCCCGTATCATGGAACTTTGGTTCAGCCGGCCCAAGTGGGTCCCTGTAGCCGATCCTCACCCCATTGCGGTCAGCCTGAACCTTTGACTCTTCCCTGGTCCAGCGCGACCAGATAACACATTTAAGTGATTATTGCTTCTACTCGCTATTTTACATTTATTCTTTAGAAACTGATATCTCATCTTCTGCTTGTTAAATTTTTGTAGTTTTGGTTTATTTATATAAATAAACTATTTTTCTAAACTGGTGTGGAGTCTTTCTGTGGTGTTTCCACTGTGTTACTTTACACATTGCCTCTTACGTTAAGCTTGCCTGCTCTGTGCCAAGCTACCAGAGGGTGAGCACAGGATAATTTACAGTGTGTTGCAATTTACCCAGACTAGGACTGTGGTTCCTACTTGTACAGGGTGCATACCTCTGCCAACCAGAAACCCAATTTCTAACAGAAACCATAGCTTTTCACATTGTTTTTCAACATTCCCTGTCACGTTCCACCCCTCTCTTATCGCCTTTGTCAGATGAAAGCAAGGAATGACTTCAGATATTGAACGTTCTGGTCTGGCCAAGATAGGGGGCGACCCCTTCTGGTAGCCCCGGTGCTACTGAGAAGGTGGATGCCAAGGCAGTCCGTGCCCTCCAGAAGGAGTCCCAGAGAAAAAAATCAAAAGGGGAAAACCCTCTAGGCAGGAACTCCAAGAAACAGAGGAAAGAGCGGCAAGAAACTAGGACTCCAAGGACTGGAACAACAGGAAGCTGCAGGGAAAGCAAGCAGGAGCGAGGACCACCATCAGCAGGAAGTGCTGCAATGCCCGACCTTGCCGCTAAGAAAAGGAGAGACACCTCAGGCAGGCACACTGCCCGCTGCAGGCCAAACGGGCCAAAAAACGGACTGCGGGCCTCGACACAGGCCGAGAATGTAACGCCGCGTGTTGAAAACCTACCTGTGGCTTAACAGTAGGTCCCCTGCCCCTCATTCCTCCCCCCAAAGCTCTAGGCTTGTCCAGAAAAAACAGCAGACAAGAAGGGGAGCATGAACAGAAGAAGCATCTTCCCAGGAACATTCATTAGGGCAGAGGTCTTCAAACTGGGGGGCGGGCCCCCCAGGGGGGCCTCAAGTGATCCCAGGGGGGGCCCCAGACTCTGGCCAAAATAAATATTATACAGATAACAGGCCTTTGTTTTAAGCTGAAGCATGTTATTGCAGTTTTAAAAAGGTAACAGTACTTAACTGCAATGTTTAAATAGTTTTAGACATATTTAAATATTGCCATTTTTATAAAATAATTGTGAAAAATTCTGGGGGGGGGGCAATGATTTTAATTTTTCAACTGGGGGCGTGGCATTAAAAAGTTTGGAGACCTCTGCATTAGGGGGATATCCCTTCCAATGAATAAAAAATTGGAGGCGGTTACGAAAGAACCAGGAATCACATATTTCTTGTACCTCGTACTCCGGCACATTGTCTCCTAGGAGAGGAGCAGGACAAGTATAATATCTTTGAAAAAGATCTAAAATATAAGGTTTCAACTGTGATATGTGAAATACTGGATGTATCTTCCATGTCCGAGGCAAGTGTAGATGGAAGGATACTGGGTTCACCACTTGCATTATCTTAAAAGGACCATAATATCGAGGGTAGAACTTGTTTGTGGACAAACGAAGGGGCAAAAAAGTTTGAAGAAAGAGTGACATTATCTTGTACCTGATATAATGTAGAAGAACATCATCGTATATCAATGGCTTTCTTCATATGCTGTTTTGCAGCCAGTAGACTAGAATGTATAATCTTCCTAATATTATGAAGTCGACGGGACAAAGAGGTTACTGCTGGAATAGTGGATGACTCAGAAATCACTATAGGAAAGGCCGTAGGATGACAACCATATGTGCAGAAAAAAGGAGTTGCCTTCGATGCACTGTCTACAGCATGGGTACTCACAAACGTTTTCTCGGGGGCCAAAATTGCAGTATGGTTTGCGGCCGAGGGCCGCACTGAAGTGACAGCGGGGGGGGGGCAGGGCTTAGAGGGGGCGGGGCTTAGAGGGGGAACAACCACCCCGCCCCCTTTTTCAAAACATTGTAACACACACAGCGCCATCTGCTCTCACCCCTACCCCAGTAACACACACTGCGCCATCTGCACACAGCGCCATCATCTCTCACCCCTACCCCAGTAACACACGCAGCGCCATCTGCACACAGCGCCATCAGCACTCACCCCTACCCCAGTAACACACACAGCGCCATCTGCTCTCACCCCTACCCCAGTAACACACACAGCGCACACACACAGCGCCATCTGCTCTCACCCCTACCCCAGTAACACACACAGCGCCATCTGCACACAGCGCCAACAGCTTGACACAAATGTCAGTCAGCACCTATGTTCCTTAACTAATGTTATGCTTAATTTATTAATTTCATGATTTGGAACTCCTAGGAGGTCCACATTAAAAACAAACGAAAAATAAGACATCACAATGAGGAAAATCAATAACAGACGAGACAAGATACAATAAAATCTAAGAATTATTACAAAGTGCAACACTATTAAAACTTCAAATATTCACTAAAATGGTCAATATACATTTAAAAATGCTCTGAATAAGTTAAAAATCTGAAATCAAACCATTTCATTTGGGTTGTTATATAGCAACGTTACTCAAAGTACGGCTCGCGTGCCGCCAAGGTAGGTCCGTGGGGCCGCTGGCGGCCCGCGGGACGTACTTTGAGTAACGTCGGTCTACAGTATTGTTGTACTAAAACTCTGCTAGTGGTAGATATTTGGACCAGTCACTGTGGGTTGCATTACAAAAGCAATGGAGATATTGTTCAAGTCCCTGATTTAGGCATTCTGTTTATCTGTTTGTTTGAGGATGCACACTAGAGGACAAGGCTACTTCAATACACAAAGATTTACAAAAATCTTTCAAAAAATGTGAAACATACTGGGGGCCTTGATCAGAAATGATGACTTGAGGGAGACCATGAAGACGAACAATTTCTTGTAATAAGATGTGGCTCAACTCCTGGGCAGTGGCTAGTTTCTTTAACACAGTAAAATTAGCTATTTTAGAAAAATAATCTATGGTGCCCATGATCACGCAGTTCCCTTCAGAAGATCATAATGAACATAAGAAATCTGTAGATACAGTATGCCATGGGGCTTATGAAATAGCTAAAGGTTGTAGTAATCCAGCTGGTTTGGTACCTTTGCTTGTGCACATACAGGGCAAGAAGAAACATAGGTCTTAGGCCCTCATTACGAGTGTGGCGGTCTCAAGAACGCCACACTCGCGATGGCGGTCGGACTGCCACAGATAGGGCGGTCCAACCCTCCCTATTATGACCATGGCAGATGGGCCACGGTCCGATCGCTGGCACCGCCAGGTTGCCGCCTGTCGACAGCCTGGTGGTCTCAGTCGCAATCCGCCAGGGCAACACTGCTTGCCTGGGGATTACGAGTCCGCTTTCCGCCAGCCTTTGCATGGCAGTGTCACTCCCATGCAAAGGCTGGCGGAAAGGGTAGTTTCGGGGGCCTCATGGGGGCCCCTACACTGCCCATGCACTTGGCATGAGCAGTGCAGGGTCCCCCATGGACAGCTCTGTTGCACATTTCACTGCCCGAATTTCGGTCAGTGAAATGCGCGACGGGTGCTGTCTTACCCGACACACCACAACATTGCCGCCGGCTCAATTAAGAGCCGGCTTCAATGTTGTGGTGAGTTTTCGTCTGGGCCAGTGGGCGGACACTGGGGGTGATTCTAACTCTGGCGGGCGGCGGAGGCCGCCCGCCAGAGTTCCCCCCTCCAGAATACCGCACCGCGGTCAGAAGACCGCTGCGGTTATTCTGGGTTTCCCACTGGGCTGGCGGGCGACCGGCAAAAGGCCGCCCGCCAGCCCAGTGGGAAACACCCTTCCCACGAGGAAGCCGGCTCCGAATGGAGCCGGCGGAGTGGGAAGGTGCGACGGGTGCAGTTGCACCCGTCGCGAATTTCAGTGTCTGCAAAGCAGACACTGAAATTCTTTGTGGGGCCCTCTTACGGGGGCCCCTGCAGTGCCCATGCCATTGGCATGGGCACTGCAGGGGCCCCCAGGGGCCCCACGACACCCCATACCGCCATCCTGTTCCTGGCGGGCGAACCGCCAGGAACAGGATGGCGGTATGGGGTGTCTGAATCCCCATGGCGGCGCAGCAAGCTGCGCCGCCATGGAGGATTCATGTGGGCAGCGGAAAACCGTCGGGAGACCGCCGGTTTTCCTCTTCTGACCGCGGCCAAACCGCCGCGGTCAGAATGCCCTGCGGGGCACCGCCAGCCTGTTGGCGGTGCTCCCGCCGACCCTGGCCCCGGCGGTCCTTGACTGCCAGGGTCAGAATGACCCCCACTGTGTTTTCCCCTGATGGCCCAGCGGAAAACTCCTAATATGGTGGGCAAAAGACTTCCACTACTGACAGTCTTTTGCCTGCCGCGGCTTTGGTGGTCCTATGAAAGGACCGCCGAAGTCATAATGAGGCCCTTAGTGTCTTCTGTGACTGTAGGCCACCAAAAAGACCAAAGGGTTCATTCTTGAGATGCCTTGATTCCACGATGACCAGCGATAGGTGAGTTGTGACACATCTGGAATGCTTCTACTTGCTATTTTTTAGAGGGAAGGAATAACTCCTTGCTATGGTGAAAATATCTCTTGGTCTTCCGCAGCTGGGGATTTAATGTGTCTCATTCTTCTTCTCTGTCAAGGAAGGATTCCACCATATCAGTGATCCGATGGGGTTCTATGATATGCTGTGTAGGAATTGTCACACTCTGGATAACGACAAGATAAGACATCCAATGCAGTATTCTGTGATCCAAGTATATAAGTAATAAAAAAAGTCATATTGACTAAAGAAGAAAAAACCATCATGCTTGTTGGCTGGTCCGACATTGAAAATTCCGGAGACATTGTAGATTCTGATGAACAGTCCTGACCGCAAAAGGTTCTTTGGTCCCCATTAGGAACTGCCGCCATTCATTACAGGCTACTTTTAGGGCAATCAATTCTCGTTCCAATACTGAATAGTTGTGTTCGGAATCCGTCAGAACTAGAGATAAATAGAAGGCTGGGTGTTATAACCCATCTTCGTCTTTTCTTTATAGAAGTACAGCCCCTATTGCTCTGTCAGACACCTCTGTTTCTACTATGAATTTTTTCATAGTATCAGGATGCCGTAAGATTGGAGCCTGAGTAAAAGCTTGTTTCAGATCTTGAAAGGCTGTCTCAGCAGTTTCAGTCCAGTAGAATCCACTGCGAAGACTTTCTTTCTTTAGGGTTTGTGTAATGAAACTTGTTTGCTGAGCGAAATTTTCTGTGAACTGCCAATAAAAGTTGGGTAAACCTAGAAAACACTGTGGGCCTGATTACAACTTTGGAGGAGGTGTTAATCCGTCCCAAAAGTGATGGTAAAGTGACGGATATACCACCAGCCGTATTACGAGTCCATTATATCCTATGGAACTCGTAGTACGGCTGGTGGTATATCCGTCACTTTACCGTCACTTTTGGGATGGATTAACACCTCCTCCAAAGTTGTAATCAGGCCCAGTGTCTCTTTTATAGGGGACGGGGATGGCCAGTCCAGAATGGTTCGAACCATTTTGGGATCCATAGCAATACTGGTCTTGTTAATACGGTAGCCAAGATACTACACTTCCGTTTGATCAAATTTGCATTTTTTCTGGTTTACAGAACAATCGATGTTGCCGGAGCCTTTCCAGGACTTGAGTAACATATGACATATGTTGTTCCGGACAAGTAGAATATACTAGGATGTCATCCTAATATATGACTACTATTTGATTTAAAAGATCAGAAAATACGTATTCCATAAACCTCTGGAAAATAGAAGGAGCATTGGTTAGGCGAAAGGGCATCATCTGCCATTCAAAGTGACCTAAGGCAGTCCGAAAAGTGGTCTTCCACTCATCTCTCTTCTTGATTCGGAGGAGGTGATAAGCTCCCCTCAAATCCAACTTAGTGAACATCTGTATTTGTCATGACTTGAACGCTTCTTACCGCAGTAATCCGCCAGTCTCTGCTCTCCACCTGGTTTCCTGCTTGTTCTGGATTGACCAAGGTAGGGGCGACCCTTTCCAGTAGCCACGGTGCTGCTGATAATGGAACACCAAGCTGGCCGTAACCTCCAGAAGGAGTCCCAGAGGAAAAAAAAAACTGCAGGGAAAAACTTCTAATCAAGGAACTCCTGAAAGATAGGAAAATAAAAATTATTGAGGCACAAAAAAGGACTGGAACAAAAACGGAAGTCAGGAAAATGGTAGAATCCAAATCACAGGATACAGGAGCGAGGAGCACAACCAGAACGGTTTGCAAGGCAAGGAACAGAAGACAAACTGTGCTTATATACAGATAAGACAGGAGGTGACATGCAGGAAGTAATAACACCATTTTGGATTGGGAAGAGCCACATAAAAGTAAATGGAAAAATAGCCATAGTATAAGGTAGGAAGCAAAGCATGCAGGGAAAGAATACAGACTTCTGGGAAAGAGAAAATATGGCCAAAGAAGAAACAAAAAGAAAAAGGGAAAAAGAAGAGAAGAAGAAAAACAGCAACAAACAGGTAAGAAAAATTAAGAGGGCAAAAGGTGGATGCAGTGAGAAACCGAGCCTAAAGGAAAGGTCTCAGGTTGCGCTGCTGCCTGAAAAACAGGTCGCAAACTGAAAATCGGCCCGTGGCAGAAACGGCTTTCCAAGACGCGGACCGCCGATCTGAACACAGCCCGCAAGTGGGGTACCGCCGGTCTGCGTGGCGTCACAGTATTCCTTTAACTGATTCCAGGATATCCTTTATAAGAGGTAAAGGATACCTGTACTTTAAAGTAATCTTGTTCAAACTGAGAAAGTCCATGCAAGGACGTAAGTCCTTCATCTTCTTTTGTACGTAGAAAAGAGGTGTCCCCGCAGGTGAGGAAGAATGTGTGATCAGAGCCACTCTGTAGATTCCCTTCCAGATATTATTTAAGTGTTTCTTTTTCAGGTTTGGAAAGGGAATACATTTTTCCAAAGGGAACCACCGCTCCAGGCTCCAATGGAATGGCATAGTTGTATTCTCGGTATGGTGGCAGGCTTTGAAGATATTCAGGTATTCTGCAAAATGACTTGGTTCTCCTTGCATAGTGTTTATTGAACAACCTACCTCTTTGTTCTCAAAAGGTATACTTCTGGGTGACCAATAGGTATCTGAAGAGTAACAGTTATGTTCACAGAACTGTGAAGATAAAGAAATGGTTCTGGTCTCCCAAATAATGTGGGGATTATGTTGCGCTAGCCAGGGTATGCCTAGTATGATCGTATGCTTAGGTGAAGCAATCAGATCAAAGGTGGTATATTCCTGATGTTTACCAAACTTCAGACACAAAGAAGGAGTTGTTTCCGTAACTGGTCCTGAGGAAAGAGGAGTTATGGACTTGCTTATGTCTTGCCTTGAGTACACCAGGTAATTTCATTTACTTTGCCCAGTCCTTATCAAGATATATACCAATAGAACCACAATCCAATCAGGCAAGAACTCTTTCTTCTCTCCCATCTGTTAATTGTAGCAACATAGGCAGCAGGAAAAGAGATGATGTATTTACTTTAGAGGAACATATAGAAGGGATTCCCATTCGTCCCATCCCCTTGCTTCCTATAGAGGACGGGAGTTGGCGTTTGCCATTACTTTCGAGGGGCACGTAGGACAGGCACGAGTCAAATGACCTTAATTGCCACAATAAAGACACAGTCCCGTCATTCATCTTTGTTCACGTTCAGTCTCAGATATCAGTCCACTGACCATGTCTATTTGTATAGGTTCATCTCCAGAGGCAGTTAGTGCAGCAGCTCGGGTGTCCTCGTGACAGTGGGCCACTGTACGTGAGGTTCCCATGTGTGATTGAACATAACCTTTCCATTTCTCCAAACAACGCACATGAAGGCGGTATTCTATGGACAATGCCAAGTCCTTAAAGTCTTTCATGTTGTTTACTTGAGGAGAATATACCAGTTCGTCTTTCATTTCTTCACCTAACCCTCTGCAAAAAAGGGTGTCAAAGGTGCGCTCCACCCAAGTGGTCTCTGCTGCCAATTGCCGAAACGTTTTATGTATTGTCAGACATCCTGCTTACCCTGCTGGATGTCACACAAGGCTTCTTTTGCAGAAGATTCCAACCCAGGTTGCTTGAACATTTGTTTAAAGGCCTCAAGAAAAGCAGTATAATTAAACTATCTAGGATCATCCGTGGCCACCAAAGGCATAGCCCAAGCTACAGCTGGACCAGACAAGGCACTAATGAAGTAACCCACCTTGGTATCTCTGGAGTGAATTGAGACAGACAAAATGCAAAAAAGATTGTCAAGGAATAAAGGAATTTTTTTCAACTTATTGGGGTCCCCAGAAAAACGTGGTGTAGTTGCAGAGACTGATGGAACATCCGTAGTTCTAGAAGCCAAGGCAGGTCATAATGCAGCATTTCTGTACCTAGTTGTTGCAGCTCTTGAGCCTGTTGTTGTACAGTATGCAATAACTACTGAACTGTCTCCACCATCTCGCCCGATGAATCTTCCATTGTCTTTTGGCCAAAACTGAGTTTTGGCCATTGCAATCTGTCAAGTTCTGCCCCTCTCTTATCGCCTTTGTCAGATGAAAGTGGGGTATGACTTTCAGGAGCACAAGTAGGAACAAATCCACAGGAGCAACAAGCAGGAGGGAGGACCACCACCAACAGGAAGTGTTGTACGCAAAGAAGAGAAGAACTCAAGCTCCTTATCTACCGATGGATAGAAAGTGACAAACAGGAAAAAGGAAAAACACCATATTGGATTGGGAATGTGCCATAGAGAAAACTAGACAGAACGCCATCTTGAAAAGGGAAAAAGAAAAAAAGAAACAGTGCATGCTGGGAAAAGAACAGCATTCTGGGAAGGAGAAAATATGGCCCCAATGTCTAGGGGAAGAACAGCCCAAGAACCCAAAAACAGGTAAGCAATTATGTGTACGTCACGGGCAACAACCACAACGCAAGAGCAGGGCGTGAAATACCTGTGGTGAGATCTGCGGCACAACCCCTGGGCCGTCTGACCTTGCTGCTGGGAAAAGGAGAGAGGTTGCAGGCATGCACGTGGCCCACACCAGGCCAGATGGGCCAAGAAACGGACCACGGGCTCCACTGCAGGGCGAGAATGTAATGCTGCAGGTTGAAAACCTGCCCGCGGTGTAACATTCCCTGGTGTTCTGCATGAGCACAGACCAATGTCCTGTAAGGCCATGGGGGAAAAGATGCAGCTTTCCCTCAGATTGAGTCTCACAGGCGAAAAACTGAGTTTGTTCCTTACTCACCAAAGTTACAACAAGTTTTCGACTGGTGATGCACCCTTGGAGGTTGACAAGGAACATCCTGCACTTGTCATTACTCATTACTTATTGGTTTTTGATAAACATTCATCCTCTGTAGTTGCTTTGAGGCAAGTGCTCTCAGTAGTATTCAGAATGTAGGCCTCAGTTTGTGTCTCACCTTTCTTACAATTGTCACTTCCACTCTTTGGATGACGTAGGAGGAAGTCGGCTGGATTGTCAACCCCTGGTTGGTACATAACCTGAAAATGGCATGTCTGCAGTTGCAGAATCTAGGGCTCAGTTCTGCGAGCGGATGTTGCAAAGTTCCTTTAAAAAGGTTCAGGAGAGGCTTGTGGTCAGTTACAACCTTAAACTCTTGCAATATAGGTATAAGTTAAATAAACACATCCTAACCTGATGACTAGTGTCTCCTGTTCGATATGTGTATACCAGGTTTCAGTGTTGGTTAGGGCTTTGCTTGCAAATGCAATGGGCACTTTTCTCCCTGTCATTACTTCCTGCATCAACACAGCCCCCAGTCCTGCGGAACTTGTGCCAACAATCTGTTCAGTAGGTTTCTGGGTATCAAAATACGTCATGGTCACTTCACCTAGAATTCCTCAAAACCTCTCATCTTGCTTGCTGAGGTCAGTCCATTTTCATTCTTGATGTCCTCAAACGTTTTTGGGCTAATACTAAAAACATCTCTTGAAGAGACATACTCAAGAATTGTAAACTTTCTTTGAAGCATTTGCATTTCTTTCTATGTAGTGTGAGGCCTTGTTCAGACTTTGTATTGTGGCTCATATTCTTTGGCAATGTTCCACCTTTATCTTTGACTAAATACAAATTTCATTACTTATGTTAGTGACATCCTCAAGCCCTGCTCAATTGCTTATACGTTCTTGAACATAAATGTGTTGGAAAAGTTGTTATGTAGTGAATTTCTAAGCTAAGGAAGAGCTGGTGGTACCCATCGTTTCATTCCAACGTGGTAAACCACTGGGCACCGTTGAGATTATCAATGGTGTAGTCGAGATTCGATGAGATGCACCTTGCTCAAGGGTTAGCTAAGGTGGGATTTCTCATGTCAATAAATACTCACGCCACCTCTTGCTGTTTGGGTTTGGCTGCCACCAACATGGGAGGAACTGAAGGATTGGGCAACAAGACTTTTTCGATGACTCCCATGTCTTCCAACCTTTTCAGTTCTTTCTTCACTGATGGTTTAGATGGAAAGACACTCTGCAGTGCTGCAGCACCACAGGTGGCACTGACTTGTTTATGTGTAGCTTGATTGTTTTCTTCCTTTTAGGCACCCATGCCCCTGAAATAGGTGCTTGAATTCAGCTTGCATGCTCTGCAGCCAGCAGTCTTCCGCTTGTCTGGCAAAAAGTGATCAGACCAAGGTCTTGAGCTGTGTTGCAGCTGATCAGCGTCCTGGTACCTTCTTTGGCAACATATACCTTCGTCATAGTCTCATGTTGCAATGTACTGTTGGCTCACTGAATACTCCTGCTAAGGGGATAGGCGGTTGGCTACAGTACCCAAATATATGGTTCCTGGTCACCTGCAGCTTTAGAGTGGACATGAACATTTCAAATTAATTCAATTCTATCACATTTGCTGAGGCCCCTGAATCAATGAGGCCATCACAGCCCTCCCAAGGATCTTCACTTGGTATATTGGTTGTGGGCAGAGAGGTGTCCCCTTCTCTGTGGTGTACGTCCTGGTGAAAAATTAGATTCCTTCTCCATCATCATCATCATCATTGTCCTCAGTCATTCCATGTTTGTAGTCTTGTGGGTCCTCTGTTGTCACAGTGAAGCTCTTTGCGATGGATGCACCTGCAGGACTTCCCCATGCCTTCTGTCCTCTTGTGCCACTGTGACAAACTTTAGCAAAGTGAAAAATGTTACTGCAGTTGACGCAATTCTTGGCAAACTTTGAACCCTTGTTCGGGAGCTGGGCGGCCAGTCCACAGTTCCTGCACTGCCCACCACTTGCGTTAGGGCTGCCTCCTCCCCAACTTCTTATGGGTATTTGTGTTCCCATGGCATTGATGTCCTCCTCCTTAATTCTTGTTTTTTTTGTGCTGCTTATGCATTTATGGCTATATGGGCCAGCACTGATTCCATTTGTTCTAAATCGCTATTGGAAAGTTCATGTGACCGTACAATGAGCCTATGCAGAACTGACAGAGACTGTCAGCCTTAAATGATTTGTGCCCTTACTTTCTTAACAGGATCATCTGTGGCACACTTCTTCTAGTTCAGGCAGTCACGCTTAGAAACAGTCAATCAACTTGCCTCCCAACTGTCAGGGCTGAGGCAGCCTAAAACAATTATAGTCATGTTTTTTTGTAAATATTTTTCTTTATTAGATTTATTTCTCGTATTTGCAAACAGCATTGGTTACATGTCTGTACATATAAGAAAAATGTCAATGAACCCCCTTCCCCCCATAGACCATATCCTATAAAGTGATCATAAGGTAGACATGTGTCCTTTCCCTTCTTTAACAAGGATATCAATCCCTAGCCCTACCTCAATCATCCAACGCAGAACACACTCTTTCCTTTGTCTGTGGATCCACTAGTAGTCTTATACGTGCCTTTATGCCCTCCCAACTAATCGATCCATACCATCCGGGTGTTCCTAATCACCTTCTTTCCCGTGCCCATGCGGTGGTGGAACCATATCCTCTTCCTTTTCCACCTCCTCAGCTTGTCTCCCCATCATTCCAGATAGTCACATTTCCACCCCTTAAGAAAGTTCTCATATGTTTCCTCTGCCAAGGCCCATTCAGTGGTATCTCTCGCCCAGAACAATGTCATTGTCTCCTAGTTCCCAGCCACCCCTTTGCGTCTTTTTAGTAATAAAAAGGCTAGTTGGAGAAAGTTCAACTGCATCTTCTTATGCTTTGGTTTTCTAATGATTCCCAGGATACACCACCATGGGGCAAGACGAAGGGTAAACCTTGTCGGTTTTTAGATTTGTATCACCTCCCTCCAATAAGCTAACAAAGCATATGTAATACCAGGACTGGTGAATAAAAGTAGCTCTTTCCTGTCCGAATTGCTGGCAAGACACCAAGCAACCAATGTATATTCTGCTTAATTTTACTGTGGTGAGATAAGTATGATGTACATAATTAAAATGGATTTGTTCCCCGGCTACATACATGTGATGGCACATTTTAGTATGGACTTTTAATTTTTTTCCCTGCAAGCGGGAGTCCACAGAGGTGTGGCTTGTATGGATTCCCCAAAGTTTTCTTACATAGAATACCCTGCAATGGTGAAACGTTGAATAAAAACGCAATTTTTCCTTGCATTTCTGTCACGCAAACTACAAGAGTATGCAGGGATTCACAAAATTGCTACCATCCAACGTTTCCCCATTTGTCCTGATAAAAACACTACTACACTTGTGTGACTCTGCCTAGTGCCTGTGTCAGGAATGGATCAGCCCAGGGCCAACAGTAGCCCTCATATAAGGAATACCATTGATCGTTGTGTGATTCATTTCTGCCACAGGCACTAAGCCGAGGCACACCAGTGGGGTAGTGTTTTTATCGGGACCAGTTGGGGAACGTTGGGTGGTAAGCAGATTGTGAATCCCTGCATATTTCTGTAGTTACATTACAGAAATGGCCGTGTACCATGTCCTGTTTTCACTTTTAGCTGCACACGGCCTGTGTGCCATGCCCGCTAACACTGAATGCAATATATGTAAGTCACAACTAGAGCAGGCCTTTCAGCCCTAAGGCAGGGTGCATTACGTTGCAGCAGATATGCCCTTACTATGTCTATGTCGATTCTTAGACATAGTAAGTGATCAGGGATGCCATTATAAGTACATGTACTGGACACTGGTTAGTGTGAGTACCCCAGCTACATGATGGCTTCACTGAAACTCGGGTTGTTTGATATCAAACATTTCATATCAATAAACCCTAATGCTGAGTCCAGTGATGGATTTATTAATACATGCACCCAGAGGGCACCCCAGAGGTTCCCCCTGAAAAACCTACCAACTGCTGGTGGGCTGGCTGACTAGTCTAAACCAGCCTGCCACCAACACACATGCTTCTGACAGGAACAAAGCATGCTCTGGCATGAGTGTTAAGACCCACCCCCAACAGGATGACCTGCAAATATGCATTCCAAAGCAGGGGGCTTCAAAGAACCCCTCACCATTGGTTAGCACATCTGGCTTCCCTCAGAGGAGATGTCGACCCCCCCGACCAAAGGCCCAATTGGCACCCGGACAGGCAGGAAAATTAGTAGTCAGAGAGGACTGTCCACCCTCAGGTCAGTTCCACCCCTATAGTGAGCTGCCTGATGTAGACACAAAATTTAACTCTGAGACAGGATTATGTCCACTTCCCACAGGAAGTTGTCATATAGGGGACATAGTGACCCAAGGGGTAAGTATCTTATCGGCTGCTACCCTACACTCCCCTAATGCCCCTAAATTCAGTATTTAGGGGAGCCCCTGGCACCAGAAAATCAAATCCTGCCAGCCTGAAAGAAGAACAAGGACACTGAAGCAGTGCAAAGCGAGAACTGAAGTTCAGTGACTGACTCAGTGACAACTTTGCCAGCCTGCTTGCTGAGTTCGACAATCATGCCAACACCTCATCCTGAAGCTGCTTGTGCCTCTGAAAGCCTGGGAGGACTGCCAGCCTTCACCCCAGAACCAGGAACTCCTGTGAAAACAGCAGAGCTGCTCCCCCTGCTTCTTGCAGACAACCCAAGGAAAACTGAGAGGACCCCGGACCACCAAAACCAGAGAACTGCACTAGTGCACCCGTGCCTCCTAGCCCCAACCAAAGTGAGCCAACGGTGTCAGCATGGTTCCCAGGCCCTCCAAAAATTACGCCCACCTTGATTTTGCCCACTGTGGACTTCCTGATGACACCTACAGACTCTTTCTGCTGGCCCCCCCTCTATCACGACCGCCTGCAGTGACAGAAAACAGACGGTCCACTGCACCTTCGCACCCACCCGCCCGCCCCAGACTAAGGAGAGGAGGACCAGAGGTGTCCCTATGCCCCCAAGCCTCGTGAGACCTGAGCCCACTTGTTGGTTCGGTCAGACTCGACCCCCAGACAAAGCCTGCAGCCTCTTTTTGCAGGCTCCCTCTATCGCAACTACTGGTGACGGAAACGTGATGGTCCAAGATACCTCTGCAACCGGCCGTCCCATACCGAGGAGAAAAGGACCACTGATGTCCCTACGTCCTCGAGCATCGCAAGAACTGAGTCGCCTTGTTAGTTCACCCGGATTGGTACCCCAGTCCCTACCTGCAGCATCTTTTTGACTGAACCGATCCCCAGTGACTTTAATGGGACACTCAGCGCTGAACTACACCACTGCACCCGGCCGCCCCAGTGCCACCCGAGGTGACATGGTGGTGTGGCCTAGGACCCTGCCCTATACTCACCTTGAGTCTAGATAATTGGTCCTGTAAGTTGTTGTAGAGTACTTGTTTGCTGTATTTGTTTTCTCTCTCATAGGGCAACATTGCAGCTTCATAAAATTGCACTGTTGACTTTTCAGACCTGAGATAATTTCTATTGCAAAACATACTTACCTATTCATAATGATTCTGGTGTCTAAATATATATAAAGATACTTGTTATTTGTGTAATTTGGTGCAGACCTCCTTATTAAGTTGTACATTTCATTTATTGACTGTGTGCCTATGGTAAATGTCTAACACTCCTCTCTGATAAGCCTACGGCCTCTCAAAACACTACTCCCTAAGAGGTCCTGTAAGTTGTTGTAGAGTACCTGTTTGCTGTATTTGTTTTCTCTCTCATAGGGCAACATTGCAGCTTCAGAAAATTGCACTGTTGACTTTTCAAACCTGAGATAATTTCTATTGTAAAACATACTTACCTATTCATATTGATTCTGGTGTCTAAATATATATAAAGATACTTGTTATTTGTGTAATTTGGTGCAGACCTCCTTATTAAGTTGTGCGTTTCATTTATTGGCTGTGTGCCTATGGTAAATGTCTAACACTCCTCTCTGATAAGCCTACGGCCTCTCGAAACACTCCTCCCTAAGAGATCACCTTGGGATTGCTAGAGCAAACCCCTGTCCGCTTATAGGGGAACCCCTGGACTCTTTGCACTGTGTACCTCATTTTGGTTTTCCACTAAGGAATCCAAAATTGTTATTAGTTAGAAATATTTTTTCAAGTTTTGATTTTTCTAAATTATTAAAAATTAACTGTTGGGGCCTTTTGTTAGGTCCCCCAGTTCAAACTGTTTAGAGTTTAAAAGTATTTTAGCCAGTCAGGCCTTTTAGAAATAGACTTTCTTAAGTTTTTGATAAGGTCCCAACTGCTCTAAAACCATGACTGAGGCAGCAGTCCATCCCAAGAGTTATACCTGGGCCCCAACATAAACGTTAAGTTGGTCCAACTTAAAGCCCTCTGCCAAGCATGGAAATTGTCATGGGGATAAACCCACAAAATCCCATTTGCAAGAGGTGCTTGCAAAAAATGATAGAGCCATGGCAGGGAAAGAAGCCCCCAATTGTGAAGAGGATGATGATTCCATCAACAGACAGTAACATCACTGGGAGAAGTTCTGACAGTACCCCAAATGATGCAGATAGTGAAGATGCTGAGGGTTGAGTTGGAGGCCAAACTCTTAGCTAAAGAAAATGAAAGAGCTGAGATTGGCATAGGACCCATTTCTGGTGGCAGCAAAATTGTTAGTTAGGGAGAGAGAAGAAGCTTTGGACCCTAAAATCCCCAAAAGGATTGTCCTCAGATCTTCAGAAGGTTATGATATCACCAAATTGTTTACATCCTTTGAGAGGGCTTGTAAAATGAGGAAACTCATCCAAAAGTATTGGGGAGCTCTACTCCGGAAGCTGTTGTCAGGAAAGTGCAGTGATAAGCTCATGACACTGAATGAGGCAGATACTGAGTCCTGTGACCGCATGAAAGATACCCTGATTGAGGGCTTTGGACTCACCACTGTGGAGAATACGTTCAGGGGGACTCGAAAAACCTCAAGTCAACCCTGGAAAGATTTTGTTGACTTCTCAGTGAAAACACTAGATGGCTGGTTAAAAGGGAACCAGGTGCAAGACTATGATGGTCTTCATAATCTTATCATGAAAGAGCATCTGTTAACTAACTGTGTTTCTGGAAAACTGCACCAGTGCCTGTTAGACCTAGGTCCAATTTCTCCCCATGGATTGGGAAAGAAGGTAGGCCACTGGGTCAAGACTAGGGTATCCAAGACAGCTCATGGTGGGGTGACCAAAAGAAAGGGGTAGCTAAGCCCCCTCTCCCCCCAAAGGAAAAGATGGTGACCAGTTTAAGATGAAATCAAAGAGTCTTCTAAAGGCCCCAAAAAAACGCGTTCAGGAGGGTGGGCCCCGAGAAAAGACACAGAGTAAGTGTGGGTACCAGGGTTAGAAGTGAGATCCTGAGATCCTTTATTTGTAAAGCCACTGGGCACCAAATTGGAGGCCTTCCCTGTCCCAAAAAGAATCCTCCTAGTGCACCTACATCTCCTGCTCAGTGGTAAGTCTCCAGATTGCATCACGGATGTGCTCTGACCATGTCAGAGAGCACACAGAAGCAACTTTAGTCTCTGAGTGGATGTAGCTGCCCTTGCTGTCTGGCCCAGTAACCTGGAGAAATACAGAACACAGCCTCGTATAAACAGGATCAGAGTTGAAGGACAGGGATACAGGTGCAAGTGTTGCTACTGTGACTGAAACACTGATATCCCTAGAACAGTATCTGACTGATGAGACCTTCACAGTCATCAGTGGTGACAATAAAGCTAAGGTCCATCTCAAGGCAATGGTGTCCTTAGAATGGGGAGGGGTATTTTCCAAAAGAAGGTGGTGGTATCCTCTGCAATTACTGTAGCCTGTCTGCTGGGAAATTACATGGAGTCCTCAGCTTGGGCTGAGGTTGAAAGAAAGACCCATGCAGATATGCTGTGTATTCCTGAGTGGGTGGGTGTCAAACCAATAGCACAATGCAAAGCGTAGGGTGAACAAGAGGTCCTGGATTTTGGAATAATGACCCAGTCCTCCAACAGAAAAGGCTGGATGTCTGGTAATCCAGCTTCTAATCAGCCATAAGCTCAGGTCCCCTCATCTTAGTGAGAAGACCTGTCAGCCCTTGAGGGAACTGAGCCTGAGGAACTGTCCCACTAGACACCAAGCTGCTGATCAAGAAAAAGGAGATGTCACTGGTCCCCACCCACCAACCTATGCAGAGGAGGGACTCTTATATACTGAGACCAGAGACCCCAAACCAGGTGCCCCTAAGAGAGTAGTAGTGCCTCAGATGTTGTAGTGCTTTCCTCTTATTTAGTTTCTAAGCACTAACATAACACAACAGAAATGCACTTCTGAGGTCAAAGAAGACTTTTATTGTTATTTTATTCTTCCCCAACCACAATGTTTATGAATGAATGACGAATTAGTAGCTTTCAAGTCCGCGTTAATCAAACAAAATATATCAGTTTGCAATATACACAGCAGGTTATATTTATAAGATATTGAATGCAAAGCAAAACAAATACTTCACCGTGTAGGAACTATTTACAGCTACATCTTTCTAAGGTCTGCAAGCTGAGACCCCTGTCAGCCGCGAGAAAGAGTGTCATCTACCCACACGGGATGCTGGCAACTGGCGCCAAGCTCCAGCACGAGGTCCGGCAGATTCGAATCTGACCCTCTGCAGCCTGTTACATTCGTTACAAAGGTGTGCCCCCTCCTCTCAGACCTGGGAAACTGAGCAAGCCTTTTGGAGACTGGCCAGGTCTCCAAGACTACTCCTGTTCCCAAGCTCAAGGGAAGAGAAACGACGCCCATGTACTCTCTCTTATCAGGTCTAGTCTACTGTGAGAGCAAAACATCTTGGTTCTCTGGTGCAAAAACACAGCTTGGAAAAATACAGAACTATTCTCAACTGCAATGTCTAACTCCACGTTAAAGGCAATGGGCAGCTAACCTAAATATCAAATGCAATGTCATGTTAAAGGCAATAGGCAGCTAACCTAAATATCAAATGCAATGTCTAGTGTCATGTCAAAGCCAATAGGCATCTAAGCTGAATACAAAATGCAATGTCTTATATCATGTCAAAGCCCATAGGCAGCTGAGCTGAATACAAAATGCAATGTATAATATCATGTCAAAGCCAAAAGGCAGTTAAGCTGAATACAAAGTGTAATATATGATATCATGTCAAAGCCCATAGGCAGAATATCTAATAGCATGTCAAAGTCAATAGGCAGCTAAATTGAATACATCATGTCAAAGTCAATAGGCATGCAATGTCAAAGCCAATAGGCGGCTAGACTGGATACAGCATGTCAAAGCCAATAGGCAGAATACAGAATGTAATGACTAATGCAATGTCAAAGCCCATAGGCGGCTAAACTGAATACAGAAAGCAATGGCTAATGCCATGTCAAAGCCAATAGGCACAATACAGAATGTAATGACTAATGCAATGTCAAAGCCCATAGACGGCTAAACTGAATACAGAAAGCAATGGCTAATGCCATGTCAAAGCCAATAGGCACAATACAGAATGTAATGACTAATGCAATGTCAAAGCCCATAGACGGCTAAACTGAATACAGAAAGTAATGGCTAATGCCATGTCAAAGCCAATAGGCGGCTCAACTGAACAAAACATACCATGTGCTACTGGTGAACATTGAGCAACTAATATGCGCAGTGGTGAAACACAAAGTCATTGGTCAAAACAAAACTCCATCAAATAGCAGGACATTCCGCCCTTTGACCAATGAATTTTTGTTTCACATATCTCATATTTCAAACAAACAAAAAAACATCAGCACAAAAAAAAAACATTATGATCAAAGCAATCCCTGTAAAGCAATAGAAGTGAATTAACACATTGATTTCATAACCTTTCACATCAGATACATCTACATAGAAAAGACTGGGCAATTTTTTTTTTTTTTTTTTCTGAATGAGTCTCTAATTCAACAGTGTTAGCAATTTGATGTGGCATGAGTTCTGCTCATGTAAAGGTGCACGGTCCACCTGAAAGGTTTTCTGGAAGATAAGCAAAAGTCAGAGTTCCATACGAGAGGGGAAAAAAAAAAAACACAGCAAACAAGTTGAACTTGAACTGAAGGCGCAGTTTGCGCAAAATGGATCCATGGTGCTGGCACTTTACTCAGCCAGGTTCAGGTTGGGGATTCGGTCCCTTCCCCGACCCCACACGCACACACCGGAAGGGGGACCACACAGCACACTCAGGGACAGTGGCGAAACGTGGTAGGATCTGCAAAAGAAACAAGTATGACTTTTCTTGCAAATAACATTTTTCATTTAAACTGCACCCTTCCTCTTTCTTTCCCTGTTTTATAATCAGAAGAACGTTTTTGGGGCCCTTTGTTATATTCTCTGCAGGTTCTGGAGGGTCACTTGGAGCGTCAGCCAACACATCAGCACTGAGGTTTTTATCTGCTGCACCACAGCTTCCCTTTTCTTGCACTGTCAGAAGGGCTGGGGCAGACTCCTTCTTTACCAAACCTCCATTCACTGCATTTTTGTCAATTTGGGCCATTCTGTCTCCAATTTGTATGAATGAATCAGATTCTTTTCTAGGTATCAGCATAATTTCGATTTTTCCTTGGTAATTTGCAGCAATCACTCTCCCTAAAACCTGATCAATTTGCCATTTCTGTTCTGGTAACTTTCCTCTCCCCAACTGCTCTGTGACTGCTTGCATGACAGATTGCCTTTGTGCGTGCTGCACAGTTTTTATCAAATCTAGGGGAATGTGCATCTCTCTCATCTTTGCCCACCTGTAAGTGGCCTTTTCACATTTCTGGGGCACCCACATAGCCATCCCCACTAAGGCAGAATTCTGGGTGAACACTTCTCTCTCTGCATTTTTCTCATTAACATCTGCAAGGTAATTGAACCAGTTAGGTGCTAAAACATTATCAAAGAACCAAAAATCAGCATAAAAATGACACATCTCACGTAGCTCTTGCTTTAAAATCTGACACACATTATACAACGCTGTTTCTTCTACTGTGCCAGAAAGCAACATTTCAGTCAATGAATCATTAGTAAAACAAACATGCTTTTTATCTTCAGTAGACACGAATTCAAATGGTGCACACAATTTCATTGATAATTCTTTTACCTGTGGTACTCTAGCCCTGTCTTGCAAGTACCAGATCCATTGTATGATTCTAGCTAGGGGCACTATTTTCTTTCCTTGTTCTTGATTTAAATATACATAAGTATTTCCTTCTTGCACTGCGCAGAAACCTAAAGTCTGCATTATTTCATTTGCCAAATCACAAGCGCGCAGCTGCATATTATTTTTCACAGTGACCATGTACAAAAGTGTTAGGATTTCTCTCAAATGAGGGCTATTCTTTTTCCAAAAATCAAACAAACTAATGAAACTCGGGGTGTCTTGCTCTAAAATCCTTCGTTTTACTTGTGCATTTTGCAACGTAACTCGTAAATCACATTCTGGTCTCTCGTCCCTGTTATCAGTTAAGGAATGCACTTTGGCTGCCAAAAACCCTGGCTCACACGGAAACTCAATGCAGCTCGGAGCTGTCTTAACCCCCTCATTACTGGAATGGGACAAGAAAGATTCTTCAAAAACAGCCCTTTTATAACTTTCCGTCTTATTTTGAATTATTGTATCCTGGCTAATTTGCTCACGTAAATTCCTATTTTCATGTTCCAACTTCCTACATTTCTCCTGCATTTCTCTGTAAGCAGATAAAGGTATCCAGACCTTTCTGTCATCATTACTTCCAAAACACACGTTTTCTACATATATACAACAGGAATTATTTCTCAAAACATTATCAGGCCTTTTAGCTACACATGCATTTTCTTCTGTAATTCCCCAAACAGAAAACAATTCACAGTTTTTCTTAGCACCATCAGGCAGTTCATCAACACATGTATTCTCAGACATGGTCTGCCGTGCTACTGTGATTCTCCAAACAGAAAACAATTTCTGTAATTCTCCAAACAACAAAAAACAATTACACTTTTAAAGTGTGCACTTAGAAATCTACTAACTCGTCAAACCCCTTTTAATCACCTCTTAATGACCGACCCCACGACTCCAGGTACCAATTGTAGTGCTTTCCTCTTATTTAGTTTCTAAGCACTAACATAACACAACAGAAATGCACTTCTGAGGTCAAAGAAGACTTTTATTGTTATTTTATTCTTCCCCAACCACAATGTTTATGAATGAATGACGAATTAGTAGCTTTCAAGTCCGCGTTAATCAAACAAAATATATCAGTTTGCAATATACACAGCAGGTTATATTTATAAGATATTGAATGCAAAGCAAAACAAATACTTCACCGTGTAGGAACTATTTACAGCTACATCTTTCTAAGGTCTGCAAGCTGAGACCCCTGTCAGCCGCGAGAAAGAGTGTCATCTACCCACACGGGATGCTGGCAACTGGCGCCAAGCTCCAGCACGAGGTCCGGCAGATTCGAATCTGACCCTCTGCAGCCTGTTACATTCGTTACAAAGGTGTGCCCCCTCCTCTCAGACCTGGGAAACTGAGCAAGCCTTTTGGAGACTGGCCAGGTCTCCAAGACTACTCCTGTTCCCAAGCTCAAGGGAAGAGAAACGACGCCCATGTACTCTCTCTTATCAGGTCTAGTCTACTGTGAGAGCAAAACATCTTGGTTCTCTGGTGCAAAAACACAGCTTGGAAAAATACAGAACTATTCTCAACTGCAATGTCTAACTCCACGTTAAAGGCAATGGGCAGCTAACCTAAATATCAAATGCAATGTCATGTTAAAGGCAATAGGCAGCTAACCTAAATATCAAATGCAATGTCTAGTGTCATGTCAAAGCCAATAGGCATCTAAGCTGAATACAAAATGCAATGTCTTATATCATGTCAAAGCCCATAGGCAGCTGAGCTGAATACAAAATGCAATGTATAATATCATGTCAAAGCCAAAAGGCAGTTAAGCTGAATACAAAGTGTAATATATGATATCATGTCAAAGCCCATAGGCAGAATATCTAATAGCATGTCAAAGTCAATAGGCAGCTAAATTGAATACATCATGTCAAAGTCAATAGGCATGCAATGTCAAAGCCAATAGGCGGCTAGACTGGATACAGCATGTCAAAGCCAATAGGCAGAATACAGAATGTAATGACTAATGCAATGTCAAAGCCCATAGGCGGCTAAACTGAATACAGAAAGCAATGGCTAATGCCATGTCAAAGCCAATAGGCACAATACAGAATGTAATGACTAATGCAATGTCAAAGCCCATAGACGGCTAAACTGAATACAGAAAGCAATGGCTAATGCCATGTCAAAGCCAATAGGCACAATACAGAATGTAATGACTAATGCAATGTCAAAGCCCATAGACGGCTAAACTGAATACAGAAAGTAATGGCTAATGCCATGTCAAAGCCAATAGGCGGCTCAACTGAACAAAACATACCATGTGCTACTGGTGAACATTGAGCAACTAATATGCGCAGTGGTGAAACACAAAGTCATTGGTCAAAACAAAACTCCATCAAATAGCAGGACAGATGTGTAGAGGGTTCTTATTCACCTAAGCACATGACATCTCCCTAGCTGGACATCTTGGCCAGACCAACACTTGGAGTAGGCCAGGTATGTTCCAGAAGGTAAAGGAGTTTTGTAACTTATGTGTTACCTGGCAAGCCAGTGGCAAGACAGGTGACCAGCCAAAGGCCCCCTTAATTCCAATTCCAGTGGTCGGGGTTCCCTTTGAATTTTAGGGGTTGACATTGTTGCCCCCCTGGACCCTCCAACAGCATCAGGGACAGATTTATACTGGTGGTAGTGGGTCACAGTGCCAGGCAACCTGAAGCTATTTCCCTTAGAACTGTCACTGCTTCAACAGTTGCTAGGGCCCTCTTGAGTGTGTTGACAAGAGTAGGTTTTTCCTAAGGAGGTGGTGTCAAACAGAGATAGTAACTTCCCGTAAGGCCATGTGGAATGAATGTGGGTTGACCTACCAGTTCACCTCCCTATATCGTCCACAAACCAATAGTTTAGGTAATAGATTCAACAAAACCATGAAGGCATGATTGCATGACTCCCTGAAAAACGCAGGAGATGGGATTTCATGTTTCCTTGCATGCTTATTACCTACAGAGAAGTGCCACAAAAGGAAGTAGGTTTTCTCCCTTTAAACTTCGGTTATCCTGGAAGGGGAGCATTGTGTCTAGTGAAGGAAGGCTGGTAGAGACCTCTCAAATAGCCTAAACAAGACAGCATGGACTATGTACTTGTCCTTTGTTCAATGATTGCTGAATACATGGAGAAAGCATACAGAAATCGTGAGGCCAGCGTGAAGCTATGGTATGACTAAAAGGCTGCCCTGGGGGAGTACTACCCAGGGTAGAAGGTGTGGGTATTGGAGCCTGTGGCTCCCAGGGCACTCCAGGACAAATGGAGTGGCCCTTACCTTATCCTTGAAAAGAAAGGCGGGACGCGCCTGGGCCAAGACGGGCCGTCATCGCCCGACAGAGGCCGGGCAGGGCGCACCATTTGGCAGTTGGAAGTAAGTGCAAATAGGAGCAAAGAGGGATTATTGTTTACTTGGGTCATAATACATACTCACCTTCTATTAACTACAATGGGGAAAAGGAAAGCTGTTGATGCTCCTGTGCCGTGGAATGGCACCAAAAAATCAAAAAAACGCTCAAGCAAACAAGTGAGCTCGGGCACCACTCAAAGAACCAATTCCTTTGACGAAAACGACCAATTATTTGAGGAAATGGAGGCCATTTTGAAGAATAACTCCCATTCATCTGGTGGCGTGCCCATTAAGAGGGGGTTGTCTGGAAGTGGGAAAATCCCAGAGATCTTTACAAGGAGGAAGAAGATGCAATCATCGCATTCCCCTGTAGAGCCTTGTGGAAGTGGAGAATCGCATATTTCAAAGGAAATTATTGTACCCCTATCACCAGTAATACCTTGCAGCGCCTCTAGCTCCCTGCCATGCCAGAGGGGCATTTTCCCAAAGGGAATAAGGTCCTTCCCCTCTCCATTAAGCCCTGTGGTTAGGGTGGTTCCAAATATAGTGTGCACTAATCAGTACGACCCATTGATGAAGGAAGGGGATCTTTCCGCCTGTATTGTACACTCTCCTCCTGGAGCTTTTATTGATAATAATGTTTTGATTAATTCCCCGCTTGATCATGATGGGTTGGAACTGGTTGATAATGGAATTGACTTGGCTCTTGTCCTTCGGAAGGTGGATGAAGTTAAGAGTTTGGTTTTATCATTAACTGGACTAATGAAGGAGAAAATGACACAGAAGTGTGGTTGTAAATGTCAGCTGGATGTTGGGGAGGCAAGGGGGGGTGTTAACTTTTTCATATCTAAATCAAGACCATTCGACGATATTCCCCCCAAGGGGACCGCTAGGCTTCCCACTTGTGAAAATCCATCCACATCTGGTGTAGAGGGTAAATTGCCAGAGTTCACAAGTGATAGGCGGCAGTATAGCAGAGTTCTTAACTCCAGGGATCCTATGGGGAATCAGATATGTACTACTGCCTATCCAGATGTTCCTGAAGACAGGTTGTAAGGAAATGCCTCCTTGGCATGGTTACCCCCTGACTTTTTGCCTTTGCTGATGCTATGTTTTGAATTGAAAGTGTGCTGAGGCCTGCTAACCAGGCCCCAGCACCAGTGTTCTTTCCCTAACTTGTACTTTTGATTCCACAATTGGCACACCCTGGCATCCAGATAAGTCCCTTGTAAGTGGTACCCCTGGTACCAAGGGCCCTGATGCCAGGGAAGGTCTCTAAGGGCTGCAGCATGTCTTATGCCACCCTGGAGACCCCTCACTCAGCACAGACACACTGCTTGCCAGCTTGTGTGTGCTGGTGAGAACAAAACGAGTAAGTCGACATGGCACTCCCCTCAGGGTGCCATGCCAGCCTCTGACTGCCTATGCAGGTATAGATAAGTCACCCCTCTAGTAGGCCTTACAGCCCTAAGGCAGGGTGCACTATACCATAGGTGAGGGCACCAGTGCATGAGCACTGTGCCCCTACAGTGTCTAAGCAATACCTTAGACATTGTAAGTGCAGGGTAGCCATAAGAGTATATTGTCTGGGAGTCTGTTTTACACGAACTCCACAGCACCATAATGGCTACACTGAAAACTGGGAAGTTTGGTATCAAACTTCTCAGCACAATAAATGCACACTGATGCCAGTGTACATTTTATTGTAAAATACACCACAGAGGGCACCTTAGAGGTGCCCCCTGAAACCTTAACCGACTATCTGTGTAGGCTGACTGGTTCCAGCAGCCTGCCACGCTAGAGACATGTTGCTGGCCCCATGGGGAGAGTGCCTTTGTCACTCTGAGGCCAGTAACAAAGCCTGCACTGGGTGGAGATGCTAACACCTCCCCCAGGCAGGAGCTGTAACACCTGGCGGTGAGCCTCAAAGGCTCACCCCTTTGTCACAGCACCGCAGGACACTCCAGCTAGTGGAGTTGCCCGCCCCCTCCGGCCACGGCCCCCACTTTTGACGGCAAGGCCGGAGGAAACAAAGAAAACAACAAGGAGGAGTCACTGGCCAGTCAGGACAGCCCCTAAGGTGTCCTGAGCTGAGGTGACTAACTTTTAGAAATCCTCCATCTTGCAGATGGAGGATTCCCCCAATAGGATTAGGGATGTGACCCCCTCCCTTTGGGAGGAGGCACAAAGAGGGTGTACTCACCCTCAGGGCTAGTAGCCATTGGCTACTAACCCCCCAGACCTAAACACGCCCTTAAATTTAGTATTTAAGGCCTTCCCTGAACCTAGGAAAACAGATTTCTGAAACTACAAGAAGAAGAGGACTGCTGAGCTGAAAAACCCCTGCAGAGGAAGAACAGAAGACACCAACTGCTTTGGCCCCAGACTTACCGGCCTGTCTCCTGCCTTCCAAAAGAAACCTGCTCCAGCTACGCTTTCCAAGGGACCAGCGACCTCTGAATCCTCTGAGGACTGCCCTGCTTCGAGAAAGACAAGAAACTCCCGAGGACAGCAGCCCTGCTCCAGAAGAACTGCAACTTTGTTTCAAGTAGTAGATTTAAAGACCCCTGCAACTCCCCGCAAGAAGCGTGAGACTTGCAACACTGCACCCGGCGACCCCGACTCGACTGGTGGAGAACCAACACCTCAGGGAGGACCCTCCGGCGACTCCAAGACTGTGAGTAACCAAAGTTGTCCCCCCTGAGCCCCCACAGCGACGCCTGCAGAGGGAATCCCGAGGCTCCCCCTGACTGCGACTGCCTGAACTCCATTTCCCGACGGCTGGAAAAGACCCTGCACCCGCAGCCCCCAGCACCTAAAGAAACGGAACTCCTGTGCAGGAGTGACCCCCAGGAGGCCCTCTCCCTTGCCTAGGTGGTGGCTACCCCGAGGAGCCCCCCCCTTGCCTGCCTGCAACGCTGAAGAGATCCCTTGATCTCTCATAGGAAACCATTGAAAACCCGACGCGTGTTTGCACACTGCACCCGGCTGCCCCCGCGCTGCTGAGGGTGTACTTTTTGTGCTGACTTGTGTCCCCCCCGGTGCCCTACAAAACCCCCCTGGTCTGCCCTCCGAAGACGCGGGTACTTACCTGCTGGCAGACTGGAACCGGGGCACCCCCTTCTCTCCATTGAAGCCTATGTGTTTTGGGCACCTCTTTGACCTCTGCACCTGACCGGCCCTGAGCTGCTGGTGTGGTGACTTTGGGGTTGCTCTGAACCCCCAACGGTGGGCTACCTTGGACCAAGAACTGAAACCTGTAAGTGACTTACTTACCTGTTAAAACTAACATTACTTTACCTCCCCCAGGAACTGTGAAAATTGCACTGTGTCCACTTTTAAAACAACTTATTGTGTTTTATGTAAAAAGTATACATGCTAATGAAATGATTCAAAGTTCCTAAAGTACTTACCTGCAATACCTTTCAAATGAGATATTACATGTAAAATTTGAACCTGTGGTTCTTAAAATAAACTAAGAAAAGATATTTTTCTATAACAAAACCTATTACCTGGATTTGTCTCTGAGTGTGTGTTCCTCATTTATTGCCTGTGTGTATGTACAACAAATACTTAACACTACTCCTTTGATAAGCCTACTGCTCGACCACACTACCACAAAATAGAGCATTAGTATTATCTCTTTTTGCCACTATCTTACCTCTAAGGGGAACCCTTGGACTCTGTGCATGCTATTCCTTACTTTGAAATAGCACATACAGAGCCAACTTCTTACACAGGTTAAGGGGGAATATTATCCCCAAAGTTGTTGGTAGGGTGGATAGTCTCCCTGCCCCTAAGATTAAAAAATGTATACCTCCCACTGATACTATTCCTCTTCTTGATGCCAGCAGATCCGCTATCATGGACCAGGGTTTAGGCTTAAAAGTAGAGATAGTATAATCTATATGGTTGATGTGCCAAAGTTGTCGCCATGCTGTTTCGAGAACCATGAATCCCTGATTAATAAGGTTATTCATTGGCTACGTGTTCGACGCAATTGTCTGATATTCTTGCAGTGGACAGATGTAGCCTCCCTGGATTGGACTCTGATTTAATTTCTGTCCGCCTTGTTGATAAGTTATTGGCGGATCAATTTATGGACTTTGAATTACGCACTTGTCACTTTAGGGAGTCGAGTAGGGTGGGTATTAGTCTTGCATTAAAACCACCCAGTGTTTGTCTTCCTGCAACCCACGAAAGATCAGCTTATTCTCAAGAATGTGTATTACCTATGGCAGCTAAAAATCCCTACTCATTGGCAGCTTCTGAATGACTAAATATTGCACAGGAAGTACCCATTGGGATACACCTTGAGGATTTTCATATGAATGAGGTCACTCTGGAGGTGCCACTTGGGATACATAATTTGGCCACGTATGTGAAGGAGGCTGGATGCCCCACTCATGCTATTGAGTCAGACAATAATGAGTTAACTATAATGACTTGGAATCTAGCTGGTCTTGACAGGAAATTGCCTGACTCGGAGTGGATCGCTTATATCAACAATCAGGACATTTGCCTCTTCCAGGAAACTTGGGACGAGGATACAGTTAATATAGATGAGTTTCTTTTGTTCAGTATCTCAGCTCAACCACCAGAGAAGGGTCAAGTGCGAGCGAAAGGAGGTCTACTAATACGTTTAAATAAGAAGTTGCAATGTGACCATATGATACTAAATATTGATTCTGTTGTTCTAATGGGCATACAAGTTATTTTTCAACAGAACTTCAAGATTATCCTTATCAGTGTTTATTCCCAGTCTGTATCACAGGGTTTAGAGTCCCAGACCTTAGTTGCATTGTCTGAATTTTTGGACAACTTGCATCCTTCGACCCTTTTAATAATAGGAGGTGACCTTAATTGTACTTTTGAACCTTCTATTTTGATCAGTGGATTAACGGTTGAAGAGGATGAATTTTGGGGAATCCCACAGTTAATCAATCCTCAGTATTGTATTCGATCTTGTGTGGCCGTTCAGTTGGCTTCCCTATGTTTAAAGCATGATCATAGGGCTTTTAATAGACGCATGCCTTCTGATTTAAACACCCCACCCACATTTAAACGAGGCATGTCCACAAGTGTTATTGATTATTTCTTGGTGGATGTTAGGCTGTGGCCCTTGTCGAGGGACATGAGGGTTGAACCCCGATGTGAGAGCGACCATTACCCCTTGCTTCTTACTCTTTCTGGGGAATAATTTAGGAGAACACTTAATAACCATCATACAGTGGTCCCATCTCCATGTTTGAATAACAACTATACATGGGTTGGTTGGGCATTTGTTTGTAGATGAACTGGCAGTTTATGAGGAGCAGGATGTCAACAATATCTCCATTCTTAGCATACATGATTATACGTTAAAGAAATTACAGAGTTTCTTTTATAAAAAGGTAGGTCTTAGGCCCCGTGATGAGAATATGAATAACAACGAATGGGTTAATGAAGACTGCTCTAGGGCTAAGACCGCATTAAAATCTGCCATCACAACTGGTTCTGTAGGGGAGATCCAACTAGCCAGACGTATCTATAAGGAATCTACATTGCAAGCAAAAAGCTTTTTGGAAGATTCTATCTGGCGGAAATTATCGGATGCCTCAAAAAACAATAATAATATTCTGTTTTGGGAACTATTGTCTAAAAGGCAAAGAGGGGGTAGGAGCAACATTAGGAACCACATTCAACCTGAGTGTTGGGTGGATCATTTCACCCAACTTTATGCCACACCCTATACCCACTTGCCATGCAGTTCCCAAACCTGTGATTTTGCCTCCCCATTGGAGGCTAGTTTGAATACTAGCCTGGATATATCAGGGGCGGGTATTTATACCTCTGAGGATTGCATCTTCTTCTCTATAGAGGAAACCACTGACACAAATAACTCATTAAAATCAGGTAAAGCCCTGGTCCGGATAAGCTTCCGGGGGATCTGTATAAATCAGAGCTAATTGTATGGTCCTGGTACATAAATCTGATCTCGCATAAAATCGCTGCAGGAGGCGCAATCCCGAGCACATAGAAAGGGGCTGAAATTATTTATAAAAAATTATAAAAAGGGTAATGAAAGTTTTCCAATTAATTACAGACCCATTAGCCTCATTGATGATTTACAAAACATTTTTGCCAAACAACTAGTAGGGAGGCTAACAAGTTGGGTTCAAGATCATCAGGTCCTTTTCCCATTACAGGCGGGCTTTCACCCAAAAACTAGCACAGTAGATCAGGTTTTTAGGTTGGCTCTCTTACATTGGAAATATGTAGTCCGTGCTAAGCAACATTTATTTGTTGTTTTTGTGGAGCTACGATCCATCTTTGACTTGGTCCCAAGGGAAAAACTGTGGGAAGTACTACATAGATTGGGAACCCCAACCAATATAATTCATTTGTTACAGCGGTTGCATGAAAATACATATGTGCAAGTGCTATGGGGTAATCAAGGTGAGTTGACTGAAAAAATTCCTATTCAGAGAGGAGTTCGTCAGGGCTGTGTGTTGGCTCCGATTTTATTCACTTTAATTATCAATGAGGTGGTACAGGTTTTGACTTCTTGCCAGAATGATGCCTCTTGATTATATGCTCAGAAAATCCCTATCCTCTTTTTTGCTGATGATTCGCTCCTCATTTCCAAGACACCCATTGGCCTCCAAACACTTGTTGATAGTTTTAAATCATTCTGTACAGATTATAGGTTGTAGTTGAATATTAGTAAAACTAAACTGATGGTGTGTAATTCTGAACCCTGCAGGAGAGGCACCATTAAATTGGATGGTGTCTCTCTAAGTAAGGTTAATTCAATAGATTATTTGGGTGTGAGGTTAACAAGCAAATTACACTGGGAGGATCAGATCAGTAAAAGTACGGGCTTCTTCAGCATAGAGCAGACTCTATCCTGCGTTTTTACAAAAGCTCGGTGTCAAAAGCTGTATCTCCGGCTATCAAGATTTATCTGGCAAAGGCACAGGGAGCGGCCGCCTATGGTGCTGAGATATGGGGATTCTCCAATAGTAAAAGATTAACTGTGGGTGAAAACAATTTTGCCAGGGCCTTAATTGCGTGTCCTCATAGTACACCCTTGATCCCAATGTTTTTGGACTTGGGGTTTAATCGAGTAGCAGATTTGATAGCCCTAAGACCCTTGTTATATTTGGACTGTCCCCGAACTTGATATATACAGGGTCTCACTTCTTGACTTACTAAAGAGACCGAATGTGGCTACCGTTCCTTGGGTCAGACATGTGTCCAACTGGTTTCAAACCCTGGGCCTGGAAAGCTTTTGGGAGAACCCGCATAAGTTGGAGAAATCCCATAAAACTATTTTGAAAGCTGCATATTGGTCCCATGTAAGGAATAATTATATTAGTTGTAAATCACGCGGTCGACTAACTCATTTATTTATTGATTTTAAGTGCTACCCACAGTATGAACCATACTTAGATATAATACCAGATTTATTGGGTAAAGGTTTATACGCTCGCTTTTGCTTTGGGAGTTTACCGCTGATGTCCTTAACAAGTAGCTGGGGATCAATTCCTACCTCTGATTTATGTCCAGCATGTTGTGATAGCTCAGAAACGGTTGAACATTTTATGTTTTTTTGCCCTGCCTACTCCTCCCCTCGGTCACAATGGATTTGTAGAAATTACTGAGAAATGGGCTTGAATCAATGTTGTACAGCAATAAGGGTTTTAAAAAGTGATAGTTCTAATGAGTTAATTCTTGCAGTCAGCAACTTTTTAGTGGCAGCATGGCACATACACAATCGTTTTTAAAACAATCTTTTATGATGGACAATGGGTGAAAGTTTTTTGATTTGAGAAGTTTAAGATTCTGAGTACTTATTAGTTTTATCTTTATAATTGTACTGGGTTTAAAATATTTTAATTTGGATGTTAAATTGTATTTTGATGCTTTGATGTTTATTTGACCGAATAAAGGCGTGGTACTTATTTGGTTGACCTAAGAACTCACAGGAACCCTCCCAAGGCCCTCCATGTGAACCGCCTAAAACTTTTCCATGACAGGGCTGATGTGGCCAATCTGACGGTCACTGATGAGGATCAGGAAGAAGAGAGTGAGTCTCTCCCTGACCTCCTCACCCACATCTTCAAAGATGGGTCAGTTGATGAGGTGGTCTTTTCAGACACCCTCTCAGCCCACCAGCAGGCTGACTGCAGGCAAATCCTGGAGCAGTATGTTGAGCTCTTTTCACTCACCCCTGGTCATACTAACTGGTGTGTCCACGATGTAGACACTGGTGACAACATGCCTGTCAAAAGTAAAATATACAGGCTGTCTGACCAAGTGAAGGAAAGCATCAGAGCTGAAGTCAGCAGGATGCTGGAGGTAGGGGTCATTGAGGCCTCTGACAGTCCCTGGGCCAGCCCAGTGGCCACAGTCCTCAAACCTCATTACAATGCATGTAAACCAGAGCTGAGGTTTTGTGTGAACTATTGGGTGTCAGTGCTGTCACAAAGACAGATTAACACCCTATCCCAAGGGCAGATGAACTTATTGACAGGTTAGGGGCAGCCCGATTTGTCAGTATGCTTGATTTAATGTCAGGGCAGTGGCCTAATGGTTTAATCCTTGGAGTAAAAGAAAGATCAGCATTCTCGACCCCAGATAAACATTACTAATTTACTGTTATGCCATTTAGCATAAAGAATGCCCCTGTCACCTTCTAAAGGTTGGTGAACAAAGTCCTTGCTGGGTTGGAGGCTTTTAGTGAAGCATATCCTGATGATTTTGCTGTCTTTAGCTTCACTTGGCAGCATCACCTGATCCACTTTGGAAAGGTCCTTGAGGCTCTGCCAGCCTCACTATCAAGGCAAGCAAATGCCAGATGGGGCAAGGCAGGGTGGTATACTTGGTCCGCCTTGAAAATGGATGCCAAGTCCAACCCCTACAACCCTAGATCCAGACAAATGTGGACTGGGTAGCTCCAACGACCCAGAATCAAGTCATTCCTTGGCTTGACTGGGTACTACAGACGGTTTGTGAAAGGGTATGGTACCATTGTGGCACCCCTCACAGAAGTGATCTCCTAGAACATGCCAAAGAAGGTAAACTGGGCAGTGAGCTGTCAAAAGGCTTTCTCCGCAGGGATTATGCCTTACCTAGCTCCTGCAGGCTGCCATTGCGGGCTGTGTGCCTTGATGCAACTAAAAGTGAAAATATGACATGGCACATGGCCTGTGTTCCATGCCCATCAACCCTACATGCAATATATGTAAGTCGCCCCTACAGCAGAGTTTCCAGTCCTAAGGCAGGGTGCATTATATTACATGCATGGACATATCTGCAAGAGTAGATATTCCCTACTATGCCTGTCGATTCTTAGACATAGTAAGTGATCAGGGAAGACGTTTGAAGTACATGTGCTGGACACTGGTCAATACGAGTTCCCCAGCTGTATGATGGCATCACTGAAACTAGGGAAGTTTGTCATGAAACATCTAATATTAATAAACCCTCACTAATTCCAGTGATGGGTCTATTAATACATGCACCAAGAGGGCACCTTAGAGATGCCCCCTGAAAAACCTGCCAACTGGTGGTGTTCTGGCTGACTAGTTTAAACCATCCTGCCACCAACAAACACATTTCTGACTCCCAAGGGTGAGAGCCTCTGCTCTCGGGCGGTCACAAACAAATCCTGCTCGGGCAGGGGTGTTGACACGCCCCTCTCAATAGGATGACCTGCAAATCTGCATTACAAGGCAGTGGGCTTCAAAGAACCCACCACACATGGTATGCAGATCTGGCTTCCCTCAGAGGAGATGGCAATCCCCGTGACCCAGGAACCATTTGGCACCTGGACAGGCAGGAGAATTAGTAGTCAGAGAGGCATGTCTACCCTCAAGTCAGTTCTACCCCTAAGGTGAGCTGCCTGCTGTGGATACAAAATGTATAAGTCTGCCGTCTTGATGATGGCAGAACTAGGAACTCTGGGACAGGCTTATGCCCACTTCCCACAGGAAGTGGTCATATAGAGGGCAAAGTGACCCCAGGGGTACGTAGCCCATTGGCTATTACCCTTCACTCCTTTAATGCCCCTAAAGTCAGTATTTAGGGGTGCCCCTGACATCAGAAAATCTGATCCTGCAGACTTGAAAGAGGAAGAAGGACACTGAAGAGATGCAAATGCGAGAACTGAAGATCAGTGTCTGACTTGGCGCCAACCCTACCAGCCTGTCTGCTGACTTCGACAATTGTGCCAAAAGTACCTCGTCCTGCAGCTGCCTGTGCTTCCAAAAGCCTGAGAGAAATGCCAGCCTCTACCCAAGAACCAGCAAATCCAGTGAAACAGCAGAGTCGCTACCTGGCATCAAACATTAAAATCAGACAGCGGACAGCGCCACTGCACCCGTGCCTCCTAGCCCAAGTGGAAGTGGGCCAACGGTGTCAGCGTGGCTCCCAGGCTCTCCATAGACGAAGCCCAACTTGAGTTTACACAGTGTGGCCTTCCCAACGCTGTCTGCAGCCTCTTTCTGCAAGACCCCTATACCGCAACCATGATAGAAACCCGACAATCCAAGATAACTGCACACGGCTGCTCTGGACTGAGGAGAAATGGACCACTGGGGTCCCTGCGCCCCTGGCCATTGCAAGAACTGAGCCGCTTTGTTGGTTTACCCGGACTGGTCCCCAGAACCTACCTGCAGCATCTTTTTGACTGGACCGATCCCTGTTGACTTCAACGGGGCACCCGTCGCTGAACTGCACCACTGCACAAGGCCGCCCTAGTGCTGGCCAAGGTGACCTGTTGGTGTGGCCTATTACCCTGCCCTTTTCTCACCTTGAGTCTGGCAGATTGGTCCTGTAAGTTACTGTGGATTACTTGTTTGCCGCATATATTTTCTCTCCTATAGGATAACATTGCAGCTTCAGAAAATTTCAGTGTGTCGTTGTAGGAAAGTACCATCTTGCCTGGCATGTTATTCCCAGTTTTCACTGTATGTATGTTGTTTTAGCCCTTGTGTCACTTTGATCCTGCCAGGCAGGACCCCAGTGCTCATAGTATGTGCCCTGTATGTGTTTCCTGTGTGGTGCCTAATTGTATCACTGAGGCTCTGCTAACCAGAACCTCAGTGTTTATGCTCTCTCTGCTTTCTAAAATTGTCACTGCAGGCTAGTGACTAATTTTACCAATTCTCATTGGCACACTGGTACACCCATGTAATCCCCTTGTATATGGTACTTAGGTACCCAGGGTATTGGGGTTCCAGGAGATCCCTATGGGCTGCAGCATTTCTTTTGCCACCCATAGGGAGCTCAGACAATTCTTACACAGGCCTGCCACCGCAGCCTGAGTGAAATAATGTCCACATTATTTCACAGCCATTTTTCATTGCACATAAGTAACTTATAAGTCACCTGTATGTCTAACCCTCACTTGGTGAAGGTTGGGTGCCAAGTTACTTAATGTGTGGGCACCCTGGCACTAGCCAAGGTGCCCCCACATCGTTCAGGGCAAATTCCCTGGACTTTGTGAGTGCGGGGACACCATTACACGCATGCACTATACATAGGTCACTACCTATGTATAGCGTCACAATGGTAACTCCGAACATGGCCATGTAACATGTCTAAGATCATTGAATTGTCACCCCAAAACCATTCTGGTATTGGGGGGGACAATTCCATGATCCCCCGGGTCTCTAGCACAGAACCCGGATACTGCCAAACTGCCTTTCCGGGGTTTCCACTGCAGCTGCTGCTGCTGCCAGCCCCTCAGACAGGATTCTGCCCTCCTGGGGTCTGGGCAGCCCCACCCCAGGATGGCAGAACAAAGGATTTCCAAAAGACTGCATCACCGGTCCCCTGGGTCCCCTCTCATCCTGACGAGCCTAGTCCCTGGTACACAGGAACTCTATCCAAGTGACCCCCACATTCCAGTGATTCTTCAGTCCAAGTTTGGTGGAGGTAAGTCCTTGCCTCCCCACGCTAGACTGCAAACCTGTATACTGCGTGATTTGCAGCTGCTCCGGCTACTGTGCACTTCTCCAAGGATTCCTTCATGCACAGCCTAGCCTGGGTCCCCAGCACTCCGTCCTGCAGTGCTCAACCCTCTGAGTTGGACTCCGACGTCGTGGGACCCTCGTTTGTGACTCTGAGACAGCTCCGGTTCACAAATCATATAACTGCCTGCTCTGGTACTTCTGCAGGTGCTGCCTGCTTCTGTAAGGGCTCTCTGAGTTGCTGAGCGCCCCCTCCGTCTCCTCCTCCAAGGGGCGACATCCTGGTTCTTCCTGGTCCCCAGCAGCACCCAAAAACCTCTACCGCGACCCTTGCAGCTAGCAAGGCCTGTTTGTGGTATTTCTGCATGGAAACACTTCTGCAACCTCCAGCATACCGTGGGACATCTTCCATCCAAAGGAGAAGTTCCTAGCTCTCTTCATTGTTGAAGAATCCTAAGCTTCTTCCATCCGGAGGCAGCCTTCTTGCACCTTCATCCGGGGTTTCCTGGGCTCCTGCCCCCCCTGGACACTATCGTGACTCTTGGACTTGGTCCCCTTGCCTTGCAGGTCCTCAGGTCCAGGAATCCGTCTTCAGTGCTTTGCTGGTGTTTGTGGTTCTTGCAGAATCCCCCCATCACGACTATTGTGTCTTTTTGTGGTAGTAGGGGTACTTTACTCCTACTTTTCAGGGTCTTTGGGTGGGGTATCTTGGACACCCTGACTGTTTTCTTACAGTCCCAGCGACCCTCTACAAGCTCCCATAGGTCTGGGGACCATTCGTGATTTGCATTCCACTTTTGGAGTATATGGTTTGTGTTGCCCCAAGACCTATGTTCACCTATTGCATCCTATTGTAATTCTACTTTTCTTACTATTACTTACCTGTTTTGGGTTTGTGTACATATGACTTGTGTGTATTACTTACCTTCTAACTGAGGGTACTCACTGAGATACTTTTGGCATATTGTCATAAAAAGAAAGTACCTTTATTTTTAGTAACTCTGAGTATTGTGTTTTCTTATGATATTGTGCTATATGATATAAGTGGTATAGTAGGAGCTTTGCATGTCTCCTAGTTCAGCCTAAGCTGCTTTGCCATAGCTACCTTCTATCAGCCTAAGCTGCTAGAAACACCTCTATTCTACTAATAAGGGATAACTGGACCTGGCACAGAGTGTAAGTGCCACAAGGTACCCACTGTAAGCCAGGCCAGCCTCCTACATTGGTGGTGCAGCGGTGGGATAAGTACTTGTAACTGCTTTACCACTTTGTCATTTGGTACTTTTCATTATATATTCAGTATATGTACACTTAACCAAAAAAGTTTACTTTTCTACTCTAAAACGTTTAACAAAGTTTCTGAAAAGTTTTGAAAACTTCTATAAGTTTTCCCAAAGTTTGAAAAACTTTGAAAGAGTTTTTTTCTCTGTGCTTTCTAAAGTTCTAAAACTTTTTCTCTCACTATCCTTAAACCTTTTCTATCATGTCTGTTGTAGAGCACACTCCTAAAACTGTTAATGCAACAAATGAGAGTTTGAACTATAAATGTTTGAGGGGTCTCTGCCTGGCTAGAGGTTTGAGTATAGGTAAGAATCCTACAAAATAGTTTCTCTTTAACATGCTCATTGTAGATGACCAGAACCAGTCTGGCCCATCTCAGGAGAGGTTAGAAAATGGGGAAGCTTCCCAGTCAGACTCAGAGGAGTTCCATGAGGAAGCTGAAGAGGGTTCTTAGAAGGTCCTGCCCCCTAGCAGGGCACCTAGTGACACTGATAGTGTTAGAGGGTCCCACACCAGTAGGGCATCTTTCACCCCTAGAGGCCAGGTTACTCGGGTCCAGACAGTTAGGGACAGGTCTCCCTCTGAAACGTCCCACATTTCCTCTGTGTCTAAACATTCCCAACCCACCCACCCTGAGGATAACTTGATGAAAAGGGAACTCAGAAAGCTGAGGGTAGAAGAGAACAGACTGAAGCTTAAACAGCAGCAGCTGGCCTTAGATAGGGAATCTCTAGACATAGAGAGGGAAAGACAGAGGTTGGGGTTAGTTCCCCATGGTGGCAGCAGCAGTATTTCTGATAGCAATCCTGTTAGAGAGCAAGATTCCAGGAATCTGCACAAGATAGTCCCCCCTTACAAGGAGGGGGATGACATTAATAAGTGGTTTGCTGCACTTGAGAGGGCCTATAAGGTACAGTTGGTCCCTCAAAGGCAGTGGGCTGCTATTTTGTGGCTATCTTTCACTGGAAAGGGCAGGGATAGGCTCCTTACTGTTAGAGAAAGTGAAGCCAATAATTACAAAGTTTTGAAAGATGCCCTCTTGGATGGATTTGGCTTAACCACTGAACAATACAGGATTAAGTTCAGAGACACCAGAAAAGAGTCTTCTCAAGATTGGACAGATTTTGTGGATTGTTCAGTGAAGGCCTTGGAAGGGTGGTTGCATGGCAGTAAGGTATCTGAGTATGAAAGCCTGTACAGTCTTATTCTGAGAGAGCATATTCTTAACAATTGTGTGTCTGACATGTTGCACCAATACCCAGTGGACTCTGATCTGACCTCTCCCCAAGAATTGGGAAAGAAGGCAGACAAATGGGTCAGAACAAGGGTGAACAGAAAAGTTCATACAGGGGGTGACAAGGATGGCAAGAAGAAGGATGGTAAGTCTTCTGAGAAGGGTAGGGACAAAAGTAAGCATTCTGAGTCTTCATCAGGCCCACAAAAATCCTCTGGGGGAGGTGGGTCCAAATCCTCTTAGAATAATCAACCTAAAAAGCCTTGGTGTTATTTGTGTAAAGTCAAAGGCCATTAGGCAAGTGATTCCACTTGTCCAAAGAAAAACACCAAACCTCCCACCACCACAACCCCTGCTGCAGGTTCTAGTGCCCCTAGTAATAGCAGTGGTGGTGGGAAATCTACTACTAATAGCCAATCCAAGGGTGTAGCTGGGCTCACTATTGGCAATGTAGTTGGGGTTGGGCTTGTTAGGGAGACCACAGAGGCTGTTTTAGTCTCTGATGGTGGCATTGATTTTGCCACCTTGGTTGCTTGTCCCCTTATTATGGATAAGTACAAGCAACTTTCCATAATCAATGGTGTTGAGGTTCAGGACTACAGGGACACAGGAGCCAGTGTAACTATGGTGATAGAAAAACTGGTCCACCATGATTAACACCTACTTGGTCAGCAGTACCAAGTGACAGACGATCATAGCAATACACTTAGCCACCCCATGGCTGCTGTGAATCTCAACTGGGGGGGAGGGGTTACTGGTCCAAAGAAAGTTGTGGTAGCCACAGATTTACCTGTAGACTGTCTACTAGGAAATGATTTGGAGACATCAGCTTGGGCAGAAGTGGAGTTGGAGGCCCATGCAGCAATGCTGGGCATTCCTGGGCATAGTTTTCCTTTAACCAGGGCTTAGGCCAAAAAGCAAAAAGGACAGGGTGACTTGGGGCCAGATGTAGGTAGCTAAAAAATTGCGAGTCGGAAATTGTTGTTGCGACTCGCAATTTCCGACTCGCAAAATGGTATCCAACAAGAAAATGCACCTTCATTTTGCAACTCGCAAATGAAGTCGCACCGCAGATTGCGAGTTGGAAATGGGTGTGGTCCTCCCTCCTCCCAGGTGTATTAGTAAACTTCCTGGCTGTGATGTCATCATCAAGAGCCAGGAAGTGTTTTCCAGAGTGTTCTGCTGCACCTGCATGCAATTTGCGTCACAGTTGCAATTTGCGACACCCACTCGCAATTTGCGTGTTCGTTTTTAGCGAGGTCGCAAAAAGCGACCTTGCAAACAGCGGAATCGCAGTAAAAAAATGCAGCAAAATTCACTATTTTCTGGTTTCTAGTGAAAAGCAAACATTCCCTTCTGTGGTGGTTATTGGTTATTATAATCAGGGTCACTGGAATTATGCGATTCCGCGGCTGAGGCATTTTCGGCATAATTAAGTATTTGCCCCCTTGCCACACAATTCATCTTATTCTACATAATTTGTGGATTTTAACAAAAAACATTGTTTCTACTTCAAACGGGTCCTTTATCCACAAGCACAAGACTTATGCCCGCAACCCAGCGCGCCATGGCTTTAGGCAGTTCCTTCTGCACAGTCCTATTAATTAATTTAGTCAGTTAGGCTGCATAATTTGTGCCTTTCCTGTCCCATAATTCCAGTTGCCCTGGTTATAATAGATTTTAACAGAAAAGAAAAGCAGAAATCATCAATATGGCAACAGTGTTGTTTGGGGTTTCCCAAATAATTACTGCAAAGCCTGCAATGTGTACATATTGCCAAAACTCCAATCTGGCTTGCTCTGCAGGTCCTTGAAAAGTTGCCTTAACTCACACTAGTCAACTGCATAATTTTGCAATCCATATGGCGAGTCCACTAATCTACTCCAAGGCACAAATTTAATGCTTGCACATGCTCCCCAGCTATTCTGGTCCCAGACCACTTTTTCACAAAATATTGCTAATCGACACAAACCCACACATGAGGAGGGCTCCTGTAAAATTGTAGCTGCACAAATCTGGCTCACCGTGTCCGCTCACCTGAGGATGGCACTCTCCTTTCTCGTTCTTAAGAAACTTTTAAAAACAGCTCCTTTTTTAACGCAATCAATTATAATTCAGATCCAACAGTAGATGCTATTTCTATAGTCACTATACTACTTGTATATTATTTATGTGCTCAATAACTAATAGTTTTGATTGGGAGCCAGATTGGAAGTGGTACAGCAGCATCAACTCAGCAGAATACCAGATCTAAAAGCTGGAGGCTGATCCAAGCAAGTGGCACTACCTCTGGTATCAACCACAAAAAAATGTGATGGGAGGAATACTTGCAGTAGGTCTAGCCACTGGTAATCCTTTGGGTAGCATTCCAAACCAGCATTTGTTTGCCCACCAAACCACCTCAGATTGGACCCAGCCATATGCAAATCAGCATTGGTCCTGCTCCAATAGCAACAGTCCATCTCAAACTGCCAAGTCAGCTCCTCTCTTTACCAGAACACAAGCAACTCCAGACTGGTCTCAGCCTAGTTGGACTTCTTCAGTCCAGTGAAGCTTGGTTCAAGTGGCACAGTACATCTAGACCTACTACCCTTGCCCACCCCACATCGGATGACACCAGCAGCAGCTAGAATAGATTTGTATATAGTTAAGATTAACATTCTGTATCATGACCTTCTTAAGAAGACCGCTGATCCCGCTGCACTCGATTTTAAACATTTGTAAATGCAGAACCTGGAACATGTATGTCAAAACTTCAGACAGTGTTGCCCTGCAATATATGGCGAACTGTGGAAAATTATACAAATTATGTTATTTATGATTTATATCTATATGTTCGATGGCATGTGTAGCTGCAGATACACATGCTGTGCACATCCCGCCATCTGGTGTTGGGCTCGGAGTGTTACAAGTTGTTTTTCTTCGAAGAAGTCTTTTCGAGTCACGAGATCGAGGGACTCCTCCCATTTCGACTCCATTGCGCATGGGCGTCGACTCCATCTTAGATTGTTTTTTTTCCGCCATCGGGTTCGGACGTGTTCCTTTTCGCTCCGTGTTTCGGGTCGGAAAGTTAGTTAGAATCTCAGAAAAATCGTCGGTATTGTTTGCGTTCGGTATCGGGTTAGTTAAAACAGATCGACACCGACTTTTGAAGAGCTCCGGTGGCCCTTCGGGGTTTTTTCGATCCCCCCGTCGGGGCCTGGTCGGCCCAGCCACGTGTCTCTTCAAGGCTGATGGAACGGACCCCATTCCGCTTCTGCCCAAAATGTCATAACAAGTATCCATATACAGATCAGCATCTGGTCTGTAACTTGTGTCTGTCTCCAGAGCACAAGGAGGATACCTGTGAAGCCTGTCGAGCGTTTCGGTCGAGGAAGACATTAAGAGACCGAAGAGCAAGAAGACTGCAGATGGCGTCGGCGCCGACCGGACAAGAGCGTTTCGAGGAGGAAGAAGAAACCTTCTCCATCCATGAATCGGACTCGGACGAGCTTGATCCCAAAGAAACGCCAAAAACCGTGAGTAAGACGTCGAAACATAAAACTCACGAGAAGACAACAAAAGCCCAGGGGACGCCACCGCCAACAGGCCATGGCTTAACCCGAAAAATAGGTGACCGATCATCGGCACCGAAAAAGGGCATGCATGTGGCGAAGTCATCCGACTCCGGTCGAGATACACAGCAATCTCGGGCCCGAGACAGCGGCTCCGAAAACATTCGGCACAGTGGCACCGAGACACCACGACGCCGAAAATAAAGAAGGTTGTCTCAGAGCCCAAAAAGGCGACCGAAAAGATTTCAATCCCGAAACATCCAGCCTCGGAACCGAAAACAGGTTCCTACACAGAGGAACAGGGATTGTCCTCCCACATGCAAGGACATAAGTTCGGAGAGGAACTTGAATCTGTTGAACCAGACTACACTCAAAGAAGGCTCCACATTCAAAAAGACACAGGGAAGATAAGCACTCTTCCCCCAATTAAAATGAAAAGAAGACTTGCCTTTCAAGAAAAGGACAAGCAGCCACAGGCAAAGGTGGCAAGACAAACAACTCCACCACCATCTCCACCACCATCAATGCACACATCACCGGTAGCCACTCCACCACTGATGCAATCCCCGACTCATACTGCAATGAGTCAAGATGATCCTGATGCATGGGACATTTATGATGCTCCTGTATCAGATAACAGCCCAGACTGTTACCCTACGAGGCCGTCACCACCTGAAGACAGTACATCCTACACGCAGGTGGTCTCAAGGGCAGCTGCGTTTCATAACGTCACCTTGCATTCAGAACCAATTGAGGATGACTTTTTGTTCAATACACTCTCCTCCACTCATAGCCAATACCAATGCTTACCTATGCTCCCGGGAATGTTAAAACATTCCAAACAAATATTTCAGGATCCTGTTAAAGGCAGAGCCATAACTCCAAGGGTGGAAAAGAAGTACAAGCCACCACCAACAGACCCTGTTTATATTACGCAGCAATTAACTCCAGATTCTGTGGTTGTTGGGGCAGCTCGCAAGAGAGCAAACTCTCATACCTCGGGAGATGCACCACCTCCAGACAAGGAGAGTCGCAAATTCGATGCTGCGGGTAAAAGAGTTGCAGCACAAGCAGCAAACCAATGGCGTATTGCCAATTCACAAGCACTTTTGGCAAGATACGACAGAGCTCATTGGGACGAAATGCAGCATTTCATAGAACACTCACCCAAAGAGTTCCAGAAAAGGGCACAACAAGTGGTAGAAGAAGGACAAAGTATCTCCAATAATCAGATACGGTCATCAATGGACGCAGCAGATACAGCTGCAAGGACAGTAAATACTGCAATAACAATAAGGAGACACGCATGGTTGCGTACGTCAGGGTTCAAGCCGGAAATTCAACAAGCCGTGCTGAATATGCCCTTTAATGAGCAGCAGTTGTTTGGGCTGGAAGTCGACACTGCTATTGAAAAACTCAAGAAAGATACTGAAACCGCAAAAGCCATGGGCGCACTCTACTCCCCACAAAGCAGAGGCACATTTCGAAAAACACAATTTAGGGGAGGATTTCGAGGTCAACCTACAGAGGCCACAACCTCACAAGCAAGGGCCACTTATCAAAGCCAATATCAGCGGGGAACTTTTCGGGGGCAATATAGAGGGGGACAATTCCAAAAAAATAGAGGGAAGTTCCAAAGCCCCAAAACCCCTCAAAACAAGCAGTGACTTCCAAGTCACACATCCCCAACACATAACACCTGTGGGGGGGAGACTAAGCCAATTTTACAAACATTGGGAGGAGATAACAACAGACACTTGGGTACTGGCAATTATCCCGCATGGTTATTGCATAGAATTTCTCAAATTCCCTCCAAACGTCCCACCGAAAACACACAATATGTCGAAACAACATATAGATCTTCTAGGACTAGAATTTCAGGCATTACTACTAAAAGAAGCAATAGAATTAGTACCAAAACACCAGAAAGGAACAGGAGTTTACTCTCTGTACTTTCTCATACCCAAAAAAGACAAGAGTCTGAGACCTATATTAGATCTCCGAACATTAAATACCTACATCAAATCAGATCACTTTCACATGGTGACATTACAAGACGTAATCCCACTACTCAAACAACAAGACTACATGACAACACTAGACCTAAAGGATGCATATTTCCATATACCGATACATCCTTCACACAGAAAGTACTTAAGGTTTGTATTCCAAGGGATACATTATCAATTCAAGGTGTTGCCATTCGGAATAACAACTGCGCCAAGAGTTTTTACAAAGTGCCTAGCAGTAGTAGCTGCACATATCAGAAGGCAGCAAATACATGTGTTCCCGTACCTAGACGATTGGTTAATCAAAACCAACACGCTAAAAAGGTGTTCACAACACACAGAGTATGTCATAGAAACCCTCCACAAACTAGGTTTCACAATCAACTACACAAAGTCACACCTTCTGCCGTGTCAAACACAGCAGTACTTAGGGGCGACAATCAACACAGCAAAAGGGATTGCCACTCCAAGTCCACAAAGAGTTCAGGCATTTCACAATGTAATACAGGCCATGTATCCAAATCAAAAAATACAAGTCAAAATGGTGATGAAACTCTTAGGCATGATGTCCTCATGCATAGCCATTGTCCCAAACGCAAGGTTGCACATGCGGCCCTTACAACAGTGCCTAGCATCACAGTGGTCACAGGCACAGGGTCAAATTCTAGATCTGGTGTTGGTAGACCGCCAAACATACACCTCGCTTCAATGGTGGAACAGTATAAATTTAAACCAAGGGCGGCCTTTCCAAGACCCAGTGCCACAATATGTAATAACGACAGATGCCTCCATGATAGGGTGGGGAGCACACCTCAATCAATACAGCATCCAAGGACAATGGGACACTCGCCAAAAACAGTTTCACATAAATCACTTAGAACTATTGGCAGTATTTCTAGCGCTGAAAGCATTCCAACCCATAATAAGCTACAAACACATTCTTGTCAAAACAGACAACATGACAACGATGTATTACCTAAACAAACAAGGAGGCACACACCCAACACAGATGTGTCTCCTGGCATTAGACGATTCACAACCAGATTCGCCTAATAGCACAATTTATTCCAGGAATTCAGAATCAGTTAGCAGACAATCTCTCTCGGGATCACCAACAGATCCACGAATGGGAGATTCACCCCCAAATACTGAAAACTTACTTCCAGAGTTGGGGAACACCACAAATAGATCTATTTGCAACAAAAGAAAACGCAAAATGCCAAAACTTCGCATCCAGGTACCCACAAGATCAGTCTCAGGGCAATGTGTTATGGATGAGTTGGTCAGGGATATTTGCTTACGCTTTTCCCCCTCTCCCACTCCTTCCATATCTAGTAAACAAGCTGAGTCAAAACAAACTCAAACTCATACTAATAGCACCAACATGGGCAAGGCAACCTTGGTACACAACACTACTAGACCTCTCAGTAGTGCCTCATGTCAAACTACCAAACATACCAGATCTGTTAACGCAACACAAACAACAGATCAGACACCCAAATCCAGCATCGCTGAATCTAGCAATCTGGCTCCTGAAGTCCTAGAGTTCGGACACCTAGAGCTTACACAAGAATGTATGGAGGTCATAAAACAAGCTAGGAAACCTACCACTAGACATTGCTATGCAAATAAGTGGAAAAGATTTGTTTATTACTGCCATAATAATCAAATTCAACCCTTACACGCATCTGCCAAAGACATCGTAGGATACTTACTACATTTGCAAAAATCAAAGCTAGCTTTTTCTTCCATTAAAATACATCTTACAGCAATTTCAGCTTACCTACAAATTACGCACTCAACTTCTCTATTTAGGATACCAGTCATAAAAGCATTTATGGAAGGTCTAAAGAGAATTATACCACCAAGAACACCACCAGTTCCTTCATGGAACCTCAACATTGTCTTAACACGACTCATAGGTCCACCTTTTGAGCCCATGCACTCTTGTGAAATGCAATACTTAACATGGAAAGTTGCATTTTTAATTGCCATCACATCTTTAAGAAGAGTAAGTGAGATTCAAGCATTTACCATACAAGAACCATTTATTCAGATACACAAGCATAAAGTAGTTCTACGAACAAATCCAATTATTTTACCAAAAGTCATATCACCGTTCCACTTAAATCAAACAGTAGAATTACCAGTGTTCTTCCCACAGCCAGACTCTGTAGCTGAAAGAGCACTACATACATTAGACATCAAAAGAGCGTTAATGTACTACATTGACAGAACAAAACTAATTTGCAAAACAAAACAATTATTTATTGCTTTCCAAAAACCTCATACAGGAAATCCAATTTCTAAGCAAGGCATTGCTAGATGGATAGTTAAGTGCATTCAAACCTGTTATCTTAAAGCAAAAAGAGAACTCCCTATTACACCAAAGGCACACTCAACTAAAAAGAAAGGTGCTACAATGTCCTTTCTAGGAAATATTCCAATGACAGAAATATGTAAGGCAGCTACATGGTCTACGCCTCATACATTTACCAAACACTACTGTGTAGATGTGCTAACAACACAGCAAGTCACAGTAGGCCAAGCAGTACTACGAACATTGTTTCAAACAACTTCAACTCCTACAGGCTGAACCACCGCTTTTGGGGAGATAACTGCTTACTCGTCTATGCACAGCATGTGTATCTGCAGCTACACATGCCATCGAATGGAAAATGTCACTTACCCAGTGTACATCTGTTCGTGGCATTAGTCGCTGCAGATTCACATGCGCCCACCCGCCTCCCCGGGAGCCTGTAGCCGTTTAGAAGTTGATCTTGAACATTTGTAAATTTGTAAATATATTACTTTAAACTACATTATGTACATACGTATTCACTCCATTGCATGGGCACTATTACTAGTATACACAACTCCTACCTCACCCTCTGCGGGGAAAAACAATCTAAGATTGAGTCGACGCCCATGCGCAATGGAGTCGAAATGGGAGGAGTCCCTCGATCTCGTGACTCGAAAAGACTTCTTCGAAGGAAAACAACTTGTAACACTCCGAGCCCAACACCAGATGGCGGGATGTGCGCAGCGACTAATGCCACGAACAGATGTACACTGGGTAAGTGACATTTTCCATATTGAATCTTAATTCTAATTCTAGTGTGAATCTGCATGCTGTCTGAAACGGTGTCCAAAGTATGGTACCAGTGGCCTACACACTACACCAATCCCACCCTAAAGTAGTAATCAGTCACTTCTGGTTTAGAGTGGAATCAGACACAGAAATTAATTCACCCCCACTTACCTTGCCCACAGTATAGTTACCCTTGCCATTTATCCTAGTGTGTTTGGCCCGGTTTGCTAGAATTTAAAAGATAGCTTCATCTCAACCCATAGGCAGATAAAATATTCACCAGACTCCTTATTTTATCTTGAATATGTTGTGAATGCCCTTAACAAGATCTGAGAAGTCATTAGAAATATTTGTTTGTGTTTTCTAGCTGCAAAACTGAAATTATTTAGTGTTAGCCTCTATGTGAATATTATACCTATCAAATTATGTCAAGTTTGCAACAATGAGGATCTCCAAATAGGTTGATAATTGTCTGCAACTATTGTTAACACGTTTTTTCATCCTTCACAGGAATCACATGCTTCACCAAGGTCGACGGACCTTTTGACCCAGGAAGAATGGAGTGAACCATACACAATTTCACATGAACACCCCCCAAACAATTTAGGGCCAGATGTAGCAAGGCTTTTGCGCCTCGCAAACGGCGAAAAACGACATTTGCAAAAGCCCTCGCGCGATGCAGAAATGCATTTTGCAAGTCAGAACCGACTCGCAAAATGCGTTCCCTTCCTATTTGCGACTCGCAACGCGATGTAAGTTGATTCGCAGTTACCATCCACTTGAAGTGGATGGTAACTCATTCGCAAACGGGAAGGGGTCCCCATGGGACCCCTTCCCCTTTGTGAATAATCACAAAAATATTTTTCCTGAGCAGGCAGTGGTCCTCTGGACCACTGCCTGCTCTGAAAAAACCCGAAAGAAAAGGTTTCGGTATTTTTTTCCAGGAAAACGGGCTGCAGATGGAAAAGAAAAACTGCTTTATTGAAAAGCAGTCACGGACATCGTGGGCTGCTGTCTCCAGCAGGCCACCATCCCCGTGAGTGCCCAGACTCGCAATGGGGTCGCAAACTGCGACCCACCTCATTAATATTCGCTCGGACTTGCAAATTGCAAGTCGCAATTTGCAACGTACCTACATCTGGCCCTTAGACACCATGACCAATGTGGCCACTGAAGAAGACTCAAATCTATGAAAAGGCTCAAATCTCTATTTTATACCCACAAAGCTAATGTCATGAAAACTGTGCGCAAAATCAAATTGTCAAGATAAATCAACCCAGTTGGTTGCCTAAAGCGGTGGAACAAATTTAATCTAATTAGCATCAACACAATTAAGCATTCAGGAAGAACAGTGCATAGCACTAATGAGATAATCTGTAACACAGAAGCATATCTCAGATCAGACTGTATCAACATTAGTCAAGCTCAATTAAACAGAATATGCAAATTTGTGTTGGCATAGGTTGTACCTACAGCTAACAAAATTAGGACATGCATGTGTGGGGACAGGCTAAACATAACATAATTTGGGAAAATATATCTAGGGCTATAGATTACTAACTAGAAAAAGAAAACGTGAGTGTGAGCATGCTAGCTTCTATTGTAGAAAAAGGAAAACATGTAAATGAGAATCAACAGGGAGATATACATCTCCTATGGTCATCATCAGTGCGTCTTCATCAGTAAAGCATCAGGTCAGCAGCAAAGTCCATTAGAAGCACCATCAGGGAAGTGCAGAACCGAGCTGCACAGAGAACAGCAGGGTCAAGAGCCAAGGAAAGAACTACTTAAACTCACAAAGTCCATCCCTATGTTAAAGTACATAAACGTCTCTGACTTGACAGTTCAATTGCCTCACATCACGTAAAAGAGGCATCATCCAATCAAAGTTCAATAAAATGTCAGGTTGCAACAATCAGGTATTTTCTTAGATTTGGGCTGGACTCGTCTCCGCTCTCCTTGTGAATCCAAACAGTTTGGTAACAGTTTATTTTTACTTGAAACAATTCAGCTTCTTTGCAGGGCATACAATGGATTTGTCTCAGTCCCATGTTAATCTGCATTAGTTGAAACAGTTTATTTCACGTTATGTCTACAGGCTTAAATGTTCCTGAACCAAGGTAATTTAAATACAAGTCTGTGTAAAATTGAACAAAAGAGCCTCTTACAACTTGCAAAGCATTTCATGAGAACAGAACATAGAGGAAAATTCCACATTAGAGAGAACAATGTTTCATCACTTTTGCATAACTGCAAATACAAGTTCTTCAGGCCTACTTATGCTAACACAAGAAATATAATGCATTAATATATTTGGTAGTACATAAAACAGACATAATATGCAAACTTGTAAATTCAGTATTAATAATATACTATCAGACTATGTAAAACATTTCATTATGAATTGCAAACTTGTTAAGGTATCAAATTAACAACCATCTCCGTATCTATTAAAAGCATAGATCCAGCATAATCAGTAGGCATTGTATCTACTATGGTTGACAACTTCCCAATCTTGATATAATTCAAGATCACACCAACTGATGAAATGGTGGCACCAAATAAATCACCTGTCACCTCTGCTGCACTAGCTCCTCTCTGAAGTCTCAAATTCACCTTCTCTTTCCAGACTGGATTGTCAAAATTGTCCTCATGATACATTTTCGGAAATACCACTCGCAGGTAACATGCACCATCCCAGCCTTTTGGCAGTTTGTAATCAGCGTTTTTCCCACAAGTGAAATAAACACCTGGTATGGCGGGATCCTGTCCATTTACCATAGAAGTCCAAACACTTTTAAACAAAAATACATGTCTGCATTCACTAGTACCTACAAAATGTATGTCTGTCTTTGAATTCGGTCTATATATGCACAGTTTTCCTGTTTGTTGCCAGTCTAATGCTAAGTGTCCTTGTGTATCACTGCTTGCATTGTGTGCAGCATCTTTCTGCCAATCCTGTAAAACAACCTTTTTTTCTATTTTGGTTTTCATTGCATTTCTTCTGTCATCTACATCACCAATGAACTCTTTTCCTACTGTTGTAAGAATGCAGGTTACATTGTTTTTGTGTGCATATGCAGTTCCAAAGGTCAGTTCAAAGAAACCTCCAAAATGTCAATGTTTTTCGCTTTAGTAAGACTACTTAGATGCTGATTAATAGAAAACACTTGATTATAGTTGGAATAGAAATATTGTATACACTCCTAGTTATACAACCGTGTTGGTAACAGACTGCAAGAAATTCTGTATGTTAGTGGCAAGCTGTGATAAGTGTTCCTTCCTGAACTAATGAAGGGATCTGTGTACAAACATAACAGTCACACACCTCCATAGTCTCAATTTATTAATACAGTAGCCTGTAATACACATTAGAAAACAAATCTCCCTTAGAGTCATCAATGTGTAACAATCTCTCATCCTCATACAGGGGATCTTGTTCAGTATGCAAGTCTCCTAACATTGGTGTAATTGTGCTTTCAACTTTTTCTTTCACTGGCAGACACAAACCAACTATCAATAAAATGCTCACACTCACACATACTATTGCTACTCCTACACCCACATACTTGCATTTACTCCTTTTACCTTGGTGGGGTTTCATGGCTTGCCTAGACTCAGACCAAAAAATACCAAATCCAAAAATGTAGGTCAAAAATCAAAACTGTGAAGCGTCTCTCAATTAATTTATGGCATCTTTTCTTTTTCTTTTGTGAGCAAAGCAAAAAACAAAAAAAGTCTCAACATCGTTGTACTTTTTTACCAAGTCCTTGATGTTATAGAAAATTCATCAAGATTTTTCTCTACTTGGAAATGTTCAAAATACTACTAAAAGTTCAAATGTCTCTAGTGATAAACCATCTGGTTCACTGACTAGGACTTCCAGCAAATAATGTCTCTGTTCATAAAGTGGCAATGACATTTCAAAGTTCAGTTCTAAAGCAATTTCAAGTTCAGTTGGATTCGAATTGTCAGCACAAAAGGCAACAAACTCCTTCTCCCAATCATCAGCTACCCAATAAGTCTATTTTAGAAGCTGAATATTTTCGACTGGGCGCTCTTTTTCTTTTTCAGCTCCTTGCTGCATGTCTTTCAACATCACTGTCACTTTGCTCTGATTCTTCAGTCACTTCAGCAATAGCAGGAGGCACATTTATCACTGGGTCTGGACTTTTTGTGCACCACTGGTCTCCAACCACAATTCTTTTCTCAGGCACAACTGGGACTTCAGTGTTTTCTGAGTTAGCAAAAGGCAACTGACTCTGACCCTCCTGCACCTTTGATTGCTTTTGACACGCTAAAACTTTCAAAAGACTGGGCATGCTTTGCGATAGCCACTTGACCAGTCCTCATAGTTTGGCTAACTTAGACCCCCTCGCTCACTGTATCTGACCCCAGAGGAACAGGCACTGTATCTTCAAGAGGACTTGGAACTTTGCATGTGTGGCTCGCATGAGCCCAGTTTGGTAGACCAGAACACTTCACAGCAGTGATAGTCACCAAGCCAACCTGGAAAGCTCTTTTTTAGTATGGCTCTAAGCATGACATTCTGACAAGCTTCTTCACTGGAACCCAGTTTCCAGGACTCAGGTCGTGGCACAGTTCTTGTGGTGGTTGATCAGTTGCTTCTTCAACCTGGCGAGACAAAGACTGAACCACATCAGTCAGTTCTTTGCAATAATCCAGCACCAAGTCATCTGTAATGTTCACAAGTGTATTTGCTGGCACAGCTTGCAATATTATAGCAGGGCCCATAATGATTTCGTGAGGGGACAGTCCTGTTGTTCTGTAGGGTTTGCTGCACATGCTCATCAGGACAAGAGGCAATGCATCCGGTCATTTAATTATTGTAGATGCACACACTTTTGCCATTCGAGACTTTAGCTTTTCATTCTTCGCTCAACTAATCCTGAGGCTTCTGGTCTATAACTGCAATAAAAGCTTTGCTCAATTTGTAAAGCTGTACACAGCAATTTTATGATCTCATTTTTGAGATGAGTTCCTCGGTGTGACTCAAGAGAAGTCGGAAAGCCAAATCAAGGTCTCAATTCCCTCAAAAGCAGCTTTGCAACTGTAAGGCTATCATTCTTGCAAGTTGGGTAAGCCTTTATCCAATGCAAGAAAACACACACACCACCAAAAACATACCTCAATCCAGTGGTTTTCAATGCTGCACCCACCCCTAGGTGGGAAAAAAAATTTATCGGCCCCCTCTCAAAAATTTTCACAATTGTTCTAATACATTGGCAATGTTTCCATATGTCTAGACTTATTTAAACATTGCAGTTAAGTTCTGTTACCTTTTTAAAAATGCAAAAAACAGTTTTCTGCTTAAAACAAAGCACTGTTATCTGCATAATGCGACTTTTGGCCAGAGCCTGGTTTAACCCCTTGGATCACTTGAGGCACCCCTATGGGGGCCCACCCATAGTTTGAAGACTCCTGCCTCAATCCATTGCACACAGGCATGTCAATAAAATCAAGTTGCATTCTGTGGAACAGACCTCCTGATCTACCTATGTGGCACAGGTTAACCACAGTGCATTTCCTTACATTCATTTGTTGACATGTCACACATCTTTGACACACACTGCTTCTGGAACCAACCTGAATGGGGGGGTTGACCCATGTTGGTCTGAAAGTTCTAATCATTGCATCTCTGCCAATATGAGCCTGTCCATGGTAATATCATGCCATTGGGGACAACAAACTATTGGGCAACACTGATTTTCCCTCACCGGAAACCCCAACATCATCTCCATCACCTGCTTCACTCCAAACCCTCCATTCTTTTTCTGGCACTCCTTCCTGCGATCTTTTGACTTCTTCCCAAGTAGCAATTGCTGTTATAAAGAAATTTAGATTTGTCTCACTGGTGCTGCTTCCATCACTCCATTCCTCATTAAAGGATGTGCCATGGAGAGCACAATAGCGTCCCACTTGGTCAGCATAGACATTGCCTAATGAGATATAATCATGTGACTTTTGATGTGCTGTACATTTAACAACTGCAAACTGTAATGCTTTCAACAATCAATAAACCCTGTCACCGTTTCAGATAGGTGATCTGGAGGAGATCATAAAGCCTCTCTGGGAACATAACTGTCTGAAGTCATGCATGACACCGAAACCATGCTGGCTATCAGTGAAAATGGTCACTTTAAGCTGTTCAGAAGCGCTGCATACTCTAGTAAGAGCAACCAATTCGGCTGCTTGGGCAGAAAAGACTTCTTGAATCCATGAAGCTTTTATCATTCCTAACACTGTGCAAACTTCATAACCAGATCTCAAAGTTCCATCATTTTCTATTAAACAGGAGCCATCAACAAACATCACATAGTCATTTTCATCTAATGGGGTATCTTGAATATCACGTCTTGGTTTGGTGCACATTTCAGTTACACTGAGACAGTCATGCTCTGTAGGAAGCTGGCCTGGTGTGTGGTGGGTACCTAAGGTACTTACACCTTATACCAGTCCAGGTATCTCCTATTAGAGTAGTGTTGGCAGTGTCTAGAAGCCAAGCTCTATAGAGGTAGCTGTGGATGAGCAGCCAAGGCTTATCTAGGAGACATGCAAAGCTCATGCAATACCACTGTTGTCACACAACACTTACACAGATGAAAGAAAACAGTGTTACAAGAATAAAGGTACTTTATTTTAGTGACACAATTACCAAAAGCACTAGAGCAACTCTCCAATAGGAGGTAAGTAAACACACTAAATATGTACATTAGTAATCAGAAATAGGCATAAATAACAACAGAAAACAGTGCAATAGCAATAGACGATAGAGACCCTAAGGGAAGCCCAAACCATATACTACAAACATTGAATGCAAATGCAGGACCCCCACCCAGCTAAGTGGAATCTGTAGAGGGAAGCTGGAGGAACTAGAAACCACTAAAGGTAAGTACCACAGTGTCCCCCAGTGACCAGGGAGAAAGGAGTAAGTTATTGGGTTTTCCCCAAACCACCAAAAGGACTGAAAAGAAGAATAATGCACCACCCAGACAAGTCTGCAAGAAACCAGTGGTGGATTCCTGAAGAGAAAAATTTGAAAAAGAAGGGGAATAGCTCCTGAACTCGTAGGAGTGTTCGGTGGTGGCAGGAGCCACCACCCGCCCGTCTGTGGTTGCAGGAATTGGTTGATGGTAGGACAAAGACACTCAGCAATGCAACCCTGGAGTCGGTGAGGAGTTCTTGGAGGGTGCAGTTGGCATCCCATGCCGGATGGAAGATTTCAATCTGTCTGTGGCGTGGAAAAGCCACCAGCAAGCCTTGTAAAGCCAATAGTTTTGGTAGATGAAAAGTGGAGCTGCCTGGGACTAGCAAGGTCCAGGGGGATTTAACCCATGAAAAGGAGTCCCAGGGGACCTTCAGCAGTGCAGAGTGTCCATTGAAAAAGAGGCAGCCCCGACAGAGGACCCACTGGAAGAGGACCTAGGAGTCACAGAGGAGCCCACTCAACACAACTAGAGAAGAGTCCCACGCTGCAAGAGAGACACGCAGAGGACTGTGTGTCAGTCAGAAGAGTGCTGGTGGTTGGGGCTACACGGATCCTGAAGATCCCTTGGAGAAGATGCCAACAAGCCTTGGTAGCTGCAAGAGACGCGGGGCACAGGGGTACTGTCCTGTGTGGAATGGCAAGGGCTTACCTTCACCAAAGTTGGGCAGCTGGCAGAGAGGACCAAGGGGATGGGGATCACTCCAGATTACCACCTGTGAAGCAGGGTCCACGCAGCTCAGGATGAGAGGTGATCCAAGCAGCTTGTCATCGTTGTGGTTGGTGCCTGCAGATGCAGTGGAGTAACTCCTTCACTCCAAGGGAGATTCCTTCTTCCTTCTCCTGTAGACTGAAGACTTGCCGCCGTCAGAGGATGCACAGCCGGGGAAATGTCGCAGAAGCTGGAGAAACAATGTTGCAGGGTAAAGTTGTTGGTGGAGCGGAAGATTGTAGGTTCCTGTGAAGTCCAGGTGATTTTCCAGTAGCCAGCAGTCAAAGTGGACATTGCAGAGGAGTCCTACTGGAATCTTACAAGCCAAATCTGAGGACCCACCCAAGAGGGAGACCCTAAATGTCTCTGGAAGGGGATTGGTCACCTAGCTAGGTGACCACTTATCATCAGGGGGCTCTGACATCACTTCCCTGACCTGGCCACTCAGATGCTCCCAGAGGCCTCTGCCCACCTTAGATTCAAGATGGCAGAATCAAGGGACCCTCTGGAGGAGCTCTGGGCATCATCCTTGGGGTGGTGATGAACAAGAGAGTGGTCACTCTCCTTTCCATTGTCCAGTTTCTCGACAGAGCATTGACTGGAGGTCAAGTTTGCACAGCTTTTGCGTAAAAAAAAGACGCAAATGCGGTGCAAAAAAAGTATAAATATGGGCCTAAATGTGCCCTTCAAGCATACCAGTGGCTTGGTGAGGCTTCCCCTCCCAAGCAATGTTACCCCCTCTACAAAAAGAAATCCTTTTATATGTCTTCCTGGGCTTGAGCTGATCAAGCAGCAGGAGGGCAAAAACCTGTCTGGGGGGTTGGCAGCAGCTTGGGCTGCCTGGAAAACCCCAGAAAGCTGGTAGGAGCAATGCTTTGGGTCCTCAGAGTGCATGGAATCGTACTTCCAATACTGGCAACAGTATTGAAGTGTAATTCTTACATGTTTGATACCAAACATGCCTAGGTTCGGAGGTACCATTATGTAGCTGGACATAGATAGTGACCTGTATCCAGTACACGCGTAAAATGACAAAGTCATGAAAATGGAACTGGAGTTCATGTGGGCACCTCTGCGCATGCAGGGTTACCCTCACACACAGGTACCTGCACCCTGCCTTCTGGGCTAGGAGGTCCTACAATAGGGGTGACTTACAGTGACCTAGTGTAGTGACTTGTAGTGAAAAGGGTGCATGCACCCTTTCACGCAGGCAGCAACGGTAGGCCTATAGATACACTTTGCATGGGCTTCCTATGGGTGGCATAATACATGCTGCAGTCCATGGTAGACCCCTGGTGCCCCAATGCCCTAGGTTCCTGTGTACCATATGCTAGGGACTTATATGGGGGCACCAGTATGCCAATTGTGTGGTGTGTGTGGTTCAGGCAACCAAATTTAAAGGGAGAGAGCATAGTCACTGGGGTCCTGGTTAGCAGTATCCCAGTTAACACAGTTAAAATATACTGACAACAGGCAAAACAATTGAGGTAACCATGCCAGAAAGGGGGTACTTTCCTACATGCTCCACCTCATCTTTGTGATCATTTACATTTTCAGCAGGAATTGGTAAAAGTGTTGCAGAATCTTAAGTAGTACACCTTTTAGTATTAACATTTGGGGATCCCAAAATGTTCATGTTCATAACAGGTCAAACGAGCATTGGTTAAGTACTGAGTCTTGGTTTGTGTCAAAAGGACTTCAACAGAAAGGGGCACAAAAACGTTCAGTGGGAGACCCATGGGAGTGCTTTAGCACTAATTGATAGCAATGCTTAGAGCATCCACGGCTTTTAAAAAGCCGGGCAATGCAGCAGTTACAGGACACGGTGTGGCTGAAAAATATGCCATAGGCCTGTTGGCATCTCCATGTAACTGTGTCAAAACAGAAAGCGCGTAATCATCTCTTTTACAGCAAAACAAAGAAAAACATTTATTATAATCAGGCATTCCCAGAGCTGGGGCTCAGCATAGGCTTCCTCTCAGCTTGGAAAAAGCTTTCATGCATGTATCATCAAATGGTACCGGATCTGACACCTCCTTGTGTGTCAACTTCAATAAAGACTTAGACAAAAGGGAAAAAATGTGTAATCCTCTGGTGGCAGTAGCCAAACATTCCCAAAACATTCTGTCATCTCACTGTGTCACTGGTGGGTTCATCTGCATGATTACTCAAATTCTCTCATGGAACACCTTCCTCGCATCTTTCTCTATGTGGTGACCTAAATATTTCACTTCCTTTTGACACTACTGAAACTTTGCTGGGGAATATTTGGGCCTCATTCACAAGGCCTTTGTGCCACTGTTGCATAATTGTTTTTTTATATAACGGTGGCGCAAGCAGTGCTTTACTCGGCTCTACATTTTTAAATTGATGCATTGGGCCCAATACATCAGTTTGCAAAGTCTTGTGTCACATTATACCTGTGCTAGGTATAATCTATGCAAGGTAGGCGTTCCCTCTGTAGAAGCCGTGCAGAACCGATTCACAAAATTTCACAGCGTCGCTCTGCGACTTCACTGTGTCAGAATTTCAATGCCTGCTCAGAGCAGGTGTTAAACTTATGCAGGGCTTTTCTCTATGGGACCCTTCCTCACATTGCTGGAGTAGCATAATGTTTTGACGCTAGTCCAGCAATGTATCAGTTTAATGCCACAGATGCATCGGAATTTCTGACGCATCTGTGAAAACGTGCACCATGGAGTTCTCTATCGTACATACAGCGCATCCATGGCATCATTAAGGGATTGTAGGGCAGCACAAGAAATCTGATGCATTGGAGCAGATGTGTCAGATTCTGGTAAATGAGACCCTTTATATCCATTCTCTCTTAAATGGTTTAACAGATCAATTTTAATCTCTCCTACAGGCTTCATATGTTTGATGCAACCTTCAAATCATCAATGTACTACACCAAAACTGAGTGAAAAGGCATTTTAAGGGACTCCAAGTTCTTTTTCGAAATCTGATTAAAAATAGAAGGTGACTCCGTATACCCTTGAGGTGTTCAACACCATGAAAAAACACGACTTCTGAATTTAAAAGCAAATAAAAATTGACAGTCTTCATGGTGTGGAGTGGAGAAAAATGCTTGACACAAATCAATGACCATAAACCATTCCACTTCACAAGGAATCTGGAACCAAATCACTGGTGACTTCTGTACCACAGGACAACATGGAACAATAATCTTGTTCACTTTTCTTAAATCCTGAACTATGCTGTATTTTCCATTGGCTTCCACAATCCTCAAATAGGGGGTTTTCATGGGCTTCCCAGGATCTCTTTTAAAACACCTTGTTCAATGAAGTTTTCAATTAAGGGAGTTATTCCTGCAATTACTTCTGGGGTCATGCTATAAGGCCATATTCTCGGATACATGCACTTGGCTTCACTGTGATTTTAACTGCCTCAACTCCTCTTATGAGACCTATCTCCTTTCTTGAAAAATCCCAAACTTTCACCATAACTGTCCCTTCCAACTCCTCTGGTAAAATGTTAACTATCATCATTGGGAACAATGAAATTAGAGGGTTCATTTCTTCAATTGTGCAGGGCATTTCTCCGTCACTATTTGTCTGAATTGATATTCTATTCTGTGTGCAGCTAATAGAACAATTTAGCTTACACAAAAGATCACGACCTAACAAGCTCACAGGACTTGCATCCCAAACCACAAATTTGTGCGGGTCCTCAAATTACCCTATTTTGACTGGGATATGTTATTTAATTGGGTTAGTTATCTGCTGAGTTGCTACTGCTACTACCTGAATTATTTTACCTGTCAAGGGCACATTTGGCACTTCTGCGGTTCTGACAGTGGAACGTGTAGCTCCAGTGTCAACCGGAAATGAAACGTTGGCATTTACATAGGGACCAGGTTGATCTATCTCTCAGGATGCAGCTAACATACAATTTAATCATCAGAAATGTCACTGTTAAATGTTTCTGAAAACTCCTCATCATTCAAATCAATTAAGGAAAATTGAGTTACCAACTGATTTACATTTGCATTTTCTTTCCCATTAATTTTTTGCTGGGGGACCATCACACGCTGTTGTGTCATTGGGGCTTGTTTAATCTGCATTTGTTGCAAGACTTGAATCTGTTGTGGAAGCTGCATCAGCTACCAGACTTGCATTCGGTGTAATCCTGTAGGAACAGCTACATTTTTGACTAGGGGTCTTTGGATTCTCTGAATTTGAACTTGATCGCTGCCAACAGTCTGAGCAACACCGCCATTTTGCACCAAATGATTCACGTAATTATAAGGACACTCTTGTCTCAAGTGTCCAAAGTTGCTGCATGCATGACATGGCTGCATTTTCTTCATTGACTGCACATCAATCACATTACCACTCTGATCTATCCGAACACTGCATCGTCTACCTGTAAACTGATGCATGTTGTTGACTTGCTGTTGTATACCTTGCATTCCGTGAGTGTTTACCATCATCTGCGGGCTCTGTTTTCCAGTCTGAGCAGATTTTATTTTCATCACCATCAATTTCTCCTACAACCTTTTCTGTTTCAATTCAATTTTGTCACTGCAGTACCTTCTGCCAACAAATCAAATGCTGCTGACTCATTGTGCTGATCTCAGGTTTCAGTTCTTGCACAAATCTAAATGCAAAATTACTCATGTCTTTCGGCTCAATGGTTTCGGAACCACTGTGCTGTTTTAACACTTGCAACCATCTTTCATAATAGGCATGAATCAACTCCTTTGTTTCCTGTGCTGTCCTGTCAATCTTTTGCCAATCAACATCTTTTGGGGAAATGTTGTTCTTCAGAAATGCAATCACTTTATAATACCCTTTCATCACCTCTTCAGGTGGTGCACCTGTTACTGGATCTCTCAGCAGTTCACGATTTGGGCCATCAACTCTCCGCTTGCACTCAAACCATAAATCATCTGGAACCACAGTGTCAAACAATGTGTTAAAATCTTCCTACAGGCATTTTGAAAGCTTCACAAACCTTTCTATCTGATTATAGCAATCTACTGGTTTTTCTTTCAATCTCGGGTAATTGTAGGAAGCTGGCTATGTACATTCTACATCAAAATGAGATATAGTATGCACAGAGTGTAGAGGTTCCCCAGAGGCTTAACAGAGGCTAAAGTAGATAATTAGAATGTTCTCCTTTGTGGTAGTGTAGACAAGCAGTTAGGCTTATCAGAGGGTAGTGCAAAGAATTTGTTGTACACACAAAGGCAATAAAATGAAGCACATACTCAATGACTAACTCCAGGCCAATGGTTTTTATATAGCAAAAATATGTTTTGTTACTTTATTTCTAGAACCGCAAGATTCAAGTTGTAGGTAAGTACATTTGCAAGTAAGTATCCAACATATGTATCAATACCACTTTGTTTAGAATTGGCAAGTTATATGTTTTTTGAATAAATAGCAATAATCTGTTTTAAAAGTTGACACTGCAATTTTCAGAAACAGTTCTGGGGGAAGAAAAGTTAATATAGTTTTGAGGTAAGTACAAGACTTACAGTTCCAGACTCCGGGGGTTAGGATGTCTACAGGTTGGGGTTCAAGTTAACCTTGAACACCGACCACCAGCAACACCAGGCCGACCGGGTGCAGAGGTCAAAGTTGAGGTCAGTTTAACGTGAGCTCATATGTAGCCTGGGGCACTTTGAATCAGGTCTGCTTTGTAGGAGAGTACCCACATCTTCAGAGGGCAGACCTGGGGGGTTTAGAGGAGTACCGGGTGGGCCACAGGTCAGCACCAAACACACACCCTCAGGGCGCGGGGGCGGCCGGGTGCAAACACAACGTCAGGCTCCCAATGCTTTTCTAAAGGTGGACCATGGGGGCCACAAAGATGCTGCAGGTGAAGTCCAAGGGGTCGGCTCCCGGATACAAAAGGCTGGACAAGGAGTGGGGTTGCATGCTGGATGTTGCTGCAGTGGAGGTTGGATTCCCCAAGGCCAGGGGGCTGTGGGTGCAAGGGTACCTTTTGGCATTGGGAATCTTCATCTGGTTCTGTTGCGGTCAAGTGGGTCCTCCGGATTCAGGTTACAGGCGAAGTCGTAGTGGACAGGAGGGGTCAACTCTGGGTGGTCATTTGCTCAGAATCACCAGAGGATCAGCTCTAGTCGGTTGGGCCATCTGTACACAGGCTGTGGGCGTCGGGTGCAGAGTAGACAGGATTCATGGATCCGGGGAAGCTCTGGAGTCCTTGGATGGAGTTACTTCTTGGACAGTGCCAATGTCCTTAGGAGTTCTTGGTCCTCTGTGATGCAGGTAGTCCTTGAGAGGCTTTTCAGAGTTCACTGGTCCTGCAGGATGCGTCGCCTTCTTTTAGCAGGGCTTTGGAAGCTGGAGACAGGCCGGTGGGGCTGGGGCCAAGTCAGTTTGCATCTTCAGTCTTTTCTGCTGGGGTTCAGCTTAGCAGTCCTTCTTCTTTCTTTGTGTTAGGTTGTCAGGATTCTGATGAACTAGGTTAAGGGGAGTCCTTAAATCCCGGATTTAGGGACATTACAGGGGTCAGAGTGCAGTAGTCCATGGCTACTGTCCCTGAGAGTGGCTACACCCTTCGTGTGTCCACTCTCTTTGGGGAGGAGGACATAGACCTATCCCTATTGGTCCCTCTCCTCCATACGAAGATGGAGGATTTTGCAAGGAGGGGGTCACCTCTCATCTCTGGACACCTTAGGGGTGGTTTCAGCTGAGTTGGTCACTTCTCCTTGCTTTCCCTTTCCCTAATTTTCCCTAGTTTTCCCACTGAACTTGCAGCCAAAGGTAGGGCTTTGTCTGGGGGGGTGGGCATCTCCACTAGCTGGAGTGCCCTGATGCACTATAACAGGAGGCCTGAGCCTTTGAGGTTCACCGCCAGGTGTTACAGTTTCTGCAGGGGCGAGGTGTTTCTGGCCACAGAGAGCACAAAGGCTCTCACCTCATGTGGCCAGAAACCCATCTGGAAGTGGCTGGCTGGCACAGACTGGTCAGTCCTGCACTAGCAGTTTGGCAGACAAACAGGGGGCATCTCTAAGATGCCCTCTGAGTGCATTTTTCAATAAATCCAACACAGGCACCAGTGTGGGTTTATTGTGCTGAGAAGTTTGAAACCAAATTTCTCAGTATTCAGTTAAGCCATTATGCAACTGTGGAGTTTGTAATGGCAAACTCCCAGCCCATATACTCAGTATGGACACACTGCACTTACAATGTCTAAGAATGGACTTCGACACTTTTGGGCATATTGCTCATGTATCTATGCCCTCACGTGTGTTATAGTGCACCCTGCCTTAGGGCTTTAAGGCCTGCTAGAGGGGTGACCCACATATGCCACAGGCAGCGGGGTGCCATGTCGACTTTGTCTTTTTCTCCCCACCAGCACACACAAGCTGCAATGGCAGTGTTCATGTGCTTGGTGAGGGGTCTCCCAGGGTGGCATAATAGATGCTGCAGTCCTTGAGGACCTTTCCTGACGACAGGGCCCTTGGTACCCTGGGTACCTTTTACAAGGGACTTATCTGTGTGCCAGGGGTGTGCCAATTGTGGGAACAATGGTACGGTTTTGGGAAAAAACACTGGTGCTGGGTCCTGGTTAGCAGGATCCCAGCACACTCTCAGTCAAGTTGGCATCAATGTCAGGAAAAAAGTGTGTGGGGGATAACCATGCCAACAAGGGCACTTTCCTACACAACATCCTCTCAAACAAAAGAGGATGAGACTAACCTTTCCCAAGAGAGTCTTCACTGTCTATGTGGAAGAACCTGGAAAGGCCATCTGCATTGGCATGGGCAATCCCAGGTCTGTGTACCACTGAAAAGTCAGTTCCCTGTAGGGAGATGGACCACCTCAAAAGTTTAGGGTTCTCACCTTTCATTTGCATCAGCCATCTAAGAGGTCTGTGGTCAGTTTGAACAATAAAGTGAGTACCAAACAAGTATGGTCTCAGCTTTTTCAGTGACCAAACCACAGCAAAGGCTTCCCTCTCACTGGCACTCCGCTGCTGCTCCCTGAGGAGTAGCCTCCTGCTAATGAAAGCAACAGGCTGGTCATGGCCATCATCATTGGTTTGGGACTGGACTGCTCCTATCCCCTGTTCAGAGGCACCTGTCTCCACAATTAACTGCCTAGAATAATCTGGAGCTTTGAGAACTGGTACTGAGCACATTGCCTCCTTCAGGGTGTCAAAGGCCCTTTGACAATCAAGAGTCCAGTTTACATTTTTGGGCATCTTCTTTTATGGCAGTTCTGTGAGGCAGTCACAATGAGCCCATGCCCCTTGACAAACCTTCTGTAGCAACCAGTCAATCCAAGGATCGCCCTTACTTGGGGCTGTTTTTTCTGGAGCTTCCCTGTCCAGAATTGTCTGGATCTTGGGCTGTAAGGGTCGCAGTTGGCCTCCACCTACAAGGTGTCCCAAGTATACAATTGTGCCCTGCACTATCTGCCCTATCTGGCATTTTGATGCCTTAATATTGAGGCCTGCTGACTGCAAGGCCAGTAAAACCTTACCCAGGTGGTCCAGGTGATCCTGCCAGGAGGAGCTAAAGACAGCAATATCGTCTAGATATGCTGCACTAAAGGACTCCATGCCAGCAAGGACTTGATTCACCAACCTTTGGAAGGTGGCAGGGGCATTCTTTTAGACAAAGGGCATAACAGTAAGCTGATAATGCCCATCAGGTGTATAGAATGCTGTTTTTTCTTTTGCTCCAGGTACCATCTTAATTTGCCAGTACCCTGCAGTTAAGTCAAAGGTACTAAGCAATTTGGCTGTACCTAATTTGTCAATCAGTTCATCTGCTCTTGGTATAGGGTGAGCATCTGTCTTGGTGACAGAGTTTAGACCCCTATAATCCACACAGAACCTCATTTCTCTCTTGCCATCTGTGTAATAAGGTTTGGGGACTAAGACCACTGGGCTAGCCCAGGGACTATCAGAGAGCTCAATAACCCCTAAATCCAGCATCATGTGAACTTCAACTTTGATGCTGTCTTTGACTTGGTCAAACTGTCCGTATATTTTGGTTTTGAAAGGGAAACTGTCACCTGTGTCCACATCATGGGTACACAGGTGAATCTGTCCAGGGGTCAAAGAGAAGAGCCCAGCAAACTGTTGTAGGACTTTCCTACAGTCAGCTTGCTGTTGGGCAGTGAGGATGTCTGAATAGAGCACTCCATCAACTGACCCATCTTTAGGGTCATTTGAGTGGAGGTCAGGGAGAGGTTCACTCTCTCCTTCCTGCTCCCCATCAGTAACCATTAGCATGGTTACATCTGCCCTGTCACAATATCAATCAATCAATCAATCAATCGCTATACTTGTAAAACGCGGCTAGTTACCCTCTAAAGTCTCAAGGCACTGGGGGGGGGGGGCAGTAAGTGAGTAGTCGTCGATGAACAGAAGGGATCAGACATAGAGCCAGGTTTTGAGGTCTTGAGGTGGTTCACATGGATCACCCTTTTGGGTGTCCTGCTAGTTCCCAGGTCTATCAAGTAGACTCTTTTTCTCTGGGATTGGGTAAGGGCCACTCCATCTGTCCTGAAGTGCCCTGGGAGCCACAGGCTCCAGAACCCATACCTTCTGCCCTGGTTTGAATTCTACCAGTGCAGCCGTTTGGTCATATCACTGCTTCTGGAGCTGTTGGCTAGCCTCAAGGTTTTTGGATGCCTTTTCTATGTACTCATCCTTCCTTGAGCGGAGCCAAGCACATAGTCCACCACATCTTGTTTAGGCTCATGGAGAGGTCTCTCCCAGCCTTCTTTTACAAGTACAAGTGGTCCCCTTACAGGGTGGCCAAACAGAAGTTCAAAGGGGGAAACCCCTACTCCCTTCTCAGGCACCTCTCTGTAAGTGAAAAGCAAGCATGGCAGGAGGACATCCCATATACTTTTGAGTTTTTCAGGGAGCCCCATGATCCTGCCCTTCAATGTCTTGTTGAATCTAATAACAAGTCCATTGGTTTGTGGATGATATGGTGTGGTGAATTTGTAAGTCACCTTGCACTCAATTCACATGTGTTTCAGGTAAGCTGAGATTAAGTTTGTACCTCTGTCAGAAACCACCTCCTCAGGAAACTCTACTCTGGTAAAGATACCAGTCAGGGCCTTGGCTACCACAGGAGCTGTATTAGACCTAGGGAGAATTGCTTCAGGCTATCTGGTAGCATGATCCTCTACTGTCAGTATGTACTGATTCCCTGAGGCTGTGGGTGGCTCAAGTGGACCTTCTACATCCACACCAACCCTTTCAAAGGGAATCCCCACCACAGGAAGTAGAATGAGGAGGGCCTTTCGGTGGCAATATTACCACTGCCTTTGCAGGTGACACAGGAGCTACAAAACCCCTTCACCTTCTGGGACATATTGGGCCAATAGAAGTGGCTGACAAGCCTACTCCAGGGTTTTGTTTGTCCCAGAAGCCCAAATAGGGGGATGTCATGGGCCAAAGTTAGGATAAACTCCCTAAACTGCTGCGGTACTACCACTCCTCTGGTTGCACCAGGTTTGGGGTCTCTGGCCTCAGTGTATAGGAGTCTATCTTCCCAATAGACCCTGTGGGAACTGCTGACATCTCCCTTTTCCTGTGCATCTGCTTGCTGCATCAGGCCTTCAAGAGTGGGACAAGTTATCTGTCTCTGGTCCAGCTCTATGGACTTAGTTCCTTCAGGGGTAAGACATCTTCCTGAGAAGAGAGGTCTTGTTTTGTTGCTGCTCAGAAGCTGGTCCCCCAGTCTTCTTGCCTTTTCTCCTGGAAGGTTGGCCCATCATTCCAGGTTCCAACACTTCTTTTTCAAACTGTTTTCTTATTTGTACACACACACACACATACACGCGCACACACACCAGTTCAGGGATTTCCAGCATGGCTGCATGTGTTTTGAGATCTACCTCAGTCCAAGCTGATGAGCCCAGATCATTCCATAGCAAGAATTCCACTGGGATTGCAGAAGAGACCACTACCTGTTTCAGGCCAGTAATCCCTCTGCATTTTAAGGATACCATAGCCATGGGATGTACCTTAGTGACATTGTCAGCATTGGTAAATGGATATGTTTGTCCAGCCAAATACTATCCTGGGGAAACCAGTTTTGCTGTCACCATGGTGACACTACCACCTGTATTCCTCAGGGCTTCTACCCTTGTCCCATTAATTAAGAGGTGCTGCTTGTATGTTTGCATGCTAGGCGGCCAGACAGCAACTGTAGCTACAGGATGAACCCTGATTTGCTCTGGGCACATTGTTGATCCCACCTGAAGACTGGCTATACCAGTACTAACTAGAGCAGTGCTAGGGGGATTCTTTTTGGCACAGGCCAAGTCTCCAGTTTAGTGTCCATGCTGCTTACAGTTGTGACACCAGGCCTTTTTGGGATCAAAGTTTTTACCCTTGTACCTACTTGTGGACTGTGAAGAGACTCGGGTCCACCCTCCTGTGCAGGTTTTTGGGGCCCTTGTAAAGACTCTTTGTTTTTGTCCTTAGGTGTCTTACCACCCTTCCCTTGGGGAGGCTTTGTGACCCCTTTCTTTTGGTCACCCGCAGTGGAAGTCTTGGTCACCCTTGTCTTGACACTACGGTCTGCCTTCTTTCCCAATTCTTGGGGAGAAATTGGACCTAGGTCTACTGGATATTGATGTAACGTGTCATTGAAGCAGTTACTTAAAAGTTGTTCTTTCATAAATACATTTATTAAGGTCTTCATAGTCATCCACTTCACTGCCAGTATTCCAACCATCTAGTATTTTCACTGAGTAGTCTACAAAATCAACCCAGTACTGGCTCGAGGTTTTGTGACCCCCCACTAACCTAATTCTATACTTGTCAGAGGTGAATCCAAAGCCCTCAATCAGGGTAGCCTTTATATGGTCATAGAATTCAGCATCCGCACCAATGAGTGTGAGGAATCTATCACTACACTTACCAGTAAACAGTTCCCAAAGGAGAGCTCCCCAATGAGATCTGTTTAGTTTTCTGGTTGCACAAGCTCTCTCAAAAGCTGTGAATCATTTAGTGAAATCATAATCTTCTTCATATTTAGTGACAATCCCTTTAGGGATTTTTAGGACATCAGAATGCTCTCTGACCCTATTTAAGCTGCTGACACCATTTCTTCTCTCTCCCTGTCTATAGCTAAGAGCTGTTGCTCCAAAGTGAATCTTTTGGCCATCCTTGCTAAAAGGAGGTCCTCTTTATTGAGGCTGCCCTCAATGTTCCCAGAACAACTCAACTCCCCTGTGCAATATCCAAAACCCGTGAGCACTATCCTTGGAGATAGGGGGGGCTTGGGGCCCTGATCTCCCTACTTAGGTGAGGAGGTGGAGTTCATCCTCCTCATCTCTAATATCTTCCCTATCTGAGGAGAGGTCTTCTTCCTCGGGAGGGTGGTCCCTTGTATACTCTTCCAAGAGCTCCTGGAGATTGACCTTGGTAGGGTTGGCACCTGTCTCAATCGTTTTCAGTCTGCAGAGGGACCTTAACTCTCCTATCCCGAGATGGAGCTAAGGGGTGAGGTTGAGTTCCACAACCATTTCCTCTGAGCTGCTTATTATGTTATTAAAGTTGGAGTTTACTTTTAGGAATTAAAAGCTACTTCTAGTTACTAACCTCTAACTTTTAATAACTTTTAAATCTAAAAAGAAATGCTAACGGGGACTTAACTAAGGCCCTAGCAGGACTTTAAAAAAATTAGCAAAATTTGCCAAATTAAAAAATCCGTTTCTAAAGGCAATTTTGGAATTAAGTTGTGTGATCAGGTATTGGCTGAGTAGTCCAGCAAATGCAAAGTCGTAGACCCCACCACTGATCCACCAGTGTAGGAAGCTGGCTCTGTATATACTAAATCAAAATGAGATATAGGCCCTCATTACAAGCCTGGTGGTCCACTGACTGCCAGACTCGTGGTGGTGGTCCCACCGCCGATGGACCGGCGGTGAGGACCACCAGATTACGAGTGTGGCCGTTTGGCCTGTGCCAAACCGCCACTTACCCGTTCCTACCGCCAGGGTGGTTGGACCCGCCGGGCTGGACATTACCATCTCCAACCCGGCGGTCCAATGAAGACCGCCGGCGCTATTAGGTGTCGGCTTTCCACCAGGGTTTCCGCGACGGTAGCACTGCCACGAAAACCCTGGCGGAAAGGCTACCGGTGACAGGAAATGTCTTTCCTGTCACAGGCAGATGACTCCCGCACCCCCCCTCCGCAAGCCCAATACCCCCCTACCCCTCCTTCCATACCAGAACCCCCAAATGCCCATTCAGTTCAGCGCCCCCCCATCCCCGATACCAGTACCATGCCCTCCACCCCACCCTCTACCAGTACAGTGCCTCCAACCCCCACCAGTACAGCACCCCATCCCCCTACCAGTACAGCGCCCCCCTACCAGTACAACACCCCCTCCCCACATACACGCACACTGACACCCACACGCACCCCGCATACATTCATTCACCAACACTTACATACACTCATTCACTCACAAGCATCTATACACGCATTCACCTACAAGCATCCATACACACATTCATACACCCATATACACACGCATACACACATGCATGCACACACGCATTCATACACGCTTACAAACATGCATACAAACACTCATACACACACGCATATACACATGCATACACACATTGACACACACCAACAACACCCACTCACACATGCGCACACAACACCCCCCCCCACCCTCCCTACCCCCTCCCCTGTCCGACAATCAACTTAGCTTATACGGCGAGGAGGTAGTCTGGCAGGGAACGTGCGCTTCCACCGCTTGCAGCGCCCCAGCATCAGGACTCTGCCAGGCTGTATTACTGCTTGTAATATGGCTGGTGGAGTCCTTTTGGCGGGGTAGGGCTGGTGGTGGAACTGCCCATGCGCCTCTGACCGCCAGCACAACTACTGGAGAATTTCGGCCGAAATCCCTTAGTACTCGTAATATGGTGGTCAGAAGACCACTAGCACTGGTGATCTTCCAGCGCCCGCGGCTTCGGCGGTTTGTGTAAAAGACCGTCGAAGTCATAATGAGGACCATAGTGTCCCCAGAGGCTTAACAGAGGCTAAAGTAGATAATACTAATGCTCTCTTTTGTGGTAGTGTGGTCGAGCAGTTAGGCTTATCAGAGGGTAGTGCAAAGAATTTGTAGTACACACAAAGGCAATAAAATGAAGCACATACTCAATGACTAACTCCAGGCCAATGGTTTTTATATAGCAAAAATATGTTTTGTTACTTTATTTCTAGAACCACAAGATTCAAGTTGTAAGTAAGTACAATTGCAAGTAAGTATCCAACATATGTATCTATACCACTTTGTTTAGAATTGGCAAGTTATATGATTTTTGAATAAATAGCAATGATCTGTTTTAAAAGTTGACAGTGCAATTTTCAGAAACAGTTTTTGGGGGAAGAAAAGTTAGTACAGTTTTGAGATAAGTACAAGACTTACAGTTCCAGTCTCTGGGGGTAGGATTTCCATAGGTTGGGGTTCAAGCTAATCCTGAACATCCACTACCAGCAACACGGGCCGGCTGGGTGCAGAGGTCAAATTTGAGGTGGGTTTAGCAAGGGCTCCTATGGAGACTGGTGGCACTTGTAATCTGAAGGTGGCCACACCTTTTCTATGTCCACTCCCTTTGGGGAGGGGGATACCGACCTATCCCTATCGGTCCCTGTCCTCCAAACCAAGATGGAGAATTTTGCAAGGAGGGGATCACCTCAGCTCTGGAAACCATAGGGGTGTACCCAGATGAGGTGGTCACTTATCCTTTTTTCCCCTAATTTTCCTGCTGGACCTGCCGCCAAAGGTGGGGCTTTGTCCAGGGGGCGGGCATCTCCACTAGCTGGAGTGCCCTGGTGCACTGTAACAGGAAGCATGAGCCTTTAAGGATCACTGGCAGGTGTTACAGTTCCTGCAGGTGGTGGGTGTGAAGCAGCTCCACCCAGTGCAGACTTTGTTTCTGGCCATAGATAGCACAAAGGCTCTCACCCCATGTGGTCAGAAACTCATCTGGAAGTGGCAGGCTGGTACAGACTGGTCAGTCCTGCACTAGCAGTTTGGCTAACATACAGGGAGCATCTCTAACGTGCCCTCTGGGTGCATTTGTCAATAAATCCAACACTGGCATCAGTGTGGGGGGTTATTGCGCTGAGAAGTTTGTTACCAAATTTCTCAGTACTCAGTGAAGCCATTATAGAGCCATGGAGTTTGTAATGACAAACTCCCAGCACCTTACTCAATATGGCCACACTGCACTTACAATGTCTAAGAATGAACTTTGAAACTCTGGGGGCACATTGCTCATGCAGCTATGCCCTCACCTGTGGCATAGTGCACCCTGCCTTAGGGCTGTAAGGCCTGCTAGAGGGGTGTCCTACCTATGCCACAAGCAGTGGTTTGTGGACATGGCATCCTGAGAGGGGTGGCATGTCGACTTTGTCTTTTTCTCTTCACCAGCACACAAGCTGCAGTGGCAGTGTGCATGTGCTTGGTGAGGGGTATCCCAGAGAGGCATAATACATGCTGCAGGCATTGGGGACCTTCTCTGGCCACAGGGCCCTTGGTACCCTGGGTACCTTTTACAAGGGACTTGACTATGTGCCAGGGGTGTGCCAATTGTGGGAACAATGGTACAGCTTTGGGTAAGACCACTGGTGCTGGGGCTGGTTAGCAGGACACTCTCAGTCAAGATGGCATCAATATCAGCCAAAGGTGGGGGGGAGGTAACATTCTTACATTATCATCAGCTTGATTTGCTCCAGCTGGAGACAAATTCTGCTTTGCTTGATCTCTTTTCTTTGCCTATCTGTCTTTCCATTTATCTAATGCACCCCATGTTTGTATGTATGCAATCAATTCCTTTATATGCATTCTCATTCCAGGTGATCTCATGTTTGCTATGTCTTTGGTACTGAATTCTAATCTGTAACTTCTTCTTAATGGTTTAGATTTTCCTAAATCTACTTCATATTCCTCTGCTAACTTGTCATAAGTCAGTACTGCATGCTGTGTAACATCTTTGTAAATGAATCGCAAATCATCTTCCGTTTATGTGTCCGATCACTCTGTCTCAAGCGTTCCCATGATTAATTCTTTTAATTCTAATTTAATTTTAATCTGGACACATTCACTGTTCTGTCCATTTCTGGTGTCTCTTCTGTTCTAACTTTACTACTTGGTATACCTCTCGCATATTTTTTGCTTGAATTATCTAACCACTCAGTTAACTGCTGCACTGAAAAACCTTGCAAACTAATATTATCTAGTTGTGACATATTTTGCGTGGTACTGCAATGTACACTCGTAATATGATCTGGTGTGGGCATGTAAGGATGTGTAGTTTCATGAGGACACCTCACATCGAATACTGGTCCTGCTTGATTTAACATCTGGTTTGGTTCTGCAGTTCATGTAAGGTTCAAAGTTGGAACACAAGAAGTTTGAATTTGAGTTTGAATATACCCATCTCTGCATAACAATTGGTGACTTTCCTGCAGATACTGAGATTTCATGAACTGCTGAAACATTCATTGACTAGGCATTACTTCCAGGGTTGCCTGAAGCATGCAATGGAACGACTGGATCTATAGTCAAAGGAACTGTTAATGTACCGGGTCTGGTCAAATTTTTCTGCTTCTGCGTAATTGTCATTCCAGCACTTTGACCTGTTAAAACAGTACTGAAAGTCTGTCCAGTTTGACTCGGGGTAACATTTGACATTGTCAGCACTGGTGTATTCATAGGCATAGTCTAATTCTGATTAAAATTCCACACAGGTGTATTCACATTAGGTGTAGACACCATCTGATTCACATGAGGGCTTGGCACTACCTGATTCATAACTAGGCTTGTAATGTACTGTGCTGTACTGACAGTCAGAACTGATGGATAAACCACTGGCACTTGTGTCCTTGAGTTCACAGGTGTACTTGGAGCTATCTGAATCGTGCTCTGTGTAAGTGGAGCAGTTAGCACATTTGGAGGCTACATTCTGCACTGCTTCCTCAACTGAATGATAAGGTGGAGGACGATTTATCAAAAGCTGATTTCTAAACTCATCTTCTGAGTCACTTTCATCTGTGGTTGTCTTTTTACCCTCATCTGCTGTCTGTTCTACTTTAGCTGTCTGCTTCTTTCTAGTTTTAGTTTTGTACTCCCATCATCTTCCTCTGTCATAGCTGGAAACATTCTCACTCCATCTAGTATCTCAGATCTCCACATTTTCTGTTCTGTATCCCATCTAGATTCTGTTAATGTCTTAACTGTTTTCTTCATTCTATTCTCAAATTTTGTCATTTCTTTCTGTCTGGCAACAAGCTTCCAAATTGCATGAGCTTCAAATTGTGTGCCTCTTAGATGAGGCTTTAATTCGCCCAATACTCTCCTTCATTTTTTTACAATTTGCAAATAAAATGTTCTGTTATAAGGAAAAGCTTATGAACCTTCTATCTCAGTGATCTTACACCATTGTTTAACCCAAATGCATGCTGAAACACCTTTCTCCTCTGACACTTCTTATGCTAGTGTTCCTTTGGGTGCTACCTGTTCACCCCATGTAACTGGAATAAACACATCTCTTTTCAGCTCACTGCTTAAAGCTTTGCAAAATTTCATTTCCACACAAGTTCACATATTTACAAAGATTTTCAATCCCACAATCCCTTTCATAATCTGTTCTTAACCAATAGCAACGCCGTACTGCTCACCAATACGAGCACGCTTTCTCACTTACTGACCTATCTCAGTGCAGTACAAATGACGTCACACTCACTTTACTCAGCAGCTGCAGTCGCTTTGCATTTGTCTCTCACACAATCACTAAATGCAAAATGTTGCAAGCAAGATCAAAAACAAAAAAAAACTGTCTGCACACTATGGGTAGGGCTCAAATGCTTTGAAAGCTGTATGGCTTGCACATCCAACTGTGGCTTTCTCAATTACACAACAAGTTAAATTTGACCAGCAATTCTCACTCTAGTTAATACGGATCATCCCTGTGCACTCAGGAGTCACCTAAAACCAACTAACAGCTCACACACACTCAAGAAAAACTAATGGCACTGTCTGTGGTTCCACATGACATATACCTCACTGCAGACTATAAATTCTTCTACACTTGTGTGTTACCCTGGGGTCTTAGGCCTCGAGGGACCCATCTATAACAACTAGCCTGGACAGTTTTTGAGCACAAAGTGCCACAATCACTTCGAGTATGACAACTCCATAAAACATTTCACAACATCACACTTCACTGCAGTCTTCAAGCAAAAAGCATTGCAAGCACAAATCCCTACTTATACTTACACAACACAACACTTGTAGATACAACCCTGGAATTTCATCAACATCTCAAACTAACCATAGAACGAACTACAGGGTGGGCACATTTTGGATTGGGTAGTAACATGTGCCTAATACTGAACCACAATATGTTTACCCCTCTTGGGGGACTTAAACCATAGATTTGTTATCAAAACTATGAATCCTAATTCTGTAACATTAACCTAAAATGTGGTTCCCCCTCTTATGGAACAGGACCATCACTCTGCTACCATAACTGTACACAGGACTCAAACACTTCACCGAGGTCGATGGACCTTTTGACTCAGAACGAGTGTGGTGAACCATACACAATTTTACATTAACACCACCCAAACAATTTAGACACCATAAACAATGTGGCCACAGAAGAAGAACCCAAACTATGAAAAGTTTCAAATATTTATTTTAAAACCACCAAGCTAATGTCATAAAAACTGTGCAAAAAAAAAAAATGTAAAGATGAATCAACACCATTGGTTGCCCAAAGCGGTGAAGTAAATTTAATCTAAATAGCATCAACACAAACAAGCATTTCAGAAGAAGAATACATATAATAAAAGAGATAATCTGTTTCACAGAAACATCTCAGATCAGACTGTATCAACATTAGTCAAGCTCAGTTAAACAGAATATGCAAATTTGGTTTGGGCATAGGTCGTCCCTACAGCTAACCAAAATAGGATATGCATTTGTGGCAAAACGCAAAAGAGGACAAAAATAATTTGGAAAAATATATCTAGGGTATAGATTACTAACTAGAAAAATAAATACATTAAAGTGAGTGTCAGCATGTTAGCTTCTATTCTAGAAAAAGGAAAACATGTCAAGAGAAATGAGAATCCCCAGGGAGATCTACCTCTCCTAGGGTCAGCATTCAAGGGATCTTCATCAGCAAACATCAAATCAGCAGCAAAGTCCATTAAAAGTGACATCCGGGAAGTGCAGAACACTAGCTGCTCAGAGAACAGCATGCTCAAGAGCCAAGGAAAGAGCTACTAAAACTTACAAAGTCCATCCCTATATTAAAGTACATTAGCATCTCTTATTTGACAGTTCAGTGACCTCACATCACGTAGAAGAGGCCTCATCCAATTAAAATTCAATAAAATGTCAGGTAGCAACAATTAGGTATTTTCTCAGGTTTGGTCTGGACTCACCTCCTCCTCTCTCTGTGTGAATCGAAACAGTTTGGTAATAATTTATTTTTACTTGAAATAATCCAGTTTCTTCCCAGGGTGTACAATGAACTTATCTCAGTCCCATATGAATCTGCGTTAGTTGAAACAATTAATTTCACGTTATGTCCACAGGCCTAAATGTTCCGGAACCAAGGTCATTTAATTCTAAGTCTCTGTATAATTGAACAAAAGAGGCTCTTATTTCTTGCAAAACATTTCATGAGAACAGAACCTAGAGGAAAATTTCACATTAGAGAGAACAATGATTCAGCACTGCAAATACGAGTTCTGTAGGGCCTAATTCTGCTAACACAAGAAATATAATGCATATATATATTTGTTAACAAAACACACAACTATGCAAACTTGTAATTTCAGCATTAATAATATACCATCAGAATATGTGAAACATTTCATTATGAATTGCAAACTTAAGACATCACGTTAAATATGACAGTAGTGCATTTATTTTTGTGTGCATGTTTATTTAAATTCATAAATCACAAACATTAGAAAATTTAATTAATTTTCACGCTAGCAATTAGTCTAGATTCTAAAATATACTTATACATTATTTAAATCTTGTTAGCACATTGTTAAATCCGGTAGGCACAATGTTGACCACCACAAATGAAAACATGAGCACTTTTAAAATAACTGTCAGTGCAGCTTTTCTACGTTAAGCTGTTAAATGGGAAACCTTCTGCTGACATCTGGGACACTAAAAGCATTACTCAAATTTACGCTCCAACACTGTCCAATTTCCTTGAGAGATGACTGTCATTAGCCACAAATGTTTTTTAAAGGAACTGTGTTTTCAGTTAGGCTATGACTCTAAACTTTTGCACATAATCTTTATTTTTAGATAGCAGCTTCCTCTGCTTCTGTTGAATGTGTTTGCTGTGTGTGCCCTGGAGAATATTTCTGTTTCACAAGAATATATTTTTTATTGGAAAGTGCAAGGTCAAACATTCATACAAAATAAATACACATGAGCAAGGAAGAATAAATCAAAATAAGTAAATTATGCTTTCTGTAACACCACAAAGCACATTGAAAATTGACGAGTCCACAGGTCTAGAGGACCCCGAACCATTTCTCCCATTCTACGTGCTGATTTCCCTCCCACTGGTACAATGAATATTCTAAATGAAAACTAGCTAGATTTTAATCTCATCATTGAACAAATGTAGGGGGCTCCAAGTAGAACCATCTTAATGCTATGTATATATTTGCAATTAAAATGGTTGCAAATATTGCATTGGAAGATGTGGTTGGTCAGTTATAGGTTTTTATTGATTTTCAGCACAGCCAACTTTGAGGAAACAGAAACAGGACTCAGTTTTTAGCCCGACCTTATTTAACCTATACATGCGCCCTCTTGCGGACGTGATTAAGCGCTATAGCGTTAAAATGATGTCATATGCTGATGCTACACAGCTATCACCCCCTCGCCCCAGGATGAAGGAACTTCTGCAGCCAGTTTTAGATGATGTCTGCTAGGGTTAGCTGAGTGGATGGACCGCATCTGTCTTAAACTGAATGCTGAAAAAACCGAGGTCCTGGTTATGGGAAAACAGTCTTCGATCTGGTCCACTGCATTGTGGCCAGCTACTTTAGGGCCGACCCCAGCTCCTAAACTGAAAGCTAGGAACCTTGGTAACTCTTTCGACAATACCCTTTCTTTTGATTGCCAAATAGCCAGTCTTGCTGGGGTCAGCTTTAGCATTTTATAGGAAGACAATAGTCCAAAGCCTACTGATCTTCAGACTGTACTATTGTAATGTGCGTTATCTCAGAGCCACCCAAGGTAATTTAAGGATGCTTCAAAGGGTCCAGAAAGCTGCAGCATGGATGCTGCTGAAGATTCCTATGTACTCTTCACATCTCATCCCTCAACAAAGTTCATTGGCTTCTAATCAGGAAAAGAGTATATTTTAAAGCTCTATGCTTCTGTTGTAAGATCTTGCACCTGAAAGGACTTGATATCTTCATTCCCCCATCAAGCCTTATCATCAAGTAGATGTCTCAGATCTAAAGGAAAGAGCTCACTGTGATTCCAAGGGTAGAAAGAGCATGAGTGGGAGCTTGTTCATTCAGTTTTCTGGCCGCCAAACTGTGGAACCCTGCTGATCTAAGGCAGGAATGCTCAGAATTGGTCTTTCGGAAGAAGCTTAAGACTTGTTTATTTAGATAATCGTAATTAGGCCTCAGTTATGAGTACTGGGCTACTGTGATTCTGGAATCCTAGTGCAGGGACACTCTGAATGGGGTAGTCAAGTGTTCTATAAATTTCCTCACATAACATAACAGAAACATGTTCATGTAGCAGTTTTCCTAAAAGGCTAAAGATTCCATTCTAATAAGATTTCAATTTCGGCAATTGGCAACCACTTGAACTATATCAGATTTAAGTTTAGATCACCAAGGGCAGCTATCGTCAAACCGGTGTCCCCACTTGAACAAATTTACCAGGGTATTTTAAAAATTAAATAAAGTTTTGTAATACTATACTTTCAAATTAGCAGATAACAGCAGCAAATGTCATATTCTTATGACCTCATGTAAATTGGCAGTGGATACATTAATGCAGAGCCTATTGCTCCAACCTGTTGCCTGGGCCTCTAAATCATCGGCAGCAGCTCCCGAAAAAATGTTGGAATAACATCAAATTTTTACAGAAATGATTTCGGTCAATTTTTTTGTATATAATCTCTAATTTGTTGGTATGTAAAAAATACTCTTTCGGAGGCTGTATGTTTCCTGTAGCTCAGAAGATGAGTAAATTCACATGTGGCTTCAAATATCTCCATCCCATTTAATCCCGACCATGTCCCAGATTTTGATATATATAAAATTGTTGGTAATAATGAGGAACTCCATAATGGAGTACAATAGTGAAATGTAATTATTTTAAACAACCTCATCCATATTTTCCTCTTAATGGCTATATGTACTACTTTACAAATGGGCTCTTTTAAATATCTCTGTTACTTCAAGTTGTTGAAGAAAGAAAGCGCTGCCCTGCTAAAACATAGTGGCACATTTTTCCAACTTTGATGCAGCACAGCAAGACACATTGGTGTTGCAAGTGTACCTTGGTTGTAGACATGGTTACTTTTTGTTGCAGGAAGAGGCACCTCCTTCCTGCACAAAAACAATCCTTAGAGGCATTTGCATCTTTCTAAGTGTTTCTAATTGTGCCTCATTCTGTGCATTCCGCAGCACACTTAAAACGAGGAAACAACAAGGAGAAATAAAGATATTTCTCCTTGTTGTGCCTCCCCTTGGAATCATTTTGACATATTTCTAGGTTTTAGTGATTGAAAATTTGGGAATGTGCTCAAATCTATGGGTGGGTCAAATCCCTTGAGTTGCCTCTATATTATCTGATTGTTCACCTGTATTCTATGGTTTAGCTATAAAATCTTTATATAGCATATGTATCAGTTTAATGAATTGTGGCCCAAACCATATTACTTTCACAATCCTCTATAAGTACACCAAAGTGACCAGATCAAAGGCCTTTCCTGCATCGAGCAGGATCATTACCAGGGAAGAGCCACTACAGGTTGCTATGTCTTCAAGAGAATTTGCCCTATTAATATAATTAATTGTGCCCCTACGGGGGATACAGCCATGTTGCCCATGTGCAACTTTCCTGGCAATGATCCCACAAAGTTGGTGAGCCATAATTTTTAAACACATTTTTGAGTCACTATTAGCTAACGACATAGACCCATATGATTCAAGGATGGCTGGATACTTATCTTTCTTTAAAAAGACTACAATGTGCATCCACTTTCACAGCCGCGATTTGACTTCGTAATTGCTGCCCATTCAGATCTTTATTTGAAATAGCATTTATATGTTTGCACTCTAGCTCAGCTAATTGATGATAGAGCTTATCAAAGTTTTTGACTCCTTCTGTTTTTATGGTTGAGAGCACAAGCGCTCTGACTTGTTGTAATCTCTTTGTTGTGCTTGTCTTAAATGCTTCACTTTTATTGGTGCAGTTTGTGAAATGTCTCTCCTTTGTGTGCTGAGTTCCCTCCCCAGGAGATTGAACTAAGTGAACATTTTTGTTGGCAATCACACTATGTCATGCTTCCTCCTGTTACAGCGGGTGATGGCCCCTCCTCCAGTTTCGGTTTGCCTTTTATCCCAGCCACGATCCTTTCCAGACATTCATACAGGGAGCCCATAACTCACGTGCACATGCTCATGGCAGTGGTGGCGCTTTGAATCGGCTTGCTTCTGTTAACTGTTTTACTTTTCGTTTTTAATTTATGTGGCAAGAAAAGTCCAGTTAGGAATTTACAACACTAATAGCTCTAACTCGAGGAATGCGAGACCTATTGCATTGCTAATGCTTGTTTAATTGTATAGCTTAGTTATGTCCCATGGATGGCAGCTTTGAATGCATAGCAGACTACATATAATTCAGGGGATTAAACATTAATGGTCAGGAAGTTCAGGATCCTTTGTTGCTTAAAATTAATATATATCCATGGTCAACTTTCAGAGCTCCCTCCAACGTCCATCCAGAGATTGTTCTACTAATATGGAATTTCTAAGATTGCATAATATTATGTGATATCCTCTTTGGATATTTGTAAATTTGTGCATTTTAGAGCAAATTAATGAACATATAAAAAAGTAAATTCTTGTATATTTCATACATGGGTGTGCGTAAAATGTATCCAGCAGACCACGTGCCTGCATCAGTGAACTACTAGCCTGGCTTACTTTTGTTTTTTCCTCTTTACAGTGCTGTGAGGAGTTTAAGTTATCAGTGTTGCAATTCAAATCTCTACATACAATCAATGGAGAGTGCGATTGTGCTAGTTCCATATTTCGATAATCATAGATCTCTGGATCAGTGCTATAAGGACTGTATATCACAACATACAGTAAACAAGGTAAAGACAATTCAGCTATCACCTGTCTACCCATCGCATTGCATTGAAATACTTTATACGGCTGCATTTCAGACATAAAAGTCACAAACATACATACATTTTGAAGCATTTAAATGAGAGAAAAAAGAACAAGTAAACAATTACAATGTTAAAATTAGTAAAAAACACAACTTCCAAAAATATCAGAACACACTATGGCCCTCATTCTGACCTTGGCGGTCTTTTCGCAAGACCGCCGAGTTACCGCCGCGGTGAAGACCGCCGACCGCGGCGGTATGCCGCTGTGCGCATTCTGACCGCTGGGAGCGTACCGCCGGAAAACCGCCAGCAGCCACACTGGCGGTAGGCGGGAAAGTGGAGACTGGTCAACCTCCACCGCCACGCCAGCAGAACACCGCCCACAGAATTACGACCCACATTTCTGTGTGGCGGTCTTCTGTTGGCGGTCTTCTGTTGGCGGTCACCTCCCCATGGCTCCTGTCACCTCCCGGAGGACCAACGCACAAGGTAAGTTGATCGTCCGTGAGGGGAGGGGGTGGGGGGGTGTTGTGTGATGTGTGCGTGCATGGGGTTGTGCGTGGGAGTGTGTAGAGGGGGTGTGTGAGTGCGTGCATGCGGGCGGGGAGTGCTGCTGTGCCTATGGGCAATGTGTGTAGTTCGGCGGGTGCGCATGTCGGCATGTATGTGTGCGGGTATGTGTCCCCGTTGTGTATGTGTGTGTGTAGGGGGTGTGTATATGTGCATGTAGGGGGTGTGTGCATGTCGGGGTGCGTGTATGTGCATGTCGGGGTGGGGGTGGGGAGGGGGTTCGTACCACCTCTGGGGGGTGGCAGGGGGGTGGAGGGTGTGGGGGGAGGACTCGGGGGGGCAGTGGGGGGTGGGGGAGACCCCTATCAGTGCCAGGGAAGGAATTCCCTGGCCCCGATAGTGCCTACCGCCATGGTTCGCATGGCGGTTCCCGACTGCCAGAAACCGCGGCGGTAAGCAGGGTCATGATACCGTTGGCGGTCTTGGGTCGACCGCCGGACCGGAGTGCGCAGACTCCAGCCCGTCGGTCATGACCGCCGTGGCTGTCGGAGTGGGGAAGTGGCGGTCGGTCGCGGCGGGGACCGCCGCGGTCAGAATGCCATTTTTAATACCGCCGGTCTGTTCGCGGTCCGACCGCCGTCTCTCCGCCGACCGCCAAGGTCAGAATGAGGGCCTATGTATCCAAATGCCAAAACTGGCACATCATAATAGGTTCTCTGAAAGAAAAACCAAGAGTTAAAAGACAATCCTCAATATCTAGATCTTACCTTCATGGCACTCAGTGTGGATACCTCTTTGGTTATCCAGCTGGGGCAGAAATGCAAATTCAACTGCATGAGAACCAGTTCCTAGTGTGCATAAAACAAGACATGAAAAACGCCGCCTCTGAGGCACGTAGAAAGTGCAAAGTATTACAAAGTGCAGACTGCTTTGTTCTGCTGGCGACTGACAGTGGCAATGAGGGAGAGCAGAAAACCAGGTACCTTTAATAGCAAAAGCCACTAAGAAATGTATTGTCCTTAATCAGAACCATGTCAATAAGAAGGTATGTTTCCCATCAATGATAAGTTGCAAATAAAGTGCCGGGCGCAATAAAAAGTCTTCAGGGCAATTACCAGATACGTCCTCTGACCCAACAAGGCATACACTGGTGCTACACGTCTTAAAAAAAGGTCCTTAATCTGTCTGGAAGATATGTGGGCTAAACTATCTGGGTTATCATAAAAAAATGGAAACCCCAGCCTTTCACAGGTTGTATTATTGTATTTTAACCAAGGAGTATCTTGGCACTTATCGAGGGCCATACAATCCCTTATTATAGTCTGGCAGAGCTGCGCCTCAAGGTTTATCCAGATCCTGTGCCATAGCATCAAAGGCTGCAGCGCTATGTAATCTCTCAATATAGTGAGACCAACTTCTTCATGGCAAAAGGCAGCAGGAGTGGACTGGCAACAACCTTCTCAATAATGTATTTTCAGTAACCTGGAGGTTTCTGCTATCCACATAGCCCCCAATTCCTACCCCATAGGTAGCCACCGGTACACATTTACTAGTAAAAATGCAAATGGTTATTTTATTGGCTTGTGACCCAACCACTTAGAAAATCTAAAAACTGCATCTATCGTACGTTGGAATTGCATTGCTCTCACATTAAGAAGAAACTTCTAATTAAAATCATAGTCAAAAGGAATCCCCAGATAGGTAAACTGGGGTGTATTCCTAATTAACTCATTGTCAAGTACAAACCTCCTAGTCTTTATGGGTTTAGTACCACATTTCATTGCATAATCTTTACACCGATTAACGCTGAGGCCTAAAGAATCCATAAAATCATTAAAAGCATTACCGCATAAAGCAGAACATGGATTTCTCTTGAACCTATTTTTGGAATATCTGTTCTCTGCCTTATCAGGTGATTCCCCAAAGAGTTAATATAAATTAAAAATAAAAAGGGGCCAAAGCACAGCCCAGCCTAATCCCCATTACTGAGAGCAACTCATCAGTAAGATGACACACTATAGCGGACTCTTGCGATTGTCTGGTCATGAAGCCTACTAAGAAAAGACACAACAGCGTTATCAATTCCCAAACTGAGCATAATAGTCCATAGCTTGCCATGATCAACCATGCCAAAGGCACCTGTGAGGACCATAAATGCTAGGTGGATGGAGCCTTTCTTTGCCTTAATATACTTTTGGATAATCAATGACCGGTTAAGACACTGTTCCACTGTACCCAGACCAAAGTGGATGCCAAATTGTAAATCACAAAGTCCCTGCGTTTCCACAGCCCAAGGTTCCAGTTTGGACAGCACCACTCTACCCAATCAGATAATAGCACTGAGGGGATAGTCAAATATAGGCACAATAATTGCCTCCCGCCCGGATTAAATATAGGGGCCTAATAATATACTTCTAATAACTCATACTAACAACGTAACCCACAGGGACTCTATCGGGGTTGAGGGCCTTACCTGATGATTGATCACTTGATGAAGTCACCATCTTCTTTCCACTGTATCATGGCAATAGTCCAGTCTGGACAAAAGCTGACGGTCATCAGCATTAATGTTATTCTCTGGGTGGTCTTTCTTGACAATTTTTTACAGAAGATGGAAAATGTAAAAAAAACACAAGATTGCTCTCTGTCTTTGTGGGATCACTGACACAATAATGGGGTAAACAATATCGTTTGACACAAATATTGTGTCAAAAATATAAAATAGAAATCTATGGTGTTCTCATACTTATAATGGTAAGTACAAATATATCACAAATAAAATATTGATTAACACTAATATCAGATAAACCATACAGAAATGTTGTTTATTTTTTATATATATAAAAAGAATCTGTTGACAGTAAAATAATTTGCAACTTTCCAAAAGTGTCCTGACCTTTTCCTTATATTTGGCAAGGAAACACTGATATTTTATATATATATATAATATGTACTAAAATAGTACACCCTAAATATTGTAGGTCCATATTTATACATTTTTGAGCGCCACATTAGCGCCGCTTTTTGACGCAAAAGCAGCACAAACTTACAAAATACAATTGTATTTTGTAAGTTTGCACTGCTTTTGCATCAAAAAATGACGCAAATGCGGTGCTAAAAAAGTATAAATATGGGCCTTAGTATTTACCATTAATGTAATGTATCCTACACAATTTTGAGCAGTACTTAAAAGTGTATATACATGTATACTTATATACTCATACATACCCACACATATAAGTGTATATTTATGTATATATATATTTTATACATATATATACATATATGTATAGTGTAGCACAAAAAATACAAATATATCTTACATTTTATCACATTCATTTTTTAAATATACATTTACTACTATGACACACAATATATATATAACCAAATAAATAAAATATCAAATATTAAAAACAAAAAGGAACACGGTGTTGGACTTTGAAGGGGTTACATTTAGTATTCCCATTCCAAACAGTGCAACAGTACAGAACATATTGGGGTTCAGATGGGTTACAGTTACCATTTCTACTCCAAACAGCGCAAACATAGAGAAAGTGTTGGAATTCAGATGAGTTAAATGTACTGTTCCCACTCCAGGTTAAGCAACAGTAGGGAAAGCTTTAGACTTTGGAGTGATAAAATGTATTATTCCCACTCCAAACAGTGCAACAGTGGAAAACATGTTGGACTTTGGAGGGGTTAGATGTACAATTAATTATCAATTAAAATTATTACTTACTATTATAATAATTATTTACTACTTAAAAATAATTTTAATAAGTATTCACTATTTAAAAAATATTATTATATAATTATTACTTAGTTAACTTTCTACCCTAAACTCCTACAAACCTAGCAGTCCACACCTAAAATAAAGCTAAAATAAATAGGTATAGCACAATATGCCTAATTGGTAATTAACTAAAACACAATTCATTATTAATTAACAGTTTATTAATTATTACTTAATTAACTCCCCAACCTATACCCCTAAAAACCTTGCAACCCACACCTAAAATATAACTAAAATATATAAGTATTCCATAATTTACATAATAACTAATGAAATAAATATTTCATACTAAATTAATAATTCATTGTTAATTATCTTCCCACCCTATACCACTACAAACCTAGCAATCCATGCCTAAAATATAACTAAAATAAATTAGTACTACATCATTTTCATAATTATTATCAATCATATAATCAATAAAATATGATGAATTAATAATTAATTATTGCTTAATTAACTTCCTGCCCTATCCCCCTACAAACCCAACAACCTGCTGTAACACTATACATTACTATTAACAAATAAATAAAAACATGTAAATCTATTAACGTTACAAACTCTATTTAGAAAAAATACTAAGGGCCATATGTACAAACACATTTTCCCATAGACACAGAATGGGCAAAACTGCTTGCTACATCTGGCCCTTAGTAACAATTATATAAACAAAAGTAACAAATACAATTAATATATTAAGTAAAACAGATTTAAATAAATAAAAAACAATATTATGTACAACTGTATTACTGGAAATTATATTAAAACAATGATATTCTTAAAAAAAGATATTACTTACCTAAAAAAATATATTTTTGACATCATTTTTGCATCACAATATTTTTGCATTACAATATATTATTTCTGATATTTCTGTCTCTCGATATTTACAACTTGATATTTTGTTCAAACACTGTCTTTGTGTTGACTAAATGCTCGATTACTCTAACATAATGTGAAAGAGCTGTGCACATTGAACCTGAAGGTTATGGGTATGCCCCTTTTAGTACCTGTATAATACATGCTGGAGTTTCATTACCCTTTGTGCCTTCTGGGAAGTCAAAATGTATAAGATTATTTTGTCCTTGCCTGTTTTTAAAATCCTTGAGCTTCCACTGGATATCCGAGATACAGGCTTCCTGTCCTGATAACTACTTATTGGTATTTATGATGCCAGTCTCTAGTTTAAGAGTATATTCTTCAAGCTCCTGTACACACTCTCCAGTATTCGCACAAACTTTTGCCATTTTCACTAGAGCACCCTAAAGGTTCCTGCTGGCAGTTCAAGCTCTCTTATATTGAGTTGTGTTTCCTTTCTGTGGGCTGTGAATAACTCAGAAATCACTTTCAATGTTGATTGTTGTCCATGCTTTATAAAGGTTTCCTGCACATTGATGTTTAGCTGTTAAAGATGTGTCAGCTGAGTTGCAATGCCCAATCGTTGCACTGTGATGCCCCTCCAGAGCATGTCTTCTTTATCCTGCAAGGGCCCTTCCCTCAGCCCTGTGGTCAGACATCACCACTATCAGTGCGATGACCAGTATGAGCGAGGGAAGATGACGAAGGTCAGAGCCTCTGCTCTGTTGCTGCCGCTGACATTGACAGGCCCCACACACCTAAAATAGCAGCAATAACAGTGCAGATCAGCAGCTGTGGCCTTTCCTTGATATAGCCTCCAGGTTCACAGCCGGCCTTGCGTACCCGAGCCAGCAGATGTAGCACCTGGTGGCTAGGCTACACAGCCACCATCTTGAATTGTAACCATTTTGTGGTCTGCCACAACAAGAATATTTGAACATTAATATTGGACTCACTAGGGGTTTGTTATAAACATTTGACTGGTATCCTTGTCACTTGTTAACAGATACTAGAAGAATTTCAATGAGAAAAGTGTGTGGGATTAGCAATAAGTATAATTTATGTGTAAAATGGAGGTGGGCTGTGTAGGTGGTTTACTTGTAGAAGTAATAAGTAAATACTACTATTTAAGCGTTATTAATTTATTATATAGTTTATAAGTGCACTGCTATTAAATAAGGCTGGCCTGGGAACAACAGAAGGAACCTAATATTCAAGAGAAACTATCTAGAAATTCAGAGAAAATAACTGTTTCCCCTTAGAAAAATCATAAGGCCATTCCAAATTTTATGAATGGGCTATAAAAAATATCTGCAATAGGATGCAGATGCGATTAAATTTAGAAAAGTACAAAAAAGTCTTCTTTGGAGGCAGAAAGCAACATTTTTAGATGATATGGAGAAATGTGAGATTTCATAAAAAGTAGGGCCCTCAGAATATAGAACTTTATTATAGATACAGAGAACATAAAAGGGGCCATACAGTGAATGATGTATCAATCCATTTCAAACCCAAGCTGATATCATGAAACAAACCAACATTCTAAAATGCTTATTGTTGGTGATCGTTAGTAATGCAGTGCTTGAGCCTTTTTTATTCTACACTGCATGGCCTGCTAAAGAGAATTTGCTTGTAGATTGGAACCAGTAAAGTGAGAAAGAAGGCCATTTGGCTACCAAAGTAGATGGTGGTGACATAGTCCAAATGGAACGCCATATCTGCTTGTGATACTTTCCTAGGATGAGGTGATGGAAAAAGCATCATGATTTTGTTAAGGTGTTTAACAACCCAAAACAAGCAGAATGAACTAAAATTGTTGAAAATAATTGTTCATGTTATTAATGGTGCTACAGGTCTCGGTACCAGGCACAGAGAGTGAGCGCATGGACCATCAATAGTTATGTAGACAGAATCTACACTACAAAGTATCAGAAGCTCTGTTCTATCTGAGTTGAATTTCAGGGAATACTTTGGCACCCAGATGGAGATGGAGGACACATACCTTTGCAATCTTGTACTATTGCTGCATAGGCTGCCATTTATCCAGATATTCAGGTGGCATAGACACATGGGCATAACTGTAAAAAAAAAAAAAAGACCTGATCTGTATAGTAAAAAGTGACATGTAGAAAATGAAGCTAAAAGTGAGGACCCTGTGCCTCTGATCCCAGTGGCAGAATCCCTACAAAAAAAGGAAGGCATGATCAACTGTGTCAAAGTTGGCCGTTATGTCCTCAAAAATAACAACCACCCAGTACCATCCAGAGTGTCTCTTATATCATCTAGGCTTAGTGCACTGAAGTATAGAGGGGGTCTGCAGTGTTGTTTTCTAAAGAGAATGCAATATAGCTAATTTCAGACAACAAAAGACCATTGCCATTCGAAGGAAAGAGTTGATATCATCCCATTCTAAGTGCAATGGATAGTGCCACTTTCTCATGCTGCATCTCCAAGCTTTTTTACAGAGAAAATATTGAAAAACCTATTCAATCTCCAAATCAGAAAACAGGGAAACAAATGGACGCTGTGCCCCTGGGTCCAGTGACACTGACGTCTAGTAGGTCTTATCTACTGAGGCAAAAACAGTTTAATCCCTTCACTTTTGTGAATGAAAAAATCGGATAGACCTTGAGAGAGGTGGCATGTTAGTGGAGGTACAAGCAGAGTTGGCCAAGTCCCAGTCAATGGCAAAAACAACATTAGGTTTATGAGCAGCCTTGTAATCTGATGCTGGAAAATAGCAGTTCAAGTAAGGCTGCCAGCAGAATAACAGACTTTAATAAGATTTGTGCAGTGCAGTTGAACAGCAGCCTTACACTAAACTCAACCTGCACATGTATATAAGAATTGCAGACTGGCATATTCTGGGGAGAAGGAGGCCATTACCTTGGGAAAATAGCAAAAGGAGCATCACGTGGGCATATGTCACTGCTTGCTATTCCTCTTTTTCACTGAAATTATCTCTTGCTAGAGATGACCCACCGCCAACATCAGCAGCTGTGAAAAACCTGGGAGTGGATGTGGACTCCAACCAACTCCTGTTCTCTCTAGTCAACCAAGTCCCAAGTCATGCCTTCTACACTATGCAAACTCTACAACAGACTTTAATACATCTAGGTTTCCCATAGAAGGTCATGGCTACAATCTCTTGTCTTGACTTGCGTTGATAAAAACCTGATTCTACCTGGGAGCTCTGCTATTTATGGTCAAAGTAAACTGCAGAGAACCCAGAAAACAACTTTACACATTCTTCTCCATGACCAGACGTCACCTACTCAGGCACGCTACTGACTTCCTATCACCACACGCATGGCCTTCAAGACTCTTTACGTCATAAACATATCCATCTATGGCAAGGGACATTATTAATCTATGTAAAACTATAAAGAACTTCACAGGAAAGGGCATGCCACTCCAGACTTGAACCATACTGAGCAATCTCTCCCCCAACACCCAAAAATAAACAAGAACATGAGTGGACCTCAAGCAGCAAAGGCTCTCCTGCCACAGAAAAGAAACAACAGGATCACTAGTAATTAAGAAAGGCAATGAAGAAAGACATAGATCTTCACAAAATTAACCCACACTGCCATTTCTAGAACAACTTGGACTACACATATCACACCAACCCGAAACTAGAATAAAGCATCCTAAAGATGGGAGTCACCTCTTGTACAGATATTTCTCACTCGCTGTCACTACACTCCATGCATAAGCCCAGCTACAGGTTCATGGCAATGCTAGCAGTGTCTGCCAATATAGGCCCCACAGCAATCATGCACTATGCCGCTGTCCTGAAAGTAGTCCCTATAACTCTAAGCATCCTAGCTCTAATGTATTTTGATTCACAATAAGCACTGACATAGGGATTAATTTCGAGTCTGGCGGTTCCAGGACCGCCATGTTGGCGGTCGTACTGCCAACAGGCCAGTGGAGAAGACTGCAAAATTATGAGCTGAAGACAGCCAAACAACAGCCAGTACTGCCAGTGCGGTCATGCCACCATGGAGGGCAGTAGACACCTTGAGGCCGGCGAGGACCATGTTTCTGCCAGACACATTACAAGGCTGCACACCACCAAGGTTTTTTCCACGGTCGAACCTCCATGAAAACACTGGCGGAAACCAACTCTATAAAAGGAAACACTCACCTTCAGGAACACATACCAGACTGGAGCCACCATGGAACCCGAACTGGAAGTCCTCCCACTGCTCCTGCTCGCACAACGACTCCAGAACCATCGACAACAACCATGAGTACACACACCTACCTGACACTGTTTGGAAAACCCAAAGTACACACACCATACACTTCTGGGGTGGTAGGCGATGGTGACACACACACATAAGCACACACCCTTATGCACATACACACATGCACACCCATATTACACACATGCACACCCATACTACACACACCACGGCCCACGCACATGTGCAAGACACACAGCAAGTCACAGATACACAGCACGGGCACAGTAGAACACAACAGTGCACAACAGCACCAATACACACAACAACACCACAACCATAACTACACAAATGCTTCAACAAGCGATTTGAGTACACACCTCCACATGGCACCACATACATACTACATTACATAACAACCCCTGACATACAATATACACAATCACCCAGCCATACATATTACACACATGCACACCCATACTACACACACCACGGCCCACGCACATGTGCAAGACACACAGCAAGTCACAGATACACAGCACGGGCACAGTAGAACACAACAGCACCAATACACACAACAACACCACAACCATAACTACACAAATGCTTCAACAAGCGATTTGAGTACACACCTCCACATGGCACCACATACATACTACATTACATAACAACCCCTGACATACAATATACACAAACACCCAGCCATACACCAAAATATTTGTCATACCACGCTAACACAACACAGTGCGCGTGAGACATATCCATCACCACACACACGCATGCACACACAGCAACCACACAAGGACACACAACACGATTGTACATCTCAACACAAACAATACACAACTAATCAATACACAGGCATGTACCTAACACAACCATATCCTACACACAATACACCACCCTCACAGCAGCACAAAAGACAGGGCCACCCAGATATGCAGGCCAGATTCTACAGTTAGCACAACCCACACACACAAACACACACGAACAAACCAAAGGTGCCAAAGTCCATACAGCCATGTTGAAAGAAAGGCAAGACAAGTATGTTACCATCAAAGCCAACAACAGGTTGGGCCAGATGTATTAAAATAATGTTTAATTTGTTAGGAAAATACATACAACTATTTACATATCTCAGCCCATTGGACAGTCCAATGTACCAAAAGGCACAAATGTCACCTCTGTGTGCCCCAGCTTGACTCCTGACTGCCAAATGACCTCCACAGGGTAGGGACATCAAGGGAGCAGGCTGGCACCTCAGGTAGAGGTGGGGTTGTGGTTTGGGAGGGGGGTCTTTGGGTTTGGGCTTGGGCTTAGGAGGGGGGTCCCGGGGCTTGGGTTTGGGAGATGGCAACTTTTTGGCAGGGGGAGGGTCATGGGTACTAGCAGGGGGGCAGGGGAGGACTTGAAGGTGGAATGGCTGGACTTAGGGAGGGACACAGAACATTTGGGGGTATCACGGGGTAGGAATAAGAAACAGGGAAAACTCTGCAAGGAAATGCTTTTTAGACACATTGGGACGGTCATTGGCAAAAGGGTTTGGGATTGGAGGTAGAGGGAGTGGTTGTAGGAGGTGTAGCTGTAGATGTCTTTGGTGTAAGTGTGTGAGATGAATGCTTGTGGGTGTCTTTTGGGTGGGTGGGTGTGGGCGTTTATGTGTTTTGCTAGGAGGGGGAGGAGATGCTGGGAGATGCCAAGCTGGATGGGTGACTGTCTGTTGGGGTGGTGACTGCAGGTATGGTAGATGTGCTGCTTGTGGGTGTGTTGGTGGTTGTGGTGGTTGCGGATGTGGTGACTGGGGTGGATGTCTGCGGGTCTGCTATTGTGCTGTCTGTGGGTAAGATAGGAGTTGTGGCTGGATGTGTCAAAGTTGGTGTGGTGGAGGCAGGTGTGTCTGGTGTAGTGTCTGTGAAGGAGTGGGTGGTGGAGGAGTCGGTGCAGGTAGTGGATGCTGGTGTGTTGCAGGTGGGTGTTGTTTGTGGGCATGCCAGTGGTGGGTCTTGTGATGCTAGTGTTTGTCAGTGGTACTTTTGGCTTTTGAGGTGGATGCGTGCTTGTGTGTCTGTGTGCTTTGACTGGATTTGGGTTTGGGTAGAGGTAGGTAGGGTGGGCCGTAGACAAAAGGTGACTGTTTGCCGTCAGTGTGGAGGCGAGAGCCTGAAAGGATCTCTGTAGGCCATCCAGTGCACTGTGAATGCCCTCCAGGAATGCAGTGTTCTGCTGGACTTGAGCTGCCAGTCCCTGGATGGCCTTCACAATGGTCGACTGACCCACAGAGATCTACCTCAGGAAGTCAATAGCAGCGAAGGAGATGCCCACCCTTCTGGGTGAGAAGGCATGGGAAACTTGGTGGGTGCTACAGGGAGGTCGGTGGTAGTAAGGGGAGTGGCAGACAATGATGGTGGTGGGATAGTCCCAGAAGGGTCTGCCACCATCAGGGAGTGTCCAGTGGAGGAGGAGTCCAAGGATGATGGCGAAGATCTGTCCTCCCTGTGGCACTCCCCTCGCCCTCTGTGTATATCTGAATTCACATAAGAGCTCAACATACTCCTATCACCTATTGGAATTGCAGCTGTTTTAACCTAACACATCAGGCGTGTACAGTTACAACAGCTGATCAGTCCATATCCTTTATGAGATATCCATGACAGTGAATACCACTACACTCACAAACCACACAGCATCTGCCTGTCACATCACATGGCTGACATAACACTCTGTACAATAATGGTAATTTTTCACTAATGACCTATTGAGCCAGTACAAGTAGAACATTCATACAAGTGACATGTGATGGGAACATCACAAGTCATGGTTACAGGCATGATTGGTCTAAACCAATCACAGAGGAAAATCTCCAAACAACAATTGCATATCTGTCACCACTAACCATACGTCTAAGTGCATCTACAATAGCCCATATTGCACATATAACACATGTATATCAATTCACTGAGTGCAGTGTCACAACTGATGAACATCAGGAACAACACATATGACATCATGGTCTATAGAGAAAACCATCACACATGCATTTCCACCAGTAGGAATAAACAACATCAGAACACCACTGTCAGAACCCCACCAGCGCGTGGGCGCAACCGCTCATTTTTTGCAGCCGCAATATCTGTAAAACCGCGATCCCTTTGCGGTAAAAGTCACCTGCCCAGACGATCGGGCCATTGGTGGCTTCATTGCTCTCAACATTGCCTTTGAACACTAAGGAAGGCGATCAGGAAGTTAGGGGAACTTCATTTCCCAGCTTTCCCTATGACAGCCATTTTGGGTGTGGTCAGGCTATAAATACCTGCCACACCCTTTAACTGATGTTTCCTATTCCGGATTTCTACAGTGAGCAGTTGTATTCCTGTGCTGCTGCCAGAGTCTGCAGACTTGCCTTTCTTTGCGAGCGGCCGGCTCGCGGCGGTGAGATCATTCTTTTTCTGGGCTTTCCTGCCCTTACAGTGAACTCCGTATTCGGAGTCTTTGTATATTTGAAAAGCTTGCTTGGCAACATCGTTTCACTTGGTTGTCTGTTGTTTCAAAGTAGTGATTTTTCCGTGCTCTTTCTTTTAAATTCTGCTACATGAATGTTTGGATTTTTATGTTGCTCAGTGAACCCTATTGTTTGGCTTGAATCCAGTGGCACAGTGAGGAAGGGACCTATGCCTGGGCATACCCTTCCCACTTAGGGCAACTTTAGCAACACAAAAGGATGATGGACGGAGTGCTGAACAATGCAAACACTCACCCCCAGTCACAGATCTGGGTTTAATCCATTGTTCTTTTGCTCACCATGCTACCCCAGTTTGGACCCAGTCATATGCAAATCAGTCTTGACCCTGTTCCTCATGGGAACAGTCCAGCCCGAACTGCCAAGCCAGGTCCTCACTGGACCGGAAACAAGCATCCTGGGACCGATTTCAGGGTTTCACCCTTCATCAGCCAGGCTAGCTTGAATCCAGTGGCACAGTGAGCAAGGGACCTACGTCTGGGCATAACCTTCCCACTTAGGGCGACTTTAGCAACACAAAAGGATGATGGACGATGTCCAGATGGGGGTCCCGTGCTTTCCATGCCACTGGATTCAAGCTAGCCTGGCTGATAAGGGGTGAAACCCCGAAACCGGTCCCAGGATGCTTGTTTCCAGTCCAGGGAAGACCTGGCCTGGCAGTTCGGGCTGGACTGTTCCCATGGGGAACAGGGTCAAGACTGATTTGCATATGGCTGGGTCCAAACTGGAATGGCATGGGCAGCAAAAAAACGATGGATTTAGGCCCAGATCTCTGTACTGGGGGTGAATGTTTGACATTGTTCAGCATTCCGTCCATCACTTGTTCTTTTTGCAAAAGCAGAGTTACACTTTAGCATATACAGCTGGGCCATACAGATGGAAGTTAACTGATACCTTGAACCACAAATGTTCTAATGATGAGAAATGGAGGAGGTAATACTCAATGGCTAGGGTTGCACAGAAGCTCAAATCCATGGTAAAAGCAGGACAAAGTCACACATGTGCCAATCTGATGAGACCATCTCCACAATGCAGACATGGAGAATACTGGATATGGGAGAAGTGCATCCACTGACAGAAAACCATCAACACACATCTACAAGTAATGCTCAGGCAGGGTGGTAACTACCCATTACCCCTAAGTCAATTTTCTTGTAGCATTGACTACATTGTCACCATAGCTACACTGAGGCAGCTAATCCTATAAACTCTATGCAAGTCCCAGGTTACAATCAGTACTTACCCCGTTGTGGCTGCTGTGCTGCCCTCAAACGCCCATCCACCTCAGGGTAGGCCACCACCAATATGCGGGCTATTAGGGGGGGTCAGGGTCTAATGGGCACCCCTCCTTCACTGGGATGACATCTCCAGCTGGGCCTCTGTGGTCTTCAGGGCCCAGGGTCTCATGTATTTCTACCGCTTGCGACAATGGGTGCTCCGCCAGCTGTGGATCCCCAGGGTCTGCACTTCCTGGCGATGGCATGCCAGATCCCTTTCTTCTAATGGGCGTTCACCTGCATGGATGACACAAACAAAAGAAGAAGGTCATGTAGACTGGCACCATACTAACAGTAGAGGCCTAGACACTTCAGATTCACCACATGCCTACACATACCCACCATCACTGCCCACACGCCTTCATTTCATGTCCTTGGCAGGCATCTGTACTTCCTCACCGGTACACTTACTACATACACCATCACACGCACCTGTATCACACATGACTATGGCATTGGGCTCACCTGTTCCTCTGGGGCCCATATGTCTGTCCATACAGGGGTAGGACCCCATCCAACCCCATCCACAAGCTTCTCCAGCTCTTCTGGTGTGAAGGCTGGGGCCGTATCCCCTGCAGGACATGGCATGATGGCTCCTAGAGACAGTACACAGCAGATCAGCTTGTGGAGGTCTTGCTTGCAACAGTGTCAGGAGTCAAGTGAGAAAGGCTGCAGAAAATACTGGTCACGGCTGCCGCGTGCAGGGCTGTCACCACCGGTGGTCATCACCATTGGTCTCCACCATTGGTCTCACGCCCCCATAAGCAGCAATGTTAACCATGGACAAGTTGCACAGTGGTAGCGACTGCCTACCGCCATGACGACATACGCCAGTGGAGTTAGGTCACTTCCATCCGTCCAGTGCAGCAGGACAGGCGGCTGCCATTTTGTGCACATCTCATGCATTGATGTGCCAATTTATTTGCGTCATATACATAGTAGGACAAATTGGGGCATGAGACCTAACAGACTTACACATTGAGCATTGTGCCGCAAGGCAGATGTCCAAAGTGCATCTTTTTTGTGTGCAGTGCTATGCATGTCCAACAGTAGTAGGTGTATGCTAATTTGGGAATGTTCAGCTGACGTGTCAAGTACATTTCTCATTGTACATTCTCTCCTTTCCACCTAGATTTGATGCCATGAGGAGAATGAGACAACCACAATTGTACCGTCCACTAGTAGTCCTGGCAACCCTGGAGGACAGTCATATCATACCAACCTATGGTCTGAATCGTCAGACCATTATGGATCTATGTACACAGTTGGAGCCTGATCTGTTATCAGCCATCCGGAATCTCCATTCCATCCCTCCCACAGTACAAGTCCTGTCAGTGCTGCACTTTTTTGCCACAGCCTCCTTTCAGAATACAGTGGGTTTGGCAGTAGGGATGTCACATCCAATGTTCAGTCTAGTGTTGAAGGATGCACCGTGTACATTGTTGAAACACATGGACAGCTACATCAGATTCCCCCAATGTGTGAATTTGGCCCATGTGAAGGCAGGCTTTTATAATATCGGACACATCCCTCATGTGATAGGGGCCTTTGATGGCACCCATATAGCTATGGTGCCTCCTAGTGCCAATGAACAGATGAATAGGAACAGGAAAAACTACACTTCCTTAATGTTCAGCTGGTGTGTCTTGCAGACTACTACATCTCACAGGTCACAACCAGGTTTCCTGGATCTGCACATGACTCCTTCATTTTGAGGAACAGCAATGTCCCACACATGATGGCACAACTACACACAGAGAGGGAGGCCCTGGCTCCTTGGTATGTATCTATGTGAATGTGGTTCATTCTAGTTGCATCTGTCATCAAATTCTTCCCTGTTGCTGTACCTGTTATGTCAAGGGTCCTACATTTGTTCACACAGGTGACTCTGGCTAGCCTAACCTTCCCTGGCTGCTGACACCAGTGAGGCACCCTGCCACGGATGGGGATGCCTGTTTCAATGAGGCCCGCGGGAGGACAAGGTGTGTAATAGAAAGGATATTTGTGCTCCTGAAAGCCAGAATCAGGTGTCTGGACCTATCTGGAGGTGCCCTCCTCTACTCATCCCAAAAGGTATGCCAGATAGTAGTAGCCTGCTGTATATTCCACAATCTAGCCCTGAGAGGCCAGATACCATTGCTAACTGATGAGGGTGAGGCAGCTGGACCAGTGGCTGGTAATGCTGACATGGCAAGTGATGAGGAGGCAGAGGAGGAAGGTGCAGCTGATTATAGAACTGAGCTCATCAATTAGTACTTCCAGTGACAGATAGGTATGGTGATTTTGGGTTGGCAAGTTTTGAATGGCCACATGAAAATCTGATAATAGTCCTCCAGAGTTAACTCATCAGTGGTGGTGGGATATGTTCCAATACCTATGTGTGCGTTGGGGGAGCAGACTGTTTGTATGTCATGTACACTGTTAGAAATGGGGTCTTTGGTTGGCAGTCAGGACCAAGCAAGGACCCTCACTCTAATCAGGGTAAGTCACACACAATCCAAATTATCCTGTGCCCAACCTCTGGTATCTTGGCACTGAGCAGTCAGGCTTAACTTACAAGGCAATGTGTAAAGTATTTGTGCAATAAATATTACAATAACGCCATATAGCGTTACAAAAATATTCCACACAGTGTTTAGAAAAAGATATAATATTTATCTGGATGAATGCAGGTCAAAACGATTAAAATGCAATAAGTATATGTTGGAATATCACTGTAAAAGTGACATAAAGTGTCTTAAGTCTTTTAAAAGCAAACAAAGTCTCTTTCCAGCACAAAGTACCTGCTTCGTGTGCAAAATCTCTGCAAAGAACTGCAGAGGAGGAGATGTGTGGAAACAAAGGGGGTGTGCGTTGAATTCTCGGGCCGCACACGGCGATGCGTCATTTAGTTTTCACGCAGGGACGGCTGTGCGTCGATTTCCGGCGCTCGTCGTGGATCCTCTTTGGGTTGAGAGGTTTTCTGACACTTTGAGAACGATGCGTGAATTTCCTGGCAGGATGAAGTTACAGGAGCTGTGTCGATTCGGTGGACGTTGCGTTGAATTTTCTACCACACAGCAGGCACTGGGTCGATTCCTCTCTGGAAGTTGGGCTGCGTCGTTCAAGTTCAGCTGTGCGTCGTTCCGGTGGCCCGTGCGTCAAATTTCTGGTCGCTACGCTGGCGCTGCGTAAATCTTCTCAATGCGAAGTCGGGCTACATCGTTCTGGTTCAGCGTGTGTCGATTTTTCAACGCACAAGGAGTCCTTCTTGTAGAGATGAAGTCTTTTTGGTCCTGAGACTTCAGGGAACAGGAAGCAAGCTCTATCCAAGCCCTTGGAGAGCACTTCTTCAGCACAGCCAGAGAGCAGCTAGGCAGCAGGGCAACAGCAAGGCAATAGTTCTTCACAGAAAGCAAACAGGTGAGTTCTGCAGGTACTGGTTCAAGTTTCTTCTCCAGGAAGTGTCTGAGTTGGTAGGGGCAGAGGCCCTGTTAATATACCCAAATGTGCCTTTGAAGTGGGGGAGACTTCAAAGAGTGGCTTAGAAGTGCACCAGGTCCCCTTTCAGTTAAATCCTGTCTGCCAGCGTCCCAGTAGACGGTGTGGCAGTCCTTTGTGTGAGGGCAGGGCCTCTACCCTCCCAGCCCAGGAAGACCCATTCAAAATGCAGATGTATGCAAATGAGGCTGAGTATCCTGTGTTTGGGGTGTGTCTGAATGAATACACAAGGAGCTGTCAACTAAACCCAGCCAGACGTGGATTGTAAGGCACAGAAAGATTTAAGTGCAGAGAAATGCTCACTTTCTAAAAGTGGCATTTCTAAAATAGTAATATTAAATCCAACTTCACCAGTCAGCAGGATTTTGTATAATCATTCTGGCCATACTAAATATGACCTTCCTACTCCTTTCAGATCAGCAGCTACCACTCAAACAATGCATGAGGGCAGCCCCAATGTTAGCCTTCGAAGGGAGCAGGCCTCACAGCAGTGTAAAACAAATTTAGGTGTTTTACACTACCAGGACATGTATACTACACAGGTACATGTCCTGCCTTTTGCCTACTCAGCACCCTGCCCTATGGGTTATCTAGGGCATATGTTAGGGGTATCTTATATGTAGAAAAGGGGGAGTTTTAGGCTTGGCAAGTACTTTTAACTGCCAAGTCGAATTGGCAGTGAAACTGCACACACAGACCTTGCAATGGAAGGCCTGGGACAAGGGGAAGGGGCTACTGAGGTGGGTGGCACAATCAGTGCTGCAGGCCCACTAGTAGCATTTTACTACAGGCCCTGGACACATATAGTGCACTTTACTAGGGACTTAGAAGTAAATTAAATAGTCCAATTGGGTATGATCTAATGTTACCATGTTTAAAGGGAGACAGCATATGCACTTTAGCACTGGTTAGCAGTGGTAAAGTGTGCAGAGTCTTAAAACCAGCAAAAACAGTATCTAAAAAGTGGAGGGAGGCAGGCAAAAGGTTAGGGGTGACCACCCTAAGGCTGTCAGGTCTAACATACACAATAAAATGTTCTCATATATAACAAGTGTACCCACTGAAGTGTCCTTGATTTTAATCTCCATTGTACAGACCAGTTATGAGCAATCTGTGCTGCATTCTCCTGTAGTCATGTCATTCCACCTACTGACTGTGTTAAGGATACATGTGCCTCTGCTACCTATGGCTTGGGCTTTCATGGGAGGACCTGGCTTGGCAATTCAGGCTTCTCTGCTCCCATATGCAGCAGGGTCAAGACTGATTTGCATATAGTTGGGCCCAAACTGGGGTGATGTGGCAAGCAAAATAACCATCGATTAAACCCAAATTTATGACTGGGGTTGAGTGTTTGAAAAGTTTCAACACTGTGTCCATCATTTTATTTTATGATATTGCCGTGTGCGTCCTAAGTGGCTAGGGTATTCCCAGACATAGGTCTCTTGCTTGCTGCGTCACTGGATTCCAGCTAGCCTGGCTGATGAAGGGTGATACCCTGAAACCGGTCCCAGGATGCTTGAATCCTGTCCAGGGAGGACCTGGCATGGCAGTTCGGGCTGGAATGCTCCCATATGGAGCAGGGTCAAGACTGATTTGCATATAGTTGGGACTGAACTGGGGTGATGTGGAACGCAAAATAACCATCGATTAAACCCAAATTTATGACTGGGGTTGAGTGTTTGAAAAGTTTCAACACTGCGTCCATCATTTTATTTTATGATATTGCCATGTGCGTCCTAAGTGGGTAGGGTATGCCCAGACATGGGTCCCTTGTTTGCTGCATCACTGGATTCAAGCTAGCCTGGCTCATGAAGGGTGATACCCTGAAACCGGTCCCAGGATGCTTGAATCCTTTCCAGGGAGGACCTGGCATGGCAGTTCGGGCTGGACTGCTCCCATATGGAGCAGGGTCAAGACTGATTTTCATATAGTTGGGCCCGAACAGGGCCGGCTTTAGGACTGGTGGTACCCTGTGCGACAGTTTATTGTGGTCCAGCCACCCCATGACCTCCTCCTCGGTTTCACTCACTACCACCCGGCAAATGTGCCCCTCATCTCCCCATCACTCCCCTTTCACCTACATGCATGTGTTTTAAAGCACCTATAAAGGCCTGCTTTACTAATCCACTCAGCCCGCCACTTAAAATATAGGGACATATTTAAGGGCCCCTAGCGCCATTCTAACGCCATATTAGCATAATTTCTTTCACGCTAATGTGGTGTTAGAAGGCCAAAAACGCAGTTCCATATTTACAAAGTGGCGCAATGCATGCATTGCGCCAATTTATATCCCTTTGCGCTAAGCATAATGTATGCAAAGGTGGCATTCCCCCGTTAGAGGAGGGGGGCAAAAAATGGTGCAAAGAAATCAGACAGATTTCTTTGTGTCATTTTTTTCTGGCACTTTTAATGCCTGCTCAGAGCAGGCGTTAATAGGAGACTTCTGTTGGTTACAATGGGCCTCTGTGTGCTTTGCAGGATTAGCATCAACATTTTTTACACTAATCCTGCAAAGCGCTAGACTAGCGTAAAAAATTTACACTAGTCCTCTAACTACCGCCATGTTGTGGAGTATTTGGAATACAGCACACACATGGTGGTGTTAGGGGAGCGCTAAGGGGCGCAAGAAATGTGGTGCAGCACTGTGTGCAGAGCCACTTTTTTCAAATTATCCCCATAGGGGCATATTTAAGAGCCCCTAGTGCCATTCTAACACCACATTAGTGTATTTTTTTTAAAGCTAATGTGGCATTAGAAGGACAAAAACGCTGCACCATATTTACAAAGTGGCGCAATGCATGCATTGCGCCACTTTGTAACCCTTTGGCCTACATTAGCCTGCTTTGGGGGGGGGAGGCAAAAAAATGTTGCAAAGAAATCTGTCAGATTTTTTTGCGTCATTTTTTTCTGGCATTTTTAACACCTGCTCAGAGCAGGCATTAAAAAGAGGCTTCCATTGGTTACAATGGGCCTCTGGGTGCTTTTCAGGGTTAGAGTCAACAATTTTGATGCTAATCCTGCAAAGCGCCGGACTAGCATAACAAGTTCTGACGCTTGTCCCCTAACTACTGCCATGGTGCGCGTATTTTAAATATGACACACACATGATGGTGTTAGGGGGGGTCCTAAGGGGTGCAAGAAAAGTGGTGCAGCACTGTGTGCAGCACCACTTTCTTCAAATATGCCCCATAGGGCAGTGCTTAATTTGTAAATAAAAAGGTGCTGGTGCCCAAAGCACTCCTCTTAAACATGCGGCTGCTGCAATTAAATGTGTGAGCACGAAATACAGAGGCAGCGTAATGCTGAAGCCATCTCGGACCACTTCAACCTATTTACAGGCAATCCTTGCTAGTTCAGCTCACTCTTGCGGATTTCTGCCCTTTCCCATTGTGACGCTTTTTCGTTTTTCTCTTCCTCCGCCTTTCCCATGTGTGTCTTTTTCTTGCAGTAAATGCTTGTTGCAGAAAAATAAGCGCCGCCCCTCAAAAATAATTGCTGGTGCTCCGCACCGGAAACATCAAGCACAAATTAAGCACTGCCATAGGGACATATTTAAGAGCTCCTGGTGCCATTCTAATGCCAAATTAGTGTTTGTTTTGTTACACTAATGTGACGTTAGAAGGCCAAAAACGCTGCACCATATTTACAAAGAGGCGCAACGTATGCATTGCGCCACTTTGTAACCCTTTCCGTTACATTATGCCTACGCCAGGGAAGCCAAAACAATTATACAAAGAAATCTGCCAGATTTCTTTGCGTCTTTTTTTTCCAGCACTATTAACACCTGCTCAGAGCAGGCATTAAAATGAGGCTTCCATTGGTTACAATGAGCTTCTGGGTGCTTTGCAATAATGGGTTCAACATTTTTTACGCTAATCCTGCAAAGCGCCGGAATAACGTAAAAAATTCTGACGCTAGTCCCCCTAACTACAGTCATGGAGCACTGTATTTTAAATATGATGCACACATGGTGGCGGTAGGGGGGCGCTAAAGGGGTGCAAGAAAAGTGGTGCTGCACTGTGTGCAGCAAACGTTTCTTAAATATGCCCCATAGTTCTGTTTTTTGCAGCAGGCATATTAACCCTCTATACTACTTTATGTAGAGTCAAAGCTGCCACTAACAAAACTCCCATCTCTCTCTCTAGCAGGAACATTAATCACAAGAGGTATCTTGACATTTTAATTGTTTCTTGAAGGCTAAACGCACAAGGAACTTTTTAGCAGATGCTTTTAAATCGCAAGTTTCGGACATTATTGCTAAACTTAGCGTCCCCCAGAGGTCAGTGCCTGGTCGCACCGCTCGCACTGCCAAAAAGCCGGCCCTGGGTCCGAACTGGGGTGATGTGGCAAGCAAAAAACCAATGGATTAACCCCAGATCAGTGACTGGGGGTGAGTATTTGAAAAGTTTCGACACTCTGTCCATCATTTTATTTTGTGATATTGCCTTGTGCGCCCTTAGTGGTTAGGGTATGCCCAGACATGGGTCCCTTGCTTGCTGCACCACTAGATTCAAGCCAGCCTGGCTCATGAAGAGTGATACCCTGAAACCAGTCCCAGGATGCTTGAATCCTGTCCAGGGAGGACCTGGCTTGACAGTTCGGGCTGGACTGCACCCATATGGAGCTGAATCAAGACTGATTTGTATATAGCAGGGTCCGAACTGGGGTGATGTGGCAAGCAAAATAATGATGGACTAAACCCAGATCTGTGACTGGGGATGAGTGTTTGAAAACTTTCAACACTCCGTCCATCATTTTATATTGTGATAATGCCTTGTGTGCCCTAAGTGGCTAAGGTATTCCCAGACGTGGGTCCCTTGCTTGCTGTGCCACTGGATTCAAGCTAGCCTGGCTGATGAAGGGTTATAATCTGAAACCGGTCCCAGAATGCTTGAATCCTGTCCAGGGAGGACCTGGCGTGGCAGTTCGGTATGGACTACTCTCATATGGAGCGTGGTCAAGACTGATTTGCATGTAGCTGTGTCCGAACTGGGGTAACGTGGCAAGCAAAATAACGATGAATTAAACCCAGATCGACGACTGAGGATGAGTGTTTGAAAAGTTTTAACACTCTGTCCATCATTTTATATTGTGATATTGCCTTGGACTTTCATTGTCACTTGCCATTGCTGAATAAGAGAATAGAGAGTTGTACATGACAGATGTAACCTACAGTGCTACATGATGAAGATTCTGTAACTGGTTTTGTATAGGTAATCTCTGGGGAACCATGTTTAAGTGGCAGTGTACACTGGAGACACCCTCTATATGCTGCATATGTGCATTTTGTGGCTCCATGCCTTCCATCCTGATTGTACTCTGTAATTGACTTTTTTTTTTGCGGGTTTGCATGCTGACTATTCTCTTATGTGGCTCAGGAATGTTGACTGTCTGACGTATGTCCTGGAATATATATTATGTAATATCTGCCCTGCTAAGGATACCTCCCTCTCCTGTCCATTACTCTGCCTGTTGGATGTAGGTGTTCATAGCCATCTCACATATGGCAATCATGACTTTTGTTGATGTTGTAATGAAGACACTTATACAGTAGCTGTGTTCCATTGGTGTTTATTGTGCATATATTGAAATGGTGACAAACATATATGGTGCACAAATTGTCCAAGAGGTGAAGAGTGGGGTCATGGTAGGTGAAATCATCAGAGTAGGTGGTGTAGCTGTTGGTTGCACAGGTCCAGTATTCAATTGCCAGTGGAAAGATTGAGTTATGTCATTGAACAGTCAACGGGGTGTCTCAGTGGCACACAAGGGAGGCAAGTCAGGTGAGGGTCACTTCAGTGGGTGTGGTCTTGCCATCTGCTCTATCCGGATGTCTGGATGGATGTATACATTTGTGGGGTATTCATCAGCTACAGAGGGAGGTGTATCTGAGGCCTGTGGTTTCCCTGGCAGGGCCACTATTCCTCTGGCTACCGCTAATGTTGATGGGTCTGATGTTATGTTGTTATCAGAAGGGTCCTGGTGGTGGGTGGAGGAGGCATGAATGGTGGTGTTGATATCCCTCTACACCTCTACAATGGAGGCCCTGGTGGCATTGTGGGCGTGCCACTGCTGCATGGCCTTCTGGCGCTATTCCCTCTGCAGCCTTTGGTTTTCTCCGAACATGGTTATGATCTGGCCCATTCTGTTCTTTGATTGTTGGTATGCTCCCAGGACTTGGGAAATGGAGGCCTGCTCAGTAGAGTATCTTAGGAACCCCATCCTCTGGCCCACAGCTTCCCTCGCACACACCCTGCTCCCATGTGCCTGGTCCCCTGGCACGTGTGCTCACTCCCAGTGTTCACAGGACCTTCATTGTCTGGGATGTGAGGGGTCAACTCACGTCCTTGTACCGTGGGGACTGATCTGTCCTTGGGGCACAGGTTTGGAGATGAATGGTCGGCTGTGATGTTGAGGCCACTGGTTTTGAAGGGATCGTTGTGGGCAGGGTGATGCAAGGACTGGTAGACTGACCAGGTGTCCTAGCTGGGCCAGGTTGGTCGTCAGTGTCCAGACATCCATGTGTGTTGTCCTCACTGGGGCTTTCATCCTGTGGTGGGCTGGCAGTCTCTGGTATCATCTCCATTGTGGCACTGGCAGGGGTATCTGTGGATGGAGTGGGAGAGGGAGTTACATATAGTACATGTGTTTGGTTCACACTTTCTTATATGCATGTAGTGGCTTGACGTGTTTCCCAGCAATGACAATTTCAGATGCTGCCCAGCATACCATTGGTGTTGGGTAGTGGTGCGTGACATGTGTTCCATACTCCATTTAGGTAGGTGTTTTTCAGGTTTAGTACATCTGGCTGCATGGATGGGTACTGGTACAGACTGATAGTTCATATATCTGTTATGCACTGTTAGCTAGTGACTATTCAGCCCTGGTATTTGTAAGTGGTAGAAGTCTGGACATAGCAGCATGGTGTCCCAGTGGGTGGAGGGTATGGGAATTATGGGAGTCTTCAAGCTTTACTCAGCTGTCTGTGCCTGCTGTGCATGTGCATAGAGTCTGACATTTGACATACGATACCATGGTGGTTGACTTTCTGGGGTGTGGATCCTGATTGGTGGCCAATTGGATTAGTCACAGTGCTGCAGCTGTGTTTAGCCTTGTTTTGCAGTGTGTTGTTCCATTGCATTGCTGTCATTGCCATGTAGTGGTCCTTGGTCATAATATCTAGTTAGTATGGCTAGTCCAATAGTCATTCATGCAAGGGATGTGATGTGCACATTCCAGATACTCGGGTAGATGGGCTTGTGCATTGTGGGAATCCTATGGTTAGTTTTAGTCCATGCTAGGCATGCCTTTGCCAAGGGCTGTGTGGGCATTTGGGTTGAGTGGGGTGTGGCATGCAGGAGAGGGGCATTAAGTGGATAGGTGGGATGTGTAGTGAGACATGCAATACATTGGGGAGTATTTGGGCAGTGAGGAAGCATGCAGAACAAGACAGTTGTGTGGCATGGAGGTTGCGTTTACTTACCAGAGTTCAGTCCACCAGGTATTCCAGTCAGGCCCTCGGGATGCAGGATGTTCAAGACCTTCTCCCCCCAAGATGTGGGGGAGGAAGGGGAGCCACCGTCAGTCTTGTGCACAGTGATCTGGTGTCTAGATGCCATGGAACGCACCTTCTCCCTAAGGTCGTTCCACCTTTTCCTGATGTCGTCCCTTGCGGGTGGGTGGTTGCCTACTGAGCTGACCCTGTTGACTATTCTGTGCTACAACTCCATTTTCCTGGCAAACGAGGTTTGCTGGACCTGTGCTCCAAACAGTTGTGACTCTACCCTGACGATTTCATCCACCATGACCCTCAACTCATCTGTGAACTGTGGGTGCTTTTGTGGGGACATGGTGGTGGTTTTGTTGTGGGTGGGAGAGGGTTGTTGTGTTTGTAAGGGTGCAGTGTGTGGTGATTGATGGGATGTGGGTGGTGCTTAGTGGGTGATGGAGACTTGTAGTGTGTTTGTGTGGTCGGTATGTTTGTTTTGTGTTGGTAGTGCAGTTGTATTTTGTGTGCTGGGGGGATGTGTAACTGTGCTTATGGTGTAATGGTGCTATATGTGTGTATTTGCCTTCTCTCTGTGTATGTGTGCATCAATTTTGTCGCAAAAGATTGTGGGTTGTGTTGGGGTGTGTTATACAGTGAGTAGGTGTGTCTGGTGTGTGTATGTGTGTCAGGTGTGGGATATTCAAACTGTCCAATGTGGTGTTATGTTCTGATAGTGGTAAATTCTGAGTGCGCTGTTTCGCACTGACAATGGTTTTATGCCGTGAAAGAACATCTTTGCTGATTTGTGGCTCGCAGTCTGGTGGGTGAAAATATTTCGGTTTGGCAGTTCTGGTAGTGGAACCGCCTTTTTCCCACCCTCCAATGTCCTGGCGGTGTCAGATTTGTGGGTATTTTTTGGTGGTCCTCACGGTGTGAGTCGTAATGTGGAAGTTGGATTACTGCCAACGTGGCGGTCTTTTGGCATCTGCCACCGCGGCAGTCTTCTGAGAAGACCACCAAAGTCATAATGAGGCCCATAGTGACTAAACTCGATAAGAGCACAAGGCCACAAAGGAGACACAGACTCTTGCTTTTAATCACTCACAATGTGTACTGTCCTATGCATTATCTGCAAATGAGTTTTGGCATTTTATATGGGGTATGAAGCACTGTATAAATGCAGCTACAATTCAAGACAGGAATATGAAGAAAATGTAACTGACACATTGTCCATTAAGAGGTTGCTATATGTCTTTCACTAACCTTTCGTCACACTTGTACCCTATTTTGTGATTTCCACCCAAATCCTGTTTTGTGTGCAAACAGTACTTTGTACCTGAATAGTGATTCCCAGTTTTGTGACAGCACACTCTCAGGTTTTTGACTGTACGAGTTTCCCTATTCTGACTTTGCCTACATCTAACTGCATTGTCACCATTATAAAGTGTGGCATTTGGAATGCTGCATTACTACCACGCCCTGTATTTATTCTTATTGTTATTGTTATTATTATTATTATTCAGGGGGATTAGGGCAGCCAGTTTATCTCTCTAAAGGAGTCTTTTGGTGCTTCATAACAGGAAAGTTAGAGAGCTGTGTGGTGTTCTGTAACTATGGGCCTGATTTAGATTTCTGCGTACAGGATACTCTGTCACAACGGTGATGAATATCCTGTTCGCTGAAATCTAAATCTCATTGTTTCCTATGGGATTTAGATCTCAGAAGTCAGTTATCCATCACTATTGTGATGGAGCAACACCTCTGCCAAAATCTAAATCAGGCCCTATGAAATGTTGTAATATTATGGACTGTATAGCTAGTTGCATGATTCTGGCAGTTGCTTCAGGATCCTGATGTGGATGGGGTCTCTAAGACTATCTCTAATCTATTATTGTGGATTGCTTATGGAATGCCACATTTTGGTAACCAGTGACATGCGCTTCATCTGGCATGTCTTGTGAAGATTTAAATATTTTCTACTGTGGAGACCTCAATAATATGTTTGCTAACACTGTTAAAGAATCTAAAAAGCTGTGTCTGGAGGAGGAGAGGCAAATTCATGTTTGGAGTTTGACACACCCCTTTCCGAAGTGGTATTCATTTAATTTGTCATTTTAGATTTACTTACTGGTAGCTGGGTCTCAAGCACGTCGTGTTGAAACTCGTGGACCCTCCTCAACCAATGCTGTGGCCTGCAGTGCACCACTTTTCAGGCCGTGAGCAGCTTGGAGCTCTAGGAACATCTTTAACAGAAGTTGTTGTCTGAAGTGTGCCTGCTTTTCAGTGTGTGAGCCACTTGGAGTGCAAAAGCTTCATGTTCCTGGGCAATGCAACTGCAATCTCCATTAAATGGCCAGCCCGACCCACTGAATCATCCTTCATAGCGTAGCAACTAATCTTGTGTTGCAAGGTTAATACCCTTTGATGTCTGCCATTTTTTCTGCTTTGATGATTCTTTAAATGCCACCAGTGTTTCTATGGCGATATGCTAACCCTTCAGTGTGTACACCTGTGCGAATCAGTAGTGATATGCTCACCAAATGTGATATGCTCACTCTTCATAGTGTACACCAGAGCAATTCAGTGGTGATATGCTCACCAATAGGCACTTTATTTTCAGGTCCTGTCCACTGTAATACATCTATTATTTATACAAAGCGTGTCAGCAGTGATACACTCACCTATTACAAATCCAACTTTTCAGCGAACAGTGATGCGCACACCAGTTGACAGTTGCCAATTTGCATTGAGGGTGCAGTGAGTCTATTTAATAGTTACTTCCAAATACTGTTTTAATCTAACTTTTCATTGCACAGTGATGTACACACCAGTCCACTGTTGCTAATTTGCATTAAGGGACAAATGTGTCTATGTGACTCATACTGTCATAATAAGGAGGCTTATTCTGGAAACAAAGGAACACTCACAGTTATTGCAAATATAGATTTGTTTATTGTTGATGGTGTTTTTTGTTTGCATTTTCACTATGCAGAATGTTACTGCATCTTCATTTTTTTAACATCCCCAGGTGAACCACCCAGACCATGGCGGAAGTGGAAGAAAGTCTTCAGTCATCATGCTCAAGTTTGTGGTACTTCTCTTGGTTCAGAGAGAACGTCTTCTTTGTTAATGTACTGTTGAAGTCTGGAGAGTCAAGAAGTCTTCGAACACCTTCTTGATCTTGCAGGCAATATTTATACAGAGTTAAATGAGTATGAAAATTGTCTAAAGCTATTAGATTTGTATTATCTCCCTAAAATGAGCACTCTGTTGGAAAGGTATCACTTTGGAAGTAGAATGGAACATCAAGAGGAAACTGTGAAACAGTATATCACAGTACTATGTAAGTTGGTGTCTACGTGTGGCTTTGGGTCTCTGTAGATGACAGGTTGAGGTACCAGTTTATGATGGGTTGTACTTTGGATAAAGCTTGTGAGAGTACTACATCAGATTTACAATTGTTGGTAAGGCGGATGCCCCCGGTGCGCTACACCGGCGGCTGATTTCTTCCATGTAGTGTGGCGTTGTCCAGTACTGACACATTTATGGGGGGACATAGTAGAGAATCTTAACAGAGCATCGGGATGGGAGATACCACATATATCACAAGCCCTCTTGCTGGGACCTTTACCTTCACTGAATAAGATGAAACGCAGCCATAAATTTGTGCTGCTTCAACTACTGCTTGTGAAACAATACACTGCTATCAAATAGTTGAGGTTCGGCCACCTAAATATGAGGAATGGCTCGGAGACATGATGGAGTGGGTGGTGGTGGAAAAAGTGAGGATGATTTATGTGTAAAGGGATGATAAATTGGCTGCATGGGCGCAGATGTTGTTGGAATTGCAGAACTCCCACACAAGGCATTGAGGAATACAAGAGTGAATTACATAGAATCTTCTTTATACCCCCTGGGGGACACAGAGAGGGGTACAGTGAGTTAATGTCTCTCACGGAGGGGGGACGCAGTCCGAAGGTGCTGCTGAATGGACATGGGGTATACAAGAGGGCCTTGATATGGATTGTGGACTACTGATGGCCTATATGGACAATGGACCCTTGATGCATGGCACATAACTGGTATCAACTATTGCTGCTATAAGATTAATGAAATGTGCTCCCAGAGTGCAGCTGATTATAGTAGCATGGGTGGTGGGGAGAGGGGGGATATGGTTGCAGGGACTGATTATGTTGAACTGTCTGGATTTACATCACATTAGTATACTGATACTGCTGTGTTTGTACTGGAAAATTCAATAAAACTGTTTTTTTTAAAAAGCTTCTGAGAGTACTGGCAGGAAGACAATCCACCTTTACATGAGGTACTCACTATAGCTAAGACGCATGAACATTGTAAAGCCTGTGTTCATATCATACGAAAAGATGCTGCAATAGATAGAAGGGGGAGTTTGTCTATCAAATTTATTTGAGAGAATACTGGAAAGGAGAGGCAATTAGAAACCTACTAATTCAAAACCTACCACAAAACCATTTCAAGGTAAATGTTTTCGTTGTGGCAATTTTGGACATATAGCAAATTGAAAGAAGTGTCCAGGCTGGAAAGCTTTAGGTACAAATTGTGGTTATAAAAGTTACCTTACTAAGTGTTGCAGATCTCCAAAAGACTCAAAGAAGGTGAGAGAGATAGAATGTAGTGATAGTGATACACTTGAAGAAATCAACATTTTTCAAGGGAAAGATTCTTCCTTGGATGGTCGGATAGAAATAGTCATAGTTAATAATGAACCTGTAAAAATGAATTCAAGAATAGAATTGTGCCAGGAAAAATGTTTATATCTGTAAAGGTTGATTCACTAAGTAGCTGGTTCCGCCAAAGTGACCTGCATGTCTTTTTGGCTCCCAATGAAACTCCTTCTGTTTGTATCAGAGAGGTGCCACCTGTCAGGTCTGTTTCAGGTGAAATGGAAAGGGGGATGAAGAAATTTCCAGAAATGTTTGCCAACAAGTAAGAATATTCAAAAGATTATTACCATTTGATAAAAAAAGAGAGTTAGATAAACTAATAGTAAATGGTTTCATACAAGAAGTGGATGCTATGGAATGTTTTTCTCCTGCTGTAATGGCACAGAAAGCCAATGGGGATGCCAGGCTTTGTGTGGACCTAAGAGAACTCAATAAAGAAGTACTTGATCATTTTCCACTTCCAAATATAAATGACATTTTGAGTCCTCTTGATGGTGCTAAGCATTTTTTTTTTAACTCACTGGACTTAACATCAACCTATCACCAGATATAACTGCACTCCTTGTCCCAGGATTTGACTGCATTTGTAACAACGTTTGGCACTTTCAAGTTCCTAAGAATGCCTTTTAGGCTGATTTCATCTGCCTCTGTATTTCAGACAGCAATGGATCACATTTTTTAAAGGTGTTAGGGGTATGTTTTGGTGTATGGGATTAATCTGAGTAAACATGATGAGAGACTAAGAAATGTTTTAACAAGACTGTATGATGCTGGCTTGACTTTAAGATCAGAGAAATGCAAATGTGATGTCCAGGAGATACAATTTTTGGGGCATCTAATAAGCAGAACTAGAATCAAACCCAAAAATTATTTTATGGAAACCATTAGTAACTTGCAAGCACCTCAAAATAAGGAAGAACTGGTAAAATATATAGGTATGACCAAATTCTACAGCAGGTTTGTGCCAAATTTTGCAGAGAAAACAGAATATGTGAGGAGTTTGTTAAAAAAGGGAGAGAATTTATTTGAAGTCAAGGATGCATGAATGAGTTTGAGTGTATGAGTTTATTAAATAAAGCACTGAACCTAGGAAGCTTTCACCCAAAATATGAATTGTATACAATGATGGATGCAAGCTCAAAAAGACTGAGAGTTTTTCTCATGCAGTAAAGGAATGCAAAAGAAAGAACAATTCTTTTTAGATTGAGAGGCTTGAAAGGTGCATAACTCAACTATTCTGAGTGGATAAAGAAACACTGGGAATGTTTTGGGCAGTGCAAAAATTGAAGAAATTTCTTTGGGGCAGAAGGTTGAGATAAAAACTGACAACAAACCACTCAGTGAAGTGTTTTCAAAAATGGGGATAGACTTTGTGGCACATAGAATTCATAAATGGGTTGTTGCACTATGAGAATCTAAGTTTCTAACATTCTATGTTCCAGGGGCCAATAACATATTAGCCAACTGTCTATCTAGAATGTGTGACATTGAACAGGGGTTTTTTAAAGGAAGAATGTATTTGATATGGTGGAATATGAAGAAGAAATCAATTTTTGTGTGATCTCTGGGGGCGTTGTCTCAGAAGATGAGTGGAGAAAAGAATTGAGAGAGGATAGAGTACTGCAGAAAATCACTAGTATTGTTTCCGCAGGCTGGTGTGGAAACAATGAGTGTTAGGATGATTTGAAAGGATTCTGCCAATTGAAAGATGAGGTAGTTGTAGTGGAATGTTTGTTAATGAGGGGGAAAAAGTTGATTCCTCCAACAGTATTGAGAAATAAATTTATTGACAGCGCTCACTCTAGCTGCATGGGAATTGCTAAATGCAAAGAGAGAGTTAGGGAAGGCTATTGGTGGCCTACGAGGGACATGTTTATTGAAAGGGAAGTAAGAAATTATGTGTAATGCACATTCAGTGATAAAGTACTGAAGTATAGATCGCAACTCATGGTGCTGAAAGAACAAGCTAGTGACCTGTGGGCAGATATTGCTTTGGGTATTCCTTGTTCAGATAGGTTTAAAACGTATGACAGATATGTTCTGGTATGCATGGATATGTCTTCATGCTGGTCTGAAATTAAAGTGGTGAAATCTGCAGAGTTGGGAGTTGTTATAGATTTTTTGGAAGAACTATTTAGGAGAGAAAGCTTTCCTTTGATGTTACTCTCTTACAATGGCGTACAACGAACTTCCTGTGTGTTTGAGGAGTTCGTGAAGGCAAGCGGGATCAAACATAAGAAGGCTGCTCTATATCACCCGGAAAGCAATGATGTTGAGAGACTGATTGAGATGCTGAAAGAAACTTTGCAGCAAGCTATTATGAATTGTGCCAATTGGAAAACAGAAGTAAGGAAAAAGGTACGAGACTATAGTTTCACTCTGCATTCTTCGCCAGGTGTGATGCCTTTTCAATTGTTTAAAGGCAGGGCGTCAAATACTTCTCCTAATTCCTAATTCCTATTTGGGTAAATGAAAAAAAATCTTAGTTGATAAGAAGGTAGGGAGAAATGATAGGTGGGAAGAGGAGAGAGAGAAGATGGAAAAGAGAAAGAGGTGGTATGAAGAAAGTAAGCTGGTTAAGAAGACTCTGATACATGTTGGAGATTGAGTAAAAATAAAATCTCCCATAAAGTAGCCAAAAACCTCTAAGTTTAGTCAACCCTTGAAAGTTGTAAAGTTGTTCACTAATTCTGTAAAAAGGAGTGATCACAGAATTTGGAATTTGCATAGGGTGGCAAAATATTATCCCAGCTGTGATAATCCTCAAAGTGAGACATTCCAAGTCGTCTGACACTCCAATTAACAATGGAAAGGAGTGTAATAGATTATTCAGTATAAATCTGTTTTCAGTTTCCTCCTCTCCTCACACCCCTTGACATTTTCAGCCATAAAAAGTTGTTAAGATTTCAGGATGGGAAATAGGCCAAAACTTCAGACTTTGCACAAAATCTTGCATGGAAAACATGATTCCTGCTATAATTCCCCATTTCTAAGGGAACCCTTAGAGTCTAACTCGGAATAGTGTAGTATTCCTGTGTCCTGGAACTACCAATGATATATTTAATAATGTGAGTGGGAATTATAATGCTATATTTACTACACCTTTATAATGAGGGTCCAAATCTCTTCAATAGAAATTCAACAGCAAATTGTACATATCAGACAGTGTCCTTATCATGGAGCAAGGAACACATAGAGTAAGGAAATGAACATTGCCACTGCCCATTGTTCCAGTGACTTAAAACCGTCCATCTTTTTAGGTTCTCCAAATTGGAAGTCCAAATGAACGTTAAAGACATTTGTTTTAGTAATTCTTGCAGTCATAAATTTTAGTGGGGAAAAATAACATCTACTGATAACCTCATGGAGGGAATTGTTGGGCAGCTTGGAATTGAGAATAATGTGCTCACGGAAAATGTTTTTCCTGATTCCAACTTGTGCAAACAGCACATGTGCATTATTTTGTAATCATATTGAAATTTGCAGTCAACCAAAATTACCGAGCCCACAGTGATCTGGGCCATAATATTCTTACCTGGTATATTATAGTAGCTGTTATTAGCTTCCCTTAGTTTTTCCAAATGTTTATGGAGCTGCAGATACTTCTTTCCACATTTAAAATTAAACCTAATGCAGATTGAAAAATGTTGATTATGTTGCCTATGAAAATCACTTTTCTAATTGATTTTAATTGATGCTGCATAATCATAGTCAAATTCCTTTATTCAGTTACAATAAGTTAACTAGAAAAGGTACAAGTATAATAAAACAAATACAAGCATACAATAGTAAAAGACACTGTAATAATGCATAATTGATAGCCAATTAAACAACAATCAGAAAATCAAAAGTCCAAAGAACGCTACACTGTAATAGGGATGTTTAAAAAACAAGCAACCATGTAGTATATAAAATCATCACTCAGAAGTTGTAAAAACATCACAGTGGGGCAAACTTGATGAAAATCTTGGCTCTTTAAAAGTGAGATAAAAAGAGACGTGGCCTGGATAAAAATGGAGTAGGATTTAAATTGCCTGAGCTCTGGCTCCCCATAGTCCTTCCAGGGTATTGACAGCACCAGAATTTCTGAAGAGACTAATGCTTAATGGTGATTGGAGCTGAGCCTCTTTAGCACCTCGAGGTGATGCCATTTGCACCCCTTAGCCCGATCCAGGCATTTAAACCGTGGAGGCTGAAAGCGGCAAATAGTAGAACCTGGTGCCATCTTGACTGGCCAGTGTGGTGTAGGAGGCTGGCCCTCCATGTAGTGGGAAAAACAAGGCAGACTGTGCAGGGGGTTCAGACAACCACATGTTGGTTTCCAGAGGTTAAAATTAGCCCACCTAATGCTCCAATTTTTAAGGTAACTGGTTGAGCAGTTAGGCTAATCCAGGAGATGTGCTAAGTATTGGCTGTACTCACAAATCCAGTCCTGCACCACACATACCCAATGAATAACTCAAGACCAAATTTATAAAAATACTTTAAACTTTTTTATAAATTGTAAGACCAAGATCTTTAAGATACGTTAAGTACTTTTTGAGATATGACTTTTCAAAGTTTTAAGAAAGTTAGGCCCTCATTATGACATTGGCGGTAAGTCCCGCTTACCGCCATGGTGACTGCCGCCAACATACCGCGACCGCAGCGGTATACCGCTACCCATATTATAACCCACACATAGCAATCCGTCACTATACAGACACAAACACAAATCCGCCAGTCCAAAGGTCAGTGATAAAATGGCAGTAGCAAAACCCACACCGTTATGCCAACAGAACTACACCCACAACATTATGACCCATGAATCACTGCGGCGGACATTAAACCGCGGTAAACCATTGGCGGTACATTCCGCCGCACTCAAAATACACACACACACACACATAAAAAACAACACCATATTGGACAATTCAAACTACACACACCTGACACACATACACACACCACACCCACACACCCACAACACAATTAAACACACACACACATTACCCACAACCCTTTACGACTACTAACCATTGCCAACAGAGAGAGACACACCAAGAGCGCCCACAGAACCAGAGCCACAGAACACCATCACCCATACACCATCCACGCACCTCACAGTACACACCCCAACACATCACCCCACTCACCCTCACACACACCACTCACACTACAACTATGGCACCACAAAGACACCCCACGTTCTCAGAGGAGGAGCTAAGGGTCATGGTGGAGGAAATCATCCGGGTAGAGCCATCGCAATTTGGATTACAGGTGCAGCAGACATCCATTGCTAGGAAGATGGAGCTATGGCGGAGAATCGTGGACAGGGTCAACGTCGTGGGACAGCACCCCAGAACAAGGGATGACATCAGGAAGAGATGGAACGACCTACGGGGGAAGGTGCGTTCCGTGGTTGCAAGACACCAGATAGCTTTACAGAAGACTGGCGGTGGACCCCCACCTCCTCCCCCACAACTAACCACATGGGAGGAGCCAGTCTTGGCAATACTGCATCCTGAGGGCCTGGCAGGAGTAACAGGAGGACTGTTACTATTACTATCACCACCCCTACCTGCATGCCATCACATACATCCAACCCTACCCTCACCCCATCACCCCACCACCTCACATACACCCCACCATCACAACCCACCCATCCCAATACCCAGCACTGCATGCAACAATAATGCATGGAAACCACTCACCGCCCTGCATGAACACCCATCACCACAGCATGCACACTAGAGAGAGTCACCTAGCCCACAAAATAACTACTCACACAAGGCAAAGCTGACAGGGCAGTCACAATCATAGAGGCCAACACACCCATGCACAAGATGTGACATGCAGAAAAAATAATATTGCATTTACATCCCCACAAGTCCCACACCCAATGTCACCGGAGAGGATGTGCCAGCAACAATCAGTCCCCGCCAGAAGAGGTCCACAGTGATGACAGCAGCTCTGCTTACCTGGATGACCAACCTGGCCCATCAGGGACCTCGGACAGTCAGTCACCCAGCCACAGTCCTATACCACCACAGAGCCTCCCCCCTCAGGAAACACCACCACAGCACCCACCCAGCGTGCCCATCCCTCTGTCCCCAGAACACGTCAATCAGCAGTGTGTCCACCACTACAGTGACCCCAGGACACCCCACAAACACAGGACGATCAGGGACTTGGGGTCAGTGGCAGTGGGCACACGGTTCAGGGGACAGAGGCAGAGAACAACAGGGAAACTGGGAGGACTGCTGTGCGATGGGGGAGGACAGGCCCAGGGAACCGACTGTCCACAAGGCACTCACCAACATCCTGGGAGTATACCACTATTCCCAGGAGACGATGGGCCAGATACTGGCCAAGTTGGAGAAGACCCAGCTGCTGCAGGAGGAACAGTACCCTGGGATCAGCGATGACCAGAGGGACATCCACACCACCCTGGTCACCATTGCAGGGGTGCTGGCAGACATGGCCAACACCATGCGGGAGGCAGTGGCACACCACGGGCCCCTGACACTACCCAAAACAATGAACAGCCTTCCACCTCCACTGACGCTAGTGGACACGGGGCCCCGCCACAGAACCAACAGGCCACCAGCACCCCTCCCCCTGCAGAAGGAGAACCATCCCACAAACGGTCCCTGCGATCCAGGCAGAAGCTAGAGAACATTGCCTAGACCCCTGCCAGGAAATAAGACTCTCCTGATTGTCACCTTGTGTCCCACTCTGTTACCCTGTCCACCTTGAACTGCCATTGCTCCCCTTCCTATGCACCCTTGGACAATGCACCTGTGATACAAATAGAATGGACTCTATCCTGGACTCTCCTCCACCATCACTCAAGCCCATTGCACATCCTCATTTACTTCTCAGCAAGTAATAAATACCCTTTGAAAAAATAAAAGTATGCAGTATGTCAAATGATTTAAGTATGTATTCCTTTAACAATCTGTAGACATTGCAATTAGACTGTACAGTAATGTATACATAGGTATGGCCTGTATTGTGCTGCAGTCAATACACCAGGAGCCAGAGTAGGGCACATATATCTGTGAATAGGCATGTCAAAGGGTACAGTAACTGGCCATAGTAGTGGGAACTTACAACACAAAACTGCAATGGAAGGTGAAGTTACAGTGTCTTACCTGTGTGTCACTGGAAGTACTGTCGAATGATAGACGTTCTATTGTCCACATCCTCATCCTCTGCCACACGCCCATCTCCAGCCTCATCCTCCTGCAGAAAAGGCACCTGGCGACGTAAGGCAAGGTTGTGCAACATGCAACATGCCACGATGATCTGGCACACCTTCTTGGGTGAGTAGCACAGGGAACCACCTGTTAGATGGAGACACCAAAACCTGGCCTTCAGGAGGCCAAAGGTTCACTCTATAATTCTTCTTGTTCACCCATGTGCTTCATTGTAACGTTCCTCTGCCCTTGTCCTGGGATTGCTCTCTGAGGTCAGTAGCTATGAGAGGTTGGGGTAACTAGAGTCACCTGCAAATACTGAGGGATACCTGTTAGCTAGACACTAACCATTAGGGCCAACCCCGCACCCATATACCAACATACACTGGGTGGGGACCATGGGCTCTCCTATTAGCCACACCCGGTGCCTCTGGAGTTGAGCCATCAAATTTGGGATGCTACTATTCCTCAGGATAAAGGCATCATGCTCAGACCCAGGATACTTTGCATTCACATGGGAGATGTACTGGTCCGCCAGGCACAGTATCTGCACATTCATCAAGTGAAAACTCTTTTGATTTCTGAACATGAATTCATTTCTCCGGGGGGGGGAGGGGCAAAGGCAATATGTGTACCATCAATAGCCCCAATAATGTTGGGGATATGTCCCATTGCATAGAAGTCAGCTTTCACTGTGGCAAAATCCTCCACCTGGGGTAATACGATGTAGCTGTGCATGTGTTTCATCAGGGCCGAAAAAACTCTGGTCAGCACATTTGAGAACACTGGCTGTGACATTCCTGCTGCCAAGGCCACTGTCACTTGGAAGGAGCCAGTTGCCAAGAAATGGAGCACAGATAGGACTTGCACAAGAGGGGTGATCCCAGTGGGCTGACGGATAGCTGAGATCAGGTCTGGCTCCCATTGGGCACACAGCTCTTGGATTGTGGCGCTATCAAGTAGGTGTAGGTGAGGATAATGTGCCTGTCCTCCATTGTTGCCAAGTCCACCAGGGGCCTGTACATGAGGGGATGTCTCCATCTCCTATTCATCCTCAGCGGTTGTAATCTAGGGGGCAAAACGATGAGCAACTGGTCAGTTTCCGACATTTCCTCAATGTACAATGCATTGCATGTAGTGACAGAAACAGTATGTTGATGTTTAGTCCCAAAATGTGCTTATGTCTGCTGAGACGTAGTTAGGTGCCATGGCCTGCCCCCCCTGAAATGGCGGATGCCTGTCCTGTGTGGATGGACCAGTGGAAATGAGGTAATGCCGCTAACGTTGTGCATCGTTGCGGGAGATGGTCGAGTACCGCCGTGCAACTCCTCATTGGTTATCATTGGGCCCTATGGGTTACACTAGCCAATGGTGATGTACGCTTGCAGTGACGGTATGCACTGCCGCGGACGTCACTGCCATTTTCTATCTGTTTACTCACTTGCTACCTGATCTTCAACAGGAGAGGACCTATACTGCAAGTGCTGTTGTGACCTGTGTCTGGAACCAACCATGGCTCGAGTCACTGGGGAAAGGGCCCCTGCCTTCACCAGTGTGGAGTTGGAGAGACTGGTGGATGGGGTCCTACTCCAGTGCCGAATGCTGTATGGGCCTCCAGACCAATAGGTGAGTACACTGTGAGCACAATGCATGGGGCATGAATGCATGGAGTGCTGTGTGTGAAGGCCTCGTGTGAGGGGGGTGATTGAGGGGTCCTGAGCAGCGTGCTGCATGTATGGTGTGCAATGTATGTGCGTAAGGGAATGTTAGGGCTATGGTGGTACATGAGTGTAACAGGCCGGACGGTCTGACTGATACCTTTTGCTATGTGTATATTTCTGCAGGTCAGCACCCATCAGAAAAAGGGTATATGGCGTGCCATCGTCAAGGACGTGTTGACCCTGGGGGTCTACGGCAGGCAGAGCACCCACTGTCGGAAACGGTGGGAGGACCTGAGACGCTGGGCAAGGAAGACAGCAGAGGCCCAACTGGGGATGGACTCTCAATGAGGAAGGGGTGCCCATCGAACCCTGACCCCCCTGATGATCAGCATACTGGTGGTGGCCTATCCGGAGTTGGCTAGGCGCTTGAGGGCATCACAGCATCCACAAGGGAGTGAGTACAGTTCCCAATATAGTACTTGCACGTGGAAGGGTGGTAACTGGGTGGGAGATGTGCGCCTGTTGGTGCCCCTAGGCCAGGCCTGACATTGCAGGGTAGGTTCCATGTTGGGAAGGGGCTGATGCACTCCACCCCCAAACAAGCTAGTGGGCATCCACTACTGGGCAGGGCTCTGTGGGTCTCAGGTATGCTGCAACTGGTGTTAGGTATTACTGTCCATGCCCTTGTGACTGGTAGTGCATCGCCTAGTGCGTAGGGCTGTCCCCTGTGTGTTGTGTATGCCAACTGTGGTGTTGTTGCTGGCATTGACCAAGTGTATCCTCTGTCTCTTCCCCCCCCTTTTTGTTTTGTCACCCTGTCCTTCTGTACATTAGCATCATCTGGCGGGGGAGCAGAGGCACCGGTGATGGAGGGAGCTCCATCCCACAGGGCCCAGGAGGCCAAATCCACCGACGGTGAGGGCACCTGTGGGACGGAGGGCGAGGGGAGCACCAGGGCAGAGACTGGAGGGGACAGTTCTGAAAGTGATACCTCCTCCGATGGAAGCTCCCTGGTGTTGGCGGACACCTCTGTGGCCACCCCAACTAAATGTACAGTTGCCACCCCCATACCAGCACTGTCCCCCCAGCAGCCCCTCAGTGTGTTTCCCGTGCCTGCTCATCCAGGAGGGTGGGCATCTCCTTTGCCCCAGGCACCTCAGGCCCTGCCCCAGTTAGCCCTGCTGCCCTGAGTGAGAAGGCTATTGACCTCCTGCGATCCATCTCTGTTGGGCAGTCAACCATTGTGAATGCCATCCAGGGCCTGGCAGGGCATTTGCAACATACAAATGCATTCCTGGAGGGCATTCACTCTGGCGTGGCGGCCCAACATAGATCATTCCAGGCTCTGGCCTCCTCCCTGATGGCAGCCATTGTCCCTGTCTCTAGCCTCCCCCCTCCAACTTCCTCTACTCAGTCCCATTCCCCTGAACCCTAACCTATCCCAAGCACACATTCAGACCATCATGCACCCAAGACAACACACAGGAGTGGCTCAGGCAAACAGAAGCACCACACAGCATGAAGTTTTAGTCACTAAATATCTGCACACCATAAAATCCGGATCTCCGTTAGACCCTGCTCCACCTCATGTTTTATCTTCGGTCTCAACCGTAGTCTCATCCACATTAAATTATATTTTGAACCAGTCTCTAACCTCTGGCTTTGTACCCCAGCCCCTGAAACATGCAGTTGTTAAACCCTTATTATAAAAAAAACAAGCTTGATCATCTCTTTTTTCTAATGGTAAGCTGATTGCTCTCCTCCCCATTGTATCAAAGATAATGGAAAAACATGTTAATATGCAACTAACATGCTTCCTTGAAGATCACAAGCTTCTCCATCCTTGACAAATGGGATTCAGACAACAACATAGTACAGAGTCAGCCTTATTAGCAGTTGTGGAAGACACTCAGAAACTATTGGACTCAGGTGGACTTGCAGCCATTATTCTACTTGATCTCAGTGCTGCATTTGACACGGTGGATCATGATATATATTACTTCGAAGACACCTGGCTTTAGGAATCGAGGGTACAATGCTAAGATGGTTCTCCTCCTTCTTGAAAGATAGAACCTTTCAAGTTCTTGACCGCACGCTTCTTTCCAACACGCTTCCACTTACATGCGGGGTCCCTCAGGGCTCTTTGTTGAGTCCCACTCTCTTTAATGTTTATGTCTCCTCTAGCTAAAATTGTTGAACCTCATGGTCTCTCCTTGGTGTCATATGCAGACAACACCCAGCTGGTAGTATCTCTTTCTAATGCCAGCAACACACCTCAATCCAGTCTATCTTGGTATCTTGCATATATCGCCAGATGGATGACTATCTCTAAACTTAAACTGAACAATGAGAAATCTGAAGCAATGATAGTTGGGAACCCAGCCTTTCTTAAATCTCCTTCTCTGGCTCTTGAAGATCTTAAAAATTTCCCTTCACCCTAGGAAAAGATAAAAAGCTTGGGTTCTGGCTAGACTCTTGCCTCAGGATGGATTGTCAATCTAAAAATCTGGCTGCATCTTGTTTTGGCATATAAAGATCTCTCAGGAAAATTCTTAGTATTCTTCCGTTTATGGCCAGATGGCTTATCATCCAAGCATTGATCTTGTCTCGCCTAGACTATGGCAATTCCCTTTTCCCTAGTTCTCCAAACTATGTGATAAAGAGACTGCAGGTTGTGCAAAATGCCGCTGCACGCCTACTTATGAACACACCCAGACATTTGTCGGCTAAACCTGCACTGGCCTCTCTTCATCAGCTCCCAATTAAGCAACAAATTAACTTCAGGGCTTTCTGTATGACACACAAAGCCCATCATAACAAAGGTCCGATGTTTCTTAGGAAGAGTATAACACCCTACATCCCTCAGAGGGCACTTAGGTCTTCATCTGCCTCATTGGTGATCATAGCACATTTCAAGAACTTGGAGAGGTAGTTCTTTCTCAGCTAGAGTTGCGTACCTCTGGAACTCGCTTCCTCTGGATCTCCAGCAGGAACATTTGGAATCTGCAATTCGGAAGAAGTTGAAGACATTCTTGTTCACAGCAGAGACCTTGTCAGAGTCTTACTCCTCCAGCGCTGGGAAGCCTTCGGGTAGCTATGCACTTTATAAATTCTTTAAATTAAATTAAATTAAATTAAAATCCCACAGGCACTAACACAAATACCATCCAGATGCAGAAATACCATCATCCACTGCCTCCACTGTGTCCCCCTCCTCCTCGTCGTCCACCTCCCTCCCAGTAGCATCTACACTCACACACGCATGCACTACATCCACACCCACTGCCTCTATTACCATCACGCCTATCAGTACACGCCCCTCACTGGCTGTCACCCCTACATCCATGCACACGTCCCCTGTGTCCTCTCCCACTGTGTCCGTGCCCCCTCCTCCCAACGTACCCAAACGCAAGCACTCAGACACCCAACAGCCATCCACCTCACAACAGCATCCAGCCCATGCACCAGCACCCAAACACAGGAGACACCTCCTACAACCACTCCCTCTTCCTCCACTCTCAAACCTTCACCCTCTTCCCACCCCAGTGTCCCTAAGAAGCTTTTCCTCTCCACCCTTGACCTCTACCCTACTCCTCCCCCTCCCATCCTTCACTTCGGGCCAGGGTGGGCAGAACCCAGGCCAGCACCTCAGCCACCCAGTCCACGGCCACTGTAGTTTCGGTAGCTACTGCAGGTGTGAGAGGCTCCAAGGAGACACCCATCAGCACTGGCAGTGTTCCTGGACTAGCTGCCAAGGGGAAGGGCAAGGAGGAACCACCAGCTGCCAAGGGCAAGGAGGCACTACCACATGGCAAGGTCAAAGGCAGGGAGGCACCACCACACGGCACGGGCACGGGCAAGGGCAAGGAGGCACCACCAGCTGCCAAGGGCAAGGAGGCACCGCCACATGTCAAGGGCAAGGGCAAGGAGGCACCACCACATGGCAAGGAGGCACCACCAGCTGCCAAGGGCAAGGGCAAAGGGCCTGCCCCTGCAGGCAGGAGGGACAGGAGGCCTGGTGCTGTGACCAACCATGGCTTTTCAGGCGTCCGAGGCTGCAGAGGAAGGGCTGGAGCCTCCCCCCACCACTGGCTGCACCGCCACCTGCACCGCCATCAGCACGGCCACATGCACTGCCACCAGCACCACTAGCAGCAGCAGTAGCCCCAGTGGGCAGCCGTCTGTGTTCCCCTTTAATGTCTATCAACTTTAATGTCTAATGTCTTTAATGTGGGGAAATGGTCCACCTAAGCAGTTTGGGATTCTCACCTTTCATTTGTTGTAGCCATCTGAGAGGCCTGTGGTCAGTCTGAACAGTGAAGTGAGAGCCAAACAAGTATGGCCTCAGCTTTTTCAGAGCCCAAACCACAGCAAAGGCTTCCCTCTCGATGGCACTCCACTTTTGTTCCCTAGGGAGTAGCTTTTTACTAATAAAAGCAACTGGCTGGTCATATCCATCATCATTCCTCTGGGAGAGGACTGCTCTTATCCCCATCTCTGAAGCATCTGTCTGGACTATGAATTCCCTAGAGTAGTCTGATGCTTGCAGAACTGGAGCAGAGCACATAGCTTTCTTCAGAGTGTCAAAGGCCTCTTGACAGCTCAGTGTCCAGTTGACCTTTCTGGGCATCTTTTGGGGGGGGGATTTCTGTGAGGGGGCAACTATTGTGCCATAATCCTTCACAAACCTCCTGTAATATCCAGTCAAGCCAAGGAATGGGTTGTAGAGGTTGTACTTGGCTTCCACCTACTAGGTGGCCCAGGTACACAATGTTTCCCTGCTCTATTTGGCACTTATTGGCCTTGATAGTGAGGCCTGCCTTCTGCAGAGCCTCAAGGACCTTGTCAAGGTGGATCAGGTGATCCTGCCAGGTGGAACTATAGACAGCTATGGCATCTAAGTAAGCTGCACTAAAGGTTTCCAGTCCAGCAAGGACTTGGTTCACCAACCTTTGGAAGGTGGCAGGTGCATGTTTAGTCCAAAGGGCATAACAGTGAACTGATAATGCCCAATAAGAGTAGAAAATGCTGACCTCTCTTTTGCTCCTGGGGTCAGGCCAATCTGCCAGTTCCCTGATGTTAAATCAGAAGTACTCAGATACTTGGCTGCCCCTAGTCTGTCAATGAGCTCATCAGCTATTGGGATTGGGTGTGTATCTGTTTTTGTCACTGAGTTGAGTTCTCTATAGTCCACAGAAAACATATTTTTTCTTGTCACCCTTGGAGTGAGGATTGGGGACTAACACTACTGGGCTATCCCAGGGGTTCTCTGAGAATTCAATGACACCCAAATCCAACATTTTCTTGACTTCAGCTTCTATGCTTTCTCTGACATGGTCAGATTGTCTGTAAATTATGTTTTTGACAGGCAGGCTGTCACCAGTGTCCACATCATGGGTGCACCAGTTTGTCTTCCCAAGAGTCAGAGAAAAGAGCCCAGCATACTGGTTGAGGACTTTACTGCATTCAGTCTGCTGTTGTACTGAGAGGGTGTCTGACAAGACACCTACCTCTACAGAACCATCTTGGGGATTGCTGGAGAGATCAGGGAGAGGTTCACCCTCATCTTCCTGTCCCTCATCTGTAACCATGAGCATGGTCACATCAGCCTGTCATGAAAGGGTTTTACGCGGCTGACATGTATGATTATTTTAGGGTTCTTGCAACTGCCTAGGTCCACTAAATAAATGACCTCCCCTTTTCTTACAAGAATGGGATAGGACCCAGACCATTTGTCCTGGAGGGCCTTTGAGGCAACAGGCTCCAACACCCAAATGTTCTGCCCTGGTTGGAATTCCACCATAGCAGCTTTTTGGTCAAACCAAAGCTTTTGAAGCTCTTGGCTGGCCTGAAAATTTTTGCTGGCTTTCTCCATGTACTCAGCCATTGTAGAACGTAGGCAATGCACATAGTCCACAATATCCTGTTTGGGCTCTTTCAGAGTTCTGTCCCAGCGTCCCCTTACAAGTCTTAGTGGTCCCATAACAGGGTGCCCAAACAAAAGTTCAAAAGGAGAAAAAACTACTCCCTTTTGTAGCACTTTCCTGTAGGCAAACAGCAGGCAAGGAAGTAGGACATTCCATCTCCTTCTGAGGTTTTCAGGGAGTCCTCCAAACATGCCTTTTAGGGTCTGGTTGAATCTTTCTACCAGCCCGTTGGTTTGTGTATGGTATGGGGTAGTGAATTTATGTCACTCCACATTCCTGCCACATGTGTTATAAGTATGCAGACATAAAATTTGACCCTCTGTCCGATACTACCTCCTTAAGGAACCCCACCCTGATAAAGATACCCAGGAGGGCTTTGGCAACTGCAGGTGGAGTGATACTCCTAAGGGGAATAGCCTCAGGATACCTAGTGGCATGATCCACTACCACTAACATATATTTATGTCCTGATGCTGTTAGAGGGTCAAGGGGGCCACCAATGTCAACCCATACCCTTTCAAAGGGAACCCCATTCACAGGTAGGGAAATTAACAGGACCTTTAAGTGCTCACCTCCTTTGCCTCTGGCTTGGCAAGAGGGACAGGACTGACAAAAGTCCTTCACTTTTTGTGACATACCTGGCCAATAGAAGTGGTTAATCATCCTACTCCATGTATCCATGTCTTATTCTGGTCCAGATGCCCTGCTAGGGGGATGTCATGGGCTAAAGTGAGAAGGATGTCCCTGAACTTCTGTGGCACTCTTCTAGTTGCACCAGGCTTGAGGTCTCTGGCCTCAGTGAGCAGGAGCCCCTCCTTGCAGTAGACCATTTGGGTACCACTGATATTTCCTAGCTCCTCCTGAGCAGCTTGCTGTCTCAGGCCTTCAAGAGTGAGGCACTCCTTTTGTCCCTGGCACATATCTTCCCTGGGCCCAAGAGCTCTGGTTGGTAAGGCCCAAGCTCTTCAGGCACAGTTCCTTCTAACGTGGGTGACTCCTCCTCCTGAGAAGAGGGGTCCTGTCTTGGGATCTGTTTTGAAGCTGGCCCCCCAGTCTTCTTGCCTTTTCCCTTGGGAGGCTGGTCCATTATTTCAGGATCCAGCTCTCCTTTTATTCTCTGACGTTTGCTGTGTGCCCTAGTCTTGACACAAGCCCACTCAGGGATTCCAAGCATTGCTGCGTGGGTCTTTAGTTCTACCTCAGCCCAGGGGGAATGTTTTAGGTCATTATCAAGTAGGCAATCTACAGGGATGGATGAGGACACAAAAACTTCCTTTTGCCCTGCTACTCCTTCCCATTCAAAGTTTACCATGGCAATGGGGTGGAACCTGGTCTCATTGTCAGTGTTGGTGACATTATAAGACTTCCCTACTAGGAACTGAGTTGAGGGGCCCAGGTGCTGAGACTCCATGGTGAGACTAGCCCCTGTATCCCTCAAAGCTTTTGTTTTTTCCCCATTAATCACAGGGTGCTGTCTGTATTTGTTCATGTTACTTGGCCAGGTAGCATAGGATAAATCTACCTCACCCTCAGTGACTAATATTGCCTCTGTGGGGACATTGACATGATCAGGCCACAACTCTGACCCCATCTGGATATTGGCAACTGCATTTACTGCAGATTGACAAGAGGCATTCTTTCTGTTTTTACAGCTAGAGTCTCCAGTTTGGTGCCCTTTGGTTCTACAATCTTGGCACCAAGACTTGCTGGGTTCAAAGTGTTTCCCTTTGTATGATCCCCTGGACTGTGAGTAGTCTCTGGCCTCACCCTCCTGGGGAGATTTGTGAGGGCATTGAGAAGACTCTTTGTTGTTTTTACCCTGGCTCCCATCTTTCCCTTGGGGTGTGGGGGTGGGTGGGTGGTAACTTTTTGGCCTCTTTCTTTTGGTCTCCCCCACCTGTGGTAGGTTTGGTCACCCTTGTTTTGACCCAATGGTCTGCCTTCCTCCCCATCTTTTGAGGGGAAAGTATATGTTGATGTAGCCTAACAATTACTTAACAGATGCTCTTTCACAGACAAATTGAACAGCCCATCACAATCTTGTACCTTGTTCCCAGCTAACCAACCACCCAGCATTTTTACTGAATAGTCCACAAAGTCAACCCAGGTCTGGCTCTGGGATTTTCAATCCTCCTTGAACTTTATCCTGTATTCTTCAGTTGTAAATCAAAGCCCTCAATCAGGGTACCCTTCACGAGGTCACAGCATTGAGAATCTGCCTCATTCAGTGTCAGGATCCTATCCCTGCACTTTCATGAGAATAACTCCCACATAAGTGTGCCCCAGTGTTTCTTTTCAATGTCCCAGGAAATGCAGGCTCTTTCAAAGGCAGAAAACCATTTCACTATATCATCCCCTTCAGTGAAGGGAGGGGCAACTCCTTTTGATGTTGAAAGCTTTTTCTTTCAACACTTATATGCTGCCACCAGAGATGGGTGCCAAGCCCAACTCTTTTCTTTGTTTTTCTATCTCCAAAAGCTGACTTTCTAAAGTCAGTCTTTTGGTCAGCCTGGAAATATCCAGGTCTGCGTCTGTAGGTGCTCTAGAGCTTGTGTGAGAAGAGGAACTACCCTCATCCCCATTGTCCACAGGATCTTCATCCACTTCAGATGCATCATCATCATCAGCTGGGGGATGATCTCTTTCATACTGGGCCACCAGAAACCTATGTTTCTCTGTTTTAAAGGCTTTTTCCAGTTTGAAGATTGTAAAGCCTGCAGAGTTGCCTTAATTGGTCACAGCCATATGCCTCATAAGGTTCCAGGTTGAGCTCCTGGTTTCTGGACTCTGCTTCTGACATTTTTAACTTACTAAAGTTGGGACTTTTTTTGAATTTAGAATTCCCCTTTTCGGATAACCAACTAAAGCAAAGGCTTTTAAACTTTTTCTAAGTTGTAGGGACCTAACCTGGGCCCTATCTGTTATTTTTATACATTTGTAAAAAAATGGTTAGTCAATTAGAAAAATCAAAAATAATTATCTGAAGACAATTTAGAGAGTTATTTATGTGTTTACACAATTTAAAAAAATTGTATCAGCAAATTCAAAGTCTTTATCCCACCGCTGCCACCAAATGGAGGTCAGTCCAGTGGTCAGCTCCTCCGCACCGGTGATTGTAGAGACTGGTGCAGTAAGCAGGGCTCATGGAGCCTCTTCTGATGCAGCAGGTCCTCTGTTCTCGTCCTGTCGGGTACTTTGGTGCTGTCTTCTTTTCTTTCAGATGAATCTAATTTCTGGGTCGAGAGGAGCCCACTAAATATTGAATTTAGTGGGTGTTTTAGGGGGAACCTGGTATTGTTCAATGGGACACTTACCCCTTGGGTGGCTACACCTACTACAGTGACCACTTTTTGTGGGAAGGGTCCCTTCCCTAAACCTCATTGGATATTTTCCTGCCATCCAACATGGAGGAAAATTAAATGGGGGGTCCACTTCTGCTGCAGGCCCCTTGGGGTGGTGCATGCTAAGTGAGACCCCTCCTCCTACCCTTTGTGTGGTTTCCCGCCTTTGCTTCTGCCAAAAGTGGGGCTTGATAAGAGGGGAAGCCATTTGCTGCTAGCAGCAGGCCTGGGGCTGGGGCTTCGAGGGCGGTAGCCCTTTGAAGCTCACCCCCGGGAGAGTGCACATTCCTGAGGGAGGGGGAGTTAGCTCCTCCACCCAGGAAGGGCATTGTTTTACAAACCAGAGAGCCAGGGCTCTCCCACAGGTTTGTATATTGGCTGTCAGGAAGTGTCAGGATGGATGGAACCAGTCAGCAACTATGCCAGTTAGGTTAGCTTTTGCAGGGGACACCTCTAAGGAGGTCCCTTGGTACTTTTGGGGTTAAATTCAATACTGGTACTAGTTTGGATTTATCCTCCTGAGTCATTTGATACCAAACAACCCAGGTTGTAGACTGGCCATCATGTAGCTGGGAAACTCCAGCGTTGACCAGTGTTCAGTACATGTACTTAAAATGGCTGCTCTGTTTACTCACTATGTCCCAGGTTTGTCAAGGACACAGTGGGGTCATATTGCTCATGTAACTATGCCCTCACATATAGTATGGTGCACCCTGCCTTATTGGCTGTAAGGCCTACCAGAGGGGTGACTTACCCATAGCATATGCATAGGTTTCATCAACTGAACGCCTGCACTCTTATAAACCCTGCTGTGGGACCCAACCATGGACAGAAGCACAACTACTTTTCAACCCTCAGGGGCCATGTCCTCCCGCCTTAAGCGAGACATTGAAGAGTTGGGATTGATAGATGCATGGAGGTGATAGACATCCTGACACACAAGATTACTCATTCTACTCACATGTACACACATTGTACTCCAGCATAGATTATGCTCTGATCACCCACTCCCTCTTTTGCCACCTCAACACAGTGGAGATCTCTGTTATTTTCATCTCTGACCATGCCCACTTGGAGCTTTCCTGGTTGGGCGCTATCACTCCCCCATCCATTACCCCGTAGATGTGGCGGACATCCGCCAAGGGATCACTGATTATTTCACCCTAAACGCTCTGCCAGAAACTCCCCTCCATACACTTTGGGATGGGTTCAAGGCAAATATCCAGGGAATAATCACCTTGATTGCCATAGCACAGGGAAGGGAAGGCAGACTAGTGGAAACCAATCGACAACAGAAATTAAACAGATAGAACAGGAGGACAAAATCACTCCCTCTCGGGGCAATAACAGACAACTAGCTATACAGTGCAGACAACTACGCACACACAGAAAGAGCAAATGGAGTGCGCACTTCTAACATGGCAACAACAATATTACAAAGGAGGCCACAAAGGGGGTCATTAGAATCCTGGCGGCCGAGTGAACACTGGCGGTAACACCGCCAACAGGCTGGTGGTGTTCCGCCAGTGTTTTATGACCGTGGTGCATTATCCACGGCCATACCACCGGCCTCTGCACTATACTACCAGGCTTCCGCCAGGCGGTCATAATCCCCTGGGGATTATGAGTCCCCAACCACCAGCCTGTCCATGGCGGTAAACATCTCCATGGAAAGGCTGGCTGTAAGGGGGACTTGGGGTGCCCCTGTACTGCCCATGCACTTGGCATGGGCAGTGCAGGGGCCCCCAAGCACAGCCCCATTGCCCGAATTTCGGGCAGTGAAATGTGCGACGGGTGCTGCTGCACCCACTGCACATCAACATTGCCGCCGGCTTCAATGTTGATGTGACATTTCCGCTGGGCCAGCGGATGGAAACTCTGCCAGCGGAAATGTCAAAATAGGGTGCCACGCATATTGCCGGCACTGGCGGTATTGTGGCGCTCGTGGGTTCAGCGGTCTTTTTTCAAGACTGCCGAAGTCGTAATGAGGACCAAAGTGTGTATGCTATTAGCCCGCTGGTTGCGATAGGCGCAGGGCAAAGCGCATATTATGAAGCTACGGATGGGAGAGACGGGAGAGTACCGCCCCATAGCTCTCCTTAATACGGATGCCAGGCTTTTCACCAAAATATTGACTACGAGATTGAAACAATGCCTTCCAGGCCCGGTAGAAACAGACCAAGTAGGCTCCATCCCTCACATGCAGGGAGCAGATAATGCGTGTCATATAGCACACCTGGTTGAAAAGACACTGCTACAATATTTCAGCATGCCTTCTCTCAATCGACGTGAAGACCTTTGATAGAGTAAGCTGGTTTTTACTCAGGGCAGTGCTGAACAAAATAGGATTGGGTTCAGGTATCATCTCCAAAATATGACTTTCTATGTAGCTCCCAAGGCCACTGTTCATGTTGACAGGCAAACCACGGAACCTGTCAGCATCCTCAGGGGCACATGTCAAGGGTGCCCGCACTCACCTCTCTTATTTGCTTTGGCTGTCAAACCCCTTGCTATTTGCCATACCGACGTGGTATCCCCTTTAGTGGCCGAACTCACAAGATCAGCATGTCCTGCTCACGATCACTCAGTCTGCGGTCTCTCTCCTGGCGGTAGTTGCTTCCTTACAAGCCTAAGAAGCAGTATTGGGTTTTAAAATCAATCTGTTCAAACCATCTGATTTCATTCTGATTATTCCTAAGCAGGACCTACCTGCTCTGCAAAGCTTAGTGCTCTAATAATGGTCACAAGAAACTGTCAGTAACTTGGGCCTAATCATTATTCCCTCACTGACATCCTGGACCAGAACCAACTGGCCACACCTTCGCTGCTCCATTGTAGTGGACTTCCAACGTGTAGACACCTCCATATTTAATGGCTGTGGCGCGTGAACATTATAAAAATGAATGTGGTACCGCTTGTACTCTTTCTTTTTCAAATGCTGCGTACTCCAATCCTGCAAGATGACATACTGCATCAGCAAAGGGACATTTGTGCTTTTATCTGGGACAGGAAGCGACCCAGAACTCAAACACCTTACTAATTCAACCAAGAGATAGGAGTGGCCTGGCATGCCCTAACCTTCTTAAATATTACTTGGCGGCCCACTTGCGCAACATCGCTGAGTGGGTGGTGTGGGAGAGAGAGAAACACTGTTACCACATTGATCAGGCAGTGACCTGTTAATATTTGTAGGCCCTGCCTGGCTCTCCAAACATGCCCGCCCACAGAGCGCCTACATCACAACTCTCACTCCTGGACATATAGGACAGGGTAGCGATCAAAAAGGGCCTCACCACTGTCCTCTCCCAGAACACACCTATCGCTCAGAACACAGACTTTCTGCCGGTGCTATCACCCCTTTCTTTCTGTAACTGGACCACAGGAGACTGTAGAGCAATTTGAGATCTTTTGTGGGGGACACTATGAAGTCCTTCGACCAATGCAAGGTGGAATACTAGCTCTCAGAAGCTGCCAGGCTCCAAAACTGCCTATTGAGACACTGGGTACTGCACCCCTCGGCATACCCTGATGCTACTCACCCTTACACACATTTTGAGACACTTGTCCAGTCCTTTGATGGCTCACAAGGTCGGATATCCAATACATACCGCATGCTTCAACACTTCACACCTGTTCGCCACCACACTTACAAAGCTACATGGCAAGCCACAACTCAGAAGGCCATCACACTCAAACAATGGGAAGTATTGTTACTGGATATTCCCCAAATCTCTCTTTCAGGGAGACGGCATGTAAATTGATGGTTCAATGGTACTACACACCAGCATGCCTCTCTACCATTTACCTTGGTACATCTCCTACCTGCTGGTGGTGCAAAGAGGCACCATATTTGGTGGTCCTGCCATCTTATCATCACATATTGGAAAGAGATCCTGGGCCACATAAAAGCCATTGTAGGTTATCCGCTCCCCCCCCATATCTCACAGTCATTTTGGTACTCTGACCCCCGCGCTAGCAGCTATGACCCATGCCGACTGGAAGCTCATTAGCTATCTACTTCATGTGGCATGACAACTTGTGGCATTAGCATGGAGAAAGACAGCTCCTCCGTCAATGATGCAATTGTTTACCCATTTGTGGACTATCTTAGCACTGGAACAACTCTTCCGCAGTTTAACAGGCACGGAGGCTACCTTCCAATGTATATGGCACCCATAAATACACTACTTCAATCATATTGAATTCTCATGCTTTAACCTAACTAAACTACGAGCACTCCAGCTCTTTGACTAATCTTATTGTGACCACCTTACCCTCCCATGGCTCCCACTACAGTTCGAATGGGGAGAATACGCCTTATGCACTGTGGTATGACACTGACCTTGCATACTTACCCGTCCCCTGAATCTATGACCTAAAGTTCTAATTTATGTCTTTGTTACTTGTTTCATTGTGTTTCCCTCTTTGTAATGTGACACAATGATTATACCAGCTACTTATGTTGCTTTCACTTGACCTCACTACAGCATCTGTCGTTTTAATGCATGCTATGCTATTGGTCTCTGATTTACATTTTAACTGGACAGTCTGGCTGCTAATGCATATGTTTGCTGGCCTTTGCCATGTTTGTGTCTACCGTTTTTTAAATTCATTAAACAGATTTTGAGTAAAAAAGTGGGCTAAAAAAATATTTTCTCTGTCATCAAACATTACAGAGTGCAAGGTATCTTGCGGAGGCATATGGTCGCAGCCGCAAGAACCTACCTTTTTAACATCTCTCCCACCTCCTGGGACCGCTAAGCCTAAATGCAATAGGTTTAGCCTAAATCTAGCAAACAAAAAGCAGTAAATACAATTGGTCACAGAGGTGAGATAAGGTACCGTACAAGGGAAAAATTGTAATAACGCATATCCCTGCACTTCAGTGTTTTGCAATTCTTGGGATTCCCTGTCGGCTTCCTGCTGCATCGAAAAATTTCTTTCAAGCCCACGCCACGTCGACCTTCCCCATTGTCCCTAAGGTATCAAACAAATCACGCCGCCATCTTGCAAACAAATGACTCCTTAACGTATTTTAAACACGGAATACAATGTGCTTTATCAAGGGCGAGACACTCCGTCAAAATCTCCCTGTTCAGTTTCGTTTCTGCCCTAATCCACTGTTACCTAGCACAGAACTGGACGGAGGGCCACAATATCGGAAAGGTACATTGATCCAAGCTCCTCGTGCACTGTGTATTATGGAACACACTGCGGCTAGCATAACAGGGGCCTAAGAAGATGGTTCTCTGTGGTCTGCAGTTTTACAACATTAATATGGCCCCAGATATCACTGCCTATGGTGACTTTGGCTTAGTTTGATAAATCTTTAACAACGTTTTTAAAGGTTTTCTATCCAGCCTCGATGCAAAACCTGATCCTGCAGAAATCGCCATCAATAATTCATTGTTTTTACCTCAAACAAGAGACTTTCAGGTCATTCTGGAATCAAACAAGATTCCTAAATAGGAAAAGGCTGGAATCTTCATTAGATTGTGGCCCTGTTTATGGAAAGTCATAGTTTTAGTAGACCGTGGACACACTGTCATAACATACTATTTGGTAAAATGTATAGCTAGGTCAAGGTCATCCATGAAATCAACAACTATGACCAGTAGTTTTTGCAGGTTCCACGCTGTTCTTGCTAGCAGAACTTTGTTATCCGCATAAAGTAACACTGGTAATTGACGGTTCACAACTAAAAGCCGGTCTGCACCTGATGCTATCAGCACCATCTCTTTATGTTTAAATCAATAGAAACGGGGCCAGTATACATCCTTGACAAACACCCTCGTCAGTCGAAAAGGGCAGAGTGCAGGAGGAATCTTTCGTAAATAGAATGGAGGAAGGAGTATCGGAATGAAGGTCCTTCAGAAAAACACAATATCTGGGTCGACTTCTATTGACAACGGGATTTTCCACAATTAGGATCAATTAACTCTGTCAAATGATGAAACAGGGTCCATGAAGTCCACATGTATTGGACCCTGTCTGGCCACAGTTCACTTGTTAATGACAATATACAAATTCTAAAATTGGTTATTAGTTGCCCTATATGGACTAAACCCTTACCGATGTTGAACAATATTTGATTTTTGTCAGCCCAGACTGTAAGTCTTTTAAGGACAACCCTGCACAACCAGCTCTGTGACAGAGTCGATCAGTGATACTGGCCTATAACACTGAGGATTATCCTTAGCTCCCTTTTTATGAAGTGGGGGGTATAATCAAGGTAGTCCGGGACTGTAGGTGCCCATCCTTAACGGCTGTGTTTAGTGTCATTGTAAGTAGCGGGCCGAAACATGGGGCTCATTAGTATACAGTTCTAGGGGTATCCCTTCTGGACTAGCAGCCCTATTCTTTGAAAGACTAAAATACCCTTCTTCACTTCTTTTTAAGTAAATACCAAATTAGATATGCAATCACAACATGACTGGGTATCATAACCATTATCGGAAGCCAAACATTTATAGATCCCACTAAAATGTGAAATCCATTTATTGAGGGTGATGTGATGGCAAAGAGATCATTGTCATTTGAAACAAGAAAAGGACGATTACTGGTACTCCAGATCAAGGAGCTATTCTTGAGGCAACTGGCTTGAAGTAAGTTCTCAAGCATCATTTTTGAAGAACGTTTTCTGCCTTTTAATCTCTGTTTTATAATTAATATGACAGCAGCTATCAGTGATTTGTCTCTGGGTTTAGACGTCAGGGCTCTCTGCAATCTTCTAATCACTGAATAACACCTTCTGTAAAACCTTCTACCGGTGGAAGTCATCCCTCCTTGATGATGGATGCTAAAGGAGGATCCTAACTTTATAAGAAATACCGGAAAATGCACTCCCAATCTCCCTATAAAACGACTTATGACTTAGAACAATGGTAAACTCTGAAGTACAGCTGGAAAATAACTTCACTTTAAAGTAATCAGGAAACACTTGCGACCATCTTATTTTTCGCTTTTGACCAGTGGGAACCCACTCGCTATTCACACCTTGAGTGCACCACACAATGTCTTTGTCTACTTCAAAGAAAAGCAGAGTGGATTATAATCACTAACACGGTTTATTAGAATCTTGATATTTTCTGACTGAAAAGAGGGGCTGAAACAAAAACATAGTTGATTACAGAGGCACATCCTTGTTCTGAAAAGGTGGAGGGAGATATGATGACAGATGAATGAGACAAGTCTATCAGTTGAATGAAACTAAATTAGATTTGCTTAAAAAACTGTAAGAAGGTCTCCTTGCCGGGAATGTTCTATATGTATACCTGGACTAAATATACATCTAAAGGTGATTATAGAAGTTAGTTCAGAGCCCTCACAAAGATGAATATTAAAGTCACCAGCTAACAACACACTTATATAAGATGAGTACTCCACCACAATACCTTTAAGAAAGTTTCTTAAAACGTAGGTTTTTCCTACTGCATGCTATCAGATCTTAAAAATTCAGAAATAATTATTTGGGAGTAATCTGGTGAGTTAATCATTAATGTATGGAGATTAGATGCACTACTAGATTACCCTTCTGCTTACCCTTGAGCAACAGAAAAATCAAAATAATCAGCCGTTCTTTAGCTGTCCCAGAGCTGGACACAATAGCAGGAACAAAGAAGGGCTTATACCCATCTAAATGAAAACAATTTAAAGTATCCCATGTTTCCTGCAAACATATCACATTAAAGCCCTTAATAATGACTAACCAAATCCCATCTTGTGCTTACTAGCTAAACCTGCTATATTCTAACCTGTAATTTCTAACCCGTTTGAGGTGGCATTAACAGGCATATTTGGGGTACATATGGGCTGTCCTTCTTCAACGTGATTAGCCTGTTTGCGTAAAGTGAGTCAATCACAGTTCTCCAATGAATTCAGGGGCTTAAGCCTGTTGAATGTCTTTATTAAGAAACCAGTAGTAACCTATCTAGCCTGGAGGCTGCAGTAAGGCATCAGCTGGGTACTATTAGCACAAACTATTTCAGGCCTATAAAAACCCTAAAGGTAACACCAAAATAGGGGAGTCTGTATTAGTTTTATGCTATGACATCACAGCTATAAACGAGCAGCCACACCTGATGTGTTGAAATTTATAGCATGAGTTCCTTCAGATTTGTTTTGTTCTTCCCAATCCAGCCCATCATTCTCACCATATTCATGTGCTGAGATAAGGTAGTCCCTACAGTGGTGTGCCTTCCAACCAGTGAGTAAACTTATTTTCAGTTGTGAAAAATCTTCGCTCATACCTTCCTTCAACTGGGGGAAATTTCCTAAAACCACAACGTAGGGCGTACCTTCAGGAGGCAAATTAATGGTAACTTCTGTTCTAATGACTGTACTATCGTCCATGAGTCCCTCATGATGAAGAGCTGGTTACCCTTCCCTTGACCCCCATTAGAAGGTTGAAAGGATGGCTTCTTCTGGTACATGAAGCTTGTGTCAAGCACTAACCTGTTTGTCCCATGGAGACACAATGCTGACCCAAGTTGCTTGTTCCCAACTCCACCTAGACGTTATGTGTCTCCCACTTACTTGTATGTGATCTGCACAGGAATGTTCCAGGGGGAAAGGGAATGGATGAGAGAGAGAGAGAGAAACAAGGACGTCGCCTGGCAGGATCAGAATGACTAGCAGTGGTCTACGAAGAGCAGATATCTCCTATTATGAATTAAATATTAGTCAAATAACACTTTTCATGTAACCAATATACTAAAACTGCTCTTTGCCAATTCCCACAAACTAGGTGTACCTGTCAGGGTCTCCTTTCCCACTTTTGATGGCTCTCCCCTCTCTCTTGGAATCTTCAAGAAACAGTATGGAACCTGAAACCAGATACAATGTTTAACCTTCTATACTATCTACATGTATTCCCACCTTGTTCTCAAGTCAATATGACCCCACTTGAACACCTACCTAAACTGTTCTAGAAATTCAGTCTACTTCTTGCTTGTTGGGTCTTGATGAGAAATTCTAAACCACAGTCACACTCACAATCATAGACATATAACAGGCAATGAAGAATGAAAATCAATTCCTAAAGTATTTAGATTTCTCAAATATTCATGGATTAATCAGCGCAGAGTGTTAGAGAGCATAGAGTTAATATACTAAAGCTCACTTTCGTATGTAATTGGTGTCATCACTGTTACATCATAGTGACAATTGAACATGGAAATAACAGGCCTTTGATTCACGTTTTGAAACTAGCGTGTGCCAAGCACTAAGGCCCTTATTTCAACCCTGGCGGTTGGTGTTAAAGTGACGGTAATACTGCCAACAGGCCAGCGATAATTACCGCCAAATTATGACCATGGCAGAAAGATCTCCAATAGACAGCCAATGTACCACACCGACCGCCAGGGCGGAAACAACAGCCACCACAGCGGTAGTTGCCTACAGCCAGGCGGAACTCAAAGTTCCGCCCACCATATTATGACCCTGCAAACCGCCATCTTTTCCGGGGTGGTACCAACGACATCAAAAGCCTGGGGGAAACAGACCTCAGAAGGGAAAGGACTCACCATTGGAGACACAGGGAACAACCACACTGCCATAGAGCCCGAGCTGCATGTCTTCCCCATGATTTTCTACGTGCTGCTCTACCACGAACACCAATGCCGGCGAAGACGATGACGGTGAGTACAGCCGCCTAGCATACAAGGGAGGGAGGGAGGAAAACCAGAGTGACACACAAACGCACCACACACCCCCAACACCATACACACAATCAGCTGCATGACTAAAACATTTTTACCCCGTACCTCGGATGAATAATGCAAGGACAAAACAAGTTTGAAAAAGTGAATGTAATGAGAGCAACACATAAAGATAAATAAGTGAGGCAAGATAATAGATATTTACATATGTACACAAAAAGGGACACAGCCCAGTCCACAATGTACATAGTCCACATGGCCAAAGGCCAGGCCAAGGCCACACATGGCACCTGCATCAACACGGAGAGAACACTGCAGGGGCATCAGTTGGGAAATAGGCAGGCACGTCAGCGGGACAGGGGGCGGGGGCACCTCAGCCGGGAGATGGAACAAGACCACTGGTTCTGGAGGTGGGGACATGCCCTGTGCTTGGTCCTGGGGAGTGCAAGGCCACAGTCTCTCAAGTGGGTGACTTGCCCACTTGCTCTGGAGGGGGCAATATTGCTTGTGCTCTTGATCCTGAGGAGTCTGGGTTAGGTGGGTATCTGACCCACTGGTTCTGGAGGGGGCATCGTGCCCTGTGCTCTTGATCCTGGGGAGTCTTGGTTAGGCGGGTGTCTCACCCACTGGTTCTGGAGGGGGCATTGTGCACTGTGCTCTTGATCCTGGGGAGTGCAAGGTCACAGTCTCTCAGGTGGGTGTCATATCCACTGGCTTTGCAGGGGGCAGGCCGCACAGTAGCCCATGGAGGCAGGATTACATACCATCCGCTGGCGGTGACGGCTGCTCAGTGGTGGTGCTGCTGCTGGTGGGGGGAGGCTCCTGCCCATCCTCTGCAACCTCGGAATGGATGTTTACTGAAGGTGGAGGTGCTGCTGTTGTGGGGAGCAGGAAGCTCCTGCCCATCCCCTGCAACCTCGGACGGCTGCTCACTGGAGGTGGTGGTGCTGCTGCTGGGGAGGAGGCTCCTGCCCTTCCCCTGCAATCTCGTATGGCTACACAACCATGGTTGGGGGTGGGGGCTCCGTCACAGTTCCTGCCTGAGGCCCCTTGCTCTTCCTGCCTGCTGGTGCTGGCTCCTTGCTCTTCCAGGCATCTGGGGCACGCTCCTTAGTCTTCCTGGCAGCCGGGGCAGGCTCCTTTGTCTTCCTGCCAGCTGGGGCAGGCTCCTTTCCCTTCTTAGCAGCAGCTGGGGCAGGCTCCTTTGTCTTCCTGGCAGCAGCTGGGGCAGGCTCCTTTGTCTTCCTGACAGCAGCTGTGGCAGGCTCCTTTGTCTTCCTGGCAGCAGCTTGGTCAGGCTCCTTGCTCTTTCCGGCAGCTGGGGCAGGCTCCATTCCCTTGAGGCTGCCTGGTACAGGCTCCTTCACCCTCAGGACATGTGCCCTGGATCCTTTTCCACCATGAGTGGGTGTGGTGACGACTGGGCCCGTGGACTGGGTGGCTGAGGTGCTTGGCTGGGTTCTTCCCACCCTGGCCAGACGTGCAGGATGGGGGGGAGGGGTAGGGAAGAGGTCAGTGGTGGATAGGAACTGTTTTTTAGGGACACTGGGACGGGAAGAGGGAGAAGGTTTGGGAGTGGAGGAAGAGGGAGTGGTTGTTGGAGGTGTCTGTCTGCTGATTTTGGGTGAAGGTGCATGGGCTGGATGCTGTTGAGAGGTGGATGGCTGTTGGGTGTCTGAGTGCTTGCGTTTGTGTACCTTAGGAGGGGGAAACAGACACAGTGGGAGAGGACACAGGGGACGCGTGCATGGCTGTTGTGGAGGTGTCTGCTAGGTGTGTGTTCTGCTTGGTGTGGTGGTGATGCTGGTAGTGGATGATGATGTAGTGCATGCAGGTGTGAGTGTAGACGGAACTGTGAGGGAGGTGGAGGAGGAGGAGGAGGGAGAGACAGTGAAAATAGTGAATGTTCATATGTCTGCATCTAGATGGTGTATGTGTGAGTGCCTGTGGGATGAATTGTGGTGCTTGTGTTTGCCTGTACCACTAATGTGTGTCGTCTTGTGTGCATGCTCGTCTGCCTATGTGCTTGGGATAGGTTGGGCTTGAGGAGAATGGGATTGGAAAGAGGACGTTGGAGGGGGAGGTGGAAACAGGGACAATGGCTGCCATCAGAGAGGAGGCCAGAGCCTGAATCGATCTCTGTTGGGCCGCCAAGCCAGTGTGAATGCCCTCCAGGAATGCATTAGTCTGTTGCATCTGGGCTGCCAGCCCCTGGATGGCATTCACAATGGTTGACTGCCCTACAGAGATGGATCTCAGGAGGTCAATAGCCTCCTTACTCAGGGCAACAGGGCTCACTGGGGCAGGGCCTGAGGTGCCTGGAGCGAAGGAGATGCCCACCCTACTGGTGAGCGGGCACGGGTAACTCGATGAGGGGCTGCTGGGAGGGCGGTGCTGGTACGGGGGTGGCGGCTGTACCTGTAGCTGGGGTGGTCACAGAGGTGTCCGCCACCACCAGGGAGCTTTCATCGGAGGACGTATCTGTGTCAGAACTGTCCTCTCCTGTCCCCGCTCTGGTGCTCCCCTCGCCCTCCATCCCACTGGTGCCCTCAGCATTGGTGAACACTGCCTTCTGGGTCCTGTGGGATGCAGCTCCGTCCGTCGCCAGTGCCACTGCTCCTCTGCCAGCTGATGCTATTGCACATAAGGACCAGGTGACAAAACAGTAAGGGGGGGAAGAGACAAAGGATACACTTGGTCAATGGCTGCACCAACACCACAGTTGGCGTACACTGCACCCTCACACACAGGGAAAAGGCCTACGCACTATGCATTGCACTACCAGTGATATTGCTAGCCACCAAGGCATGGGGAGAGGCACACACTGGCAAATGCAGCACACCTGGGACCCACATAGCCCTGACCAGTAATGGATGACTAAGAGCTAGGTAGAAGGATTATCCCTTCAGAACCCTAGCCACCAGGGGACCTAGGCTGCAATGCCAGGCCTGGCCTAGGGGCACCCACTGACACACATCCCTCACCCGGATACCACCCTACCATGCGTAAGTTGTAATGATTGGCACTGTACTCACCCCCTTGTGGCTGCTGTGATGCCCTCAAGCGCCTGTCCAGCTCAGGATAGACCACCGCCAGTATGCGGGCCATCAAGGGGGTCAGGGTTCGACGGGCACCCCTTCCTCGTTGGGAGGCCATCCCCAGCTGGGCCTCCGCTGTCTTCCGTGCCCAGCGTCTTAGGTCCTCCCACCGCTTGCGACAGTGGGTGCTCCGCCTGCTGTAGACCCCCAGGGTCTGCAAGTCCTTGGCAATGGCATGCCATATACCCTTCTTTTGATGGGCGCTGACCTGCAGAGGAAATACACACAGGAAAATAGTATGAGTCAAACAGTCTTGCCTGTTACACTTATAGCCCACCATACCCCTTCACATCACCGTTTCCACACACATGGCCCAGCACACAACCAATACGCCACCCAGAGGACATACACCCATCCCCCTTTCACAAGGCCTTCACACACAACTCCATGCATTCATGCCACATGCATCGTGCCCACAGTGTACTCACCTGTTGGTCTGGAGGCCCATACAGCAGTCCATACAGGGGTAGGACCTCATCCTCCAGTCTCTCCAACTCCTCCGAAGTGAAGGCTGGGGCCCTTTCCCCAATCACAAAGGCCATGGTAGGTTCCAGACACAGGTCACAGCAGCACGTGCAGTGTAGGTCCTCTTCTGTTGAAGATCAGGTAGCAAGTGAATGATGAGGTAGAAAATGGCGGTCACGTCTGCGGCGGTGCATACCGTCACTGCTGGCGTAGATCACCATTGGCCACTGTAAGCCATAAAGCCCAATGTTATCCAATGAGGAGTTGCACAGCAGTTTCCGACCACCTCCCGCAATGGCGCACAAAGTCAGCGGAATTACCTCACTTCGACCTATCCCTCCACACAGGACAGGCGGATGCCATTTCAGGTGGGTGGGGACAGGCCCTGGACATTTGCTGCGTCACTGGTGAAATTTGGACATACTGGACAATTCACACTTACCCATTACAAGTTCACAGCATGCCAAGTTGTGTTGTAGCTCCATTGTTCAGTTTGTGACCGTCTCCTCACTCTTTTGCCCCATAGATTGCTACCGCTGCGGATAAATAGGAGATAGAGACATACCCAGTGTACAGACCCCTGGTGGACTTGGCAACATTGGAGGACAGGCACATCATCCTAACCTATAGACTTGACAGGGCCACAATCACAGAGCTGTGTGCCCAATTGGAGCCTGACCTGATATCTGCTATCCGTCACCCCACTGGGATCGCCCCTCTTGTGCAAGTTCTATCAGTGCTCCATTTCCTGACAACTGGTTCTTTCCAAGTGACAGCGGGCTTGGCAGCAGGAATGTCACAGCCAATGTTCTCAAAAGTGCTGACCAGAGTGTTCTCTGCCCTGATTAAACACATGTGCAGCTACATTGTATTTCCCCAGGTTGAAGATCTAGCCACAATGAAGGCAGAGTTCTATGCAATGGGACATATCCCCAACATAATTGGGGAGATTGATGGAACACACATTGCATTTGTGTGTCCCCCCATCAAAATGAACAGGTGCTCAGAAATCGAAAGAGTTTCCACTCTATGAACGTACAGATGGTGTGCTTTGCGCACCAGTGCATCTCCCACGTCAATGCTAAGTATCCTGGGTTGGTGCATGATGCCTTTGTCCTGAGGAATGGCAGCATCCCAAATGTGATGTCCCAACTACAGAGGCATAGGGCATGGCAAATAGGTGAGCCTTGGACCCACCCAGTATATGTTGGTGTATGGGTATGGTGTGGACCATTTGGGATAGTTTCTGGCTAAATGTTGTCCCTCAATATTGCAGGTGACTGTGGTTACCCAAACCTATCATGGCTGCTGACCACTGTGAGGAATGCCAGGACAAGGGCAGAAGAACGTTATAATGAGGCCCATGGGTGAACCATAAGGATAATAGAAAAGACCTTTGGCCTCCTGAAGGCCAGGTTCAGGTGCCTCCATCTCATAGGTGGATCCCTGTGCTACTCACCCAAGAAGGTCTGCAAGATAATAGTGGCATGCTGCATGTTGCACAACCTTGCCCTGAGATGCCATGTGCCTTTTCTACAGGAGGAGGAGACTGGAGATGCCTGTGTGCCAGCAGTAGACCCTGTGGACAGTGAGGATGAGGAGGCAGAGGAAGAGGAAGAGGATGAGGACAACAGAACTTCAGTCATTAGACAATACTTCCAATGACACACAGGTAATACAGTGTTACTTCACATTTCAATGAATTTTTTTTTATTTTCTGCGGCACTGGCATGCTGCTATTTCCCACTTCTATGCCCTCTTACTGTACCCTTTGGCAATTCATTTTACAGATATTGGTGACCTCACATATGCTCCTTGTGTGATCACTGCAGCCAGCTACAGGTCATTAATCTATGCTCATTTTCTGTACAGTTGAATTGCAATGTCTGTACCTGTTGAAATGATTACATACTTTAAAAATGTGACATACTCCATACTTCTTTTTTTTCCAAGGGTGTTTATTGAAGTGCTAAAATCTAGAGGGGCAAGTGCAATGGGATGGGGTGATGATTTAGGAAAGTCCAGGGTATTGTTCCAGTCTGTTTGTAGCACAGGTGCATTGTCCAAGGAGACATATGAAGGGGAGCAAAGGCAGTTCAAGGTGGACAGGGTGACAGGGTGGGACACAAGGGTGACAATCAGGAGAGTCTCATTTCCTGGCGGGGGTCTTGGCAAGTGTCTCTGGCTTCTGTCTGGATCACAGGGAACGTTTGCGGGGTGGAACACCTTTTGCAGGGGGACGGGTGCTTGTGGCCTGTTGGTCCTGTGGCAGGACCTCCTGCCACTAGCGGCAGCGGAGGTGGAAAGCTGTTCAGATATCTTGTTAGCGGCAGGGGCCTGCTGTTGTGTGACTGCCTCCCTCATAATATTGGCTATGTCAGCCAGCACCCTTGCTATGGAGACCAGGGTATTGTTAATGGCCTGCAAGTCCTCCCTGATCCCCTGGTACTGTCCCTCCTGCAGCCGCCTGTTCTCCTGCACATTGTCCAGGATCTGGCCCATCCTGTCCTGGGAATGTTGATATGCTCCCAGGATCTCTGCAAGTGCCTCCTGGAGAGTCGGTTCCCTGGGCCTGTCCTCCCTCTGGTGCACAGCAGTCCTCCCAGTTTCCCTGTTGGTCTGTGCCTCTGTCCCCTGAACTGTGTGCCCACTGTCACTGACCCCAGGTCCCTGATTGTATTGGGTATGAGGTGTGGCCTGGGGTCCCTGTAGATGTGGACACACGGCTGATTGATGTGTCCTGGGGACAGAGGGATGGGTCCGCTGGGTGGGTCTGTGCTGGTCTTTCCTGATGGGGAGGCTCTGCTGTGGCGTGTGACTGGGCCTGCGTAACCGGCTGTCTAGAGGTCCCTGATGGGCGAGGTTGGTCATCCAGATCCTGAAGACCAGAGTTGCTGTCATCACTGTGGGCCTCTTCTGTTGGGGGACTGGATATTGCTGGCACCTCCTCTCCACTGACATTGGCTGGGGTACCTGTGGGGATGTAAATGATGTGTTATTGTTTCTGTGTCTGACATATTGTGCATCTGTGGCTTGCCCTCTTTGATTTTATTTGCCCTGGCAGCTTTCACTTGTGTAAGTTGGTATATGGTGGGATAGCTGCTGCTCTCTAGTGTGCATGCTTTAGTGATAGGTGTGCATGCAGGGCTGTGAGTGGTGTCCATGCATTGATATGGCATGCAGGGCTTGGCATTGGGATAAGTGAGATGTGATGTGGGGTGTGTGGGATGGAGTGGAGTGATGGGAGTGAGGGTGAAGGTATGTGATAGCATGCAGGTAGTGGGGTAGTAGTAGTAGAGAGTTGACTTACCAGAGTCCAGTCCTCCTCCTACTCCAGCCAGGCCCTCAGGATGCATGATTGCCAAGGCTTACTCTTCCCATGCTGTTAGTTGTGGGGGAGGAGGTAGGGGTCCATCGCCAGTCCTCTGTTCAGCGAGTTGGTGTCTTGCTGCAATGGAACGTACCTTCCCCCTTAGTTCGTTCCACCTCTTTCTGATGTCATCCCTAGTTTTTGGGTGCTGTCCCACGGCATTGACACTGTCTACGATTCTAAGCCATAGCTCCATCTTCCTAGCTATCGATATCTTCTGCACCTGTGCTCCAATTAGCTGTGGCTCTACCCAGATGATTTCCTCCACCATGACCTTTAGCTCCTCCTATGTGAATCGGGGGTGTCTTTGTGGTGCCATGGGTGTTGTGTGAGGTGTGTAGGTGAGGGTTTGTAGGGTGATGTGTTGGGGTGTGTGATGTGGGGTGCGTGGGTGGTGTATAGGTATAAGTAGTGTGTGGCTCAGGTTTTGTCTGTGTTCTTGGTGTCTGTCTGGTGCTAATGCTTTGTAGTCGTAAAGGGTTGTGGGTAATGTGGGTGTGTGTTTTATAGTGGTGTGGGTGTATGGGTGTGGTGTGTGTATGCGTGTCAGGTGTGTGTTATTTAAATTGACCAATGTAATGTTGTTTTGTATGTGTGTGTGTGTGTGTGTATTTTGAGCACGGCGGTATGGACTGCTGTTGAATATCCACTGTGGTCATTCGTGGGTCATAATGTGGTGGGCGTTGTTCTGTTGGTGTAACGGTGTGGGTTTTGATACCGCCACCTTATCGCTGACCTTTGGTGTGATGGAATTGTGTCTGTGGCTGAATAGTGACGGATTGGTGTATGTGTGGCATAATATGGCGAACGGATATCCGCTGCGGCGGCAGTAAATTGGCGGCAGTCAGTGTGGCAGTAAGTGGGATTCACCACCAATGTCATAATGTGGGCCTAAGTGTTTTTTTTTATCTTAGGCAATGATTAGTATCACAAAAATGCTACATAAAACTCAACTATAACAAACATGTTCATAGTACATCGTAAAAATAACAGTTGTCTAAAACACACTCAAATCTGTACTGTCATTGCAAGCTAACAACAATGAGCATTGTTATTCGGCAGGCAGCAAGTATTCAAGTAATTAAGACACTGATAACATGCCCTTCTAGTGCGCGCTGCCTGTCTGAACATCCAGCAATCAACTATCAAAGGTAACCAGTAAGAAGCCTTTCAAGCGCTTGCAGTGCGTTACCGCCTTTTATGATGCTAATCTTCTTGATCTCTTCTTTTCTAGGATTGCCATCCCCGATGCTGTGCTGTGGAATAGACGATCAAGGAACAAGCGCGGAGAAGCAGAGAATCCCACTCTGCATCTGAAGACCTCTGACAGTGAGCAATCACTTTGAGACTGGTGTAGCTTTAAATACATGCTGCACCTGGTCACACCCAGTCTGAGTCACCTGGCCACACCCAGTCTGAGTCATTAGGTTTCTGTATCTGGACACACCCAGTCTGAGTCATGAGGGTGCCACAAGCTCAGGCAACAAGTTGACATGTGCCCCAGATTCCTACATTAGTTCTAAAACAAGCAGTGACTCAAGTAAACATTTCTATAAGGCAACAACAATCATTGGCCCATGCAAGGGCAGGTGATTTGCTTTAGGGGCACACTTTACTAAACGCCCGATGTGAGTTCTGGAGCATATTTGGGTTTGAAGGCTTGACAGCGTGAGCTAACCTAATTTACCATTTTCATGGAAATTGTCTTTGAAGAAGCATGAGGGTGTATGCCCTCATATCTTGCTACTTCTGTAGTGAGGCTGCACCCTCTGCATACACATGCTCCTCTAAACTCTGGTACACTTAATTATACAACCCACTTATTCAGAATGTCCCTCCTCTCAACCACCTGACCCAGCAACAATGACTTATCCAAGTACACCATTATTGTTAGATGTTATTGTGGTCAAACTGACCTTAGTAGTTTATTCAGAAAATAAGTACTCAATGCGCCCAAGATGCTTGCAGAAGCCCTCGATTGAACCCTTGACCAATCGTTCCATTTTGGCAAATAATGTGTCCTTTAATAAGTCCAACTAGTTACCCCTGGGTTACATGTTGCTTCCTTGGAGAATTTCACCTGACTTCTTGAAACTTTAGCTCCAGTACCTAACATCTCTCTTTTCTTCCTTTGCATGCTAGTGGTAGGGAATCTGATGGCGACTTATCATTTAAAGGGCCCTAATCGACATAACCACAATGAACATCGGCCTGCACAGTTACAAAGTTGATCCTGAGAGAACATTGCTTGGCTGTGCTATTATGTCTCTTAAAAGGTGAAGAAAAGGAGTGATTCTTTTTCTATGCAAACTTGTGAAAATGGCTTTTCATATAACGTGATGCACTGAAGTGTGCAATTATGAATATAACTTTTCATGTAAACCATATTTATTCATCATTTTGCAAGAATGTTTATGTTATAGTTTTTTAGAAATGCTATATTTTATTGTATGGAAAATCATTTAAACTAGAAGAGTTTTCATGTTTATTTGAGCTTGGCTTGAGTGAAGGACCGAGTACTTTGTATTTCTAACCTTCAACGTGAAAACTTGTTTTATTGCATATCTTCTTAAGTTGTGGGTATCATGATACGAATCTCGGGGCTAATAAGGAGCCTATTGTGAAGGAGAGATGAGGGAGCCTGAGAAGACACGGGTGAGAACACAATGCAAGAAGGAGGCACACAGGAGGGCAAGCCCATCATTAAGGTTTGCAGGGGAAGACCACATAGGTGAAAGAAAGCAGTGCAGAGAGGGGAAGTGAATCACACTACTGTGACAACTGCAAAATGCATTTACTCCTGTGGACTGCTTAAACAGGCAAAAAGTAGTAGCAGAAAAATTGGGCAGTGTAAGGATACTGAAATACGCCCATGCTCTAGGGAAGCAAGAAGAGGAAGAAAAGCCCATACACACTAACAAATCGGAAACAAGCAAATGAGAGTGACAAGGAAGCCAGCCAACGGTAATCTATGGACTGGCTCTATCCCCATGGTAAGCTAACAATACCTCTCACAACAGACAGCGCAAACAGGTCTCAACTGATTTGTACTTCTGCAAGCTTAAAAAAATGGTTCAATTGCAAATACAAACTGTGGTGGTAAAACTGGGTATCCTTACTGAACAGTGAATGATTGGAGAATGTGCCGGACAAATGTTCCTGCGATTTATTATTGATTCCTGTGGGATTGCTGTTAGCTGGATGCATTTCCTATTTTCTTAAGCTTATTTTCTGCCTGGGTGCTAAACAGTACTAGGTAAAATAGTGAAACTTATTTTGCTAGATGCCCAGCTGCAGCCTACATGCTATATACTCATTGTGTTTTGCCATTGGCTGATTAAAACTGAAATCTATTTGCATTCTGTCTGTCTGCTGTTTAAATACTACAGAACTCTGGTATTTATCTGGATACTAAATAAATACTGATCTTTGGAATGTAATTGTTATTTTAGCCCTGAAGTAGTCTGCTGGTATATTAACCGCATAAGATAAAACGCGTCTCGGCCAGAAAAATTCAGGGCTTCAGATCACTTTATACAAATAAAGGACTTCAAAAAATTGAACACAAAGGAACTTTGTATTGATTAGTTGGGAGTGCTTGGGATTGTTCTGGACTTTGTTCCTATAGAAGAAGATTTGGTGACTCCTCTTCATCTCCGAGCACCCGAGAAATATTTCAACTAATTGTATTATGCGAAGCTGTGCCTGGTAGAGGTGTGCATTTCACTCGGGAGCACCTGGGTCCACTGGCCAAAACACCTGTGAGAGTTTGATTAAAGCAAGCTTACCAAAAAATAAATATATAAAATATACATATACTCCTGTGGATAAAATGCAGATTACTAATGGAAACTATTTTTCCTCAAATCTGGATTTAATTAGATGAGCACACATTAAGAAGTGTTCTACACACACACAATCATGGTAAGTCTGTAAGCTTTCTCAACTTTTGCCCAAATGCTGCTGAAAACAGGGAGAAGTTGTACTTTTATAACAGGCTCTTAATTGATTACGCCAATTTAGAGTGTAGACCAGAACACACATTATTTCAAGGTCAGAAGTCTAATTTACACATTTTTTTTTTTTTCTGTGACAGACAAGTGTGGAAGAGAAGCCTGAGGCATATGACATCAACAAACATTATTAAGAAACCTGCCCTGTGAGGCACAGCTACGGAGAATAAGCTAATATAAAAATAAAGATCAGGTGTCAGGGCAGAATGAAAAAACTAAATACAGGTTTCTGGTCAGCATGTTTATTAATCTTCTGCCATGGTAAAATGAGCCTGCCTTTCATTCTGATACCAAGCGTAGCATGTAATCATCTGTGCAGAGACGGGGCAAATCGGAACATGGAGGTATCTGTGAAAGCAATCTCGATTTGCATCACTTTTCACATGGGTGATAACTTTCCATACAGTTGCCACCAACATCACATTGACATCAAAATTCCTGTTAGAGAGGACCTTGTGGTTCATTTGCAAGTGAAACTCAAAACGCTTAGCAATCGAAAGCACACGTCATAAATCTGCTACAAAAAAAGGCGAGTGAACACAAAATGTTAGGTCTTGTTTCTTAGGTGCTTATTCTCTTGAATTTGGACAATACTTGTGGGGAACGGGAGAAATGGGTAGGATAGAAAGGCTCTTGAGGACCGGAATGGGACTGGAGACAAGGTTCTGGAGGTAGGGGGGCTCAGGGAGAGTACGTGATTCTAAGTATGTATTGGCACTGTTAGACCTGGCATCCTTAGGGTGGTCTTACCCTAGACTTTTTGCCTTTACCTCCTGTTTCGCTCCTGTATCTTTTTCTTGGCCATAGGACTCTGAGCACTTTACCCCTGCTGACCAATGCTAAAGTGCCTGTGCTTCTCCCCTAAAACTTGGTTACAAATGTGTATACCCAAGCCAACCAAAAAAAACATTTCTAACATTGGTGATCATCAATGAGGTTAGGACTTGTGTTTGTGCAATACCACATAGTGATTCAGTGTGCATTACAACTCCACACTTCGACCTACTCTTCCTATTTTTGCCTGACCTGTACCAATCAGCATTTTCTTTTTTTGAGCTGACCAGGTTGGAGTCCTACAATGTGCGACAGCTGAGAGACTTCTGCAAGGACTTTCAAGTGTCTACAAGGGATTTCACCAGGAAGGTGGAACTACAGAAAGCTTTCAGACCTAGGCAGAGACTCAGGTTGCAGGGCAATACATCCCAGAGGAGGATCGGATTATCTGGAGGAGGATGACCTGATCCCCATGGGCGAGTGAAACCACTTGTGGAAAGGGCCAACAGTTTGTCTGAAGCAAAAGTGGTTTCCAGACTAGGGAGCAGCGTCTCTTCTAGGAAGCTGTCATCAAAGGAGCTGGCAGACAGGAGGGAGGAAAGAAAACTCAGAGTGGAGCTTGACAGATTGGATCAGGCCCAGGAGGAGACCAAACTGGCTCTTGAGGAGATGAATTTGGCTCATGAACTGAATTTGAGAGAGCTGGACAAAGGAGATGACATAGATAAGTAGGTGGCAGCCTACAAAGTGGTTTAAGAGCACATAAAGGGGGTCATTCTGACCTCGGCGGTAAAAGGCCTTTAACGCCGGTCAGAAGTCCGCCATTCTACCGCCGCGGCCGCGATAAACCGCCACGGTCATTCTGACCCACAACTGACAAATCTCCAAAAATCCGACCTCCACAGCAGGCCGCCACATCAGCGGCCAGTGGTAAACTGGAGATGACCAAACCTCCACATCCACGCCAACAGAAACACGCCCATGTCATTCTGACCCACAAATCCACGCGGCGGTCTTTCAACCGTGGTAGTCCATTGGCGGTACACACCGCCGTGGTCAAAATACACACCCAGCACCAACACACAGCCACATTGGACATTTTGAAATACACACACCTGAAACACATACACACACCACTCCCACATACCCAACACAATATAAAACACACACCCACATCACCCACAAACCCCTATGACCAAAGATCAGAGACGAAGGAGAGAGAGACACATCACGGAATAGAGAGCTACATCACACAGAGGCACACTACACCATCACACACACCACATAGAAGCACAAAGCACCACACACCAACACACTCATCACCACATACACCACCCCACACCTCATCCACACCACCCCATGGCACCCCAAAGGCACCCATGCTTTTCGGACCAAGAACTCCGGGTCATGGTGGAGGAAATTATAAGAGTTGAACCCCAGCTCTTCGGCTCACAGGTGCAGCACACCACTATAGCCAGGAAGGCGGAGCTATGGCAGCGGATCGTGGACAGGGTCAACGCGGTGGGACAGCATCCCAGAAATCGGGACGACATCCGCGAACGCTGGAACGACCTACGGGGAAAGGTGCGCTCGATGGTCTCGCGACACAACATCGCAGTGCAGAAGACTGGCGGGGGACCCCCACCCACTCCACCCGAATTCACAGCATGGGAGCAAGAGGTACTAAACATCCTGCATCCTGATGGCTTCGCTGGAGTACACAGAGGAATGGATTCTGGTAAGTACAATCTCAACTACTTCACCCCCCCCCCCCAGCATGCTAACCCCCACCCCCACCCTCACCCCCATCACACATCCTCCCTGAGAATGTCTCTCCAGCACAACCCACCCAACACCAACCCCTGCATGCCACCACAAACTATGGACACCCATCACCTAAGCATGACCACTGCACATACCCATCCCCCCCCACAAAACACCCTCACAACACCTCCCCCAAGGGAATGCCAGCACTGGGGGACAAGGGCACCCATAAATCGCACGCAATAGCACACACAGAAACAATAACCATACTCTCTTACCCCATGCAGGACCCGAACGCCAACACACCAGTCAGGAGGGTCCAGAAATGTCCATCCCACCCCCGGAAGAGGCCCCCAGTGATGACAGCAGCTCTGTCGACCCGGAACCTGATGACCAGCCCGGACCATCGGGGACCTCTGGACAGTCGGTTCCCCTCAGGCAGCCACAGGCCACAGCAGACCCAACCCCCTCTGGGAACAACAGCACAGCTCCCACCCAGCGGGCCCATGCCTCTGTTTCTAGGACAGGTCAATCAGCGGTATGTCTGCCACTACAGGGCACCCAGGCTAACCCATCACCCCAACAACAACAGGGACCTGGGGGCAGTGGTAGTGGGCACACCGTCCAGGGGACAGAGGCCGGGGGAAACCGGGCAACTCGGAGGGCTGCTGTGCGACAGGGGGGGGAGGAGAGGCCCAGGGAACCCACTCTCCAAGAGGCCCTCACCACCATCATGGCAGCCTACCACCACTCCCAAGAGACGATGGCGACGGTACTGGCCAGGTTCCAGGAGATCCAGGCACAGCAGGAGGAACGCTACATGGGGTTCAGCAATCAACTCACCAACATCTCTACCGCTATGGGGAGCATAGTCCAGGCCCTGAACCGTATAGAAGACACGTTGCGGGACCATGTGGCACCACACAGGGCCCCTGTCACTAGCCCGGACCAGGAACAGCCTACCACCTCCGCCGGCGCTAGTGGACAGGAGGCCCCACCACAACGACAGGCCACCAGAACCCCACCTCCTGCTGAAGAGCAACCACCCCGCAAGAGGAGCCTGAGATCAAAAAAATAGACAGAGTAGGATGTCAAGACCCCCGCCAGCATGAGATACCCCCTGAAGCCATCCCACTGTCCCACATTGCCACCCTGTCCAACCTTGAACTGCCCCTGCTCCATCCTTCCACAGGCATATGGACAATGCACCTGTGAGACTGAGAACTGGACTCTGCCATGGACATTACTCCACCCCCACCCATCACCGTTTTACTATCATGTACCATTATCTAGCACTAAAAATAAATCACTCATTGCACCGAAATCAATCAGGAGTCAGCCTGTATTATTTACAAATGTATAACACATTACAGATCAATTATGTTCTGTTAACTTTGTGCTGAAAACATACCGAGGTCAATAAGCATTAGTCCATGGGCTAACCAAGCAGAAGTCACACAGTGGGTCATACAGCACTGAAAAGGGAAGGGAAAATCAAACATCAGTTTAAAAGAACTGGGGGGAAATAGACCAAGTTGAGATGCAGGAGGCTTTCAGGAAATGTAAAATGGCATGGGTGATTCTTACCTGTGTGCTACTGAAAATACTGTTGGATAACTCTGTCCCTGTTGTCTGTGTCGTCCTCTGAGTCTTCCTCCTCTTCACTCTCCGCAGGCTCCACAGCTGCTTCAACACCACCATCTGGACCATCCTCCTGCAGGAAAGGCACCTGACGTCGCAATGCCAGATTGTGAAGCATACAGCAGGCCACGATGATCTGGCACACCTTCTTTGGTGAGTACATCAGGGATCCCCCTGTCATATGCAGGCACCTAAACCTGGCCTTCAGGAGGCCAAAGGTCCTTTCTATGATCCTCCTAGTTCGCCCATGGGCCTCATTGTACCGTTCCTCTGCCCTGGTCCGGGGATTCCTCACTGGGGTCAATAGCCAAGGCAGGTTGGGGTAACCAGAGTCACCTATTAGCCACACACGTTGTCCCTGTAGCTGTTCCATCACATAAGGGATGCTGCTATTACGCATCACATACGCGTCATGCACTGAACCAGGGAACTTGGCATTCACATGGGAGATGTACTGGTCAGCCAAACAGACCACCTGGACGTTCATAGAATGGTAATTTTTCCTGCTTCTGTACACCTGCTCATCGTCTTTTGGGGGTACTAAGGCCACATGGGTCCCATCAATGGCACCAATGATGTTGGGAATATGTCCAAGGGCATAAAAATCACCCTTCACAGTGGCCAAATCAACCTCCTCAGGGAATAGAATGTAACTCCGCATGTGTTTCGTCAGGGCAGACAACACTCTAGACAAAACTTTTGAAAACATGGGCTGAGACATTCCAGATGACATGGCCACTGTTGTCTGGAATGAGCCACTTGCAAGAAAATGGAGGACTGACAGAACCTGCACCAGAGGGGGAATTCCTGTGGGTTGGCGGATGGGGGACATCAGGGCTGGCTCCAGCTGGGCACACAGTTCATGTATAGTGGCACGGTCAAGTCGGTATCGTAGTATGATGTGGCGTTCTTCCATTGTCGACAGGTCCACCAGCGGTCGGTACACTCTAGGATTCATCCTTCTCCTCGCAAGTCCCAGCGGACGGTGCCTAGGAAGGACAACATGGAGCACAGAGTCAAGCAAATCACCGGTACGTTCACCACAGCTTGCATAGCACACGGTTATCTATGTATTGAAAGGCGTGTATGTGTGGCAATGCAAGGCCTAGGCCTGTGTGACGCAGTTGAAATTATGCCATGTGGGCCCTTGAAATGGCGGCTTCCTGACCTGTGAAGTGGGACAATGGGATGTGAGGTCAATGCGCTGGCGTGGCACACCGTGGCGGTAGGCGGTCGAAGACCGCTATACGAAGCCGCATTGGTTAACATTGAAGCCTATGGGTTTCAGGAGCCAATGACGATGTGCGCCGGCGGTTGCGATACGCACCGCCGCGGTACGCACCGCCGCGGGCGTGACCGCCATTTTCTATCTGCTTAATCACTCGAGACCTGATCATCCACAGGAGAGGACCTATACTGCAAGTGCTGCTGTGACCTCGGTCTGGAAGTGACAATGGCTGCTGCGACTGGGGAAAGGGCCCCTGCCTTCACGTCTGAAGAGTTGGAGAAGCTCGTGGATGGGGTCCTCCCCCAGTATGCGTTACTCTACGGTCCTCCAGACCAACAGGTAAGTACACCGGGTGCACATGGAATGGGCTATGCCTGTGTGGAGTGGGGTGGATGTAAGTTGGTGGGGTGGGGGGCGAATGAGGAGTGCAACGCACAACAGATGAGAGCATGTGCCATATGGCAAAGTTGGTGAGGGGGGGCCAATCACATCTAACATGCAGTTCATTGATGAATGTTTCCTTCCCACCCTGTACATGTCAAATAGGTCAGCGCCCATCAGAAAGTCGACATTTGGCGTGCCATCGCCAAGGAAGTCCGGAACCTGGGGGTCCACAACAGACGGGGCACCCACTGCCGCAAGAGGTGGGAGGACATCCGCCGCGGGACCAGGAAGACCGCCGAGTCACTGCTGGGGATGGCCTCCCAACCTAGGAGGGGTGCCAGTCGTACCATGACCCCCCTGATGTCCCGGATCCTCGCGGTGGCCTACCCTGATTTGGATGGGCGCTTGAGGACATCACAGCAGACACAAGGGGGTGAGAATCAGCACATTCTCCTATCTTTCTGTGCAGTGGAGGCGTCTGGGTGGGGGAGGAGGGCTGTGGGTGACATTAGGCCAGGGCGCTTTCTGTAGTGTAGTCCTCTCCCTTAGGCATGGCCCTGTGCCCCCAGCCCCCACCTCTGTAGGGTGACAAGTACAGCTATTGATGGTCCAGCATCACACATGTGCGCGTTTGTCGTCTCTAGACCTGTTGTCCTAGTCAGAAGTACTGAGTAGTGTACCCTGAATGCGCGGCTTAGTGCATGAGGCTCCTGTGTCTGTCCTCTCCGCCAACGGTGTTGACATTGCATGCACTCAACCTGGTCTTCGTTTTTCTCCCCCCACCCTTCTTCTTCATCTTCTTGTGCATGTGTGCATTAGCATCATCAGGCGGAGGAGATTTGGCATCGGAGCACGAGGGAGCTGCAAGTCACAAGGCCCCGGTGTGCCCAGGAACAGACACCGAGGGCACCAGTGATCCGGAGGGCGAGGGGAGCACCACAACGGGGACCGGTGGTGACACCAGCGACACCGACACGTCCTCGGATGGGAGCTCCCTAGCGGTGGCGGCAACATCCGTGCCCCACGCCTCTACAGGTACAGCCGCCACCCAGCGCACCAGCCCCGCCCTCCCAGCAGCCCCTCAGCCTACGCTCCGTGCCCGCTCGCCCAGGAAGGCGGGCGTCTCCTTCGCCCCAGGCACCTCAGCCCCTGCCCCTGTCACCCCTGCTGCCCTCAGTGCGGAGCTCAGTGACCTCCTGAGGACGCTCATTGTTGGGCAGACTACCCTTTTGAATGCCATCCAGGGGGTAGAAAGGGAGGTGCATCGGAGCAATGCCTACCTGGAGGGCATTCATTCGGGTCAGGCTGCCCATCAACGATCGTTCAATTCTCTGGCCTCAGCACTGACGGCAGCCATTGTCCCTGTTTCCAGCCTCCCTCTTCTGACTGCCTCCAGCCTGTCTCTGTCTCCTGTTCCTCAGCCTATCCCATCCATACCATCTGACCAGCCTGCACACACCTCAACACCCAAGGGCAGCTCATCCAAACACAAGCACCACAGATCCCACAAACACTCACCCAAGCAACACCCAGATGCAGACATTCCAACAGTCACTACCACCTCTGTGTCCCCCTCCTCCTCGTCTCCCTCCTCCCTCCCTGTGGCGTCTACACTCACACCTGCATGCACACCAACATCACCCAGTGCTTCCATCACCACCACACCCTCCAGTACAGTCCGCACGCGTGCAGTCACCACCCCCACTGCCATTTACACGTCCCCTGTGTCCTCTCCCACTGTGTCTGTCACCCCCTCTTCCAAGACACACAAACGCAGGCAGCCACCCACCCAACAGCCATCCACCTCACGACAGCCTACAGCACCAGCACCTTCACCCAATGACAGCACACCTGACTCTCCTACAACCACATCCTCTTCCTCCACTCCCATCACCACTTCTCCTACCCTTTACCTTGGTCCTAAAAAACTTTTCCTCGCTAATCTTAACCTCTTTCCCTCCGATGACCCACCTCCTCCATCTGCAAAGAGTCCCAAGAGCACCTCAGCCACCACCAGTCCAGCTTCGAGTGTCACTGTTGTGCATGGGTTCTGGAGTCCACCCTTTGCCAGCAGTGACACTTCAATCAGCAGCAAGGACACATCCAGCCCCCCCCCAGGCAAGAGGACCAGGAAACAAAAGGGCCGCTGTGAGAGGACTGACACGGCTGCCCCCAAGGAGCAAAGTTCGCCCACTTCACCAGCCACAACATCTAGGGAAGGCAAGGGCCCGAGAGCCACATCTAAGGAGCGAAAGGGCAGCAGGGCGGAGAAGTCAGGCAGCAGGAGCGCAGAGCAGGAGGGCCCCACATGCCCCATCCCAGTTGTAAGGGAGGACACCAAAGGGCCCAGGACTCCGTCACCAAAGGGTCCAGAAACATCACGGTCGGAGGGCGACTGAGCAGGGAGTCCAGCCCAGGTGTGGCTCCCTTGACTTACTGGATGAGCACCGCTGAACAGGGCCCCGCCGTGAAGATAGGCACCGCTGAACAGGGCCCCGCCGTGCAGAAGAGCACCGCTGAACAGGGCCCGCCGTGCAGAAGAGCACCGCTGAACAGGGCCCCGCCGTGAAGATAGGCACCGCTGAACAGGGCCCCGCCGTGCAGAAGAGCACCGCTGAACAGGGCCCCACCGTGAAGATAGGCACCGCTGAACAGGGCCCGCCGTGCAGAAGAGCACCGCTGAACAGGGCCCCACCGTGCAGAAGAGCACCGCTGAACAGGGCCCCGCCGTGAAGATAGGCACCGCTGAACAGGGCCCGCCGTGCAGAAGAGCACCGCTGAACAGGGCCCCGCCGTGAAGATAGGCACCGCTGAACAGGGCCCGCCGTGCAGAAGAGCACCGCTGAACAGGGCCCGCCGTGAAGATAGGCACCGCTGAACAGGGCCCGCCGTGCAGAAGAGCACCGCTGAACAGTGCCCCGCCGTGCAGAAGAGCACCGCTGAACAGGGCCCCGCCGTGAAGATAGGCACCGCTGAACAGGGCCCGCCGTGCAGAAGAGCACCGCTGAACAGGGCCCCGCCGTGCAGAAGAGCACCGCTGAACAGGGCCCCGCCGTGAAGATAGGCACCGCTGAACAGGGCCCCGCCGTGAAGATAGGCACCGCTGAACAGGGCCCCGCCGTCTCAAGCACCGCTCCGCTGGGCCCTTTCTGTCAAGCACCGCTCCGCTGGGCACCGCCGTCTCAAGCACCGCTCCGCTGGGCCCTTCCTGTCAAGCACCGCTCCGCTGGGCACCGCCGTCTCAAGCACCGCTCCGCTGGGCCCTTCCTGTCAAGCACCGCTCCGCTGGGCCCTTCCTGTCAAGCACCGCTCCGCTGGGCCCTTCCTGTCAAGCACCGCTCCGCTGGGCCCTTCCTGTCAAGCACCGCTCCGCTGGGCACCGCCGTCTCAAGCACCGCTCCGCTGGGCCCTTCCTGTCAAGCACCGCTCCGCTGGGCCCTTCCTGTCAAGCACCGCTCCGCTGGGCCCTTCCTGTCAAGCACCGCTCCGCTGGGCCCTTCCTGTCAAGCACCGCTCCGCTGGGCACCGCCGTCTCAAGCACCGCTCCGCTGGGCCCTTCCTGTCAAGCACCGCTCCGCTGGGCACCGCCGTCTCAAGCACCGCTCCGCTGGGCCCTTCCTGTCAAGCACCGCTCCGCTGGGCACTGCCGTCTCAAGCACCGCTCCGCTGGGCCCTTCCTGTCAAGCACCGCTCCGCTGGGCCCTTCCTGTCAAGCACTGTTAACGGTTCACTGTGCCCACCATGCCTCCTCCTTGACCAGTGGAGACTGTAATCCACCTGATGGACTGTGGCTTTGCACTCCCCAGGATGTAACAGTGGGCAACCCACCCACTGTAGAGACTTGAGAGACTGTGGCTTTGCACTCCCCAGGTTGGCACAGTGGGCAGCCCACCCACTGTATAGACTTGAGAGACTGTGGCTTTGCACTCCCCAGGATGGCACAGTGGGCAGCCCACCCACTGTATAGACTTGAGAGACTGTGGCTTTGCACTCCCCAGGATGGCACAGTGGGCAGCCCACCCACTGTAGAGACTTGAGAGACTGTGGCTTTGCACTCCCCAGGATGGCACAGTGGGCATGGTGGCCCCTTCGTGGATCTGGCGTCGTGGACTCATGTGGCTGTGGTGCCCCCCCTTCCCTTCCCCCTGAGGTGCCTGTAGTTTTTTCATCAGATGCCCCTGCAGTGTTCTCTCCAAAGGACTCAGGTCTCCTGTGTGGGCTTTGCCCTTGTGTCGCTACACTTTGGCCCACGGACAATTCGATTTACTTTTGATGTACAGGACTAATTGCCTCAGTTATCCATTGCAGTGTATATAGTATTATTTTGGTATGGATATTTTGCATAGTTGACCTATATTTTTCAGAGCCTATTTTTTACATACATTTTTCTTCACAATTTAATACTGTCTTTGCATTTTTCAGGGGGGTTTGGGTGGTGTCACTGTGACTTGTTGCTCTGCATTGGTGTGTACATAGTTTGGGGGGGTGGGGGCCGCATATGTGTGTGGCCGTAACCTTTCCTCCTCCTCCCTCCCGTGTGTCGTAGGTGCAGTACTCACCGTTGTCGTCTGCGCCGGCGTTCGTACTCGTGGTAGATGAGCATGTAGACGAGAGCAGGTAGGATGTTTAATTCGGGTTCCATGCTGTCCTCCCTACTCGTGGAGTGTGTTTCGGTGAGCGTTTTCCCGTTCGTGGTCTGTTTCCGCCGTGTTTTTATCGGCGGGGCTCCCGCCCCGGAAAAGGTGGTGGATTGGTGAGTTATGATAGTGTGGGCGATACATTGTCTGCCGCCTGCCTGTTGGCGGTGACCGCCGCGCTGTTTGTCTGTACCGCCGTGGCGGTCGGAGTGTTAATGTGGCGGGCTGTGTTGGCGGTTCCCGCCAGGGTCAGAATTCCATTTTTTGGACCGCCGGCCTGTTGGCGGGTTGGCCGCCGCTTTATCACCGACCGCCAGGGTTAGAATGACCCCCAAAGTCCCAGAGGAGTGCTGGGACGGTAATCTGTACAGGTACATGCCCATGATAGGGAGGGACACCCTTCTTACTTTGGAGGTGGAGGACCAGGTCAATTACCCTGCCATGAAGGCCATCTTAGTCAAGAAGTTTGGTCTGACACATGAGAAATACATGCGAAAGTTCAGAGCCAGTTACAAACTCAACACACAAACCATTTTCTTTATTATGCTGGCAAGGCACTGAAGGGCTGACTGAAGGGCAGCAATGTGTCAGAGCTGTGTCAACACCTGGCAGATAGTAAGCTGACTGACCCCAGGAAGTTTGCTGAGGAGGCAGACACCTGTGCCAGGTTTCTGGGAGGGTCGGGCTCCCAAAAGGGTGGTCAGGGTCCCCACCAGACGAAAGAGGTGGGGGGAGGGGTTAAAAGAAGGAGTTCCCTAAAGGCCCCAAAACAACTCATAAGGGAAAGGATCTAGTTCATAGTCCCAATCTGGTCAGCAGAAAACAAACTACCCTGACCTAAGCCAGCAGCCCAAAATGCCCAAATGCTATGAGTGCAGCGAGTATGGGCAATACAAGGGGGATCCCAAGTGTCCAAAAAGAACACACCCTCCCACTGAAGGTTAGAACCCAGGGGTGGCTAGCATAGTGCTAGTGAAGGAGTTTGTCCCAGTTAATGGGGAGGAGTTTACTGGGGCTACCCCAGTGTCCCTGGGTGACCATGAGAAGGTTCCTAAGATCTATGTGCCATCCAATACTACCAAGTGTAAGCAATGGTTTATAATCAATGGACAGGGTGTTGAGGCTCTGAGGGACACAGGTGCCAGTATGACTATAGTAAGGTGTCAAATGGTCTCCTCAGAGCAGGTGATTCCCAATGCATTCTAACAAGTTGTGGTGGCTGACAACAAGTAGGGTCATTATCCAGTGGCCCTTGTTCCATTTGAGTGGGGAGGGGTTTCATGCCATCTGATTGTTGCTGTAAGCCCTGCCATGCCTGTGGACTGTTTGCTAGGCAATTACATAGAGTCTTCTGCCTGGAAAGAGGTAGAACTCAAGGCTCATGTGGAGATGTTGGGTTTGCCTAGATCTGTGCTGCCACAGGATCCTTGTCTGCCTGGGAGGATAGTCAAGTCGGGCTGGAGCCTGGAACAATGGCCCAGCCGCCTGCTAAAAAGCGGAGAGTCAGAAGGCATGGTGAGCTAGCCCCTGAGTGTACCCCTAATGAGATGGATGGGGTACCCACTGAGGGCAATCTGGACTCCAGTGAGGAGGGCACTGCTTCCCTAGGTGACCTACCTATGCCTGCAGACTGGCAGAAAGGAGGACCCATCAAGGAGGAGTTCTGTAGGACACAGAGGGAGTGCCCAACCCTGGACAGCATGAGACGACAGGCCAAAGCCCAAGCAGCAATTGATGTCTCTGGGAGCTATTACATTTACTGGGGGGACCCTCCTATATAGTGAGCCTAAATCCACTGTACATGGGAAAACAAGGGTCTTGGTGGTCCCCCAACGCTACAGGGCCTTCCTACTGGAGCTGGCTCATGAGATACCCCTGGCAGGACATTTGGGCCAAGACAAGACCTTTGCTTGTACCGCACTTTTATTGGCCCAAGATGAGGACCTCGTCAGACACGTTCTGTATGATATGCATGACCTGCCAGGCCAGTGGGAAGACAGGTCAGAAGCTGAAGGCTCCCCTGGGACCACTGCCATTTGTTAGCACCCCCTTTGAAAGGGGAGGCATCGACAATGTTGGGCCTATGGTTCCCCAGACTACTTCTTGTCACAGGTTCATCCTGGCTCTTGTGGACCATGCCACTTGGTACCCAGAGGCCATATCTCTGAGAACCATTGCTGCACCTATTGTAGCAAGAGCCAAGGAAGTGGTGTCTGACAGGGGCACTGACTTTATGTCTGCTTCTATGCAGTCCATGTGGTAGGAGTGTGGGGCAACAAACAAGTTCTCCAACCCTTACCACCCTCAAACCACCAGGCTTGTTGTGAGGTTCAACAGGACCCTATAAGGCACGATCAGCAGTATGCCAGAGGGCCGGAGGAGAAAGTGGGATATCCTCTTGCCCTGTTTGTTGTTTGCTTACAGGGAAGTACCACAGAAGGGGGTGGGCTTCAGACCCTTTGAATTTCTGTATGGGCACCCTGTCAGAAGGCCTCTTAGCTTGGTTAAGGAGGGTTTAGAGCACGTTCCCAAGAAAGTCCCTCTGGATGTAATGAGTTACATGCTGCCATTCTGTAGCCAAATGGCTAAGTTGTGGAAGCAAGCTTCTGACAACTTAGAAGCCAGGCAAGCTCTGATGAAGGAGTGGTATGACTAAAACTCTACAACTGTGGAATTCAGCCTGGACAAAAAGTGTGAATTATGGAACCGGTGGAGGCTGGGGCCCTCCAGGATTGCTAGTCTGGCCACTACGAGGTGGTTGAAAAGAAGGACAAAACCACCTATGTGGTGGACCTTAAGACCCCTAGGTATGCTACTGGTGACTGATGGGGCTAATGAGGAGGAGAGTGAACCTCTTAGCCTCTAAGGAGGACTGATCTGTGGAAAGAGTGATCCCTTCCCCTACCTTGATTCCTGAACAGCAGAGGGACTGTTGCCAAGTGCTTTAGCAGTTTGCCTCTCTTTTCTCCCTTAATCCTGGGATTACCCACCTGTATACCCACAATGTGGACAGAGGAGACAATCCCCCTGTCAAGCCCGAGTCTTACAGTTTAAAGATTAAAACCAGCATCAAGAGGGAGTTTGCTAATAAGCTGGATTTGGGGGGTGCTAAATCCTTCCAGTAGCCCCTGGTCCTGTCCTGTGGTTCTGGTACCAAACTTTGCCCCACCGGGCACCACACCTGAGCTAAGGTACTGTGTAGATTACAGAGGGCTAAATTCTGTAAGTAGGACTGATGCTCATCCCATCCCACGGGCTTATGAGCTGATTGATCGGTTGGGGGTTGGCAAGCACTTGAGGACCTTTGATCTCACCTCTGGGTACTGGCAGTTCACCTTAACTGATGGAGTCAGGGAGAGGTCTGCCTACTCCACACCAGAGTGCCACTACCAATTCAATTCAATGTGATGCTCTTTAGTCTAAAGAACGCTCCTGCCTCCTTTGAAAGGCTGGTAAACAAGGTACTCTGTAGTTTGGAGGCCTTTTTTCTGCCTACCTGGATGACATAGCTGTGTGTGGCCGTAACCTTTCCTCCTCCCCCCTCCCGTGTGTCGTAGCTGCTGGGAAAACCACCTCCACCACTTCAGGAAAGTGCTTCACGCATTGCAACAGGCAGGCATGACTATCAAGGGCAATAAATGCCAGGTAGGGCAGGGGTCAGTGGTGTACTTGGGACACCTGGTGGGCGAGGCAAGGTGCAGCCATTTCAGGCCAAGGTTGAGAATATCATGGCCAGGGAGCCACCTAAGACCCAGACTGAGGTCAGGGCCTTCCTGGGCCTTACTGGGTACTATAGGAGGTTTGTCAAGGGATACAGCACCATTGCTGCCCCCTTGACTGTGCTGAATTCTAAGAAGCAGCCCACAAATGTGATTTGGACAGACATGCCAAAAACATTTGACTCCCTGAAGCAAGCCATGTGCATAGCTCCTGTGCTCAAGGCTCCTGACTTCTCTAAATAATTCATTATACAACTGATGCCTCAAAGCAAGCTGTCAGGCAGTATTGTCACAACTCAATGAAGGCCTGGATCAGCCAATACTCTCCATCTCTAGAAGGTTACTTCTCTGGGAATATAGGTGGAGTACTATAGAAAGAGGAGCTTTTGCTGTGGTTTGCGCCCTGAAAAAGTTGAGGCCATACCTGTTTGGCACTCACTTCCTGATTCAGACTGACTACAGACCCCTTAGGTGGCTAATGCAAATGAGGGTCGAGAATCCAAAACTGTTGAGGGGGTCCATTTCTATACTTGGTATGGACTTCAGGGTGGAATACAGACCTGAGGTAGACCATGGCAATGCTGATGGTCTATCTAGGTTCTTCCACCTTAGTGAGGAGAGCTCCCTAGAAGTTGGGTAGCTCTCCCCACTTTCAGCTGGGGTGGGACATATGTTAGACCTGGCATCCTTAGGGTGGTCTTACCCCAGACATTTTGCCTTTACCTCCTGCTTTGTTGCTGTATCTTTTTGTTGGTCTTTCTGTGGGACTTAGCACTCCCAACCAGTGTTAAAGTGCACATGATTCTCCTCTAAAACATGGTAATATAGGTGTATACCCTAGCCAACCAGATACCCTATTTCTAACAGGCGCTATTACATTTTACATCAAGGGGTTGGGAATACAAAAGAGGGGAAAAGGAAAATAGCAGGAAAGATGTGAGTCTTTTGTTTATTTGATCTTTCATACAAGTAAGGAAATTCCTAATGATTAAGTTGATACATAATAGTTACCAGGATGTGTATATATTGTGTTGGAACATATATGGTATGAGATCCCTGTGCAAGGTAAAGCTTAATAGGGAAGAGCTCCATCTTCTCATACCTTAAATTGTATGTCCCTAGGAGACATATCTTACTATTTGAGAGCCGTATAATCTGAGAAATGTAGGAAATGAGATATTAACGACGTCCTGTATTGATGCTTCACAATGTGACTCTGCTCTCCTACCTCAGTAAGAGATTGGGCTTTGAGTGGAATACAGATTGACAACTCTAGGTACTGGGTAATTGATCTGTTAGGAAGGGCGGAATTCAAATTACTATCTGTTCTATTTATGCTGCCAATACAGACGATCCCTCTAAATTTAGTTTCCTATTGGTAGTGCTATATCAATGGCAGAACCATATTGTTCTTTGGGGCGATTTTACTTTAGTCATTCAGCCTGGTCTCGATTCTACTTTTACAGGTGCTGTGGATGATAGATGTATGAAAAACTCTACAAGCTGATTAAGTCTCATTAAGGCAAATTTTACAATTATATGCCCTTTTGGACGTTTGGCGTATTTGTTGCCCATATCAAAAGTGGGCCACAAACTTGTCAGTGCCACAATGTTCGTCCTCTCAGACTGACATGTTTTTTGCCACCATACGTTAATTTCACACTTAGGTTTAATATACAGTCCTCGGGTTGTTTCAGATCATAATGCTCTTTCACCTTATATTAAGTCTGGCTACTTTCAAATGGCGGCTGTTCTAACTCTCTGGACTTTCAATTGCAAACTCCTGGTGGATACTTCATATATTTCATTTATGGTAGGCTGTTTTAGAGAAGTCATTGCTATTATCAGCTCAGCCGCCATACTATAGTATGGGACACTCTTTGTGACTTTGAGTTTTGCTGTACAGCAAAGGCAAGCTGAAAGGGCCACTGAGGCCCGCCAACAATGAAATATTTTATGACTAGAAATAAACTATGCATCTAGAATTGGGACTCTCACGCTTATAGCACATTATAAATTTTGAAGAATGAATTACCCTTCAAATACTGTAGAAAGAAAGGATCTGATATAAAACTAATTTAAAAATTGCAGGCTTATCAGAGGTCAGGCTTCGAGAACAGCAAGGGAATGTAATGTCTCCTGTCATTTCAGATTAATAATAAAGGCAGGAACTCAGTTTTTAGCATTAAGAAATCAGCAGGGGTTCTAGTATCTGGCCAGTGAGGTACAAGGAGAGTACTCCATCAGATATATTCTAGTCTATTTGCAGAGGATTGTAGAGCCTCTCGAGAAGATTGACAACTACATAAATGCTCTGATAACAAAGATAGAGAGATTTTGGATTCACGTATTACTCGTGCTGAAAGAGCTAATGCCCTTTCTCAGATGGTGGCTGGGAAAGCCACAGGCACTAATTGTATTTCTATGGAATTTTACCAAGTATTTTCTAAAGTTCTGGACCACCTGTTGCATGATCTCTTCCGCTTAACGACATTTAGGGTCTCTGTGCCATCATCTTTGGGGGAAACATATACAGCAACATTTCTAAAGAAAAATAAGGAGTCTTTTGTGTGTGGCTCTCATTGATGGATTTCGCTAAGTGCAGTCTCAAATAATAATACCAGAATATGGGCTAATCGTTTGCCCACTGCTATTACTAGCTTGGTTAACTCTGTGTAGTTATACCTTTTACAGCTACAACTTCCCGTGTTAAAAAAAGCAATAATGTCGCGTGAGGTTGCCAGTTTATCAGAATGTGACAGTTTATGCCTTAGGTTAATCAAACATGTTGTGATTTGAATGTAGAAGCTGATTTGACACACAATTTAAATGTGCACTCATTTATATTGCAGAATTAGACTCAGGTGGTATATGAATCAAATCACTTGTTAACAGAATTACATATATATCATGATGTAATTTAGACTGTAGACTAACAGAATATATTGACTGATATTGAATTTCTAATGACTAATGAATTTAAAAATGCGTGCAAAAAATGAAAGAAATGTACCTCTCATTTATACTTAATGAAGTGCATTGAGAAAGTTAGTTTTCCATATAAAATTGATGAAACATGCTTTTTGTTGAAACATTATTAACATTTAATTTATAAGTTTGAATATTAAAGGGTGTTTATTCAAATGTAGTAATTCAATGTATTGCTTCAATTCACCTGTGTAAACGTGAGGCTTGTCGTTTTGTAATTCATGACTGTGCAGGAAATGCTGAATCATTTTCATGTGAGTTTTCTTTCAGATTTCATTCTCATGAGAAGATCATATTTTGGTAATAGGCCCAATTGTTTAGACATAGAAAGAATGTATCATATTGACCTTGGGAATAGAACATAGTGGAACATGGACTGCCATTGAATACAATTGTTTCAAACTTGCATGGAATCACACAGATGGTAGATGGTCCAATGAACAGACCTGAGAAAGGAACTTGATGTTTAAACCTGGAGTTGTGTGATCGATTTCTATTGGATGATGCCCTCTCAACATAATGTGGACTGATTTTGATTTATGAACTTTGATATACCCTTGGTTAGTTGAACTTGGAACAGCACTTCTTCTTCAGATTCCCCTGATGCTTGCAGATCTCATGCTTTCTTAAATTTATGCTGATGAAGAATTCTGTGTGCTGAGCCCCTTGGAAGGGTATCTTCTTCTCTGTTTGTCCCTTTGAGAAGTCCATTTGAAACTTAGAGATTTAACTGACCCATTTCAGAAGACTCTTAACCGCTTCTGTGCCTTGGACGAGGTGACCTCGTCCAAGGCTACAGTTCCCCTGTGCCTTGGACGAGGTCACCTCGTCCAAGGCACAGGGGAACTTGGGGGAGCGCTAGCGCACCCCCTGTGCACCCCTCTCCCCCCCAAGGCGGGGATGGAAGGGGAAGACCTTCCCCTTCCACCCCCACCCCCCCCGGCAATCCGATGACGTCAGCGCGCGCACAGCGCGCCGACATCATCAGGTGTTGCCGGACGCGCTGGAAGCCATTTGCTTCCAGCGCGCGAGGAGGAAAGGACCCGAAAGGTGAGTCCTTTCCGTTTTGGGGGTTTTGGGGGGGGGGGGGAAACAGACAAGGGCGGAAAGGAAAGGCTTTTTCCTTTACCCCTGTGCCTGTTTTCACAAGATTCCTGCTCCACGATCGCGGGCAGGGCCCGCGATCCTGGAGCAGGAATCTCCACTAGACACCAGGGATTTTTTAGGTTATGTTTCTTTTGGGGGCGACCCCTTTTTAGTATTTCGCCCCCCCCGGGGGCAGATCCGCTGATTTTTTTTCGGCGGATCTGCCCCCGGGGGGGGGGGGGGGGGGGGCGAAAACCACTAGACACCAGGGATTTTGTTTTGTCTCTGTATTTTGGGGGCGACCCCTTGGGCAAGGGTCACCCCCCCGGGGTCAATTTTTTTTAGTATTTCGCCCCCCCCCTGGGGCAGATCGCCTTTTTTACGGCAGATCTGCCCCCTGGGGGGGGCGAAATCCACTAGACACCAGGGATTTATTTTTACTGTAAAGTTTCTTTTGGAGGCGACCCCTTGGGCAAGGGTCGCCCCACTGAGGGGCTATTTCTTTTAGTATTTCACCCCCCCGGGGGCAGATCGCCGATTTTTCGGCGGATCTGCCCCCGGGGGGGTGGGGGGGTTTGCAAAATCCACTAGACACCAGGGAATTTGTTTTTATTGTGTTTTTTGGGGGCAACCCCTTAGGCAAGGGTCGCTCCCATGGGGGGCTATTTTTTTTTTCTGTTTCGGCCCCCCCGATGGCAGACCAGCCATTTTTTGGACGATCTGGCCCCCGGGGGGGTGGAAGCACACTAGGCGCCAGGGATTGTGTGGTGTGTCTGTGTGTGTGGTGTGTGTTTGGGGGCACCCCTTGGGCAACGGTTGCCCCCCTAAAGTGGGGAAAGTTTGTATTGGCCATCTCTGCCCCCTTTGGGGGCAGATGGGCCTATTTTTGTAGGCCCATCTGCCCCCTAGGAGGGCAGAAACCACCAATACGCCAGGGATTTTTTTTTTGTTTTGTTTTGTGCTGGGGGTACCCCCTTTGGGAAGGGTCGCCCCCTAAAGGGGGCATAGAGGTGTTGCCAATTTTTGCCCCCCTTGGGGGCAGATTGGCCAATTTTTTTACGCCCATCTACCCCCGAGGGGGGCAGGATCCACTTAGGTACCAGGGACAACTTCTAAGTTCTTGGTGGTGGGGTGTTTGTCAACTGGCGAAGTATTTGTATTTGTGATTATAACAATTTATTTCTACTTTTTATTCTAGTTCAACGCTTTTGCTTCCTTTGCTGTGGATCTTTGCGGTTTTGGCAGTAGTTGTCCTGCGGTTTGCATAGTTGCATGTTTTAGGTAAGTGAAAGCAATTTACTCCAAAGGAGTATTGTTGACATGCATGAATGACATGTTTGTAGGTGGTGTACTAAATGCAGTATTGTGTGTTTGACATTGTCCTTAGATTTGAGCTCAGTGATGTTTGTGTTGTCATATGTCTAATTTGCTTTTTTCTTTTTAGTGGGATATCATTGGTGATTGCTGTGTCTGTGCAGAGTAGTTGCTTGGTGAGTAGCTTTTTCAGGCAAGTGAGTGGTATAGTTTTTTGTAGTACATAACTCTTTGTGATAAAGCTAAACTTTGTTTATTACTTATTTTAGTGCTAGTTGTTGTTGGCAATCCATTTGTTGTTAGTGAGGATCATGGCTAGCCGCAAAGTGGCCGCTCATCAGGTTGTTCGCATGCTCTTTGAGTCGTCTTCAGACCATGATTACGACACTGACTCTGCATCTGAGGCAGAGGAGGAAGCAGGAGATTCTGGAAGTGAGTTTTCTGTCCGAGAGTATTCTTCTGATGAGGAAGCTACTCTCAGTGCAGATGAAGGGCCTGTGTTAGAGGAGGACATTGATGTGCCAAGAGTGCAGCAGCCTGAGGCTGAAGGGTTTCCCATTAGAAGACCTGACACCTGGATTGCCCCAAACATGGAGCAGCCACAGTTACCTGCATTTACTGGTCTCCCAGGGTGTAGAGTTAATACGGAAAACTTTTTGCCTGTCCATTTCTTTCACTTGTTTATGGACGATGTATTTTTGGAAGAGATTGTGGAGCAGACAAATGTGTATGCAGAGCAATATTTGCGGGACAACGCTGCCAGACTTAAGCCTCAGTCTAGAGCTACTCAGTGGGTTCCCACATATCTGGAAGAGATGAAAAGGTTTTTAGGTTTGTCTTTTTTGATGGGGTTGATCAGGAAGCCGTCACTGGCTTCTTATTGGTCTACTAGTCCCTTGATGGCAACTGCTATATTTCCTGCAACTATGACACGTAATCGGTATTTGCTTCTTCTTCGTATGCTGCATTTTGTAGACAATGCTTTAGCCTTGCCACGAGATCACCCAGATTGTGACCGTCTTTTTAAGATTAGGCCTGTCCTTGATCATTTAACGGATCGGTTTTCAGAGGTCTATGTTCCAGGCAAAGAGATAAGTGTGGACAAGTCTTTGGTCCTTTTCAAGGGGCGTTTAGTTTTTAAGCAGTACATTCCTAGTAAGAGGGCACAGTATGGGATTAAATTGTATCTGCTGTCAGAAAGCAGTACAGGATATGTGTATAATTTCCGGGTCTACACTGGTAGGGATTCCAGTATTGACCCTCCTGGTTGTCCGGCCACTTTTGGAGTTAGCGAAAAAATCGTGTGGGAACTTGCTAGACGGCTGTTTAACAAAGGTCACCATTTGTACGTAGATAATTTCTACACTGGAGTGCAGTTGTTCAAGGAGTTGTTTAGAGTGGACACTGTTGCTTGTGGCACAATCCGTTCTAACCGGAAAGGCTATCCAAGGGAGCTTGTCTGTAAAAAACTTGAGAGGGGACAGTGCAGTGCCTTGCGGAATAATGAGCTGCTAGCTCTGAAATTTTCAGACAGGAGGGATGTGTACATGCTATCGACCATCCATGATGAGAGTACTTCCCCTGTGGCTGTTTGGGGTCAGGTTGCGGAAGTGTGCAAACCTGCGTGCATTTTGGACTACAATAGGCACATGGGTGGTGTTGATAGAGTAGATCAGAGGTTGGAACCTTACACTGCTCTTCGTAAGTCTTATGTGTGGTATAAAAAGTTGGCCCTACATTTATTTCATTTGGCAAATTTTAATGCCTTTATTGTATACAAGGATTGTTCACTTGAGTCAAGGATGACATTTGTTAAATTTCAGGAGTCGGTGATAGAAAGCCTTATTGTGGTGGAACCGGCAAGAGTTCCTAGAGTAGAAGTGGTGGAGGATGTGGCTAGATTGAAAGATCGGCACTTTCCAGATCACATTCCTCCCACTCCCAAAAAAGACTTGCCCACAAAGAAATGTAGAGTATGTGCCCGGAGATTAATCCGGAGGGAGAGCCGGATGTACTGCCCGAATGCCCTTCAAAGCCTGGGCTGTGTGTGCCCGGCTGTTATAGAAGTTACCATACCCAAAAAATATTCTGGGAAATACCGTGAGCGTAAGCTGTCTGTTTTATATTTTCATATGTTTCACGGTTGGCATCTCTGTCATGTATTTAGTTACAGCTTTTGTGTTTGTAGTTTTGTGCTTATTTTATAATTAGTGTTTTTTTTGTTGTTTATAAACAAAAAAAGTGATGGCGGTGTGCGTGGAGTGGCGCTTGGCTGGCGGTGTGCGTGGGGTGGCGCTTGGAAGGCGATGTGCGTGGGGTGGGGCTTGGCTGGCGGTGTGCTTGGGGTGGCGCTTGGCTGGCGGTGTGCTTGGGGTGGTGCTTGGCTGGCGGTGTGCATGGGGTGGCGCTTGGCTGGCGGTGTGCTTGGGGTGGCGCTTGGCTGGCGGTGTGCGTGGGGTGGCGCTTGGCTGGTGGTGTGCGTGGGGTGGCGCTTGGCTGGCGGTGTGTGTGGGGTGGCGCTTGGCTGGCGGTTCCAGCCAAACGGCAGTCCACACTCCCATCAGCAGGTGTGATTCTTGTATCAGGCATGTGGGCGTATGTAAGTGATGGGCCCTTGAGTGGCGCGGTCTGTCGATGTGAGTGTTGTAATGTGCTGGGCCCGTGGCTGGCGGTGTGAATGGTCTTGTGCGTGTCATGTATGAAAGGTGTGTGAATGGACTGTAAAGCGGTTGGTGCCTTGTCGCGGCTTTACAGCTCACGAGCTGTGAGTCATTGGTTCAGTTTTTTGCCTTTCAGTTATTAGCAGTGCATTTCATTTTTGTGAAATCTCTTGTTAATAAAATTTGATCCACTGAACCATCACTCACCCTCGTGCCAAATCCAACCAGTATGTGTGGTAAAAATTACAAAACCTGCTCCGCTGTAATCAGGCGTCGCAGCACACGCTAGGTGCCTCGGGTGGGACCCCTATGATGAAGCATGCCACCAACTTGGTTGGTGGGTGAGGGGTCTTCTTCACATAACCTAAGTGTGTTTCTTTTCACAATTTTAGTGTTTGGCACATCACGGACGTATGTGCACACATCAAAATGATATATTACAAAAATACCTGTGTTTGGGGGTGAGGGCCCCCCTATGTTTTTGGTTGTGGGTGCGGCCTTCATCTAGGGAAACCTACAAAACCCAGACATTTTTTAAAACTAGACACCCCAAGGAGTCCAGGGAGGTGTGGCTTGCATGGCTCCCCCAACGTTTTCTTACCCAGACTCCTCTGTAAACCTCAAAATTTGCATACAAAAACATATTTTCCTGACTTTTCTTAGTAGGATCACCGCTCCAGCACAAAATTCCTACTCCCCAGTTTTCCCCTCAGTCTCCCAAGTAAAATGACACCTCACTTATGTGGGTCCCCAAAGCAGAGTCCGTCTAAAGATGTATAAAAGAATATGCCCTTATAAACTCACTGTGCTATCCCCTCTATCTCTTCAAGTTTTGGGCCTTATTCTGTTGCAGACATCTGGCCCACCCACACAAGTGAGGTATCATTTTTATCAGGAGACTTGGGGGAACGCTGGGTGGAAGGAATTTGTGGCTCCTCTCAGATTCCAGAACTTTCTGTCACCGAAATGAGAGTAAAGGGTGTTTTTTTAGCCAAATTTTGAGGTTAGCAAAGGATTCTGGGTAACAGAACCCGGTCAGAGCCCCACAAGTCACCCCATCTCGGATTCCCCTAGGTCTCTAGTTTTCAAAAATGCACAGGCTAGGTAGGTTTCCCTAGGTGCCGGCTGAGCTACAGGACAAAATCCACAGGTAGGCACTGTTTTCTTTCAAAAAATGGGATGTGTCCACGTTGCGCTTTGGGGCGTTTCCTGTCGCGGGCGCTAGGCCTACCCACACAAGTGAGGTATCATTTTTATCGGGAGACTTGGGGGAACGCTGGGTGGAAGGAAATTTGTGGCTCCTCTCAGATTCCAGAACTTTCTGCCACAGAAATGTGAGGAACATGTGTTTTTTTAGCCACATTTTGAGGTTTGCAAAGGATTCTGGGTAACAGAACCTGGTCCGAGCCCCACAAGTCACCCCATCTTGGATTCCCCTAGGTCTCTAGTTTTCAGAAATGCACAGGTTTGGTAGGTTTCCCTAGGTGCCGGCTGAGCTAGAGGCCAAAATCTACAGGTAGGCACTTCGCAAAAATCACCTCTGTTTTCTTTAAAAAAATTTGATGTGTCCATGTTGCGCTTTGGGGCGTTTCATGTCGCGGGCGCTAGGCCTACCCACACAAGTGAGGTATCATTTTTATCGGGAGACTTGGGGGAACGCTGGGTGGAAGGAAATTTGTGGCTCCTCTCAGATTCCAGAACTTTCTGCCACAGAAATGTGAGGAACATGTGTTTTTTTAGCCAAATTTTGAGGTTTGCAAAGGATTCTGGGTAACAGAACCTGGTCCCAGCCCCACAAGTCACCCCATCTTGGATTCCCCTAGGTCTCTAGTTTTCAGAAATGCACAGGTTTGGTAGGTTTCCCTAGGTGCCGGCTGAGCTAGAGGCCAAAATCTACAGGTAGGCACTTCGCAAAAATCACCTCTGTTTTCTTTAAAAAAATTGGATGTGTCCACGTTGCGCTTTGGGGCGTTTCCTGTCGCGGGCGCTAGGCCTACCCACACAAGTGAGGTATCATTTTTATCGGGAGACTTGGGGGAACGCTGGGTGGAAGGAAATTTGTGGCTTCTCTCAGATTCCAGAACCTTCTGCCACAGAAATGTGAGGAACATGTGTTTTTTTAGCCAAATTTTGAGGTTTGCAAAGGATTCTGGGTAACAGAACCTGGTCCGAGCCCCACAAGTCACCCCATCTTGGATTCCTCTAGGTCTCTAGTTTTCAGAAATGCACAGGTTTGGTAGGTTTCCCTAGGTGCCGGCTGAGCTATAGGCCAAAATCTACAGGTAGGCACTTCGCAAAAATCACCTCTGTTTTCTTTAAAAAAATTGGATGTGTCCATGTTGCGCTTTGGGGCGTTTCCTGTCGCGGGCGCTAGGCCTACCCACACAAGTGAGGTATCATTTTTATCGGGAGACTTGGGGGAACGCTGGGTGGAAGGAAATTTGTGGCTCCTCTCAGATTCCAGAACTTTCTGCCACAGAAATGAGAGGAACATGTGTTTTTTTAGCCCAATTTTGAGGTTTGCAAAGGATTCTGGGTAACAGAACCTGGTCCGAGCCCCACAAGTTACCCCATCTTGGATTCCCCTAGGTCTCTAGTTTTCAGAAATGCACAGGTTTGGTAGGTTTCCCTAGGTGCCGGATGAGCTAGAGGCCAAAATCTACAGGTCGGCACTTTACAAAAAACACCTCTGTTTTCTTTAAAAAAAATGTGATGTGTCCACGTTGCGTTTTGGGGCGTTTCCTGTCGCGGGCGCTAGGCCTACCCACACAAGTGAGGTATAATGTTTATCGGGAGACTTGGGGGAACATAGATTAGCAAAACAAGTGTTATTGCCCCTTGTCTTTCGCTACATTTTTTCCTTCCAAATATAGGAGAGTGTGTAAAAAAGACATCTATTTGAGAAATGCCCTGCAATTCACATGCTAGTATGGTCACCCCGGAATTCAGAGATGTGCAAATAACCACTGCTCCTCAACACCTTATCTTGTGCCCTTTTTGGAAATACAAAGGTTTTCTTGATAGCAATTTTTTACTCTTTATATTTCAGCAAATGAATTGCTGTATACCCGGTATAGAATGAAAACGCACTGCAGGGTGCAGCTCATTTATTTGCTCTGGGTTCCTCGGGTTCTTGATGAACCTACAAGCCCTATATATCCCCGCAACCAGAGGCATCCAGCAGACGTAACGGTATATTGCTTTCAATAATCGGACATTGCAGGGAAAAGTTACAGAGTAAAACGTAGAGAAAAAATGATGTTTTTTTCACCTCAATTTCAATATTTTTCCTTTTTCAGTTGTTATTTTCTGTAGGAAACCCTTGTAGGATCCACACAAATGACCCCTTGCTTAATTCAGAATTTTGTATACTGTTCAGAAATGTTTAGGTTTCTGGGATCCAGCATTGGTTTCATGCCCATTTCTGTCACTGACTGGAAGGAGGCTGAAAGCACAAAAAATTGCAAAAATGGGGTATGTCCCAGTAAAATGCCAAAATTGTGTTGAAAAATTGGGTTTTCTGATTCAAGTCTGCCTGTTCCTGAAAGCTGGGAAGCTGCTGAGTTTAGCACCGCAAACCCTTTGTTGATGCCATTTTCAGGGGAAAAACCACAAGCCTTCTTCTGCAGCCACTTTTTCAATTTTGTTGAAAAAAACGAAATGTTCACTGTATTTTGGCTAATTTCTTGGCCTCCTTCAGGGGAACCCACAAAGTCTGTGTACCTCTAGATTCCCTAGGATGTTGGAAAAAAAGGACATAAATTTGGCTTGGTTAGCTTATGTGGACAAAAAGTTATGAGGGCCTAAGCGCGAACTGCCCCAAATAGGCAAAAAAAGGCCTGGCACAGGAGGGGGAAAAGGCCTGGCAGCGAAGGGGTTAATCGTGCTTCTGATATGCTGACACTTTCCTTTTTTACCTATTTGCGGCCCACCTTAGTTTCCCTTTGCCCGAGATTTCATTTTTCCAAATTTTCCAAATAATTTTTGTCCCTTTTATTCTTTTTGTCTTTTGTCCACATGTGTTTTGCCCCACATATGTATTTACCTGATTTGGTCAGATGTAAGGTTTTTTCTGTGCCCAGCTAAATTTATGATTCTGATAAATTGATCTGACCGATGATTGCTAATCCTGAGCATTGTTTATTTTCTGTATCACAGATATCTTTATTGATGACATGTAATGTTCTTCTTGAATGCTTAGTCCTCTTGATTTTAATTCGCTTGAATTTATTTTATCGCCTTGGACAACCTTTGGTATTATTTATCTTTATAACTTGGTCTTGCAAATTGCCTACATGACTTTGAGCTTGAGTTAGTAATAAACCACTTAACTTTATTTTTGACTGGAGTTTTCCTTCAATTGGCACATTTGTCATGGTGTGTAAGTTATTTGGATTGTATTGAAATTGTGTTAATGGCTCTACCACACCCTGAAATAGGGTCAAAAGATCCATCCACCTCGATGAGCATTGATTCCTGCTAAGGATGTGTAGGAGGCTGGCCTGGCTTGTAGTGGGTACCAAGGGGTACTTACACCTTTCACCAGGTCCAGGTATCCCTTATTAGAGTAGAGGGGTGTCTAGCAGCTTAGGCTGAAAGAAAAGGTAGCTTAGCAGAGCAGCTTATGCTGAACTAGGAGACGAGTGAAGCTCCTACAGTACCACTAGTGTCATATGCACAATGTCATAAGAAAACACAATACACAGGCATACTAAAAATAAAGGTACTTTATTTTTATGACAATATGCCAAAAATATCTCAGTGAGTACCCTCAGTATGAGGATAGCAAATATACACAAGATATATGTACACAATACCAAAATATGCAGTAATAGCAATAGAAAACAGTGCAAACAATGTATAGTCACAATAGAATGCAATTGGAGCACATAGGGATAGGGGCAACACAAACCACATACTCTAGAAGTGGAATGCGAACCACGAATGGACCCCAAACCTATGTGACCTTGTAGAGGGTCGCTGGGACTGTAAGAAAACAGTGAGGGTTAGAAAAATAGCCCACCCCAAGACCCTGAAAAGTGGGTGCAAAGTGCACCTAAGTTCCCCAAAGAGCACAGAAGTTGTGATAGGGGAATTCTGCAAGGAAGACCAACACCAGCAATGCAACAACAATGGATTTCCTGACGAGAGTACCTGTGGAACAAGGGGACCAAGTCCAAGAGTTACGATCAAGTCGGGAGTGGGCAGATGCCCAGGAAATGCCAGCTGTGGGTGCAAAGAAGCTGCCACCGGATGGTAGAAGCTGTGGATTCTGCAAGAACGACAAGGGCTAGAAACTTCCCCTTTGGAGGATGTGAAGAAGCTTGCAGAGGTGTTTCCGTGCAGAAAGACTGCAAACAAGCCTTGCTAGCTGCAAGGGTCTCGGTTAGGGTTTTTGGATGCTGCTGTGGCCGAGGAGGGACCAGGATGTCGCCAATTGGGTGAGGAGACAGAGGGGGCGCCCAGCAAGACAAGGAGCCCACTCAGAAGCAGGCAGCACCCGCGGAAGTGCCGGAACAGGCACTACGAAGTGGAGTGAACCGGAGCTCACCCGAAGTCACAAAGGAAGGTCCCACAACGCCGGAGGACAACTCAGGAGGTTGTGCACTGCAGGTTAGAGTGCCGGGGACCCAGGCTTCCCTGTGCACAAAGGAAATCCTGGAAGAGTGCACAGGAGCCGGAGCAGCTGCAAATCACGCGGTTCCCAGCAATGCAGTCTAGAGTGGGGAGGCAAGGATTTACCGCCACCAAACTTGGACTGAAGAGTCACTGGACTGTGGGAGTCACTTGGACAGAGTTGCTGAGGTCAAGGGACCTCGCTCATCGTGCTGAGAGGAGACCCAGAGGACCGGTGATGCAGTTCTTTGGTGCCTGCGGTTGCAGTATTTAAGGGCTACCCTGAACCCTAGAAAATTAGATTCCTGCAACAACAAGAAGAAGGACTGCCTAGCTGAAAACCCCTGCAGAGGAAGACCAGAAGACAACAACTGCCTTGGCTCCAGAAACTCACCGGCCTGTCCCCTGCCTTCCAAAGAACTCTGCTCCAGCGACGCCTTCCAAAGGGACCAGCGACCTCTGCATCCTCTGAGGACTGCCCTGCTTCGACGACGACAAGAAACTCCCGAGGACAGCGGACCTGCTCCAAAAAGACTGCAACTTTATCCAAAGGAGCAGCTTTAAAGAACCCTGCAATCTCCCCGCAAGAAGCTTGAGACTTGCAACACTGCACCCGGCGACCCCGACTCGGCTGGTGGCGAACCAACACCTCAGGGAGGACCCCCGGACTACTCTACGACTGTGAGTACCAAAACCTGTCCCCCCTGAGCCCCCACAGCGCCGCCTGCAGAGGGATTCCCGAGGCTTCCCCTGACCGCGACTCTCTGAAACCTAAGTCCCGACGCCTGGAAAAGACCCTGCACCCGCAGCCCCCAGGACCTGAAGGACCGGACTTTCACTGCAGAAGTGACCCCCAGGAGTCCCTCTCCCTTGCCCAAGTGGAGGTTTCCCCGAGGAAGCCCCCCCTTGCCTGCCTGCAGCGCTGAAGAGATCCCTTGATCTCTCATTGACTTCCATTGCGAACCCGACGCTTGTTCTAACACTGCACCCGGCCGCCCCCGCGCCGCTGAGGGTGAAATTTCTGTGTGGGCTTGTGTCCCCCCCGGTGCACATACAGAGCCAACTTCCTACAAAATGAGAGAGCATAACCACTGAGGTTCTGGTTAGCAGAGCCTCAGTGAGACAGTTAGTCATAACACAGGTAACACATACAAGGCACACTTATGAGCACTGGGGCCCTGGCTGGCAGGGTCCCAGGGACACATACAACTAAAACAACATATATACAGTGAAAATATGGGGGTAACATGTCAGGCAAGATGATACTTTCCTACAGGATGAAAATGGTACATTAGTTCTGGTAGCAGAGGATGGTTATTCCCAAGAGGTGGGAGCACCATATTTTTGTGTAGTGTTAGGAAGATAGGATTGACCTATTGATTTGACCAGTCCAAAAAGTAACCATCCTGCATTTTGTCCCATTGTCCATCCCACAGCATGATAAAGTACCAGCGTTGTGCCTAAAATTGACAGAGTGTGAGTATTAATAGGGTTTTGTGCTTGCATAGCTTTTGCCTTGAGTATTGTGGTGAAGTGTGATGTGGTGAAGTATTTTGCGGAGTCGTTGTACCAAAATGATTGTGGCTCTTTATGCAAAAAAAAATTTCACAGTTGTTGATGCGTCCGAGGTGGCCTAGGATTCCAGGATAAAGCACAAGTATATGAACTTATTGTCTGCTGTGAGGTATTTCCATGTCTTTGGCAGTGCCGAGTGTTTTCCTGTTGTATTAAGTGAATCCTCAGTGGACACAGAGAATCTGTATCAACCGAAGTAGGAATTACTGGTCAAGTTTCACTCATTGTGTGATTGTGAAAGCTACAGTTGAAAAAGTGTGAGCCCGTATAGCATTGAAGTGTTTGAATTCCTATCCTATAGTGTGCAGACAAGTTGTTTATTTTTGCTCACAATTTTTTGCATTAGAAGAGTGATTGAGCAATTGTGTGAGAGACATTTGCTAAGTGACTGGAGCTAGTGAAAGAAGTGAGTGCTATGCCATTTTTGCTGCAATGGTATAGGTCGGTTGGTGTGAAGCCACGCTGGCATTGTGGACAGTGCTGCTTTGCTATTGGTTGAGAACAGTGAGAGCAAAGGATTTTGGGATTGTAATTACTTCCTGATTCAATCAAAAGTTATTGTGATAGATTGAATTTGGTAAAAAATAAAGTTTTCAAAGCTTTGAAGAGTGTGTTAAGAATAGATGTATTCTTTCCAGTTAGAAAGGGTATGGAAGCCCCATTGGAAGGAACTCCAGGGTAATAAGTGTAATCTGTAAAAAGATTTTCTGCATGTATGTGGCTTGAACAGTGGAGTAAAACTACTGAGAAAGAAGGTGCTTTAGTATTTCCCTGGTATGGAACATTTAATTTGAGAATATTACACAATTTGAGGTGAATAATGTCTGAAATGAAACCGCCTCCAAGACCCATTCAGTTTGAAGCTCCCAGCACTATAGCGAGAGAGACAATGGCAACTAAAAATGAGAACAGAATGCAGAAAGTGATTAGGACACTTGCAGAAGCTAGATGGGATGCAGAGCAAAAAATGTGGATATCAGATATATTCGAAGGAGTTAGAATGTTTCCAGCTATTTCAAATGAAGAAGGTGAAAGCACAAAACCTAAGAGGAGGAAAAAGGCAAGAAACGCAGACAGACAGCGTAATCTGAGGGTAAAAAGACTGTAACGTATGACAATGATTCAGATTAAAAATTCATAAATCAGCTTTTGATTAATTGTCTGCCTCCTTATCATTCAGTTGAGATAGGACTCACAAGTTGAGTAATACAAAATGTAACTACAAGTGTCCCAACTGCCACAGTTGTACAGACCCACATTCAGATAGTTCCAGGTACACCTGCAAGTTCAGTGACTCAAGTTCCTGTAGTGCATCCATTAGATGCAGTTCAGTCTGTATGAAGGCCACTGGTAAATCAAGTTGTGGCAATTTCTAATGAGAATCCAAAAGTGCAGACTCTCTGTGTGAATCAGCCTGTGTACAATTGTACCCTGTATCAACCTATGCCAATGTTTAGTCCAGCTCAGCCAAATGTTACCCCAAGTCAAAAAGGACGAAGCTACAGCACAGTCCTGACAGGACAAAGTGTAGGAATGACAATTCCACAGACTCAGACAAATCATGCGGTGCAGATATCTTAACAGTTCCTGTGACTAAATGTCCCATTGTCTCTTAATATGCTTCTGGAAGCAATGCTAATTAAATGAGTGTTACAACAGTTCCTGAGACACTAGCAAGCTCAACAGGGATATCACCAATTGGTATACAGGGAACAGTATATTCCAATAACTCAGAAATTGAGAAATGTGCATCTCTCTTTCGACTGTTAACCCTAACCTGAGTTGTAGGCACAAATCTAACAATAAGTCAGACAGGATTTAATTCTGATGTAAGATTTGCTCAGGGAAATACACTTTCATTCATGCTCAGACCTGATCAGATTCAAAATGTCCATTGCAGCACACCACAAGGAGGAGTACCTTTTAACACGCCAGAGAGCCTGTTACAGTTCAATGCCCCGATTCAGCAGAATATGGGACAGCCAAGAGCAGAAGTACCACAGAGAAATAATATTAGTTTGCAAAGATTCACAGCACAACAGTTAAAATATTGGTTAAATAATTTGAGTCCACAAGCTGCAACAGGTATAATGAATGGCAACACAAGAACAGAAGAGATTCCTGAGAAAGATTGATCAGTGACTATCTCCAGATTAAAATTTGAACTGAATGAAATGGTTTTACGTACATTAGACATTGTCCAATTGGAAGCTCACACAGAAGATGAACTGTAGTTCATGTGCAAATGCATCACTCAATGTGCAGGACATGCATATGAGAGATAGCTGAATTACAGTGAAGTATGATGTGGAAAAAAGTTACAGATTGGAGTTTAGCACTAAAGGCATTGTTAACATGAGCTCTCCTGGAATGAAATTGTATATTAAAGAATTGATTACATGCATTCAAACAATGGGAGCTATAGATAAGTGGGAAGGAATAGGGGAAAAGAAAAGAGATCAGAAGAATGCAAAGACAAATGTGCCTCCAGCAGAGGCAAATCAAGCCGAGGACAAAGTGAAAATGATGCCCATGAGAGAAATAGCAGGTGGAGGCTATGTTCATGTGCCTTGGAGTAGGAGTAATATTTTGGCATTCACCATTGATTACCCGAGATTGAGGGAAAAACCAGTGGAATGGTACAACTAGACAGAGAGATTTGTGAAACTTTCAAAATGCCTGTGGGAAGATTTGAATGCGTTCTTTGATATTGCCGTTCCAACTGATTTGGGGAATGCGTGTAAAGTGCATATTGATTGGTCTAATTGTAAACCTCCAAGATATTCAGTTACAGGTGCGGAGTTTGAAGAGGTGCTGAAAAATTATTGCAAGGTAATTGAGTTTTTGAAGGCTAAAGTGTCCCCGGATGATATTGATTCGCAGAAGAGTGACAGGACATCCCAGGAGCCGGAAGAGTCAATTCATGCATTTTATGAAAGGGTATTGCAGGCTTTCAAACAGCATAGCTGTACAGAGACAATTGAGAAAAAAAAGATATGGGTCATTTTATGTTCAAGTTTGTGCAGGCACAAGTTTGTGCAGGCATTGAAGTCAGAGATTAGTGAAATAATTTAGCAACACCTGATTTATTGGCAGAACAAACTGATTGATGAGATTCTGCTGTATGCAAAATACTGCAGTGAAGAAATAGAACTGAAGCAAAAGAAGCTTAAGGAGAAAGTTATGGTGATTGTAGGAAGTTGGCTCTGTATGTGCTATTTCCAAGTAAGGAATAGCATGCACAGAGTCCAAGGGTTCCCCTTAGAGGTAAAATAATGGTAAAAAGAGATAATACTAATGCTCTATTTTGTGGTAGTGTGGTCGAGCAGTAGGCTTATCCAAGGAGTAGTGTAAATGAGGTACACACACTCAGAGACAAATCCAGCCAATAGGTTTTGTTATAGAAAAATATATTTTCTTAGTTTATTTTAAGAACCACAGGTTCAAATTTTACATGTAATATCTCATTTGAAAGGTATTGCAGGTAAGTACTCTAGGAACTTTGAATCATTACTTTAGCATGTATACTTTTTGCATAAAACACAATAAGCTGTTTTAAAAGTGGACACAGTGCAATTTTCACAGTTCCTGGGGGAGGTAAAGTATTGTTAGTTTTAACAGGTAAGTAAGTCACTTACAGGTTTCAGTTTTTGGTCCAAGGTAGCCCACCGTTGGGGGTTCAGAGCAACCCCAAAGTTATCACACCAGCAGCTCAGGGCCGGTCAGGTGCAAAGGTCAAAGAGGTGCCCAAAACACATAGGCTTCAATGGAGAGAAGGGGGTGCCCCGGTTCCAGTCTGCCAGCAGGTAAGTACCCGCGTCTTCGGAGGGCAGACCAGGGGGGTTTTGTAGGGCACCGGGGGGGACACAAGTCAGCACAGAAAGTACACCCTCAGCAGCGCGGGGGCGGCCGGGTGCAGTGTGCAAACTCGCGTCGGGTTCACAATGGTTTTCAATGAGAGATCAAGGGATCTCTTCAGCGTCGCAGGCAGGCAAGGGGGGGGCTCCTCGGGGTAGCCACCACCTGGGCAAGGGAGAGGGCCTCCTGGGGGTCACTCCTGCACAGAAGTTCCGATCCTTCAGGTGCTGGGGGCTGCGGGTGCAGGGTCTTTTCCAGCCGTCGGGAAATGGAGTCTAGGCAGTCGCGGTCGGGGGAGCCTGGGGATTCCCTCTGCAGGCGTCGCTGTGGGGGCTCAGGGGGGACAACTTTGGTTACTCACAGTCGTAGGGTCGCCGGAGGGTCCTCCCTGAGTTGGTTGTTCTCCACCAGTCGAGTCGGGGTCGCCGGGTGCAGTGTTGCAAGTCTCACGCTTCTTGCGGGGAGTTGCAGGGGTCTTTAAATCTGCTCCTTGTAACAAAGTTGCAGTTCTTTTGGAGCAGTGCCGCTGTCCTCGGGAGTTTCTGGTCTTTTTCGAAGCAGGGCAGTCCTCAGAGGATTCAGAGGTCGCTGGTCCCTTGGAAAGCGTCGCTGGAGCAGGTTTCTTTGGAAGGCAGGAGACAGGCCGGTAAGTCTGGGGCCAAGGCAGTTGGTGTCTTCTGTTCTTCCTCTGCAGGGGTTTTTCAGCTCAGCAGTCCTTCTTCTTGTTAGTTGCAGGAATCTGTTTTTCTAGGTTCATGGGAGCCCTTAAATACTAAATTTAAGGGCGTGTTTAGGTCTGGGGGGTTAGTAGCCAATGGCTACTAGCCCTGAGGGTGGGTACACCCTCTTTGTGCCTCCTCCCAAGGTGAGGGGGTCACATCCCTAATTCTATTGGGGGACTCCTCCATCTGCAAGATGGATGATTTCTAAAAGTTAGAGTCACTTCAGCTCAGGACACCTTAGGGGCTGTCCTGACTGGCCAGTGACTCCTCCTTGTTGTTTTCTTTGTTTCCTCCAGCCTTGCCGCCAAAAGTGGGGGCCGTGGCCGGAGGGGGCGGGCAACTCCACTAAGCTTTGAGGCTCACCGCCAGGTGTTACAGCTCCTGCCTGGGGGAGGTGTTAGCATCTCCACCCAGTGCAGGCTTTGTTACTGGCCTCAGAGTGACAAAGGCACTCTCCCCATGGGGCCAGCAACATGTCTCTAGTGTGGCAGGCTGCTGGAACCAGTCAGCCTACACAGATAGTCGGTTAAGTTTCAGGGGGCACCTCTAAGGTGCCCTCTGGGGTGTATTTTACAATAAAATGTACACTGGCATCAGTGTGCATTTATTGTGCTGAGAAGTTTGATACCAAACTCCCCAGTTTTCAGTGTAGCCATTATGGTGCTGTGGAGTTCATGTAAAACAGACTCCCAGACCATATACTCTTATGGCTACCCTGCACTTACAATGTCTAAGGTTTTGCTTAGACACTGTAGGGGCATAGTGCTCATGCACTGGTGCCCTCACCTATGGTATAGTGCACCCTGCCTTAGGGCTGTAAGGCCTGCTAGAGGGGTGTCTTACCTATACTGCATAGGCAGTGAGAGGCTGGCATGGCACCCTGAGGGGAGTGCCATGTCGACTTACTCAATTTGTTCTCACTAGCACACACAAGCTGGTAAGCAGTGTGTCTGTGCTGAGTGAGGGGTCTCTAGGGTGGCATAAGACATGCTGCAGCCCTTAGGGACCTTCCCTGGCACCAGGGCCCTTGGTACCAGGGGTACCAGTTACAAGGGACTTATCTGGATGCCAGGGTGTGCCAATTGTGGAATCAAAAGTACAGGTTAGGGAAAGAACACTGGTGCTGGGGCCTGGTTAGCAGGCCTCAGCACACTTTCAATTCAAAACATAGCATCAGCAAAGGCAAAAAGTCAGGGGGTAACCATGCCAAGGAGGCATTTCCTTACACAACCCCCCCCCAAACAAAAGAGGATGAGACTAACCTTTCCCAAGAGAGTCTTCATTTTCTAAGTGGAAGAACCTGGAAATGCCATCTGCATTGGCATGGGCAGTCCCAGGTCTGTGTTCCACTACAAAGTCCATTCCCTGTAGGGAGATGGACCACCTCAACAGTTTTGGATTTTCACCTTTCATTTGCATCAGCCATCTGAGAGGTCTGTGGTCAGTCTGAACTAGGAAGTGAGTACCAAAGAGGTATGGTCTCAGCTTCTTCAGGGACCAAACCACAGCAAAGGCCTCCCTCTCAATGGCACTCCAACGCTGCTCCCTGGGGAGTAACCTCCTGCTAATGAAAGCAACAGGCTGGTCAAGGCCATCATCATTTGTTTGGGACAAAACTGCCCCTATCCCATGTTCAGAGGCATCTGTTTGCACAATGAATTGCTTGGAGTAATCTGGAGCTTTTAGAACTGGTGCTGTGCACATAGCTTGCTTCAGGGTGTCAAAGGCCTGTTGGCATTCTACAGTCCAGTTTACTTTCTTGGGCATTTTCTTGGAGGTCAATTCTGTGAGGGCTGTCACTATTGATCCATATCCCTTCACAAACCTCCTATAGTACCCAGTCAAGCCAAGGAATGCCCTGACTTGAGTCTGGGTTTTTGGAGCTGCCCAGTCCAGAATTGTCTGGATCTTAGGCTGGAGTGGCTGAACTTGGCCTCCACCTACAAGGTGTCCCAAGTAAACCACAGTTCCCTGCCCTATCTGGCATTTGGATGCCTTGATAGAGAGGCCTGCAGATTGCAGAGCCTTCAAAACCTTCTTCAGGTGGACCAGGTGATCCTGCCAGGTGGAGCTGAAGACAGCAATATCATCAAGATAAGCTGCACTAAAGGATTCCAACCCAGCAAGGACTTGATTCACCAACCTTTGGAAGGTGGCAGGGGCATTCTTTAAACCAAAGGGCATAACAGTGAACTGATAATGCCCATCAGGTGTGGAGAATGCTGTCTTTTCTTTTGCTCCAGGGGCCATTTTGATTTGCCAGTACCCTGCTGTTAAGTCAAAGGTACTTAAGAATTTGGCAGCCCCTAATTTGTCTATGAGCTCATCAGCTCTAGAAATGGGATGGGCATCTGTCTTGGTGACAGAGTTGAGACCTCTGTAGTCCACACAAAACCTCATCTCTCTCTTTCCATCTTTGGTGTGAGGTTTGGGGACTAAGACCACTGGGCTAGCCCAGGGGCTGTCAGAGTGCTCTATTACTCCCAATTCCAGCATCTTGTGGACTTCCACCTTGATGCTTTCCTTAACTTGATCAGACTGTCTAAATATTTTTTTTTTGACAGGCATGCTGTCTCCTGTGTCCACATCATGGGTACACAGGTGTGTCTGACCAGGGGTTAGGGAAAAGAGTTCAGCAAACTGCTGCAGGACCTTCCTACAGTCAGATTGTTGTTGGCTAGAGAGGGTGTCTGAATAGATCACTCCATCTACTGAGCCATCTTTAGGGTCTGATGAGAGGAGATCAGGGAGAGGCTCACTCTCAGCTTCCTGGTCCTCATCTGTTACCATCAACAGATTTACATCAGCCCTGTCATGGAAGAGCTTAAGGCGGTTCACATGGATCACCCTCTTGGGGCTCCTGCTAGTGCCCAGGTCTACCAAGTAGGTGACCTGACTCTTCCTCTCTAGTACTGGGTAAGGGCCACTCCATTTGTCCTGAAGTGCCCTGGGAGCCACAGGCTCCAGAACCCAGACTTTCTGTCCTGGTTGGAATTCCACCAGTGCAGCCTTTTGGTCATACCACAACTTCTGGAGTTGTTGGCTGGCCTCAAGGTTTTTACTTGCCTTTTCCATGTACTCTGCCATTCTTGAGCGAAGGCCAAGCACATAGTCCACTATGTCTTGTTTAGGCTCATGAAGAGGTCTCTCCCAGCCTTCTTTAACAAGAGCAAGTGGTCCCCTTATAGGGTGGCCAAACAGAAGTTCAAAGGGTGAGAACCCTACTCCCTTCTGAGGCACCTCTCTGTAAGCGAAAAGCAGACATGGAAAGAGGACATCCCATCTCCTTTTGAGTTTTTCTGGGAGCCCCATGATCATGCCCGTTAATGTCTTGTTGAATCTCTCAACAAGGCCATTAGTTTGTGGATGATAGGGTGTAGTGAATTTATAAGTCACTCCACACTCATTCCACATGTGTTTTAGGTAAGCTGACATGAAGTTGGTACCTCTGTCAGAAACCACCTCCTTAGGGAAACCCACTCTGGTAAAGATACCAATGAGGGCCTTGGCTACTGCAGGGGCAGTAGTCGACCTAAGGGGAATAGCTTCAGGATACCTAGTAGCATGATCCACTACTACTAGGATGTACATATTTCCTGAGGCTGTGGGAGGTTCTAGTGGACCAACTATGTCCACACCCACTCTTTCAAAGGGGACCCCCACCACTGGAAGTGGAATGAGGGGGGCCTTTGGATGCCCACCTGTCTTACCACTGGCTTGACAGGTGGGGCAGGAGAGGCAAAACTCCTTAACCTTCTGGGACATATTGGGCCAGTAGAAGTGGTTGACTAACCTCTCCCACGTCTTGGTTTGTCCCAAATGCCCAGCAAGGGGAATATCATGGGCTAAGGTCAGAATAAACTCTCTGAAACCCTGAGGCACTACCACTCTCCTAGTGGAACCAGGTTTGGGATCTCTTGCCTCAGTGTACAGGAGTCCATCTTCCCAATAGACCCTATGTGTTCCATTTTTCTTGCCTTTGGACTCTTCAGCAGCTTGCTGCCTAAGGCCTTCAAGAGAGGGACAGGTTTCTTGTCCCTTACACAACTCCTCCCTTGAGGGTCCCCCTGGGCCCAAGAGCTCAACCTGATAAGGTTCCAGCTCCATAGGCTCAGTTCCCTCAGAGGGCAGAACTTCTTCCTGAGAAGAGAGGTTCTCTTTTTCTCGTTGTGTTGCAGCTGGTTTCCCAGCTGTTTTTCCTTTTCTCTTGGTAGGCTGGGCCATTCTTCCAGACTCCAGCTCTACTTTTTCACCCTGTGCCTTGCACTGTGCCCTAGTCTTGACACACACCAGTTCAGGGATACCCAGCATGGCTGCATGTGTTTTCAGTTCTACCTCAGCCCATGCTGAGGACTCCAGGTCGTTTCCAAGCAAACAGTCTACTGGGATATTTGAGGAGACCACCACCTGTTTCAGGCCATTGACCCCTCCCCACTCTAAAGTTACCATTGCCATGGGATGTACTTTAGTCTGATTGTCAGCATTGGTGACTGGATAGGTTTGTCCAGTCAGGTATTGGCCAGGGGAAACCAGTTTCTCTGTCACCATAGTGACACTGGCACCTGTATCCCTCAGGCCCTCTACACTTGTCCCATTAATTAAGAGCTGCTGCCTGTATTTTTGCATGTTAGGGGGCCAGGCAGCCAGTGTGGCTAAATCCACCCCACCCTCAGAGACTAATGTAGCTTCAGTGTGACACCTGATTTGCTCTGGGCACACTGTTGATCCCACTTGGAGACTGGCCATTCCAGTTTTACCTGGATGGGAGTTAGAAGTGGTATCTTTCTTGGGACAGGCCTTGTCTCCAGTTTGGTGTCCAGACTGACTACAGCTACGACACCAGGCCTTTTTGGGATAAAAGTTTCTACCCTTGTACCTAGAATTGTTTTGTGAGGAGGCTCTGGGCCCACCCTCCTGTGCAGGTTTTTGGGGGCCTGTAGAAGACTCTTTACTATTTTTGTTTTTGGCTGTCTCACCACCCTTCCCCTGGGGAGGTTTTGTGACCCCTTTCTTTTGGTCACCCCCTGTGGAAGTTTTGGACACCCTAGTCTTGACCCAATGGTCCGCCTTCTTTCCCAATTCTTGGGGAGAAATTGGTCCTAGGTCCACCAGATGCTGATGCAGTTTATCATTGAAACAATTACTTAATAGGTGTTCTTTCACAAATAAATTGTACAGCCCATCATAATCACTTACACCACTGCCTTGAATCCAACCATCTAGTGTTTTTACTGAGTAGTCTACAAAGTCAACCCAGGTCTGGCTCGAGGATTTTTGAGCCCCCCTGAATCTAATCCTATACTCCTCAGTGGAGAATCCAAAGCCCTCAATTAGGGTACCCTTCATGAGGTCATAAGATTCTGCATCTTTTCCAGAGAGTGTGAGGAGTCTATCCCTACACTTTCCTGTGAACATTTCCCAAAGGAGAGCACCCCAGTGAGATTTGTTCACTTTTCTGGTTACACAAGCCCTCTCAAAAGCTGTGAACCATTTGGTGATGTCATCACCATCTTCATATTTTGTTACAATCCCTTTGGGGATTTTCAACATGTCAGGAGAATCTCTGACCCTATTTATGTTGCTGCCACCATTGATGGGTCCTAGGCCCATCTCTTGTCTTTCCCTTTCTATGGCTAGGATTTTTCTTTCCAAAGCCAATCTTTTGGCCATCCTGGCTAACTGGATGTCCTCTTCACTGGAGTTATCCTCAGTGATGTCAGAGAGGTTGGTCTCTCCTGTGAGGGAACCAGCATCTCTGACTATTATTTTTGGAGTCAGGGCTTGAGAAGCCCTGTCCTCCCTAGATAGGACTGGTAGGGGGGAATCTTCCTCTAAGTCACTATCCTCATCTGTGTTGCCATCCACAGAGGGGTTGGCTCTATCGTACTCTGCCAACAGCTCCTGGAGCTGTAGTTTGGTAGGTCTGGAGCCCATTGCTATTTTCCTTATTTTACAGAGTGACCTTAGCTCCCTCATCTGGAGATGGAGGTAAGGTGTGGTGTCGAGTTCCACCACATTCACATCTGTGCTAGACATTATGCTTCTAAAAGTTGGAATACTTTTTAAGAATCTAAAGACTAGTTCTAGAATCTAATTCAAACTTTTAACAAACTTTTAAACTCTAAAAGAAATGCTAACAGGGACTAACACAAGGCCCTAGCAGGACTTTAAAGAATTTAGAAAAATTTCAAATTGCAAAAATCAATTTCTAATGACAATTTTTGGAATTTGTCGTGTGATCAGGTATTGGCTGAGTAGTCCAGCAAATGCAAAGTCTTGTACCCCACCGCTGATCCACCAATGTAGGAAGTTGGCTCTGTATGTGCTATTTCCAAGTAAGGAATAGCATGCAGAGTCCAAGGGTTCCCCTTAGAGGTAAAATAGTGGTAAAAAGAGATAATACTAATGCTCTATTTTGTGGTAGTGTGGTCGAGCAGTAGGCTTATCCAAGGAGTAGTGTTAAGCATTTGTTGTACATACACATAGACAATAAATGAGGTACACACACTCAGAGACAAATCCAGCCAATAGGTTTTGTTATAGAAAAATATATTTTCTTAGTTTATTTTAAGAACCACAGGTTCAAATTTTACATGTAATATCTCATTTGAAAGGTATTGCAGGTAAGTACTCTAGGAACTTTGAATCATTACTTTAGCATGTATACTTTTTGCATAAAACACAATAAGCTGTTTTAAAAGTGGACACAGTGCAATTTTCACAGTTCCTGGGGGAGGTAAAGTATTGTTAGTTTTAACAGGTAAGTAAGTCACTTACAGGTTTCAGTTTTTGGTCCAAGGTAGCCCACCGTTGGGGGTTCAGAGCAACCCCAAAGTTATCACACCAGCAGCTCAGGGCCGGTCAGGTGCAAAGGTCAAAGAGGTGCCCAAAACACATAGGCTTCAATGGAGAGAAGGGGGTGCCCCGGTTCCAGTCTGCCAGCAGGTAAGTACCCGCGTCTTCGGAGGGCAGACCAGGGGGGTTTTGTAGGGCACCGGGGGGGACACAAGTCAGCACAGAAAGTACACCCTCAGCAGCGCGGGGGCGGCCGGGTGCAGTGTGCAAACTCGCGTCGGGTTCACAATGGTTTTCAATGAGAGATCAAGGGATCTCTTCAGCGTCGCAGGCAGGCAAGGGGGGGGCTCCTCGGGGTAGCCACCACCTGGGCAAGGGAGAGGGCCTCCTGGGGGTCACTCCTGCACAGAAGTTCCGATCCTTCAGGTGCTGGGGGCTGCGGGTGCAGGGTCTTTTCCAGCCGTCGGGAAATGGAGTCTAGGCAGTCGCGGTCGGGGGAGCCTGGGGATTCCCTCTGCAGGCGTCGCTGTGGGGGCTCAGGGGGGACAACTTTGGTTACTCACAGTCGTAGGGTCGCCAGAGGGTCCTCCCTGAGTTGGTTGTTCTCCACCAGTCGAGTCGGGGTCGCCGGGTGCAGTGTTGCAAGTCTCACGCTTCTTGCGGGGAGTTGCAGGGGTCTTTAAATCTACTCCTTGTAACAAAGTTGCAGTTCTTTTGGAGCAGTGCCGCTGTCCTCGGGAGTTTCTTGTCTTTTTCGAAGCAGGGCAGTCCTCAGAGGATTCAGAGGTCGCTGGTCCCTTGGAAAGCGTCGCTGGAGCAGGTTTCTTTGGAAGGCAGGAGACAGGCCGATAAGTCTGGGGCCAAGGCAGTTGGTGTCTTCTGTTCTTCCTCTGCAGGGGTTTTTCAGCTCAGCAGTCCTTCTTCTTGTTAGTTGCAGGAATCTGTTTTTCTAGGTTCAGGGGAGCCCTTAAATACTAAATTTAAGGGCGTGTTTAGGTCTGGGGGGTTAGTAGCCAATGGCTACTAGCCCTGAGGGTGGGTACACCCTCTTTGTGCCTCCTCCCAAGGGGAGGGGATCACATCCCTAATTCTATTGGGGGAATCCTCCATCTGCAAGATGGAGGATTTCTAAAAGTTAGAGTCACTTCAGCTCAGGACACCTTAGGGGCTGTCCTGACTGGCCAGTGACTCCTCCTTGTTGTTTTCTTTGTTTCCTCCAGCCTTGCCGCCAAAAGTGGGGGCAGTGGCCGGAGGGGGCGGGCAACTCCACTAAGCTGGAGTGTCCTGCAGTGCTGTGACAAAGGGGTGAGCCTTTGAGGCTCACCGCCAGGTGTTACAGCTCCTGCCTGGGGGAGGTGTTAGCATCTCCACCCAGTGCAGGCTTTGTTACTGGCCTCAGAGTGACAAAGGCACTCTCCCCATGGGGCCAGCAACATGTCTCTAGTGTGGCAGGCTGCTGGAACCAGTCAGCCTACACAGATAGTCGGTTAAGTTTCAGGGGGCACCTCTAAGGTGCCCTCTGGGGTGTATTTTACAATAAAATCTACACTGGCATCAGTGTGCATTTATTGTGCTGAGAAGTTTGATACCAAACTCCCCAGTTTTCAGTGTAGCCATTATGGTGCTGTGGAGTTCGTGTAAAACAGACTCCCAGACCATATACTCTTATGGCTACCCTGCACTTACAATGTCTAAGGTTTTGCTTAGACACTGTAGGGGCACAGTGCTCATGCACTGGTGCCCTCACCTATGGTATAGTGCACCCTGCCTTAGGGCTGTAAGGCCTGCTAGAGGGGTGTCTTACCTATACTGCATAGGCAGTGAGAGGCTGGCATGGCACCCTGAGGGGAGTGCCATGTCGACCTACTCAATTTGTTCTCACTAGCACACACAAGCTGGTAAGCAGTGTGTCTGTGCTGAGTGAGGGGTCTCTAGGGTGGCATAAGACATGCTGCAGCCCTTAGGGACCTTCCCTGGCATCAGGGCCCTTGGTACCAGGGGTACCAGTTACAAGGGACTTATCTGGATGCCAGGGTGTGCCAATTGTGGAATCAAAAGTACAGGTTAGGGAAAGAACACTGGTGCTGGGGCCTGGTTAGCAGGCCTCAGCACACTTTCAATTCAAAACATAGCATCAGCAAAGGCAAAAAGTCAGGGGGTAACCATGCCAAGGAGGCATTTCCTTACAGTGGTGAAATTGATGGCTGCACAGAAAGCTAGTCAGAGTCCACAAAGGATGGTGAGTACTAGTGGAATGCAAAGTGTGCCACAGCAAGTGACAAATGTTGTTAAGCCTAGAGGTAGAGGACATAGTATTCAGATTGATCAGGGTGGAAATGTTGTTGACATTTAAATGTTGCGGGAATTTAGGACATTGGTGGAGGGAATGTCCTTATGATTCTGTAAATAATCAAGTGCAGAATGTTAATAATAGGTCCCCATGGCAGCAGGTACAAGTACCACAAGTTCTGATGGTTCAACAGCAAATGGTTGTGCCCCAACAAAAACATGAACCAGATAGCATCACAATTTCCACTGATAGACTTGAGTGAAGAGGAACCTTCAGAGTTTCTCCAAGCTGATAGCTCTGGTGATGAAGATTGCATGTTAGTCACATCTTTAGCAGTAGATCAACCTGGTTCTGATGTAAATGTCAACGTTATGGGCCATGATGTGTCATTCTTAGTTGACACAGGAGCTACACTTTCCATTGTTAGAATAAACGTATCACCAAATTTGCCCCTTTCAGAAAAAATAATTCAGGTTGTAGGAGTTGCAAGTGTGCAGTTGACCAATCCTGTAACAGCTTAATTTGAAGATGAGCACCACGTTGTGATTTATGATTCAAGTCCTCTAAGCTTACTTGGTCAGAACCTGTTGTATAAATTAAATTATTCCATTAGCTGCACACCCTCTGCAGTAGCAATACAGACAAATGAAGAAGACGTACCCTATAAACTTGTAGAGCAGTAACCCCGAGTGTCACATTGTACCCAATTGTGACATGTAATGATTTGCCCGAAGACTTACAAGACATAGTGACACCTGAAGTTTGAGATTTTTCAGGAAAAGAGATGGGACTCACCAAAGAAGCTGTCTATTAAACAAACGTGAAGCCAAATGCAGTGTATCTAAAGACACCCCTCTATAATATGACTCCAGAGACAATTGCAGGAATTATGCCCCTAATAAAAAAGACTGATTGAACAAGGTGTTTTGAAAGAAATGTTAGGAACTCCTTGTAATTCTCCTATTTTGGGATTGTGGAAGCCCACTGGAGAGTACCACATAGTCTAGGATTTGAGAAAAGTGAAAAAAATTGTCATTCCATGTTGACGCGTGGTACTGAATTCAGCAGTGATTTTATTTCAGATTCCCTTTGAAGCAGAATGGTTTACTGGGATTGACCTTTGTCAAGCATTTTTCTCCATACAGTTGCATGAAGGAAGCCATTTCATTTTTGCATTGAAATTCAAAAGTTGTGTTTTGGCATGGTGCCGAAACCTTCATGGGTTAACTGAGTCATCGTCCATTTTCAATCAGATCTTGAAAAATAATCTGGAGTCTCTTAAAACAGCTTATTACTCAGTCTTAGTTCAGTATATCAATGACCTGTCTGTTGTGTCAAACACCGAAGAAGCATGCAGGAGAGAGATAATTGCTCTCTTGAATAATTTAGGAGAAAACGGACATAAAGTATTCCCTGAAAAATTACAGTATTGGAAGAAAGAAGTCCTATATTTAGGAAGGTGTCCCAAGAGAGAATCTCAGTAATCATAGAAATGAATCTTCCTGTTACACAGAAAAAAGTCGGAATGTTTTTGGGAATGTTTGGTTACTGTTATCAGTAGATTCCAAACGTTTCCCTTTTAGCCAAGCCTTTACAGAGGCTGACACACAAAAATATGTCTGTTCCAGTACCATTGGATGACAACTGTATGAGTTCCTTCACAGAGTTAGGAGAAAAGTGTATGCCAAGCCCCAACTCTGGGAATGCCGGATTATAACAAATGCTTTTATTTGTTTTGCTGTGAGAAAGATGGATGTGCACTCTCAGTTTCTGACACAGTTGCATGGAAATGGAAGCAAGTCTGTGGCTTTTTTTCTGCTACACTTGATCATGTAGCAGCAGCCCTGCCTAGGTGTTTAAATGCTGTTGCTGCCCTTAGCATCAGCACTGAACAGTGCAAAGGCATTGTTATGGGCCATCCCTTGAACATTTTTATTCCCCATTCAGTGGAAGTTTTGTTGACCTGCACAAAGACATAGGCGGTCATTCTGACCCTGGCGGTCTTTGACCGCCAGGGCGGAGGACCGCGGGAGCACCGCCGACAGGCCGGCGGTGCTCCAATGGGGATTCCGACAGCGGCGGTAAAGCCGCGGTCGGACCGGCACCACTGGCGGGCTCCCGCCAGTGTACCGCCGCCCCATTGAATCCTCCACGGCGGCGCAGCTTGCTGCACCGCCGCGGGGATTCCGACCCCCCCTACCGCCATCCAGATCCCGGCGGTCCGACCGCCGGGATCCGGATGGCGGTAGGGGGGGTCGCGGGGCCCCTGGGGGCCCCTGCAGTGCCCATGCCACTGGCATGGGCATTGCAGGGGCCCCCGTAAGAGGGCCCCTACATGTATTTCACTGTCTGCTGCGCAGACAGTGAAATACGCGACGGGTGCAACTGCACCCGTCGCACAGCTTCCACTCCGCCGGCTCGATTCCGAGCCGGCTTCATCGTGGAAGCCTCTTTCCCGCTGGGCTGGCGGGCGGTCTGAAGGCGACCGCCCGCCAGCCCAGCGGGAAAGTCAGAATTACCGCCGCGGTCTTTCGACCGCGGAACGGTAACCTGACGGCGGGACTTTGGCGGGCGGCCTCCGCCGCCCGCCAAGGTCAGAATGAGGGCCATAGTACTGAACAAGTGCATGCTTGACCTATTATGAGCAGGTTATACTTGCTTCTTCTCATCTTCACAATAAATGTTGTAACATTCTGAATCCAGCAACTCTTTTGCCCAGTCCTGTTGAAAATGCTTAAAACTGTGAGGATGAGGTACAGCATGACTATCTTGATGTGACTGAATTGTGCACCAAACCAAGACCTGACATTAAAGATTTCCCCTTAGATGAAAATTATCATTTGAGGTTGCGCAAGCTATTGAAAGCATGACAAACCATAAAGCCCCTGGCCCTGATGGGATTCCCATCGATTTTTTTTAATCATTACCTAGTCTATGTATTTTAACCTGTTTATTTAATCTAGCTATTCAGATGGGGATGCAAAACCCTTGGTCTGAGTCCATTATCATTTCTGTTTATAAGAAGGGCTCTAGGGATCTTCTCAGTTGTTATAGGCTCATTTAATTGATGGATTGAGTTGTGAAGGTAATGAGCAGGGTGATCCTTGATAGGACTTTGATATGGGAGCAGAATGGGCCTATTTTATCGGACTTCAGTATGGTCATTTAGGCACTTGTGATCAGTATCTTAATCTCTACATGCTGATCAATAAATCCACTGTAGCTGTCACTATTTTTTGCTTAGATGGACTTGTCCTCTGCCTTTGACAAGGTTAATAGATCCAAATTATTGCAGATTCTCAGACATGGGTATGGGAGCGGCCATTTTTGGTTTTCTTGCTGATCTGCATAGAGAAATGAGGACAGTAGTGCGTTATAATATGGATGGGGCTTGTTCTGGCTCTTTTAGATTGAAGAGTGGAGTAAGGCAAGGTTGTATAATGACCCTTTCTTGTTCATGCTGCACGTGAACAACCTAGGGCCAGGCTGCTGGACTAGCCAGTGGATTGTCTGCGAAGAGGTTTTCACCAGGTTCATAGATTACTCTATGTGGATGACATTGTCTTGTTGGCAAGGACAGCCTTGGGGCTTCAGACATTACTTGATGGTTTTGTACAATATATAAATAATTTACATCTTTCTACTAATTACAGCAAATTGCAGGTGATGGTGCTGGGCCCAAGAAAAACTAGGTCAAAATCATTCTATGTCCAGGATAACAGGCTGTCCAGCGTCCAGTCTTACAATTACTTGAATGTTGTTTTTGATGATTGAACCACATGAGGCCCCCAGTTAAAGCAAAGAAGTTAGCCTTGTCAAAAAAACATTGGTGCCTTGTTTTCCTTTTCTGCAAGAATAGGCAGTAAGCCACTTGGGGCCTTGTTGAAGATCTACCAGGCAAAAGCAGTCCTAATAGGTACCTATGGCAATGAAGTATATGGTTACACCAACATTAGGGAACTTCAAGTGGTTGAAAATTGTTTCTGCAGGCGTCTACTTGTGGTTCCTGCCTCTACATTGGCTTACATGGTTCATGAGGAGTTAGAGTTATCATTTTATCGGACCTCATTGCCCGTCACCCTCTGATTTAATGGTTGACCACCTGTGTGCGTACTGAAAATCATTTAGGTATAGAGATAATTAAGGATTGTTTGGAACTTGACGGGTGGAGGTTGATTCCTTGGTTGAAGTAAATTAGGGATACTTTTGTGAAATTAGGAAGGCCTACTTTGTTTGAGTTGCCTCTTTCTATAACGAAGGCAGACTTTGCATGTACTCAGAACAACTTTATGCTGTGGAGGAAAACTGAGAGAGAGGCAACTGAGTTCAAGAAACCTCTGGTCTGTGGTCACGTCTTGCTTGGGACTGGTCTCACCATTGAACCCTATCTGCTTAGTATTCTCAATCTTCACCATCCATTTCTACTAACTAGATTTAGATTTGCTCAGTACCATATGCTCTTACTGTACTCAAACCCTGCCTTGTGTAATAAAAAGCTGTGCCCCTGTACTAGCGAAAAAATTTCTCCACAAGATCTCTTGAACTTTGTTTATTTTTATAGTTTTTATGAGATCCCTCGTAGAATGTTTTGACCCCCTCTACTGAAATCCTTGCACTTTGTACAGGTGAGGCCAGCCCTCATATTTTTACAGTTACTTCTGGGATGTTTATACAACTTGTGCCATTGCTTGTTTCCTAGCTGCTTCATTCAGGTTAAGGAAATTGTTGGATGCAGGGGCGGGGTGCCATCTGAGTGTGCTTTATCTGTTATTGGCACAGTACACTTTGTCATGTAAGTGCTCTAGTTATTATTGTGTTGTTATTATTTTTACTGACAAAAAAATATTTATTGTTTGATAAAATATGTGTAATATGGTTTATCCAGATTGTTGCATATCCAGTAAGCAGGGTTGATAATGGAAGGTTTGTTTGTGATTGCTTTGCCTATCAACATTTTTTAAATGTATTTTATCTTTTTTATTGTTGTTTTTTAATGCCATAGTTATTCATGTACTGTACATTTTTATTTCTCTTTGCACTTTTATGGTCTTGTGTAGACCCAATAAAGTAATTCTTGACTTGACTGTGTCAAGTTTGTCAATGGCTCTTGTTCAAGAGATAAAGATGCTACTCTGAGAGCAGGTTGTGCAGTTTGCCCAGTCTCAGGCGTGATAGAAGCTTCCTGACCTAGAGAAGTCTTTTCAGCCCAAGTAGCTAAAGTGGTTGCTCTTACTAGAGCCTACTGTGTTTCTGAACAGCTCAAAGTGAAGTGGCAAGATACTGTGCATTGAGCTGCATCTCTTTAAATGACGAGTGGAGCAATGAAAATAGAGTTGAGATGAGTTAAAATGTCCTCTTATCCACTAATGATACTTTAGGAGAAGTAAAAAAGATTGCAAGAAGAAGTGACAGAGGAAGAACAGCAAAGTTGGGTTACAGCAGGATGCGTCGAAAGAATATATGACGTTTAGGTTTCATGTGATGGAAGAGCAGTTTTGCTAACAGCCTGCTGTTCCCTATGGCTAGACATTATCAGGGACAGGTACATATAGGGAGAAATGCAGTGATCAGAACATTCAGACAAACAAGGTTTAACCCCAGATTCAGACTAATTGCAGATGATGTGCGCCACAGATGTGTCACATGCCAGCAGATGAATGTAGGGAAACATACAGTTGTTGCCAAGTCATATAGGCAGATCTGGAGGACCGTTCAATAGAATGCAAATTGATTTCATAGCTACCTGTGTGCAATGGATTAAGGTAAATCTTAGCTGTTTTCTATATTTTTTCAAACTGAGTTTAGGCTTACCCAAGCAGGAGCTGTTGCTTAGGGAGTTTACCACTTGCTTTGGCTTCCTGACTTCAATGGAATCAGACTGCAAAACTTATTTTCCTCAAATTATTGTGTGTGATATTACAAGTTGAGCAAAAATTTCATTGCAGCCACAAACCTGAGGTTTCTGGACTTTTAGCACAGATTAATGGAAAACTAAATTCAAGACTGGCGAAAGTATGTGCATCCACCACTCTAAAATGGCCAGAAGCATTGCCTCTTGTTTCGATGAGAATGCGCCGTACACCCAACAGGAAGACAGTGTTATCTCCTCATGAAATAATTATGGGGAGAGTCATGAGATTGTCAGCAGTGCCTGCAAATTTGCTTATGAACATAACAGATGACTTGGTACTGGATTATTGCAAAGGACTGGCTGACGTGGTTTGTTCTTAGTCTCATCAGGTTGGAGAAGCCACAGGACAGCTACAGCAAGAGGTTGTCATGACCTATAATCCCGGCGATGGTGTTATGATTAAAACACACTCAAGGAAAACATGGTTGGAACCTGTCAAGGAGACCAGATCCTCGGGGCTTGCGCATGTTCCCAACATGTCCACCTCTTGGCAGCTCCAAACTCCACTAGTTATATAGCACAGAGTTAAAGAATGGCCAAGTGGGGGAATGGGTTTTGGGTTGGGAACAGCGGGGAAGGAGACCTGTGGAAGCAAGAGATAAACAACACAATTGCAAGATTAATCACAATGACTTTCAATAAGTTTTGTTTCAAATAAACACTTATGCTGAAAACATGAATGTCCTAAGGCTTCACTAAAACTAGGCCTCAAGAATCTAGGTACCTGGAATTCAAGAAAGGTTATGCAAGGTTTTCTTATGAACATTCCAGAATTAACATATTATATTTTGAACAATAAACTCACTCCAAATACTTCTTAGAATAATCTCTGCATTGTAGCAAGAATCAAAGAGCACATGGTTTTTTCTCTGCATGAATGAACTGTACTAGAACCATGAATAACACTGTTATGTCACTCTCTGATTAAGAGTTTCAAGACTCAAATGCTCAGGGAATATTATGCACTTTAATCAAACTGCACATATAGATTTCAATGTCTAGAAATGATTGCACACTCTGCCAATCTGTATTTCAAAAGTTAAACACCAGGAATGAATTGCGCACCCTGTTGCCGATTCGAACATCTAGATTCACTTGCAATGAAACGATCGCACACACTGCCGATCTGTGATTCAAGAGTTTAATGCCGGGAAAGAATCAGCCACACTATTGCCGATTCTATTATCAAGAACCAAATGCCATGAAAGGATCGCGCGCACTGCCGATCTGAATGCCAAGAAGTAAATGCCAGGACTGAATGGCGCACACTGTTGCCGATTCGGAATTCACGTTACAAATGCCATGAAATGATCTTGTGTACTGCCGCTCTGAATGCCAAGAAGTAAATGCCAGGATTGAATCGCACACACTGTTGCTGATTCGGAATTCACGTTACAAATGCCATGAAATGATCGCGCGCACTGCCGATCTGAATGCCAAGAAGTAAATGCTAGGACTGAATCGTGCACACTGTTGCTGATTCGGAATTCACAATACAAATGCCATGAAATGGTCGCACACACTGCTGATCTGAATACCAAGAAGTAAATGCCAGGATTAAATTGCGCACACTGTTGCCTATTCGGAATTCACAATACAAATGCCATGAAAACAATCGCACATGCGATTTTTAAGTTTAGGCCCAAAACTCAAGTGTCACTGGACAATGGAGTTGGGGGCCTAACCCAACCTCCACCTTACCGCCCTGCTTGAAGATCACCAAATAAATGAGGGCAGGCCTAGAAATTACTGGATAGGCCTCGGGGACAGAAGCTCTGGAAAATGCTGCTGCTCTGCATAGTGAGCACGTGGAGCTGGGCTGGCTCCCTTATATAGAGCCAAGCCCCGCCCACGAGCCACATCCAACCATGCTGCAAGAAAGGCTTCTAGAAAGTCTTAGAATAAAGGACCACACCCTGTAGTCCTGCAAACAAGCCTTGCAAATGAACAATGAATTACAAACAGCATTAATGACTTTTCAAGGTAAAAGCTCTGCAATGCAAAAGGTTAACATACTGCATAGAAACACAATGCATGAAATATGACTTTGCATAAGGACTGGGTTTTTGCATTTACATCGCCCATAGAGCGTGCACTGTCCTGATGTTGACAGAAACACATTGCAAAGAACCTTACCAAGTGGTTCTCGTAACCACTACAGCAGTGAAGTGTGGTGGACTCCCAAACTGGGTACATGTGAGCCACACTTGCAAAGTTCCAGATCCACTTGATGATACAGCTCCTGTCCCAGAAGGGTCAGTTACAGTGAATGAGAGGGATCAGGCTAGCCAAGCTGTGGGGACTGGAAAAGTGGCTGCAGCAAATTCCTCTGACTATTGCTGAGGAGACTGAAGAGTCGAGTCGAAGTGACAGGGGTGCTGAGAGTCGAGTAAACAGAAGGTCAAGAGTACCAAGTTGATGATACTCAGCACCTGAATGGACATATTTTGCTGCCAATGACTGTGAGCAGGAGTTTATCACCTTTAGTTCTAACAATTCAAATCCAGCCCAACATTCTTGAAATTGAAATTGCGGTGGATCTGAGTTTGAAATCTAATTGCTGCTTAATGAAGAGAGACATTACACTTTGGAAGTGATTATCAGTGATTACAAGCTGTGCCTCTGTTAGAGACATTTGAACTTTTAGTAGAAGGTTTTGAACATTTGCAAATAGAGAAAACTCTTGATGAAGTTTCTAAAGGATCAAGGAACTTTGTGAATACTTGGATTTTTTTTAAGAAACTATTTTTGATCATTGCTCTGATCAAAATGAAAATGACTGAAAAGAAACAGTGAAACAATAAGGCGCTTTGCATTTTTGATATCAGATTTTTTTACTTTGAATTTTTTGTTTGCATTTAGGGAATATATTGAGTCAAATCACAATAGATGTAGCAAATGCATATATATGCATAGGTTTAGTAGCAGTTAAGGCAATTATGAATATATGGATGTTCAATGGATTGGGTTTACTCCTAGAAAGTGATTCATAGAAAGTTCCATCCACAAGTACCCTGAATTTAGCAAATCCACTTGCAAAACAAGATCCCATGTACAAAGATGAGAACTTTTTACACACTGATGGTTCTAAAGGTGATTATCAGCAAAAGTGTATTATAACCTACTATATGAATACATAGATACCTTGAAGTTAGAGACTGTTACATGTGTACACAGTTGCTTTACTTGGTAGGTGAAGGAATCCCATATCATAGTTTACACCTAACCTATAGAACATCCTGTAGTATGTTATTAACAGTGTTGTATCAGCAGGAGTATTATCAATACTTCTATTCAAGTTATGTTTTGATGTTTTCAATTGTTCCTACCATGAAACGTATGAGCAGTACTGCCAAAGCAAAACATATTGACAAACTGAGAGGTTTGTTTCAGCCTATATTGAAACTTGGAACAGCACATGCACACAAGAATAATTTGACTTGCATACTTAGGCCCTCATTACAACATTGGCAGTGTTGACCGCCTACCGTCATGGCGACAGCTGGCAACATACCCCCGCACGGCTACCAGCCATCTACGCGTATCATGATCGCCGACGGTATTCTGCCAGAATGCTGGCGAAACACCGCCGACGGTCATGGCGGCGGCAGCGGTTAGGCGGCGCTGCTAACAGCAGCACCGCCATGCCAGCAAAACACTGCCGACTTCGGGTTCTCCAGGGAGGGTGTGGGGGATGTTGAGTGTATGTGGGGGTGTGTGTGTGTATGTTTTGGTATGCGTGCATGCGGGTGTGAGTCGCGTAGGATGCATGCGTGAATGAGTGATTGTGAGTGTTGTGTGTTGTCAATGCATGTGTGTGACAAGGTATGTTGGTGTGTGTTGCATGTGTGGGTATGTATGTGTGCATGCCTGGGTGGTCGTGGGTATGCGTGTGTGCATGTGTGTATATGGGTGTGCGTGTGGGTGTGTATATGTGCGGGGGCAGGAGAGGCAGGGGGAGGACGGTAAGGACTCTAGGGAACTGGCGGAGAGACCCCTATCAGATTGGCACGAAAACCATAGCGGTAGGCCGGGCCGTAATCCCGAGGGTGGGATTGTGACAGCGGCCGTGCTGGAGACTTCGGTTTTACCACCCTGGCGGTCAGTGTGTTAAAGTGGCAGTTTTAGATGGCGGTTACTGCCATGGTCAAAATCCCTTTTTTTTTTACCGCCGGCCTGTTGCCGTTATTACCGCCACTTTAACACCGACCGCCAGGGTTATAATGAGGGCCTTAATCTGGTAGACAAGAAATTCATTGGGCAAGTGGAAGAGAGAACAAGAGTAATGAAATCCAAAATAGAAAAAGTAGTAGCTTTACAGACTTGGGAAAAAGATGCAACACACTCAGTGGCTGGAAATCAAGCATTTCTGGCCTTAGTTTGGCAACATGTAGGGAAATTATGTACATAGAGACCTATATTCAAGACAGACACACATTTTGTAGGAACTAGTCTATGTAGACATATATTTTTGTTTAGAAGTGTTTGGGCCTTCCTGCTAAATGAACAGGATCCAGCTATACTAGGTGTTTATTTCAAAAGTAGAAGAAACACCTAATACAATCCTCCAAAAGGCTGGAATGGTACATGTTACCTGGGAGTAGTTTTTCCAAAGGTATGTGGACTATTTTATTGATCCAGTCTGGGATGATAAATCTAATTCCAGAGTCAAAAGAGGAGCTAGTGCTTCAGAGACATTTTTGGTGTCATAGTTTCATCAGTAGGTGTCATCTTGAAAGATATCAAGATTAGGATGCTGTCAACAATAGAAGATAAGTTCTTTACAGATACTGTAGGTGCTGTATTGCTAATGTACACAGAAATAGTTTAGGTGAGATCCATGGTTTTTCAAAATCATCTTGTGTTAGACATTCTTCTTACAAAAGAAGGCAGAGTTTGCAAAACGTTACTTGCACAACAATACTGTACATATATACTTGACAATAGTAAGGAGATTAAAAAATACATTGCAAACATGACTGACTTGAAAAAGGATTTGACAGGACTGACAGCAGCACGTGCATGTGAGACTATTGGTAGTGTTTTTTCAGTCATTGGTAGGTGGTGTGGTAAACTAGGGAAAGGAATTTTCGTAACTATCTTGAGACCCCTGTTATAGTTTTGCGTGCCCTAGTTGCACTCGGCCTATACACGTTGATCAAGACACTGGAGGAAAAGAGAGATTTTGAAAAACCATGGATCTCACCTAAACTATTTCTGTGTAAATAGACAGACAAGGGAAGAAATTGAAATGGAGACTAGAACTTTAGGAGGTTGGAGTATTACAGAAGACCTTATCAGGATAAGCCTCCAAATATTTGAGTTGTCTCATTGACCATTCGCCATCAAAGGGGGGACTGGTGTAATCTAAATTTAAGTGTCATCCCTCATGTCACAAACATCATCAGAATGTTTCAGTTTATGTCTTATGTTAGTCAAAGCTTTAGTGATTTGAATCTAGAAGCTGCATTGACATACTATTTAAGTGTGCACTCGTTCATATTGCAGAGTTCGACTTAGGTGGTATTTGAATAAAATCATGTTAACAGAATTAAATTGATAACATCATATATTTTAGACTAACAGAATATTTTGAAATGAGATTGAATTCCTAAGGACTAATTAATTTAAAGATACATGCAAGAAAAGTACCTGTCATTTATACTTAATGAAGTGCATTGACAAAGTTCTTTTTCGTTTAAAGTGAATGTAACTTGCATATTGTTGAAGCATTACAAACATTGAATTTATAAGTTTGTAAAATAAAGGATATTTATTCAAACATATTAATACAATGTATTGCATTAAGCCACTTGTGTTAGCTTAAGTGAGGCATGTAGTTTTGTAATTCATGACAATGCAGGAAATGCTGATTCATTGTCATAATGTGAGTTTTCTTTCAGATTTCAGTCTTATGAGAAAACTAGATTTTAGTAATAGGTGCTATTGTTTAGACATAGAGAGAATGTATCATATTGACCTTGGGACTAGAACATTGTGAAACATGGACTGCCATTGAATACAATTATTTCAAACTTGCGTGGAGTCACACAGATGGTAGATCTTCCCATGAACAGATCTAGGAATGGAGTTTGATGTTACAACCTGGAGTGGTGTGATCAATTTCTATTGGATGATGCCCCTTCAACGTAATATGGTCTCCTTTTTGGTGCAAATTAGGTTGATTCATGAACTTTGATTTATCCTTGGTTAGCTGAACTTGGAACAGCACTTCTTCTTTAGAGTCCCCTGATGTTTGCAGATCTATTGCGTTCTTGAACCTATACTGATGAAAAATCCTGTATGCTGAGCCCCTTGAATAGGTATCTTCCTCTCTGCTTGTTCATTTGACATGTCCCTTTGAGACTTAGAGGTTTTTCCTGACCTCTTTCAGAAGACTCTTGATTGAACTTCTGACATGCTGACCCTTTCCTTTTTCACCTATCTTTTGCACACCTGAGTTAGTTTTCTTTTGCCTGAGATTCCCATTTTCCAAATTATTTTTTTCCTTTTTATTTTTTTTGGTCTTTTGCCTGCATGTGTTTGGCCACACACATTTATTCCCTGATTTGGTTAGATGTAGGGTTTTCTCTGTGCCCAGCTAAATTTATGACTCTGATATATTGATTTGATTGATGTTTGCTAATCCTGAGTATTGTTTATTTTCTATATCACCGGTATTTTTATTGATGACATGTACCGTTTTTCTTGAATGCTTATTCCTCTTGATTTTAATTCGCTTGAATTAATTTCATCTCCTTGGGCAACATTTAGTGATTATTTATCTTTATAACTTGGTCTTGAGAATTGTCTACATGACTTCAAGCTTGAGTTTGTAATAAATCCCTTATCTTTATTTTTGACTGGAGTTTTCCTTCTGTGGCTACATTGGTCATGGTGTGCAAATTAATTGTATTGTATTGAAATTGTGTTAATGGTTCTACCACACCCTGTAGCAAAGTCAAAAGATCCCTCAGCCTCGATGAGCATTGAATCCTGCAAGGGATGAAAATGCTACATCAGTTAGATCCATATGGCATTCAACAGGGTCTTCTGGAGATTCTTAAGGTATCCTTATGGGCTTTGGCCCTAAGTTCTTAAGTCGGGTTATGACATTATATGCCTCACTGACTGCTCACATTGTTTTTATGGGTGGTCTATCCGATATAATGGACATTATTCATGGAATAAGTTGTCACTTGTCTCCTTTTCTCCACGTTTTTGGTCTTTGTTTAGATCCATAATCAAAACTTTAAAAGTATTACCCATCATTCCCTAATTAAAGCTTGAAGTCAGAGAACTGTCTTTTTGCTGTTCAGTCCTCCACTCCTTCTTGTGTTTTAGTAGTAACTGAAAATGTTGCATTGCAATTTGGCAGTATTTCAGTCTACACTTCAGTATCTACAAACACAGATAGTGACAACTACCTACCCTATAACACCTGATTTGAGAGTCATTAAATCCTCAACTTATCTGGGAGTTCAATTATCCATAATTGTAGAAAATACGGTTGGACTTAATGATTAAACTTTATATATTAAATCCCTGGAGACCTCTTGAAAATAAGATTGGCTTTGCTTATTACTAATCAACCAGTGTAATCTCATCAAGATGGTTATCCTGTCTGGATATCACTGTTTGTTTAGTTCTATCCCTTTCTATCTCTTAAAAGCTTTAAGAGGAAGCGAGCTGGCTGAAGTTTATCTGACAGTACACAAAACTACACTTCATGAACAATTTTCTGCAAATCCGTCTTTATTTGGATGTAATGTCGCTCCTGTCATATCCCTAGCATGTTTCCTATCTGTGTCATGGTTTTCTAGTTAGGCAGGAGGTATGTACTCTACAGAACACATTTCACTGTTTTCTAGTTAGGCAGGTGCCATGTACTCTGCTATGCACGTTCACTGTTTTCTAGTTAGGCAGGTGCCATGTACTCTACTATACACTTTTCACTATTTTCTAGTTGGGTAGTTGCCATGTGCTCTGCTGTGCACTTTATTGAAGTACGCCATGTACTTTAGTTTGAGTGCACTGTTTTAAGATCCGTTTACTTAAGTGTTCAAACAAGTGGTGCTAATTAGCTCCCTGCTGACCTCAGGGTCACATGATAATGTCTGTGTTTATCTATCCAACTGCCCTAACAAGTGCTGTTGATTAGTTAAAAGCTCACTGCTGACCTCAAGGCCATCTGGTATACATGCTGGTGATTTTCTTTTCACTTGTTCTACCATCTAATTAACTTTATCACCTTAACTATGACCATCTTCTCACTGTTTGACGTTCCTGCTATCCCAGCCCTTTACATGGACATCAGGTTTGTGAACTAGCTGGGTGCATCTAGTTTTCATATCCCTTTCGCTTGAAGGACACGCTAGCAACTTGAGGTTAAGTAAGAAAGCCTTAACTAAAGGAAGAAGACAAGTTGTGTGAAGTAACAGAACCTTAAGGACAGATAAAGAACTCACATTCATTTGAGCAGAATTAGGAAATCGCAATTCCAAACGTTAGTTCATGTGGCCCACAGTTTCATAAATTATCAAATTGTGTTGTGTTGACTTTTGACAAATTACGCAAACTTTCTAATACTCACCTTTTTGATGGTGCTGTGGAACAATCATTTTCTCTGGTTCGAAAAGCATCCCTAATTGTTTTGTACCAGTATTTATGCTAATATAATATCCTTATATATTATTATATCATTTTTAAAGGGACCTAACAAATCAATTGTGCATTTAGCATTTTATCAATGGGGATTAAATACTGATAGATAGTTCAATATAAATTACCTTAAAGGAATAATTACATATTTTTCAGTTCATCGTCACTACTAAGTACGGGCATAGATACATATTTTGTATAATGTAAGAACCGTCACTCTACCGTGAATGCTTTCACAAGTCTCCTTGTTAGGAAACAAATTAGCTCTGTGTTGTAAATCTACCTTAACATATGTGTTTTGACGGATGTTGCAGCTGTATTAAAGAATATTTAGGGCCTGATTACAACTTTGGAGGAGGTGTTAATCCGTCCCAAATGTGACGGATATACCACCAGCCGTATTACGAGTTCCATAGGATATAATGGACTCGTAATGCGGCTGGTGGTATATCCGTCACTTTACCGTCACTTTTGGGACGGATTAACACCTCCTCCAAAGTTGTAATCAGGCCCATAATTTGGCCTTGTTTTTACAGGGCAGCACTTGCTCGTCTAGTATGGATATTTGGCCCGGAAGAAGGCATTCTAAAATTATGCAACTGCTGAAAGGATTGCCAACCTGTCTCTTTTTAATGCCCATTGCTTCTTGCACACTGACATTCCCTCTCTTGCATTTTGTGTTCTCAATTATTTGATTTTGTGAAATTCCTTGATTGTGTATTATTCTGTATTTGATTTTCTGTGTCAGTTGCCATTGCGTTTTAAAAGGATTTGTAAAAAAGGTATATTTATTCTGCTATTGTTTGCAAACAGGGCTTGCAATATTCGTTCTCTTCAAAGATTTAACTCATCGTGTTGTTATGACTGTATAATATATTACTATAACGTATAGTTCCAATCAAAAATGTTTCCACAAAATTGTGCTTTCAGAATATCATTCATTTTCGCCTGTCCTGCCACCCAACTCCATAGTAAGTACATACTCAGATACTTCAGCTACACGACTGTCCTGATTTCCAGTGTTCTGTGACTGAGAACAGGCACAGAGAGCGATTGAAACAAGCAAAATCTACAGCATGCATACTTTTTAAAATAGACAACTAGGCTGATTCTATCACATGGTTTGCAGAGCAATCCAGGGGCTTTCTAACTCGCATCAGTTAGGAAGCAATTGTTGTAAATTATCAGTTGATGGCGTCTCAGACCCTAGTTGCCACAAACCCCAAACTGACACAGATCAAATAGAGGTAATAGCTTCGACCTCATCTTCTTACTAACCCTGTGCTTACCTGCGATTAGGCTGGTAGGGTTAGCAAGTGCTTTCTCTAAGAACCATAAAAGGTACTCCTGGTTTAATGGGCTGATTGTGTTAGACCACTGGCTCCAGTCCAGCACCGGTGAATTCCAGTCCGAGCAACGCAGCTAGTGGAGAAGGAGTCCTGCCATAAATCAGTGCGGCTCCCGCCAGCCCCCATATCAGTGTGTCCACCTTATTTAGAGATGGAGAAGCACCATGTTTCTGGCAGCAGAGCATCAGATGGCTGCACAGTCTAAAAACGTTGACTGATGACCTGTCCAAAAACTTTCAGTCAGTTTACATCAGAAAGCCCACTCATTTTAGGGGTAGATTTCTGTACTAATGTTTTCCTGTTTAAGACTACCTGGAACTGAAAGGCAGTCTATACCAGACAATAATAGAAATTATCCCCTCCGTGCATTCGTAGAAAACAGCCGGGGTCTGAGGACGATTTGTTTTTTGAGAAACACACGATCATTTGGTTAAAAAGAAGAACAAAGTTTACAGAGAGAAGCAAAAAAACTTGGAACCTACTTGGCAAACTCTTTATCTTTGAAACTTTTGGATGCATTGTAGGCAAAGAGATCCCGGACAGTCAAGTGGAAGTCTCATAATATGGTGGGTGATTCTCTACGTGGGAAATGGAAGCCATAACTTCCATTACCTTGGGGCCACTTACTGAAGGCTAAATGACCACTGGATTCCTGCTCTCTAGTAACTTGTGAAGTACCCTTCGTGAAATGTGCTTTCATGCTTAGTCCAAATCCTAGGAGATAGGTGCACTTGTATTCTGGTAGATAGGTGCACTACCCCACCTAGTACACTTTGGACATTCATAGCAGAGATGTTAAGCCATAGTGTACTCGATCAATCAAAACCCAAGCTGCACTAACCTCATAACACATACTAGAAAGGCCGTAAAAGTGTTCATAGAAAATGTGAGGCAAAAAACAGATGAAGGCTTTCGTATTGGTGTGCAAAGACTTTTTTGCTGCCTGCAAAGTTTTGCAAAGTTCCTGATTTTCATCATTTGCAAAGTTTGAAAGTTACCCGGATTACCAAACCTTCACATGTGGAACATTTTTTCTCCACGCTCATGGGAAGATTATTCTAATCGAAGCCAGGCAACTTTTAAAATATATGCAGAATTTTGCTCTGCAAATTTACATTTTGATAACATCTCAATGCACAATGGCATGGAGACCACACGCTGTAGTAATTTTTTTTAATCCCAGACAGTTTGTTAGTGTTGAAGATGCATACATTTCCCCATTAATTAGGATCTCTTCAGGGAGGTTTTTCTGGACACAACAGGCTGGATTTTAAAGTGATGTGGATCCAATGTATGAAAGAGGAGCATGGCTATTGGTACCCACAGCCAGAAAAGCTCGAGATACAGGTTGATATGGGTCTGAAGGTGCAAAACCTATGCTAGACGTCACATATAAAACTTTCCACTATGGTGCAAAGGTGTGCACATGGTGGTAGGCAGATAAATGCAGGAGATGAAAGCTAAAAAGCCAAATTTCAGTAGCAGGAGATGAAAGCTGCAATGCCAAATCTTAGTGGATATGGTGCTGTCCTGCTCTGTCCCTTTCATGCCACACAGCACAACAACTTTGTTTGATGCACTGTGTTACAGGAAACAATAGTACATTTGACATCTAATGTCATACTCCTGTCCTTGAAGGTGGGCACCCAACTGCTCTGGGTGGATGTCCAACTTGGTTCTACTTTCTTCCAATACCAACAGATGCTGGATGTGTTACTTTTTAGTGGGATTGAATTCATCACTTTGAAAGAGAGGCAGATTCCACTCATAGCACAATTTCACATAATGCAAGCACCCTTGATGAGAGACCCCAGCTTTATCTCGCTCTTTCGACATCTCTACCAGTTAAAGGACTCTTTATAACCTTAATGACACCCCTTTTGGCAAGTAGACCCTCAGCTGCATTATCATTTTTTCCAACTTCCCATTGCTCTGTTTCACCATGAGCCAGGTACCTGGATATTTTCGAATGCTGTCAGACTTTGCTAGGCATCAGACACAACACAAACCATTTTAGTGACACTTGACAATGGCCCACCGAGGACAGCGTTAGAGCAGAAGTATGTGGCAAATATTTGGGTCCAAACCTTTTGGACAACCAGATTCCTAAGTTGCACAGACATCACTGTAGAAAGATTCACCCCACATATCATGCAACCTTGTCTGTTGGTACCAGGCTGTTCCTGGTCATACACACAGCCATTTAACTGTGATTAAGGAAGAGGCCTAATTCTAGGGGTGGGCGTGACTCATGTAATTTTGTGGAGTGTAATTCCACGAAATTACTCGAAATTACACACAAATTCAGTTCATTTACCACTGAAAAAAATTGCATGAACAGTCTGTTCAGGTAAAAATTCAAATTAAAAATGTAATTTCGAGTTGATTTCCGGTGGCTCACGTTCAAAACTGTGCTACTCGCATTTCGATTTGCAGTTTTGCTTTAACAAATTACCCAAAAGGTCCACTCCGGTAACCAAAGCTATCTGCAATATTTGTTGACCACCCATATAAAAAAACTGCCACTCCCAATCAAAACGCTGCTGTTCACATTGAAATTTATAGTGTTGTTCTAAAAAATTGCCCAAAGAGTCTGCTCAGGTAAAAAAAAGAAATCTACCTAAAATGCAGCTCATGACTAACAATACCACTTGCATTAAAATTTCTCCCCAGAATGCCACAATGTTTAATAATGGAGTAATCTCAGTAATTTTGCACATATTACATTATGCAAAAGTACCAAAATTACACCAATCACTCTGGTGCAGTTAAAATTTCACCCATGCCTGCCTGATGATGGAAGCTTGTTTCAACTTCATCAGTATGGCAGGGCCACGCTAACCAACAAATAGCATATTATCAGCATACCTTTCATTATTCAATGTGTGTATTGAATGTGTGTTTTTAACCCCTTCGCTGCCAGGCCTTTTCCCCCTCCTGTGCCGAGCCTTTTTTTGGCTATTTGGAGCAGTTCGCGCTTAGGCCCTCATAACTTTTTGTTCACATAAGCTACCCACGCCAAATTTGCGTCCTTTTTTCCCAACATCCTAGGGATTCTAGAGGTACCCAGACTTTGTGGGTTCCCCAGAAGGAGGCCAAGAAATTAGCCAAAAAACAGTGAAAATTTCGTTTTTTTCAAAAAAATTGGAAAAATGGGCTGCAGAAGAAGGCTTGTGGTTTTTTCCCTGAAAAGGGCATCAACAAAGGGTTTGCGGTGATAAAATCACCAGCTTCCCAGCTTTCAGGAACAGGCAGACTTGAATCAGAAAACCCAATTTTTCAACACAATTTTGGCATTTTACGGGGACATACCCCATTTTTACGATTTTTTGTGCTTTCAGCCTCCTTCCAGTCAGTGACAGAAATGGGCATGAAACCAACGCTGGATCACAGAAACCGCAACATTTTTGAAAAGTAGACAAAAATCTGAATTCAGCAAGGGGTAATTTGTGTAGATTCTACAAGGGTTTCCTACAGAAAATAACAACTGAAAAAGAAAAATATTGAAATTGAGGTGAAAAAAACATCAATTTTTCTCTACGTTTTACTCTGTAACTTTTTCCAGCAATGTCAGATTTTCGAAAGCAATATACCATTACGTCTGCTGGACTCTTCTGGTTGCGGGGATATATAGGGCTTATAGGTTCATCAAGAACTCTAGGTACCCAGAGCCAATAAATGACCTGCACCCTGCAGTGGGTTTTCAATCTATGCCGGGTATACAGCAATTCATTTGCTGAAATATAAAGAGTAAAAAATAGCTATCAAGAAAACCTTTGTATTTCCAAAATGGGCACAAGATAAGGTGTTGAGAAGCAGTGGTTATTTGCACATCTCTGAATTCCGGGGTGCCCATACTAGCATGTGAATTACAGGGCATTTCTCAAATAGACGTCTTTTTTACACACTGTCTTACATTTGGAAGGAAAAAATGTACAGAAAGACAAGGGGCAATAACACTTCTTTTGCTATTCTATGTTCCCCCAAGTCTCCCGATAAAAATGATACCTCACTTGTGTGGGTAGGCCTAGCGCCCGCGACAGGATATACCCCAAAACACAACGTGGACACATCACAGAAAACAGAGCTGTTTTTAGCAAAGTGACTACCTGTAGATTTTGGCCTGTAGCTCAGCCGCCACCTAGGGAAACCTACCAAACCTGTGCATTTCTGAAAACTAGAGACCTAGGGGAATCCAAGATGGGGTGGCTTGTGTGGCTCGGACCAGGTTCTGTTACCCAGAATCCTTTGCAAGCCTCAAAATTTGGCTAAAAAAACACATGTTCCTCATATTTCTGTGGCAGAAAGTTCTGGAATCTGAGAGGAGCCACAAATTTCCTTCCACCCAGCGTTCCCCCACATCTCCCGATAAAAATGATACCTCACTTGTGTGGGTAGGCCTAGCGCCGGCGACAGAAAACGCCCCAAAGCGCAACGTGGACACATCCAAATTTGTGAAGGAAAACAGAGGTGTTTTTTGCAAAGCGCCTACCTGTAGATTTTGGCCTGTAGCTCAGCCGCCACCTAGGGAAACCTACCAAAGCTGTGCATTTCTGAAAACTAGAGACCTAGGGGAATCCAAGATGGGGTGGCTTGTGTGGCTCGGACCAGGTTCTGTTACCCAGAATCCTTTGCAAGCCTCAAAATTTGGCTAAAAAAACACATGTTCCTCATATTTTTGTCGCAGAAAGTTCTGGAATCTGAGAGGAGCCACAAATTTCCTTCCACCCAGCGTTCCCCCACGTCTCCCGATAAAAATGATACCTCACTTGTGTGGGTAGGCCTAGCGCCGGCGACAGAAAACGCCCCAAAGCGCAACGTGGACACATCCAAATTTGTGAAGGAAAACAGAGGTGTTTTTTGCAAAGCGCCTACCTGTAGATTTTGGCCTGTAGCTCAGCCGCCACCTAGGGAAACCTACCAAACCTGTGCATTTCTGAAAACTAGAGACCTAGGGGAATCCAAGATGGGGTGACTTGTGTGGCTCGGACCAGGTTCTGTTACCCAGAATCCTTTGCAAACCTCAAAATTTGGCTAAAAAAACACATGTTCCTCACATTTCTGTGGCAGAAAGTTCTGGAATCTGAGAGGAGCCACGAATTTCCTTCCACCCAGCGTCCCCCCACGTCTCCCGATAAAAATGATACCTCACTTGTGTGGGTAGGCCTAGCGCCGGCGACAGAAAACGCCCCAAAGCGCAACGTGGACACATCCAAATTTGTGAAGGAAAACAGAGGTGTTTTTTGCAAATTGCCTACCTGTAGATTTTGGCCTGTAGCTCAGCCGCCACCTAGGGAAACCTACCAAACCTGTGCATTTCTGAAAACTAGAGACCTAGGGGAATCCAAGATGGGGTGGCTTGTGTGGCTCGGACCAGGTTCTGTTACCCAGAATCCTTTGCAAGCCTCAAAATTTGGCTAAAAAAACACATGTTCCTCACATTTCTGTGGCAGAAAGTTCTGGAATCTGAGAGGAGCCACGAATTTCCTTCTACCCAGCGTCCCCCCACGTCTCCCGATAAAAATGATACCTCACTTGTGTGGGTAGGCCTAGCGCCGGCGACAGAAAACGCCCCAAAGCGCAACGTGGACAGATCCAAATTTGTGAAGGAAAACAGAGGTGTTTTTTGCAAAGCGCCTACCTGTAGATTTTGGCCTGTAGCTCAGCCGCCACCTAGGGAAACCTACCAAACCTGTGCATTTCTGAAAACTAGAGACCTAGGGGAATCCAAGATGGGGTGGCTTGTGTGGCTCGGACCAGGTTCTGTTACCCAGAATCCTTTGCAAGCCTCAAAATTTGGCTAAAAAAACACATGTTCCTCATATTTCTGTGGCAGAAAGTTCTGGAATCTGAGAGGAGCCACAAATTTCCTTCCACCCAGCGTTCCCCCACGTCTCCCGATAAAAATGATACCTCACTTGTGTGGGTAGGCCTAGCGCCGGCGACAGAAAAGGCCCCAAAGCGCAACGTGGACACATCCAAATTTGTGAAGGAAAACAGAGGTGTTTTTTGCAAAGCGCCTACCTGTAGATTTTGGCCTGTAGCTCAGCCGCCACCTAGGGAAACCTACCAAACCTGTGCATTTCTGAAAACTAGAGACCTAGGGGAATCCAAGATGGGGTGACTTGTGTGGCTCGGACCAGGTTCTGTTACCCAGAATCCTTTGCAAACCTCAAATTTTGGCTAAAAAAACACATGTTCCTAACATTTCTGTGGCAGAAAGTTCTGGAATCTGAGAGGAGCCACAAATTTCCTTCCACCCAGCGTTCCTCCACGTCTCCCGATAAAAATGATACCTGACTTGTGTGGGTAGGCCTAGCGCCCGCGACAGAAAACACCCCAAACCGCAACGTGGACATATCCAAATTTGTGAAGGAAAACAGAGGTGTTTTTTGCAAAGTGCCTACCTGTAGATTTTGGCTTGTAGCTCAGCCGCCACCTAGGGAAACCTACCAAACCTGTGCATTTCTGAAAACTAGAGACCTAGGGGAATCCAAGATGGGGTGACTTGTGTGGCTCGGACCAGGTTCTGTTACCCAGAATCCTTTGCAAACCTCAAAATTTGGCTAAAAAAACACATGTTCCTCACATTTCTGTGGCAGAAAGTTCTGGAATCTGAGAGGAGCCACGAATTTCCTTCCACCCAGCGTTCCCCCACGTCTCCCGATAAAAATGATACCTCACTTGTGTGGGTAGGCCTAGCGCCGGCGACAGGAAACGCCCCAAAGCGCAACGTGGACACATCCAAATTTGTGAAGGAAAACAGAGGTGTTTTTTGCAAAGTGCCTACCTTTAGATTTTGGCCTGCAGCTCAGCCGCCACCTAGGGAAACCTACCAAACCTGTGCATTTCTGAAAACTAGAGACCTAGGGGAATCCAATATGGGGTGACTTGTGTGGCTCGGACCAGGTTCTGTTACCCAGAATCCTTTGCAAACCTCAAAATTTGGCTAAAAAAACACGTGTTCCTCACATTTCTGTGGCAGAAAGTTCTGGAATCTGAGAGGAGCCACGAATTCCCTTCCACCCAGCGTTCCCCCACGTCTCCCGATAAAAATGATACCTCACTTGTGTGGGTAGGCCTAGCGCCCGCGACAGGAAACGCCCCAAAGCGCAATGTGGACACATCTAAATTTGTGAAGGAAAACAGAGGTGTTTTTTGCAAAGTGCCTACCTGTAGATTTTGGCCTGTAGCTCAGCCGCCACCTAGGGAAACCTACCAAACCTGTGCATTTCTGAAAACTAGAGACCTAGGGGAATCCAAGATGGGGTGACTTGTGTGGCTCGGACCAGGTTCTGTTACCCAGAATCCTTTGCAAACCTCAAAATTTGGCAAAAAAAACACATGTTCCTCACATTTCTGTGGCAGAAAGTTCTGGAATCTGAGAGGAGCCACGAATTTCCTTCCACCCAGCGTTCCCCCACGTCTTCCGATAAAAATGATACCTCACTTGTGTGGGTAGGCCTTGCGCCCGCGCCAGAAAACGCCCCAAACCGCAACGTGGACACATCCAAATTTGTGAAGGAAAACAGAGGTGTTTTTTGCAAAGTGCCTACCTGTAGATTTTGGCCTGTAGCTCAGCCGCCACCTAGGGAAACCTACCAAACCTGTGCATTTCTGAAAACTAGAGACCTCGGGGAATCCAAGATGGGGTGACTTGTGTGGCTCGGACCAGGTTCTGTTACCCAGAATCCTTTGCAAACCTCAAAATTTGGCTAAAAAACCACATGTTCCTAACATTTCTGTGGCAGAAAGTTCTTGAATCTGAGAGGAGCCACAAATTTCCTTCCACCCAGCGTTCCCCCACGTCTCCCGATAAAAATAATACCTGACTTGTGTGGGTAGGCCTAGCACCCGCGACAGAAAACACCCCAAACCGCAACGTGGACACATCCAAATTTATGAAGGAAAACAGAGGTGTTTTTTGCAAAGTGCCTACCTGTAGATTTTGGCTTGTAGCTCAGCCGCCACCTAGGGAAACCTACCAAACCTGTGCATTTCTGAAAACTAGAGACCTAGGGGAATCCAAGATGGGGTGACTTGTGTGGCTCGGACCAGGTTCTGTTACCCAGAATCCTTTGCAAACCTCAAAATTTGGCTAAAAAAACACATGTTCCTCACATTTCTGTGGCAGAAAGTTCTGGAATCTGAGAGGAGCCACAAATTTCCTTCCACCCAGCGTTCCCCCACGTCTCCCGATAAAAATGATACCTCACTTGTGTGGGTAGGCATAGCGCCCGCGACAGAAAACACCCCAAACCGCAACGTGGACACATCCAAATTTGTGAAGGAAAACAGAGGTGTTTTTTGCAAAGTGCCTACCTGTAGATTTTGGCCTGCAGCTCAGCCGCCACCTAGGGAAACCTACCAAACCTGTGCATTTCTGAAAACTAGAGACCTAGGGGAATCCAAAATGGGGTGACTTGTGTGGCTCGGACCAGGTTCTGTTACCCAGAATCCTTTGCAAACCTCAAAATTTGGCTAAAAAAACACATGTTCCTCACATTTCTGTGACAGAAAGTTCTGGAATCTGAGAGGAGCCACGAATTTCCTTCCACCCAGCGTTCCCCCACGTCTCCCGATAAAAATGATACCTCACTTGTGTGGGTAGGCCTAGCGCCCGCGACAGGAAACGCCCCAAAGCGCAACGTGGACACATCAAAATTTGTGAAGGAAAACAGAGGTGTTTTTTGCAAAGTGCCTACCTGTAGATTTTGGCCTGTAGCTCAGCCGCCACCTAGGGAAACCTACCAAACCTGTGCATTTCTGAAAACTAGAGACCTAGGGGAATCCAAGATGGGGTGACTTGTGTGGCTCGGACCAGGTTCTGTTACCCAGAATCCTTTGCAAACCTCAAATTCTGTCTAAAAAAACACATTTTCCACACATTTCGGTGACAGAAAGTTCTGGAATCTGAGTGGAGCCACAAATTTCCTTCCACCCAGCGTTCCCCCAAGTCTCCCGATAAAAATGATACCTCACTTGTGTGGGTGGGCCAGGTGCCTGCAACAGAATAAGGCCCAAAACTTGTAGAGATAGAGGGGATAGCACAGCAAGTTTATAAGGACATATTCTTTTATACATCTTTAGACTGACTCTGCTTTGGGAACCCACATAAGTGAGGTGTCATTTTACTTGGGAGGCTGAGGGGAACACTGGGGAGTAGGAATTTTGTGCTGGAGTCGTGATCCTACGAAGAAAAGTAAGGAAAATATGCTTTTTTAAGCACATTTTGAGGTTTACAGAGGAGTCTGGGTAAGAAAATGTTGGGGGATCCACGCAAGCCACACCTCCCTGGACTCCTTGGGGTGTCTAGTTTTATAAAATGTCTGGGTTTGGTAGTTTTCCCTAGATGAAGGCCGCACACAGGACCAAAAACATAGGTGCCCTCTCCCCCCCAAACACAGGTAGTTTTGTAATATATCGTTTTGATGTGCCCACATACGTCCGTGATGTGCCAAACACTAAAATTTTGAAAAGAAACACAGTTAGGTTATGTGAAAAAGACCCCTCACCCACCAACCAAGTTGGTGGCATGCTTCATCATCGGGGTCCCACCTGAGGCACCTAGCGTGTCACAGGTGTGCTGCGACGCCTGATTACAGCGGAGCAGGTTTTGTCATTTTTACCAGACATACTGGTTGGATTTGGCACGAGGGTGAGTGATGGTTCAGTGGATCAAATTTTACTAACAAGAGCTTTCACAAAAATGAAATGCACTGTTAGTAACTGAAAGGCAAAAAACTGAACCAATGACTCGCAGCTCGTGAGCTGTAAAGCCGCGACAAGGCACCAGCCGCTTTACAGTCCATTCACACAACTTTCATACATGACACACACAAGGCCATTCACACCGCCAGCCACGGGCCCAGCACATTACAACACTCACATCGACAGACAGCGCCACTCAAGGGCCCATCACTTACATACGCCCACATGCCTGATACAAAAATCACACCAGCTGATGGGAGTGTTTGGACTGGTGTTTGGCTGGCAGTGTGTTGCAGTAGCCAACAGCAAGTCAATATGTACATTCTCAGCCAAGCCCCACTCCACCTACAATGGCATCATTTTTTTTTTTTTAACAGAGGAACCCCTAACTAAGTAGAAAGAATTACAAAACTACAAACACAAAAGCTCTAACTAAGAACATGACAGAAATGCTAACCATGAAACTAAACACATGAAAATACAAAACAGACATGAGTTTACACTCATGGTTGTTCCCAGAAATTCTTCTGGGTGTGGTAATTCTTAAAACAAGCACCAACACACAGCCCAGGCTTTGAAGGACAATCTGAGCAGTACATTCGAGTCTCCCTCCGGATAGCTCTTCGAAAACACACTCTACATTTCTTAGCTGGAAAGTCTTTTTTGGGTGTGGGAGGAATGTGCTCAGCAAAGTGGCGATCTTTCAATCTAGCCACATCCTCCACCACTGCTTCTCTAGGAACTCTGGCCTGTTCCACCACAATAAGGCTCTCTATCACTGACTCCTGAAATTTCACAAATGTCATCTTTGACTCTGGAGACCTATCCCTAAACACAATAAAAGCATTGAAGGTTGCTAAGTGGAAGAGGTGAAGTGCTAACTTCTTATACCAAACGTAAGACGTACGAATAGCAGTATAAGGTTCCAACCTCTGGTCAACTCTATCTACACCTCCCATGTGCTTATTATAATCTAAAATGCACACAGGTTTGCGCACTTCAGCAACCTGGCCCCAAACAGTCACAGGGGAAGTACTCTCATCATGGATGGTACTTAGCATGTAGACATCCCTCTTGTCTGAAAATTTCAAAGCTAGCAGCTCCTCGTTCCGCAAGGCACAGCACTGTCCTCTCTCAAGTTTTTTACAGACAAGCTCCCTTGGATAGCCTTTCCGGTTAGAACGGATTGTGCTACAAGCAACTGTGTCCACTCTAAACAATTCCTTGAACAATTGCACACCAGTGTAGAAGTTATCTACATACAAATGGTGACCTTTGTTGAACAGTCGTCTACCAAGATCCCACACAATTTTCTCAGTAACTCCAAAAGTGGGAGGACAACCAGGGGTTTCAATATTGGAATCCCTACCAGTGTACACACGGAAACTATACACATATCCTGTCCTACTTTCAGACAGCATATACAATTTAATTCCATATCGTGCCCTTTTGCTAGGAATGTACTGCCTAAAAACCAAACGACCCTTGAAGAGGACCAAAGACTCGTCCACACTTAACTCTTTGCCTGGAACATAGACCTCCAAAAACCGATCTACAAAATGATCAAGGACAGGCCTAATCTTAAAAAGACGGTCAGAATCTCGGTGATCTCGTGGCAAGGCTAATGCATTGTCAACAAAATGCAGCATCCTAAGAAGAAGCAAATACCGATTACGACTCATGGTCGCTGGAAATATAGCTGTTGCCATCAAGGGACTAGTAGACCAATAAGAAGCCAGTGACGGCTTCCTTATCAACCCCATCAAAAAAGTCAAACCCAAAAACTTTTTTAACTCCTCCAAATTTGTGGGAATCCACTGGGCAGCTCTAGAGTGTGGCCTAAGTCTAGCAGCGTTGTCCCTCAAATGCTGCTCCGCATACAAATTAGTCTGCTCAACAATCTCTTCCAAAAACACATCATCCATGAATAACTCAAAGAAATTGATAGGCATAAAGTTCTCTGTATTGGCGTTACACCCCGGGAGACCAGTAAAGGCAGGCAACTCTGGCTGCTCCATGTTTGGGGCAACCCAGACATCAGGTCTTATAACGGGAAACCTTTCAGCCCCAGGTTGCTGCACTATTGGCACATCAATGTCCTCCTCTAAAACAGGCCCTTCATCTGCACTGAGTGTGGCTTCATCATCAGAAGATTCCCCTCCAAGAGAAACATCACTGCCAGAATCTCTGACTTCCTCCTCTGCCTCAGATGCAGAGTCCGTCTCATAGTCATGATCAGACTGTGACTCAAAAAGCATACCAACCACCTGCTGAGAGGTCATCCTGCGGCTAGCCATGATCTCTCCTTCTAAAATTAACTGGACAAATTCACCACCAACAACCAGCACTGTGTAAGACAAGTAACAAAGTGTAGCTTTGTTAGTAAGAGTTATAAACTCAAAAACTATACCGCTCACTTGCCTGAAAAAGCTTGATTCACCAGCAACTACACAGCAATCACCAATGATATCCCACTAAAAATAAAGAAAGAAAGGCAAATTAGAAATAAGACAAAACAAATATCATTGTGCACAAACCTAAGGACAATTTCACACACAATCCTGCATTTAGTACACCCCCTACAAACATGTCATTCATGCATGGCAACAATACTCCTTTGGGGTAAATTGTTTTTACTTACCTAAAACATGCAACTGTGCAAACTGCAGGTCAACCACCGCCAAAACCGCAAGGAGCCACAGCAAATAAAGCAAAAGCTTTGAACTAGAACAAAAAGGAGGAAAACATTTTTTATCACAAATGCAAAGACTTCTTCAGTTGACAAACACCCCACCATCAAACATTTAGAAATTGGTGCCTAAGTGGATTCTGCCATAGGGGCAGATGGGCCTACTAATAAAATAGGCCTGTCTACCCCGAGGAAGCCAGAAAATACCTTTAGTAGTGTGTCCCCATGGAGAGCGACCCTTGCCAAAGGGGACAGCCCTCAAAAAAAAAAAAAAAAAAAACACACACAACACTATCCCTGGTGCCTAAGTGGCTTCTACCCCCCTTGGGGGCAGGTGGGCCTAACAAAATAGGCCCATCTGCCCCCAGTGGGTGTAGAAATGGGCAACAGGTCAATGCCCCCCTTGGGGGGGGTGCCCCGTGACCAAGGGGACGCCCCCCCACAAAAATAAACAAATAAAAAAAATCCCTGGCGTTCTAGTAGTTTCTGCCCCCCTTGGGAGCAGACCAGCCTAAAAATAATAGGCTGATCTGTCTCCAAGGGGTGCAGAAATGGCCTGGGTACATGTGCCCCCAAAGTGGGGGGCGACCCTTGCCCAAGGCCCCCCCATCCACTAACACACACACACACACACACACACACACACACACACACACACACACACACACTATCCCTGGTGTCTAAGTGGCTTCTGCCCCCTTGGGGGCAGGTGGGCCTAACAAAATAGGCCCATCTGCCCCCAGGGGGTGTAGAAATGGCCAACAGGTCAATGCCTCCCTTGGGGGGGCGCCCCGTGACCAAGGGGACGCCCCCCACAAAAATAAACAAATTAAAAAAAATCCCTGGCGTTCTAGTAGTTTCTGCCCCCCTTGGGGGCAGACCAGCCTAAAAATAATAGGCTGATCTGTCTCCAAGGGGTGCAGAAATGGCCTGGGTACATGTGCCCCCAAAGTGGGGGGCGACGCTTGCCCAAGGCCCCCCCCATCCACTAACACACACGCACACACACACACACACTATCCCTGGTGTCTAAGTGGCTTCTGCCCCCCTTGGGGGCAGGTGGGCCTAAGAAAATAGGCCCATCTGCCCCCAGGGGGTGTAGAAATGGGCAGCAGGTCAATGCCCCCCTTGGGGGGGCGCCCCGTGACCAAGGGGACGCCCCCCCACAAAAATAAACAAATAAAAAAAAACCCCTGGCGTTCTAGTGGTTTCTGCCCCCCTTGGGGGCAGACCAGCCTAAAAATAATAGGCTGATCCGTCTCCAAGGGGTGCAGAAATGGCCTGGGTACATGTGCCCCCAAAGTGGGGGGCGACCCTTGCCCAAGGCCCCCCCTCCCCATCCACTAACACACACACACACACACTATCCCTGGTGTCTAAGTGGCTTCTGCCCCCCTTGGGGGCAGGTGGGCCTACAAAAATAGGCCCATCTGCCCCCAGGGGGGGGCAGAAATGGGCAACAGGTCAATGCTTCCCTTGGGGGGGGCGCCCCGTGCCCAAGGGGACGCCCCCCCACAAAAATAAACACATAAAAAAAAATCCCTGGCGTTCTAGTGGTTTCTGCCCCCCTTGGGGCAGATCAGCCTAAAAATAATAGGCTGATCTGCCCTCAAGGGGGGCAGAAATGGCCCTAAAAGACATGCCCCCCAAAGGGGAGCGACCCTTGCCCAAGGGGGTGCCCCCCCATCCACTACACACACAATCCCTGGTGCCTAAGTGGCTTCTGCCCCCCTTGGGGGCAGATGGACCTAAAAAAAATAGGCCGATTTGCCCCCAAGGGGGGCAGGAAAGGCCAACAGTTCTCTGCCCCCTTGGGGGGGGGCGCCCCTTGCCCAAGGGGGCACCCCCCCCACATAAATACACATAAAAATAAAAAACCCTGGTGATCTAGTGTTTTCTGCCCCCCTTGGGGGCAGATCTGGCTAAAAAGTAGCCAATCTGCCCTCAAGGGGGGCAGAAATGGCCCTAAAAGACATGCCCCCCAAAGGGGAGCGACCCTTGCCCAAGGGGGCACCCCCCCATCCACTACACACACAATCCCTGTTGCCTAAGTGGCTTCTGCCCCCCTTGGGGGCAGATGGACCTAAAAAAAATAGGCCGATCTGCCCCCAAGGGGGGCAGAAAAGGCCAACAGTTCTCTGCCCCCTTGGGGGGGGCGCCCCTTGCCCAAGGGGGCACCCCCCCACACATAAATACACATAACAATATAAATCCCTGGTGATCTAGTGTTTTCTGCCCCCCTTGGGGGCAGATCTGGCTAAAAAGTAGCAAGATCTGACCCTAAGGGGGGATGAAATGGCCTAAGTAATTGCCCCCTAAAGGGGAGCGACCCTTGCCCAAGGGGCCGCTCCCCGCGTGCCAGAAACAGAAAGATCAACAAAAAAAAACAAATCCCTGGTGTCTAGTGGGCATTCCTGCTGCCCGCAGGAATGCTCAAAGAGACACCGGGGAAAAGGAAAAGCCTTTCCTTTTCCCCGGTGCCTCTTTAGCCCCAACCCCCCACCCACCGGGAAGAGGAACTCACCTCTTGACTCGTCGCCGCACAGTAAGCAAATGACTTCCTGTGCAGCGAGGATCCCATAATGAAGTCAGCGCGCAATCGCGCGCTGACGTCATTATGGGGGGGTGGGGAGGGGTCGGGGTTGAAGGGGAAGGGCTTCCCCTTCCATCCCTGACTTTGGGGGGTGGGGGGGAAGCACACAGAGGGAGCGAGAGCGCTCCCTCTGGGCTGTGTGCCGAGGACGTAGTGGTTACGTCCTCGGCACAGCAGCACTGTGCCGCGGGACGTAACCACTACGTCCGCGGCACAGAAGGGGTTAATACACATTGCGAGTGATAAACCCTGAAAATACCAGACAAACCCTATATGTGTAAAGATCAGCAGGCATGTGTATGCGTGTCTGTGTGTGTGCATGTCAAACCCACACAGTGGGTGATAAATCCATATCTGTGAGCAGGAGCGGCTCGTGGGACGCGCAAGGGGTGGGGCAGAGTGCAGGAGGAATAAACATGCAAATAAATAAAAAAATTAAAAAACACTTACCTTCTGCACTGCTGCGCCGCTACTCTTCCTCCGGTCGCTGCTGCAGACACAGGCTCCGAGCCTGCCCTGCAGCCAATCCTAACACTGCTCAGAGCAGCATCAGGATTGGCTGGGAGCACCAAGCTAGGGCACTCCCAGGCAGACTGGGAGCCTGCGCCGGCTCTCTTAGTCCAGCAACTGTGCTACCGGGCTGGAGAGAGCATACTCTGCATGTATGTTTGGCGGACCCAAGACGGCCAACCAAAGATACATGCGCAGTGAGGGGGAGTGCTATGACTCCTGTGGCCCTGCCCCTTTAAAAGGAAACGATAATAAATTAAGTTTATTATCACTTTCTTTTAAAAGTTTTGCAGCTGTCCCTGCTAACATGGGGGCGACGCTCCTCCTACCTAATGGAGGAGCGGCCCCTGTCTGTGAGTAAAAGCATATAAAATAGAGAGAGAGAGAAAGAGAGAGAGAGAAAGAGAGGGAGAGATAGAAAGAGAGAGTGTGTGTGTGTGTGTGTGTGCATTCGCATTCTTGATCATGTTAGATCTGCTACATTTCTTTTTCTGTGTATATTGAAACAAGACATACCATCAGCGAACAGCAGTCTTAGCTATATATATATTTTTAATTTGTATTGTATACCCTGTAGGACTGACGCTCCAAGCAGCAGTGGCGGCTCTTACTTAGGCCATACTCGGAAATTCTGAGACTGTGATATCCAACTTCCAATGAGGGAAAAGCTAGGTTTTCAGAGCTATGAGAAGGAGAAGGCCTGGACAATTCAGATCTGGAGTTGCTGTTTTTCCATAGTGTGGGTTCCTCAACATGAGTTCCTCATTAGCTAGACGGGCTGATACTGGGGATGGAATTAAAGATTCTGAAATAATCTCCCGGTGAATTAACGTGGATTATGAGTTATTTCACCCAGAATGGGCAATAACACGTGTGCCCGCAATACCAGCTTTAATACTGCATCTTTTTCCTCGTTTGTACCAGGAACAGGAGGTTAAATGTGGTGAGTGCTTTTTTACTTGACCCTGGGATGTGAGGGGGAAAGAAGTGGTGGGATGGTATAGTTTCTTTTACTAGCTGCTTCTCCATGATGACGAGTGAGGAACACTGTAGGAGGCTAGACTGGTTTGTAGTGGTACCAAGGGGTACTTACACTCTGCACCAGGTCCAGTTATCCCTTATTAGTGTAGAAGAGGTGTCTAGCAGCTTAGGCTGATAGAAAAGGGTAGCTTAGCAGAGCAGTTTAGGCTGAACTAGGAGACGTGTGAAGCTCCTACTATACCACTGGTGTCATATGCACAATATCATAAGAAAACACAATACACAGATATACTAAAAATAAAGGTACTTTATTTTTATGACAATATGCCAAAAGTATCTCAGTGAGTGCCCTCAGGATGAGGCTAGCAAATATACACAAGATACATGTACACAATACCAAAAATATGCAGTAATAGCAATAGAAAGCAATGCAAGCAATGTACAGTCACAATAGATTGCAATGAGAGCACATAAGTATAGGGGCAACACAAACCATATACTCCAAAAGTGGAATGCGAATCACGAATGGACCCCAAACCTATGTGACCTTGTAGAGGGTCGCTGGGATTGTAAGAAAACAGTGAGGGTTAGGAAAATAGCCCACCCCAAGACCCTGAAAAGTGGGTGCAAAGTGCACCTTAGTTCCCCAGAGAGCACAGAAGTCGTGATAGGGGAATTCTGCAAGGAAGACCAACACCAGCAATGCAACAACGATGGATTTCCAGACGAGAGTACCTGTGGAACAAGGGGACCAAGTCCAAGAGTCACACTCAAGTCGCAAGTGGGCAGATGCCCACGAAATGCCAGCTGAGGGTGCAAAGAAGCTGCCACCGGATGGTAGAAGCTGTGGATTCTGCAAGAACAAAGAGGACTAGGAACTTCCCCTTTGGAGGATGGATGTCCCACGTCGTGAAGAAGCTTGCAGAGGTATTTCCGTGCAGAAAGACCACAAACAAGCCTTGCTAGCTGCAAGGGTTGCGGTTAGGGTTTTTGGATGCTGCTGTGGCCCAGGAGGGACCAGGATGTCGCCAATTGCGTGAGGAGACAGAGGGGGTGCCCAGCAAGACAAGGAGCCCACTCAGAAGCAGGCAGCACCCACGGAAGTGCTAGAACAGGCACTACGAAGAAGAGTGAACCGGAGCTCACCCGAAGTCACGAAAGAAGGTCCCGCGACGCCGGAGGACAACTCAGGAGGTCGTGCACTGCAGGTTAGAGTGTCGGGGACCCAGGCTTGGATGTGCACAAAGGAAATCGTGGAAGAGTGCACAGGAGCCGCAGCAGCTGCAAATCACGCGGTGCCCAGCAATGCAGTCTAGCGTGGGGAGGCAAGGACTTACCTCCACCAAACTTGGACTGATGAGTCACTGGACTGTGGGAGTCACTTGGACAGAGTTGCTGAGTTCCAGGGACCACGCTCGTTGTGCTGAGAGGGGACCCAGAGGACCGGTGATGCAGTCTTTTGGTGCCTGCGGTTGCAGGGGGAAGATTCCGTCGACCCACGGGAGATTTCTTCGGAGCTTCTAGTGCAGAGAGGAGGCAGACTACTCCCACAGCATGCACCACTAGGAAAGCAGTTGAGAAGGCGGCTGGATCAGCGATACAAGGTTGCAGTAGTCGTCTTTGCTACTTTGTTGCGGTTTTGCAGGCGTCCAGAGCAGTCAGCGTCGATTCCTTGGCAGAAGGTAAAGAGAGAGATGCAGAGGAACTCTGATGAGCTCTTGCATTCGTTATCTAAAGAATTCCTCAAAGCAGAGACCCTAAATAGCCAGAAAAGGAGGTTTGGCTACTTAGGAAGGAGGATAGGCTAGCAACACAGGTAAGAGCCTATCAGAAGGAGTCTCTGACATCACCTGCTGGCCCTGGCCACTCAGAGCAGTCCAGTGTGCCAGCAGCACCTCTGTTTCCAAGATGGCAGAGGTCTGGAGCACACTGGAGGAGCTCTGGGCACCTCCCAGGGGAGGTGCAGGTCAGGGGAGTGGTCACTCCCCTTTCCTTTGTCCAGTTTCGCGCCAGAGCAGGGTTGGGGGATCCCTGAACCGGTGTAGACTGGCTTATGCAGAGATGGGCACCATCTGTGCCCATCAACGCATTTCCAGAGGCTGGGGGAGGCTACTCCTCCCCAGCCCTGACACCTTTTTCCAAAGGGAGAGGGTGTAACACCCTCTCTCTGAGGAAGTCCTTTGTTCTGCTTCCTGGGCCAAGCCTGGCTGGACCCCAGGAGGGCAGAAACCTGTCTGAGGGGTTGGCAGCAGCAGCAGCTGCAGTGAAACCCCGGGAAAGGTAGTTTGGCAGTACCCGGGTCTGTGCTAGAGACTCGGGGGAACATGGAATTGTCTCCCCAATGCCAGAATGGCATTGGGGTGACAATTCCATGATCTTATACATGTTACATGGCCATGTTCGGAGTTACCATTGTGACGCTATACATATGTAGTGACATATGTATACTGCAGGCGTGTAATGGTGTCCCCGCACTCACAAAGTCCGGGGAATTTGCCCTGAACAATGTGGGGGCCCCTTGGCTAGTGCCAGGGTGCCCACACACTAAGTAACTTAGCACCCAACCTTTACCAGGTAAAGGTTAGACATATAGGTGACTTATAAGTTACTTAAGTGCAGTGGTAAATGGCTGTGAAATAACGTGGACGTTATATCACTCAGGCTGCAGCGGCAGGCCTGTGTAAGAATTGTCAGAGCTCCCTATGGGTGGCAAAAGAAATGCCGCAGTCCATAGGGATCTCCTGGAACCCCAATACCCTGGGTACCTCAGTACCATATACTAGGGAATTATAAGGGTGTTCCAGTGTGCCAATATGAATTGGTGAAGTTGGTCACTAGCCTGTTAGTGACAATTTGTACAGAGAGAGCATAACCACTGAGGTTCTGGTTAGCAGAGCCTCAGTGAGACAGTTAGGCATTGTAGGAAGTTGGCTCTGTATGCACTATTTCAAAGTAAGGAATAGTATGCACAGAGTCCAAGGGTTCCCCTTAGAGGTAAGATAGTGGCAAAAAGAGATAATACTAATGCTCTATTTTGTGGTAGTGTGGTCGAGCAGTAGGCTTATCGAAGGAGTAGTGTTAAGCATTTGTTGTACATACACCCAGGCAATAAATGAGGAACACACACTCAGAGACAAATCCAGGCCAATAGGTTTTGTTATAGAAAAATATATTTTCTTAGTTTACTTTAAGAACCACAGGTTCAAATTCTACATGTAATATCTCATTTGAAAGGTATTGCAGGTAAGTACTTTAGGAACTTTGAATAATCACAATAGCATATATACTTTTTACATAAAACACATATAGCTATTTCAAAAGTGGACACAGTGCAATTTTCAACAGTTCCTGGGGGAGGTAAAGTAATGTTAGTTTTTGCAGGTAAGTAAACCACCTACGGGGTTCAGTTTGGGGTCCAAAGTAGCCCACCGTTGGGGGTTCAGAGCAACCCCAAAGTTACCACACCAGCAGCCCAGGGCCGGTCAGGTGCAGAGTTCAAAGTGGTGCCCAAAACACGTAGGCTTCAATGGAGAAGGGGGTGCCCCGGTTCCAGTCTGCCAGCAGGTAAGTACCCGCGTCTTCGGAGGGCAGACCAGGGGGGTTTTGTAGGGCACCGGGGGGGACACAAGTCCACACAAAAAGTACACCCTCAGCAGCGCGGGGGCGGCCTGGTGCAGTGTGCAAACAAGCATCGGGTTTCCAATAGATTTCAATGAGAGACCAAGGGGTCTCTTCAGTGGTGCAGGCAGGCAAGGAGGGGGCTCCTCGGGGTAGCCACCACCTGGGCAAGGGAGAGGGCCTCCTGGGGGTCACTCCTGCACTGGAGTTCCGATCCTTCAGGTCCTGGGGGCAGCGGGTGCAGGGTCTTTTCCAGGCGTCGGGATTTCAGAGTCAAGCAGTCGCGATCAGGGGGAGCCTCGGGATTCCCTCTGCAGGCGTCGCTGTGGGGGCTCAGGGGGGACAACTTTGGTTACTCACAGTCTCGGAGTCGCCGGAGGGTCCTCCCTGAGGTGTTGTTTCTCCACCAGTCGAGTCGGGGTTGCCGGGTGCAGTGTTGCAAGTCTCACGCTTCTTGGGGGGATCGCAGGGGTCTTTAAATCTGCTCCTCTGGATACAAAGTTGCAGCCTTTGTTGAACAGGGCCGCTGTTCTCAGGAGTTTCTTGGTCTTTTGGAAGCAGGGCAGTCCTCTGAGGATTCAGAGGTCGCTGGTCCCGGGGAAAGCGTCGCCGGAGCAGTTTTCTTCTGAAGGAGGGAGACAGGCCGGTAGGGCTGGGGCCAAAGCAGTTGGTGTCTTCTTCTTCTCTGCAGGGTTTTTCAGCTCAGCAGTCCTCTTCTTCTTTAAGTTGCAGGAATCTAAATTCTTAGGTTCAGGGGAGCCCTTAAATACTAAATTTAAGGGCGTGTTTAGGTCTGGGGGGTTAGTAGCCAATGGCTACTAGCCCTGAGGGTGGGTACACCCTCTTTGTGCCTCCTCCCAAGGGGAGGGGGTCACATTCCTATCCCTATTGGGGGAATCCTCCATCTGCAAGATGGAGGATTTCTAAAAGTTAGAGTCACTTCAGCTCAGGACACCTTAGGGGCTGTCCTGACTGGCCAGTGACTCCTCCTTGTTTTTCTCATTAATTCCTCTGGCCTTGCTGCCAAAAGTGGGGCCGTGGCTGGAGGGGGCGGGCAACTCCACTAGCTGGAGTGCCCTGTGGTGCTGGAACAAAGGGAGTGAGCCTTTGAGGCTCACCGCCAGGTGTTACAGCTCCTGCCTGGGGGAGGTGATAGCATCTCCACCCAGTGCAGGCTTTGTTACTGGCCACAGAGTGACAAAGGCACTCTCCCCATGTAGCCAGCAACATGTCTCTAGTGTGGCAGGCTGCTAAAACCAGTCAGCCTACATGGGTAGTTGGTTAAGGTTTCAGGGGGCACCTCTAAGGTGCCCTCTGGGGTGTATTTCACAATCAAATATACACTGGCATCAGTGTGCATTTATTGTGCTGAGAAGTTTGATACCAAACTTCCCAGTTTTCAATGTAGCCATTATGGTGCTGTGGAGTTCGTGTTTGACAGACTCCCAGACCATATAGGTGGTCATTCTGACCTCGGCGGTAAAAGGCGCCTACCGCCGGTCAGAAATCCTCCATAATCCCGCCGCGGTCGCGGAAACCCGCCACGGTCATTCTGACCCGCAGAAGGCAAACCTCCGAAAATCCGACCGCCACAACAGACCGCCAGACCAGCGGTCGGCGGAAAGGTGGAGGTGACCAAACCTCCACCGCCACGCCAACAGAAATACGCCCATCCCATTACGACCCACGAATCCACGCGGCGGTCATTCAAACGCGGTATTCCATTGGCGGGACACACCGGCGCGGTCAGAATACACACCAACGAACAAAACTCACCCACATTGGACGATTTGAATCCCACACACCTGATACACATACACACACCACTCCCACACACACAATACAATATAAAACACCCACCCACATCACCCACAAACCCCTACGCTTACAAAATCGTAAAGAAGGCAAGAGCGAGACACCAGCATCCAAAACATAACAGCCACAGCCACTCAACACCATCACCCACACACTATCCACACACAAAACAACACACACCACCACACTCAACTCACTTAAATACACATACTCCACCCCACACATCATACACACCACCCCATGGCACCCCAAAGACAACCCCGCTTCACAGACGAAGAACTCAGGGTTATGGTGGAGGAAATCGTTCGTGTAGAGCCCCAGCTGTTCGGCACACAGATACAATACACCAGCATTGCCCGGAGGACGGAGCTATGGCAGAGGATTGTCGACAGGGTGAACGCAGTGGGACAGCACCCCAGAAATCGGGAAGACATCAGGAAGCGATGGAACGACCTACGGGGGAAGGTGCGTTCCATGGTATCCAGGCACAACATCGCCGTGCAGAAGACTGGCGGAGGACCCCCACCTCAACCCCCACAATTCACATCATGGGAGGAGGAAGTCTTGAACATCCTGCATCCTGACGGCCTCGCAGGAGTCGGCGGAGGAATGGATACTGGTAAGTTGAAGCTTCAATACTGCTTCCCCCCCACCTGCATGCCAAATCAGACCCCAACCCTCACCCCCATCCTCGAACCCCACCCTCACCCCCACCCTCACCCCCACCCTCACCCCCACCACCATCCTCACCCCCACCACCATCCTCACCCCCACCACCATCCTCACCCCCACCCCCACCACACCTATTCCCCGCCAATGTCTCACCATCACAACCCACTCATCCCAAAACCTAGGCCTGCATGCGTCCACTAAGCATGGACACCCATCACCAAAGCATGCCCAATGCATATACACATCCCCCCCACAAGCCACCCTCACCAAAGCCCCCACACACGAATGCCAGCACTTGGGGACACGAGAACCCACAGATACACCCATATGCGACACATTGAAACTATAACCATACCTCTATACCCCTGCAGGACCCGACCGTCAACACACCGCGGCGGAGGGGCCAGAATTATCCACACCCCCCACCCAAGAGGCCGTCAGCGATGACAGCAGCTCTGTCGATCTGGACACCGATGACCAGCCCGGACCATCGGGGACCTCTGGACAGTCGGTTCCCCTCACACAGGCACAGGCCACTATAGACCCTAACCCCTCTGGGAACACCAGCACAGCTCCCACCCAGCGGGCCCATGCCTCTGTCTCCAGGGCGCGTCAATCTGCGGTGTGTCTACCACTACAGGGCACCCAGGATAACCCACCACCCCAACAACAACAGGGACCTGGGGGCAGTGGTAGTGGGCACACCGGCCAGGGGGCAGAGGCCCAGGGAAACAGGGCAACTCGGCGGGCAGCTGTGCGACGGGGGGGGAGGAGAGGCCCAGGGAACCCACTCTCCACGAGGTCCTCACCACCATCATGGGAGCATACAACCGCTCCCAGGAGACGATGGCGACGGTACTGGCCCGGTTCCAGGAGATCCAGGTGCTGCAGGAGGAACACTATCGGGGGTACAGGGAGGACATCCGAGCCATCAACACCACCCTGGTTACCATGGTAGGGCTGCTGCAGGACCTCGTAAACAGCAGGGCGGACACTGAACAACACCCAAGGGCCCCTGCCACTAGCCGGGACCAAGAACAGCCATCCACCTCCGCCGGCGCTAGTGGACAGGAGGCCCCCGCACAGCAGCAGCCCACCAGACCCCCACCTCCTGCAGGAGAAGAACCACCCCGCAAGAGGGCCCTGAGATCTCGCAAGACAGAGTAGGATGTCAAGACCCCCGCCAGCAATGGATACCACCTGATGTCATCCCACTGTCCCACATTGTCACCCTGTCCATCCTCGAACTGCCCATGCTCCATCTCTCCACAGGCCTCTGGACAATGCACCTGTGTGACTGTTACTCTGGACTCTGCCATGGACATTCCTTCACCATAGCCCCCACCCACTTGAAACCACCCATCCCATTTTGAGCACTTCAATAAACACCTATTTTGCACCAAAATATCAGGAGTCTGGCTGTGATTTCAATAGATTGTAATTGACATGACAGTGCAAATATGTCCTTGTACATGGTGAAGTCAACAAACAGCTGCCACAAAGCTGTAGTCCATGGGGAAACGAAGCACAGGACTCGTAGTGGGGACCCCAGATCTGAAATAGGGAGGGAAAAGCCAAAACTCAGTCATCATACACTGGGGCAAATAGACAGGCAGCAGAGATGCTGCAGAGTAGTTAACTTTTACTAAATTATCTTTGAAATGTTACCTGTGTCCTATTGGAAGTACTGTTCAATGATTCTGTCCCTGTTGTCTGTTTCAGCCCCGTCGTCTTCCTCCTCGTCACTCTCCTCAGGTTCCACCGCTGCCACAACACCACCGTCTCGACCATCCTCCTGCAGGAAAGGCACCTGGCGGCGCAAAGCCAGGTTGTGAAGCATGCAGCAGGCCACGATGATGTGACACACCTTCTTAGGTGAGTACATTAGGGATCCACCGGTCATATGCAGGCAGCGAAACCTGGCCTTTAGGAGGCCAAAGGTGCGTTCGATCACCCTCCTAGTACGCCCATGGGCCTCATTGTACCGTTCCTCTGCCCTGGTCCGGGGATTCCTTACTGGGGTCAGTAGCCACGACAGGTTGGGGTACCCAGAGTCCCCCACTAGCCATACACGGTGTCTCTGTAGCTGTTCCATCACGTAAGGGATGCTGCTATTCCTGAGGATGTAGGCGTCATGCACTGACCCTGGGAATTTGGCATTTACATGCGAGATGTACTGGTCAGCCAAACACACCACCTGGATGTTCATTGAATGGTAACTTTTTCTGTTCCTGTACACCTGCTCCCTGTCTCTTGGGGGAACCAAAGCCACATGGGTCCCATCAATGGCACCAATTACGTTGGGAATATGTCCAAGGGCGTAGAAATCACCCTTCACTGTAGCCAGTTCGCCCACCTCAGGGAAAATGATGTAGTTCCTCACGGATTTCATCAGGGCAGACAACACTCTGGATAACACCTTTGAAAACATGGGCTGAGACATCCCAGAAGCAATTCCCACGGTTGTCTGAAATGACTCACTTGCCAAGAAATGGAGTACTGACATGACCTGCACCAGAGGGGGAATCCCTGTGGGTTGGCGGATGGGGGACATCAGGTCGGGCTCCAGCCGGGCACACAGTTCATGGATAGTGGCACGGTTAAGACGGTAGGTCAGGATAATGTGGCGTTCTTCCATTGTCGACAGGTCCACCAGCGGTCGGTACACGGGAGGATTCATCCGTCTCCTCGCCCAACCCAGCGGACGGTGCCTAGGAAGGACAACATGGAGCACACAGTCAGGCAACCCACAGGTACGTACTCACAGCTAGCACAGTATACGATTCTCTATGCAGTGAATGGCGTGTATGAGTGGCTATGCAAGGCCTAGGCCTGTGTGACGCAGTTGAAATTGAGCCATGTGGGCCCTGGAAATGGCGGCTGCCTGACCTGTGAAGTGTGACAATGGGATGTGAGGTCAATGCGCTGGCGTGGCACACCGCGGCGGGCGGCGGGCCAAGACCGCGGCGCGAAGCCGCATTGGTTAACATTGAAGCCTATGGGTTTCAGGAGCCAATGGCGAAGGGCGCCGGCGGTGGCGGGACACACCGCCGCGGTACGCACCGCCGCGGACGTGACCGCGATTTTCTATCTACTTATCCACTTGCGACTTGAACTTTCACAGGAGAGGACCTATACTGCAAGTGTTGCTGTGACCTCGGTCTGGAAGGGACAATGGCTGCTGCGACTGGGGAAAGGGCCCCTGCCTTCACTGGAGAGGAGTTGGAGAAACTTGTGGATGGGGTCCTCCCCCAGTATGCGCTACTCTACGGTCCTCCAGACCAACAAGTGAGTTTAATTCTATCTGGATTTGGGGCCACTGACTGGCTTGGGGGCCTGGCGGGGATGGGGGGCATGTTGGGCCTGGCGGGGGGCCTGGCGGGGGGCCTGGCGGGGATGGGGGGCATGTTGGGGCTGGCGGGAGGCCTGGCGGGGGGCCTGGCGGAGATGGGGGCCATGTTGGGCCTGGCGGGGGGCCTGGCGGGGATGGGGGGCATGTTGGGCCTGGCGGGGGGCCTGGCGGGGATGGGGGGCATGTTGGGCATGGCGGGGGGCCTGGCGGGGGGCCTGGCGGGGATGGGGTGCATGTTGGGGCTGGCGGGGGGCCTGGCGGGGGGCCTGGCGGGGATGGGGGGCATGTTGGGGCTGGCGGGGGGCCTGGCGGGGATGGGGTGCATGTTGGGGCTGGCGGGGGGCCTGGCGGGGGGCCTGGCGGGGATGGGGGGCATGTTGGGCATGGCGGGGGGCCAGGCGGGGGGCCTGGCGGGGATGGGGTGCATGTTGGGGCTGGCGGGGGGCCTGGCGGGGATGGGGTGCATGTTGGGCATGGCGGGGGGCCTGGCGGGGGGCCTGGCGGGGATGGGGTGCATGTTGGGGCTGGCGGGGGGCCTGGCGGGGGGCCTGGCGGGGATGGGGGGCATGTTGGGCATGGCGGGGGGCCTGGCGGGGATGGGGGGCATGTTGGGGCTGGCGGGGGGCCTGGCGGGGATGGGGGGCATGTTGGGGCTGGCGGGGGGCCTGGCGGGGGGCCTGGCGGGGATGGGGGCCATGTTGGGGCTGGCGGGGGGCCTGGCGGGGATGGGGTGCATGTTGGGGCTGGCGGGGGCCTGGCGGGGGGCCTGGCGGGGATGGGGGGCATGTTGGGCATGGCGGGGGGCCTGGCGGGGGGCCTGGCGGGGATGGGGTGCATGTTGGGGCTGGCGGGGGGCCTGGCGGGGATGGGGTGCATGTTGGGTATGGCGGGGGGCCTGGCGGGGGGCCTGGCGGGGATGGGGTGCATGTTGGGGCTGGCGGGGGGCCTGGCGGGGGGCCTGGCGGGGATGGGGGGCATGTTGGGCATGGCGGGGGGCCTGGCGGGGATGGGGGGCATGTTGGGGCTGGCGGGGGGCCTGGCGGGGATGGGGGGCATGTTGGGCATGGCGGGGGGCCTGGCGGGGGGCCTGGCGGGGATGGGGGGCATGTTGGGGCTGGCGGGGGGCCTGGCGGGGGGCCTGGCGGGGATGGGGGGCATGTTGGGCCTGGCGGGGGGCCTGGCGGGGATGGGGGGCGTTGGGCCACTGGAAAGGAAAATGCTGAGTAACTCGAACGTGGTATTTCTCCCTCCCTGTACGTGTCACATAGGTCCGCGCCCATGAGAAGATCGGGATTTGGCGTGCCATCGCCAAGGAAGTCCGGGCCCTGGGGGTCCACCATCGACGGGGCACCCACTGCCGCAAGAGGTGGGAGGACATCCGCCGCGGGACCAAGAAGACCGCCGAGTCTCTGCTGGGGATGGCCTCCCAACGTAGGCGGGGTGCCTGCCGTCAACTGAGCCCCCTGATGTTCCGGATCCTGGCGGTGGCCTACCCTGATTTGGATGGGCGCGTGAGGGCAGCACAGCAGACACAAGGGGGTGAGTACAAGCATCATCTACTCTGTTGTCGTGCAGTGGAGGTGTCTGGGTGGGGGAGGAGGGCTGTGGGTCCCCCTAGGCCAGGGCGATATCTGTAGGCTGGGCACCCCCGTAAGCCCCTGTGTCCCCAGCCACCACCCTCAGTAGTGTGTCAGTACAGCCATCCCTGGGCCGTGTCATCCATGGGTGCAGTTGACAACTCTAGGCGTGTAGGGCATGTTCCACGGAATGCGTAGCGGACCCCAAGTGCGCAACTTAGTGCAGGGGGCATCTGTGTCTGTCATGTCCGCTAACTGTACCGGAGATCCATGTACTCAATATCCCTTTATTTCTCTCTCCCCCCCCCTTTTTGTTTGTCTTTCTGTGCTTGTGTGCATCAGCATCATCAGGCGGAGGAGAAGTGGCATTGGGGCAGGAGGGAGCTGCATCTCACATGGCCCAGGAGGGCCATGCCACAGAGTCAGACTGGACCAGTGAGACGGAGGGCGAGGGGAGCTCCACGACGGGGACGACTGGAGCCTGCAGCGACACGGACACGTCCTCGGAAGGGGGCTCCCTTGCGGGGGTGGCACCATCCGTGCCCCCCGCCATTACAGGTACAGCCGCCACCCAGCGCACCATCTCCGCCCTCCCAGCAGCCCCTCCGCGTTCGCCCCGTGCCCGCTCTGCCAGGAAGCCGGGCATCTCCTTCGCCCCAGGCACCTCAGGCCCTGCCCCTGTTACCCCCGCTGCCCTCAGTGAGGAGGTCATTGACCTCCTCCGAACGCTCATTGTTGGGCAGACTACCCTTTTGAATGCCATCCAGGGGGTGGAGAGGGAGGTTCATCGCAGCAATGCGTACCTGGAGGGCATTCATTCGGGTCAGGCTGCCCATCAGCGATCGTTCCAGGCTCTGGCCTCAGCACTGACGGCAGCCATTGTCCCTGTCTCCTGCCTGCCTCTACTACCTCCCTCCTCCCAGTCTCCTGTTCCTCTGCCTGTCCCACCCACACCATCAGACCAGCCTGCACACACCTCAACACCCAAGAGAAGCTCATCCAAACATAAGCACCACAGATCACGCAGACATTCACACACGCAACATTCCGATGCAGACATGCCAACAGTCACTACCACCTCTGTGACCCCCACCTCCTCGTCTCCCTCCTCCCTCCCTGTGACGTCTACACTCACACCTCCATTCACCTCACCATCAGCCAGTGTTTCCATCACCAGCACACCCTCCACTCCAGTCCGCACACGTGCAGTCACCACTGCCATTTACACGTCCCCTGTGTCCTCTCCCACTGTGTCTGTCACCCCCTCTTCCACACCACACAAACGCAGCCACCCACCCACCCAACAGCCATCCACCTCACGACAGCCTATCCCTCCTGCACCTGCACCCAAAGACAGCAAACGTGACTCACCTACAACCACATCCTCTCCCTCCACTCCCATTCCCACTGTACCTACCACTCTCCATTGTCCCAAGAAGCTCTTCCTCGCCACTACTAACTTCTTTCCTGACCCTGAGCCCCCCCCTCCTTCTCGTCGGGGTAAGAAGAGCACCTCAGCCACCACCAGCCCTGCAGCCCCCTTGACAAGGGTGCAGGGGTATTGGAGCCCGCCAGCCCGCATGTCTGGATCTTCGCCCAGCAGCAAGGGGACAGCCAGCCCACCCCCTGGGAAGAGGAGCAGAAGGCGGAAGGGGCGCCGCAGGAGCCCGCCTTCTACATCCCCCCCGGACACCACCCAGAGACAGTCACCTGCCACAGCTCCAAAGGGAGGAAAGGGCCACAGGCCGACGACTAAGGAGGGCAAGGGCAGCAAGTTGGAGAGGTCAGGCAGCAGGCCTGCTGCCCAGGAGGAGCCCACAACCCCCATAGCCGCTGCCCCGGGAGGAACCGGCACAGCTGCCCCGGGAGAGCCCACCAGCCCCATAGCCGCTGCCCAGGGAGGACCCAGCCCAGCTGGCCAGGAGGGCCCCACCACCCACAGCCCAGGTGGGCAGTGAAGGAGCACCATCCCTGCTGCCCAGGAGGGCACCACCAGGCATTTAGCAGTTGGCCATAGACCGTCCGCCGTCTCAAGAACCGCTGAACTGGGCCCTTCAAGGCAAGAACCGCTGAACTGGGCCCTTCAAGGCAAGAACCGCTGAACTGGGCCCTTCAAGGCAAGAACCGCTGAACTGGGCCCTTCAAGGCAAGAACCGCTGAACTGGGCCCCGCCGTCTCAAGAACCGCTGAACTGGGCCCTTCAAGGCAAGAACCGCTGAACTGGGCCCCGCCGTCTCAAGAACCGCTGAACTGGGCCCTTCAAGGCAAGAACCGCTGAACTGGGCCCTTCAAGGCAAGAACCGCTGAACTGGGCCCTTCAAGGCAAGAACCGCTGAACTGGGCCCCGCCGTCTCAAGAACCGCTGAACTGGGCCCTTCAAGGCAAGAACCGCTGAACTGGGCCCTTCAAGGCAAGAACCGCTGAACTGGGCCCTTCAAGGCAAGAACCGCTGAACTGGGCCCCGCCGTCTCAAGAACCGCTGAACTGGGCCCTTCAAGGCAAGAACCGCTGAACTGGGCCCTTCAAGGCAAGAACCGCTGAACTGGGCCCTTCAAGGCAAGAACCGCTGAACTGGGCCCCGCCGTCTCAAGAACCGCTGAACTGGGCCCTTCAAGGCAAGAACCGCTGAACTGGGCCCTTCAAGGCAAGAACCGCTGAACTGGGCCCCGCCGTCTCAAGAACCGCTGAACTGGGCCCTTCAAGGCAAGAACCGCTGAACTGGGCCCTTCAAGGCAAGAACCGCTGAACTGGGCCCTTCAAGGCAAGAACCGCTGGCCCTTTGGCAGACGTGGCAGGGCAGGATCTATCTCGGGCAGGGCTGCAGGATGTCCTCTGGCCAACTTGCCTCCTCCAGTGGCAGTGGGGTCTGTTATGGACTGTTTGGACTGTGGCTTTGCTCTCCCCAGGATGGCCCAGTGGGCAGGCCACCCACTGTATGGACTGTTTGGACTGTGGCTTTGCTCTCCCCAGGATGGCCCAGTGGGCAGGCCACCCACTGTATGGACTGTATGGACTGTGGCTTTGCTCTCCCCAGGATGGCCCAGTGGGCAGGCCACCCACTGTATGGACTGTTTGGACTGTGGCTTTGCTCTCCCCAGGATGGCCCAGTGGGCAGGCCACCCACTGTATGGACTGTATGGACTGTGGCTTTGCTCTCCCCAGGATGGCCCAGTGGGCAGGCCACCCACTGTATGGACTGTTTGGACTGTGGCTTTGCTCTCCCCAGGATGGCCCAGTGGGCAGGCCACCCACTGTATGGACTGTATGGACTGTGGCTTTGCTCTCCCCAGGATGGCCCAGTGGGCAGGCCACCCACTGTATGGACTGTTTGGACTGTGGCTTTGCTCTCCCCAGGATGGCCCAGTGGGCAGGCCACCCACTGTATGGACTGTATGGACTGTGGCTTTGCTCTCCCCAGGATGGCCCAGTGGGCAGGCCACCCACTGTATGGACTGTTTGGACTGTGGCTTTGCTCTCCCCAGGATGGGCCAGTGGTCATGGAGTCCCCTCGTGGATCTGGCGTCGTGTACTCAAGTGGCTGAGGTGCCCCCCCTTCCCTTCCCCCTGAGGTGCCTGTCCTATTTTCTTTCTGATGCCCCTGCAGTGTTCTCTCCGTGGAGTTCTTGTCGTGGGACTGGGCCTTGCCCCTTTGCACAGGACCCCTGTGATCCACGGACAGTGGTTGGACTACATTTAGTAGCTGTATATATTTTGTACATAGTTTATTTATTTATTGGGATTAATGGCGTACATATTTCAATATATCTGCCCGTTTATGATCTCTTCTTTTGGTCTTTGCATTATTTCGGAGGGGGGTGGTTTGTGGGTTGTGACAGTGATCTGTGGGAATGCCTTGATGTGTGTGTTGTAGTGGGTGTGGGTGGGTGGGTGTGTGCCGGTAATCTTTTCCCTCCCCTGTGTCGTAGGTGCAGTACTCACCGATGTCTTCCGCGCCGCAGGCGTGCTCCTGGTATATGAGGAGGAATAGGAGTGCGGGGATGACCTGTAACTCTGGCTCCATACTGCCGGAATCTCGCGTGGAGTGCGTAGAGGTGAGCGTTTTCCCGTTCGTAGTCTGTTTCCGCCGTGTTCTTATCGGCGGTGCTCCCGCCCCGGAAAAGGTGGCAGATTGGTGGGTCGTAATAGGGTGGGCGGTACTTTGTCTGCCGCCGGGCTGTTGGCGGGAACCGCCGCGCTGTTTGTTTGTACCGCTGTGGCGGTCGGAGTGTTAAGTTGGCGGGCTGTGTTGGCGGTTCCCGCCAGGGTCAGAATGCCATTTTTAATACCGCCGGTCTGTTCGCGGTCCGACCGCCGCCTCTCCGCCGACCGCCAAGGTCAGAATGAGGGCCATACTCTTATGGCTACCCTGCACTTACAATGTCTAAGGTTTTGCTTAGACACTGTAGGGGCACAGTGCTCATGCACTGGTGCCCTCACCTACGGTGTAGTGCACCCTGCCTTAGGGCTGTAAGGCCTGCTAGAGGGGTGACTTATCTATACTGCATAGGCAGTGTGAGGTTGGCATGGCACCCTGAGGGGAGTGCCATGTCGACTTACTTGTTTTGTCCTCACCAGCACACACAAGCTGGCAAGCAGTGTGTCTGTGCTGAGTGAGGGGTCCCCAGGGTGGCATAAGATATGCTGCAGCCCTTAGAGACCTTCCCTGGCATCAGGGCCCTTGGTACCAGGGTTACCAGTTACAAGGGACTTACCTGGATGCCAGGGTGTGCCAATTGTGTAAAACAAAAGTACAGGTTAGGGAAAGAACACTGGTGCTGGGGCCTGGTTAGCAGGCCTCAGCACACTTTCAAATCAAAACATAGCATCAGCAAAGGCAAAAAGTCAGGGGGTAACCATGCCAAGGAGGCATTTCCTTACACAACCCCCCCCCAAACGAAGGAGGATGAGACTAACCTTTCCCAAGAGAGTCTTCATTTTCTAAGTGGAAGAACCTGGAAAGGCCATCTGCATTGGCATGGTGTAAGGAAATGCCTCCTTGGCATGGTTACCCCCTGACTTTTTGCCTTTGCTGATGCTATGTTTACAATTGAAAGTGTGCTGAGGCCTGCTAACCAGGCCCCAGCACCAGTGTTCTTTCCCTAACCTGTACTTTTGTATCCACAATTGGCAGACCCTGGCATCCAGATAAGTCCCTTGTAACTGGTACTTCTAGTACCAAGGGCCCTGATGCCAAGGAAGGTCTCTAAGGGCTGCAGCATGTCTTATGCCACCCTGGAGACCTCTCACTCAGCACAGACACACTGCTTGCCAGCTTGTGTGTGCTAGTGAGAACAAAACAAGTAAGTCGACATGGCACTCCCCTCAGGGTGCCATGCCAGCCTCTCACTGCCTATGCAAGTATAGGTCAGTCACCCCTCTAGCAGGCCTTACAGCCCTAAGGCAGGGTGCACTATACCATAGGTGAGGGTACCAGTGCATGAGCATGGTACCCCTACAGTGTCTAAACAAAACCTTAGACATTGTAAGTGCAGGGTAGCCATAAGAGTATATGGTCTGGGAGTCTGTTTTACACGAACTCCACAGCACCATAATGGCTACACTGAAAACTGAGAAGTTTGGTATCAAACTTCTCAGCACAATAAATGCACACTGATGCCAGTGTACATTTTATTGCAAGAGGTGCCCCCTGAAACTTAACCGACTGTCTGTGTAGGCTGACTAGTTCCAGCAGCCTGCCACACTAGAGACATGTTGCTGGCCCCATGGGGAGATTGCCTTTGTCACTCTGAGGCCAGTAACAAAGCCTGCACTGGGTGGAGATGCTAACACCTCCCCCAGGCAGGAGCTGTAACACCTGGCGGTGAGCCTCAAAGGCTCACCCCTTTGTCACAGCACCGCAGGACACTCCAGCTAGTGGAGTTGCCCGCCCCCTCCGGCCCCGGCCCCCACTTTTGGCGGCAAGGCCGGAGAAAATAATGAGAATAACAAGGAGGAGTCACTGGCCAGTCAGGACAGCCCCTAAGGTGTCCTGAGCTGAGGTGACTCTAACTTTTAGAAATCCTCCATCTTGCAGATGGAGGATTCCCCCAATAGGGTTAGGATTGTGACCCCCTCCCCTTGGGAGGAGGCACAAAAAGGGTGTACCCACCCTCAGGGCTAGTAGCCATTGGCTACTAACCCCCCAGACCTAAACACGCCCTTAAATTTAGTATTTAAGGGCTACCCTGAACCCTAGAAAATTTGATTCCTGCAACAACAAGAAGAAGGACTGCCTAGCTGAAAACCCCTGCAGAGGAAGACCAGAAGACAACAACTGCCTTGGCTCCAGAAACTCACCGGCCTGTCTCCTGCCTTCCAAAGAACTCTGCTCCAGCGACGCCTTCCAAAGGGACCAGCGACCTCTGAATCCTCTGAGGACTGCCCTGCTTCGACGACGACAAGAAACTCCTGAGGACAGCGGACCTGCTCCAAAAAGACTGCAACTTTATCCAAAGGAGCAGCTTTAAAGAACCCTGCAATCTCCCCGCAAGAAGCGTGAGACTTGCAACACTGCACCCGGCGACCCCGACTCGGCTGGTGGAGAACCAACACCTCAGGGAGGACCCCCGGACTACTCTACGACTGTGAGTACCAAAACCTGTCCCCCCTGAGCCCCCACAGCGCCGCCTGCAGAGGGAATCCCGGCGCTTCCCCTGACCGCGACTCTCTGAAACCTAAGTCCCGACGCCTGGAAAAGACCCTGCACCCGCAGCCCCCAGGACCTGAAGGACCGGACTTTCACTGCAGAAGTGACCCCCAGGAGTCCCTCTCCCTTGCCCAAGTGGAGGTTTCCCCGAGGAAGCCCCCCCTTGCCTGCCTGCAGCGCTGAAGAGATCCCTTGATCTCTCATTGACTTCCATTGCGAACCCGACGCTTGTTCTAACCCTGCACCCGGCCGCCCCCGCGCCGCTGAGGGTGAAATTTCTGTGTGGGCTTGTGTCCCCCCCGGTGCCCTACAAAACCCCCCTGGTCTGCCCTCCGAAGACGCGGGTACTTACCTGCTGGCAGACTGGAACCGGGGCACCCCCTTCTCTCCATTGGAGCCTATGCGTTTTGGGCACCACTTTGAACTCTGCACCTGACCGGCCCTGAGCTGCTGGTGTGGTAACTTTGGGGTTGCTCTGAACCCCCAACGGTGGGCTACCTTGGACCAAGAACTGAACCCTGTAAGTGTCTTACTTACCTGGTAAAACTAACAAAAACTTACCTCCCCCAGGAACTGTGAAAATTGCACTGTGTCCACTTTTAAAATAGCTATTTGTGAATAACTTGAAAAGTATACATGCAATTGAAATGATTCAAAGTTCCTAATGTACTTACCTGCAATACCTTTCAAACAAGATATTACATGTTAAATTTGAACCTGTGGTTCTTAAAATAAACTAAGAAAAGATATTTTTCTATACAAAACCTATTGGCTGGATTTGTCTCTGAGTGTGTGTACCTCATTTATTGTCTATGTGTATGTACAACAAATGCTTAACACTACTCCTTGGATAAGCCTACTGCTCGACCACACTACCACAAAATAGAGCTTTAGTATTATCTCTTTTTACCACTATTTTACCTCTAAGGGGAACCCTTGGACTCTGTGCATGCTATTCCTTACTTTGAAATAGCACATACAGAGCCAACTTCCTACACATGGGCAGTCCCAAGTCTGTGTTCCACTATAAAGTCCATTCCCTGTAGGGAGATGGACCACCTCAACAGTTTTGGATTTTCACCTTTCATTTGCATTAGCCATCTGAGAGGTCTGTGGTCAGTTTGAACTACAAAGTGAGTACCAAAGAGGTATGGTCTCAGCTTCTTCAGGGACCAAACCACAGCAAAGGCCTCCCTCTCGATGGCACTCCAACGCTGCTCCCTGGGGAGTAACCTCCTGCTAATGAAAGCAATAGGCTGGTCAAGGCCATCATCATTTGTTTGGGACAAAACTGCCCCTATCCCATGTTCAGAGGCATCTGTCTGCACAATGAACTGCTTGGAGTAATCTGGAGCTTTTAGAACTGGTGCTGTGCACATTGCTTGTTTCAGGGTGTCAAAGGCCTGTTGGCATTCTACAGTCCAGTTTACCTTCTTGGGCATTTTCTTGGAGGTGAGTTCTGTGAGGGCTGTCACTATGGGTCCATATCCCTTCACAAACCTCCTGTAGTACCCAGTCAAGCCAAGGAATGCCCTGACTTGAGTCTGGGTTTTTGAAGCTGCCCAGTCCAGAATAGTCTGGATCTTAGACTGGAGTGGCTGAACTTGGCCTCCACCTACAAGGTGTCCCAAGTAAACCACAGTTCCCTGCCCTATCTGGCATTTGGATGCCTTGATAGAGAGGCCTGCTGATTGCAGAGCCTTCAAAACCTTCTTCAGGTGGACCAGGTGATCCTGCCAGCTGGAGCTAAAGACAGCAATATCGTCAAGATAAGCTGCACTAAAGGACTCCAAACCAGCAAGGACTTGATTCACCGACCTTTGGAAGGTGGCAGGGGCATTCTTTAAACCAAAGGGCATAACAGTGAACTGATAATGCCCTTCAGGTGTGGAGAATGCTGTCTTTTCTTTTGCTCCAGGTGCCATTTTGATTTGCCAGTACCCTGCTGTTAAGTCAAAGGTACTTAAGAATTTGGCAGCACCTAATTTGTCTATCAGTTCATCAGCTCTAGGAATGGGATGGGCATCTGTCTTGGTGACAGAATTAAGTCCTCTGTAGTCCACACAAAACCTCATCTCTCTCTTTCCATCTTTGGTGTGAGGTTTGGGGACTAAGACCGCTGGGCTAGCCCAGGGGCTGTCAGAGTGCTCAATTACTCCCAATTCCAGCATCTTGTGGACTTCCACCTTTATGCTTTCCTTAACTTGGTCAGACTGTCTGAAAATTTTGTTTTTGACAGGCATGCTGTCTCCTGTGTCCACATCATGGGTACACAGGTGTGTCTGACCAGGGGTTAGGGAAAAGAGCTCAGCAAACTGTTGCAGGACCTTCCTGCAGTCAGCTTGCTGTTGGTCAGAGAGGGTGTCTGAATAGATCACTCCATCTACTGAACCATCTTTAGGGTTTGATGAGAGGAGATCAGGGAGAGGTTCACTCTCAGCTTCCTGATCCTCATCTGTTACCATCAACAGATTCACATCAGCCCTGTCATGGAAGAGCTTAAGCGGTTCACATGGATCACCCTCTTGGGGCTCCTGCTAGTGCCCAGGTCCACCAGGTAGCTGACCTGACTCTTCTTCTCTAGCACTGGGTAAGGGCCACTCCATCTGTCATGGAGTGCCCTGGGAGCCACAGGCTCCAGAACCAAGACTCACTGCCCTGGTTGAAATTCAACCAGTGCAGCCTTTTGGTCATACCAAAACTTCTGGAGCTGTTGGCTGGCCTCAAGGTTTTTACTTGCCTTTTCCATGTACTGTGCCATCCTTGAGCGAAGGCCAAGTACATAGAACACTATGGGCCTGATTCTAACTTTGGAGGACGGTGTTAAACCGTCCCAAAAGTGGCGGATATACCACCTACCGTATTACGAGTTCCATAGGATATAATGGACTCGTAATACGGTAGGTGGTATATCCGCCACTTTTGGGACGGTTTAACACCGTCCTCCAAAGTTAGAATCAGGCCCTATGTCTTGTTTAGGCTCATGAAGAGGTCTCTCCCAGCCTTCTTTCACAAGAGCTAGTGGTCCCCTTACAGGGTGGCCAAACAGAAGTATAAAGGGTGAGAACCCTACTCCCTTCTGAGGCACCTCTCTGTAAGCGAAAAGCAGACATGGCAAGAGGACATCCCATCTCCTTTTGAGTTTTTCTGGGAGCCCCATGATCATGCCTTTTAATGTCTTGTTGAATCTCTCAACAAGGCCATTAGTTTGAGGATGATAGGGTGTAGTGAATTTATAAGTCACTCCACACTCATTCCACATGTGTTTCAGGTATGCTGACATGAAATTTTTACCTCTGTCAGACACCACCTCCTTAGGGAAGCCCACTCTGGTAAAGATACCAATGAGGGCATTGGCTACTGCAGGGGCAGTAGTCGACCTAAGGGGAATAGCTTCAGGATACCTAGTAGCATGATCCACTACTACTAGTATGTACATATTTCCTGAGGCTGTGGGAGGTTCAAGTGGACCCACTATGTCCACACCCACTCTTTCAAAGGGAACCCCCACCACTGGAAGTGGAATGAGGGGGGCCTTTGGATGTCCACCTGTCTTACCACTGGCTTGACAGGTGGTACAGGAGACACAAAACTCCTTAACTTTCTGGGACATGTTGGGCCAGTAGAAGTGGTTGACTACCCTCTCCCACGTCTTGGTTTGTCCCAAATGCCCAGCAAGGGGAATATCATGGGCTAAGGTCAGTATGAACTCTCTGAACGCCTGAGGCACTACCACTCTCCTAGTGGCACCAGGTTTGGGATATCTTGCCTCAGTGTACAGGAGCTCATCTTCCCAATAGACCCTATGTGTTCCAGTTTTCTTGCCATTGGACTCTTCAGCAGCTTGCTGCATAAGGCCTTCAAGAGAGGGACAGGTTTCTTGCCCCTTACACAACTGCTCCCTTGAAGGCCCCCCTGGGCCTAAGAGCTCAACCTGATAAGGTTCTAACTCCATAGGCTCAGTTCCCTCAGAGGGCAGAACTTCTTCCTGAGAAGAGAGGTTCTCTTTATGTTGTTGTGTTGCAGCTGGTTTCCCAGCTGGCTTTCCTTTTCTATTGGTAGGCTGGGCCCTTGTTCCAGACTCCAGCTCTACTTTTTCACCCTGAGCCTTGCACTGTTCCCTTGTCTTGACACACACCAGTTCAGGGATACCCAGCATGGCTGCATGGGTTTTCAGTTCTACCTCAGCCCATGCTGAGGACTCCAGATCATTTCCAAGCAAATAGTCTACTGGGATATTTGAGGAGACCACCACCTGTTTCAGGCCATTGACCCCTCCCCACTCTAAAGTTACCATAGCCATGGTATGTACTTTAGTCTGATTGTCAGCGTTGGTGACTGGATAAGTTTGTCCAGCCAGGTATTGACCAGGGGAAACCAGTTTCTCTGTCACCATGGTGACACTGGCACCTTTATCCCTCAGGCCTTCTACACTTGTCCCATTAATTAAGAGCTGCTGCCTGTATTTTTGCATGTTAGGAGGCCAGGCAGCCAGTGTGGCTAAATCCACCCCACCCTCAGAGACTAATGTAGCTTCAGTGTGACACCTGATTTGCCCTGGGCACACTGTTGATCCCACTTGGAGACTAGCCATTCCAGTGTTAGCTGGAGTGGAGTTAGAAGTGGTAGTTTTCTTGGGACAGGCCTTGTCTCCAGTTTGGTGTCCAGGCTGATTACAGCTACGACACCAGGCCTTTTTGGGATCAAAGTTTTTACCCTTGTACCCAAAATTGGTTTGTGAAGAGGCTCTGGGCCCACCCTCCTGTGCAGGTTTTTGGGGGCCTGAAGAAGACTCTTTACTATTTTTGTTTTTCGATGTCTCAACACTCTTCCCCTGGGGAGGCTTTGTGACCCCTTTCTTTTGGTCACCCCCTGTGGTAGTCTTGGTCACCCTAGTCTTGACCCAATGGTCTGCCTTCTTTCCCAATTCTTGGGGAGAAATTGGTCCTAGGTCTACCAGATGCTGATGCAGTTTATCATTTGAACAATTACTTAATAGGTGTTCTTTCACAAATAAATTGTACACCCCATCATAATCATTAACACCACTGCCTTGAATCCAACCATCCAGTGTTTTTACTGAGTAGTCTACAAAATCAACCCAGGTCTGGCTCAAGGATTTTTGACCCCCCCCTAAATCTAATCCTATACTCCTCAGTGGAGAATCCAAAGCCCTCAATCAGGGTACCCTTCATGAGGTCATAAGATTCTGCATCTTTTCCAGAGAGTGTGAGGAGTCTATCCCTACACTTTCCAGTGAACATTTCCCAAAGGAGAGCACCCCAGTGAGATTTGTTCACTTTTCTGGTTACACAAGCCCTCTCAAAAGCTGTGAACCATTTGGTGATGTCACCACCATCTTCATATTTAGTTACAATCCCTTTTGGGATTTTCAACATGTCAGGAGAATCTCTGACCCTAGTTACGTTGTTGCCACCATTGATGGGACCTAGGCCCATCTCTTGTCTTTCCCTTTCTATGGCTAGGATCTGTCTTTCCAAAGCCAATCTTTTGGCCATCCTGGCTAACTGGATGTCCTCTTCACTGGAGTTATCCTCAGTGATTTCAGAGATGTTGGTCCCTCCTGTGAGGGAAGCAGCATCTCTGACTACTATATTTGGAGACAGGGCTGGAGTGGCCCTGTTCTCCCTAGTTAGGACTGGTAGGTGGGAATTTTCCTCCAAGTCACTATCTTCATCCTCTGTGTTGCCATCCTCAGAGGGCTTGGCCTTTTCAAACTCTGCCAAAAGCTCCTGGAGCTGTAGTTTGGAAGGTCTGGGGCCCATTGTAATTTTCTTTATTTTGCAGAGTGACCTTAGCTCCCTCATCTTAAGATGGAGGTAAGGTGTGAGGTCGAGTTTCTCCACATTCATCTCTGCACTAGACATTATGCTTCTAAAAGTTGGAATATTTTTTTAAGAATCTAAAACTAGTTCTAGAATCTAATTCAAACTTTCACAAAACATTTAAACTCTAAAAGGAATGCTAAACAGGGACTAACACAAGGCCCTAGCAGGACTTTTAAGAATTTAGAAAAAATAGCTCAAATTGCAAAAATCAATTTCTAATGACAATTTTTGGAATTTGTCGTGTGATCAGGTATTGGCTGAGTAGTCCAGCAAATGCAAAGTCTTGTACCCCACCGCTGATCCACCGATGTAGGAAGTTGGCTCTGTGTGCACTATTTCAAAGTAAGGAATAGTATGCACAGAGTACAAGGGTTCCCCTTAGAGGTAAGATAGTGGCAAAAAGAGATAATACTAATGCTCTATTTTGTGGTAGTGTGGTCGAGCAGTAGGCTTATCAAAGGAGTAGTGTTAAGCATTTGTTGTACATACACCCAGGCAATAAATGAGGAACACACACTCAGAGACAAATCCAGGCCAATAGGTTTTGTTATAGAAAAATATATTTTCTTAGTTTATTTTAAGAACCACAGGTTCAAATTCTACATGTAATATCTCATTTGAAAGGTATTGCAGGTAAGTACTTTAGGAACTTTGAATAATCACAATAGCATATATACTTTTTACATAAAACACATATAGCTATTTCAAAAGTGGACACAGTGCAATTTTCAACAGTTCCTGGGGGAGGTAAAGTAATGTTAGTTTTTGCAGGTAAGTAAACCACCTACGGGGTTCAGTTTGGGGTCCAAAGTAGCCCATCGTTGGGGGTTCAGAGCAACCCCAAAGTTACCACACCAGCAGCTCAGGGCCGGTCAGGTGCAGAGTTCAAAGTGGTGCCCAAAACACGTAGGCTTCAATGGAGAAGGGGGTGCCCCGGTTCCAGTTTGCCAGCAGGTAAGTACCTGCGTCTTCGGAGGGCAGAACAGGGGGGTTTTGTAGGGCACCGGGGGGGACACAAGTCCACACAAAAAGTACACCCTCAGCAGCGCGGGGGCAGCCGGGTGCAGTGTGCAAACAAGCGTCGGGTTTCCAATAGATTTCAATGAGAGACCAAGGGGTCTCTTCAGCGGTGCAGGCAGGCAAGGGGGGGGCTCCTTGGGGTAGCCACCACCTGGGCAAGGGAGAGGGCCTCCTGGGGGTCACTCCTGCACTGGAGTTCCGATCCTTCAGGTCCTGGGGGCTGCGGGTGCAGGGTCTTTTCCAGGCGTCGGGATTTCAGAGTCAGGCAGTCGCGGTCAGGGGGAGCCTCGGGATTCCCTCTGCAGGCGTCGCTGTGGGGGCTCAGGGGGGACAACTTTGGTTACTCACAGTCTCAGAGTCGCCGGAGGGTCCTGCCTGAGGTATTGTTTCTCCACCAGTCGAGTCGGGGTCGCCGGGTGCAGTGTTGCAAGTCTCACGCTTCTTGCAGGGATTGCAGGGGTCTTTAAATCTGCTCCTCTGGATACAAAGTTGCAGTCTTTGTTGAACAGGGCCGCTGTTCTCGGGAGTTTCTTGGTCTTTTGGAAGCAGGGCAGTCCTCTGAGGATTCAGAGGTCGCTGGTCCCGGGGAAAGCGTCGGTGGAGCAGTTTTCTTCTGAAGGAGGGAGACAGGCCGGTAGGGCTGGGGCCAAAGCAGTTGGTGTCTTCTTCTTCTCTGCAGGGTTTTTCAGCTCAGCAGTCCTCTTCTTCTTTAAGTTGCAGGAATCGAAATTCTTAGGTTCAGGGGAGCCCTTAAATACTAAATTTAAGGGCGTGTTTAGGTCTGGGGGGTTAGTAGCCAATGGCTACTAGCCCTGAGGGTGGGTACACCCTCTTTGTGCCTCCTCCCAAGGGGAGGGGGTCACATTCCTATCCCTATTGGGGGAATCCTCCATCTGCAAGATGGAGGATTTCTAAAAGTTAGAGTCACTTCAGCTCAGGACACCTTAGGGGCTGTCCTGACTGGCCAGTGACTCCTCCTTGTTTTTCTCATTAATTCCTCCGGCCTTGCCGCCAAAAGTGGGGCCGTGGCCGGAGGGGGCGGGCAACTCCACTAGCTGGAGTGCCCTGTGGTGCTGGAACAAAGGGGGTGAGCCTTTGAGGCTCACCGCCAGGTGTTACAGCTTCTGCCTGGGGGAGGTGATAGCATCTCCACCCAGTGCGGGCTTTGTTACTGGCCACAGAGTGACAAAGGCACTCTCCCCATGTGGCCAGCAACATGTCTCGAGTGTGGCAGGCTGCTAAAACCAGTCAGCCTACACGGGTAGTTGGTTAAGGTTTCAGGGGGCACCTCTAAGGTGCCCTCTGGGGTGTATTTCACAATAAAATGTACACTGGCATCAGTGTGCATTTATTGTGCTGAGAAGTTTGATACCAAACTTACCAGTTTTCAGTGTAGCCATTATGGTGCTGTGGAGTTCGTGTTTGACAGACTCCCAGACCATATACTCTTATGGCTACCCTGCACTTACAATGTCTAAGGTTTTGCTTAGACACTGTAGGGGCACAGTGCTCATGCACTGGTGCCCTCACCTACGGTGTAGTGCACCCTGCCTTAGGGCTGTAAGGCCTGCTAGAGGGGTGACTTATCTATACTGCATAGGCAGTGTGAGGTTGGCATGGCACCCTGAGGGGAGTGCCATGTCGACTTACTTGTTTTGTCCTCACCAGCACACACAAGCTGGCAAGCAGTGTGTCTGTGCTGAGTGAGGGGTCCCCAGGGTGGCATAAGATATGCTGCAGCACTTAGAGACCTTCCCTGGCATCAGGGCCCTTGGTACCAGGGGTACCAGTTACAAGGGACTTACCTGGATGCCAGGGTGTGCCAATTGTGTAAAACAAAAGTACAGGTTAGGGAAAGAACACTGGTGCTGGGGCCTGGTCAGCAGGCCTCAGCACACTTTCAAATCAAAACATAGCATCAGCAAAGGCAAAAAGTCAGGGGGTAACCATGCCAAGGAGGCATTTCCTTACAGGCATCACACAGGGAACACATACATATAGGTTACAAACTTATGAGCACTGGGGTCCTGGCTAGCAGGGTCCCAGTGACACATAACAAACATACTGAAAACATAGGGTTTTCACTATGAGCACTGGGCCCTGGCTAGCAGGATCCCAGTGAGACAGTGAAAACACCCTGACATACACTCACAAACAGGCCAAAAGTGGGGGTAACAAGGCTAGAAAGAGGCTACTTTCTCACACAACCCCCCCCCCCCCCAAACGAAGGACAATAAGGCTAACCTTGGCCAGTTGAGACTTTATTGTCTAAGTGGTGATAAGTAGAGAGTAGCTCTGCAATAGACTGGTTACTCCCTTTATCATCCACTATATGGTTACTTCCCTGTGGGGATGTAAACCACCCTGTTTGAAGTTTTTTAGCTAAGCAACAATGTGAAGATATATTTTCAGAGTTTCTATCAGTAAGTTTTAGTTTAGAGCAGTGGGATTTGTCCACTGGACCTATTTCTAGTGATGAGAATGCCAGACAGGGATGCTGTCTCAGAAAAGCCATAGCTGGGCAAAAACTTTGTCCATATGGCTGGAAGAGAGAACAGGGATGCTGTTTCTCTTGAGTTGGAGCAGGGCAGGGATGCTGTCCTATGAGCTCCACACTAGGGCAGGGATGCTGTCCTAAGTGTTGTGAGGCAGTGCAGGGTTTCTGCACTAAGGTTTCTCTGGGAGGGTTGGAGGGATGCTCCATGTTAACAAAAATGGTGCTCTTTTTCTCACCAATATGAGTTATCCCACAGATAGGTACTTCCACCTCAGGGAGTACAGCTATGCCAGCTGATGGTTCCCTTGGAACAGGTGCCACCCCAGGAGAGGTTTCTCCCACCACAGGAATGGTATCCTGAATGGCAGGGTGGTTAGGGGATACTGTGATACCCTTTTTACCTGTTGTTGGAGAGGGATCCTGAGTTTTCAGGCCTTCTCTCCTTTGCTTTTTCATTTCAGTAGAAATGAGAGGGAACAATTCCTCAGGGATACCCAGCATGGATGCATGGGTATAGAACTCTACATCAGCCCAAACTGAGGCCTCTAGTTCATTACCTAAGAGACAGTCTACAGGTAAGCTAGGTGATACTACCACCTGTTAAGGGCCAGTAACTCCACCCCAACTAAGCTGAACTATAGCTAAGGGAAGAAACTTAGTGGAGTTATGGACATCAATAATCTTATACTGTTGTCCAATGATTTGTTGTTCAGGAGCCAAGGAACAGAAAAAAAACTTTTTCAACTTTTAAGAAACTTTTTGAAAGTTTAGAGGTACTTTTCAGCACTTAGCAATAGAGTAAGAGAAGAAAAGCAAAACTTATTTGTTAGGTGTACATACACTGAACTTTTTTTGTATATTTTTCTCTTATGAAAAGTACAAAATGACAAAGTGGTAAGTAGTTGCAAGTACTTATCCTGTCGCTGCTTCCAATGTCGGAGGCTGGCCTAGTTTGTAGTGGTACCAAGGGGTACTTACACTCTGCACCAGGTCCAGTTATCCCTTATTAGTGTAGAAGAGGTGTCTAGCAGCTTAGGCTGATAGAAAAGGGTAGCTTAGCAGAGCAATTTAGGCTGAACTAGGAGACTTGTGAAGGTCCTACTATACCACTGGTGTCATATGCACAATATCATAAGAAAACACAATACACAGATATACTAAAAATAAAGGTACTTTATTTTTATGACAATATGCCAAAAGTATCTCAGTGAGTGCCCTCAGTATGAGGATAGGAAATATACACAAGATATATGTACACAATACCAAAAATATGCAGTAATAGCAATAGAAAGCAATGCAAGCAATGTACAGTCACAATAGATTGCAATGAGAGCACATAGGTATAGGGGCAACACAAACCATATACTCCAAAAGTGGAATGCTAATCACGAATGGACCCCAAACCTATGTGACCTTGTAGAGGGTCGCTGGGACTGTAAGAAAACAGTGAGGGTTAGAAAAATAGACCACCCCAAGACCCTGTAAGGTAGGTGTAAAGTGCACCTACAACCCCCTGAGAGCACAGAAGTCCTGATAGGGGAATTCTGCAAGGAAGACCAACACCAGCAATGCAACAACGATGGATTTCCAAACGAGAGTACCTGTGGAACAAGGTGACCAAGTCCAAGAGTCACACTCAAGTCGTGAGTGGGCAGATGCCCACGAAATGCCAGCTGAGGGTGCAAAGAAGCTGCCACCGAATGGTAGAAGCTGTGGATTCTGCAAGAACGAAGAGCACTAGGAACTTCCCCTTTGGAGGATGGATGTCCCACGTCGTGAAGAAGCTTTCAGAGGTATTTCTGTGCAGAAAGACCGCAAACAAGCCTTGCTAGCTGCAAGGGTCGCGGTTAGGGTTTTTGGATGCTGCTGTGGCCCAGGAGGGACCAGGATGTCGCCAATTCCGTGAGGAGACAGAGGGGGTGCCCAGCAAGACAAGGATCCCACTCAGAAGCAGGCAGCACCCGCAGAAGTGCCGGAACAGGCACTACGAAAAAGAGTGAACCGGAGCTCACCCGAAGTCACGAAAGAAGGTCCCACGACGCCGGAGGACAACTCAGGATGTCGTGCACTGCAGGTTAGAGTGTCGGGGACCCAGGCTTGGCTGTGCACAAAGGAAATCCTGGAAGAGTGCACAGGAGCCGGAGCAGCTGCAAATCACGTGGTACCCAGCAATGCAGTCTAGCGTGGGGAGGCAAGGACTTACCTCCACCAAACTTGGACTGAAGAGTCACTGGACTGTGAGAGTCACTTGGACAGAGTTGCTGAGTTCCAGGGACCACGCTCGTCGTGCTGAGAGGGGACCTAGAGGACCGGTGATGCAGTCTTTTGGTGCCTGCGGTTGCAGGGGGAAGATTCCGTCGACCCACGGGAGATTTCTTTGGAGCTTCTAGTGCAGAGAGGAGGCAGACTACCCCCACAGCATGCACCACCAGGAAAGCAGTCAAGAAGGTGGCTGGATCAGCGATACAAGGTTGCAGTAGTCATCTTTGCTACTTTGTTGCGGTTTTGCAGGCGTCCAGAGCAGTTAGCGGTTGATTCCTTGGCAGAAGGTGAAGAGAGAGATGCAGAGGAACTCTGATGAGCTCTTGCATTCGTTATCTAAAGAATTCCCGAAAGCAGAGACCCTAAATAGCCAGAAAAGGAGGTTTGGCTACTTAGGAAGGAGGATAGGCTAGCAACACAGGTAAGAGCCTATCAGAAGGAGTCTCTGACGTCACCTGCTGGCCCTGGCCACTCAGAGCAGTCCAGTGTGCCAGCAGCACCTCTGTTTCCAAGATGGCAGAGGTCTGGAGCACACTGGAGGAGCTCTGGGCACCTCCCAGGGGAGGTGCAGGTCAGGGGAGTGGTCACTCCCCTTTCCTTTGTCCAGTTTCGCGCCAGAGCAGGGCTGGGGGATCCCTGAACCGGTGTAGACTGGCTTATGCAGAGATGGGCACCATCTGTGCCCATCAACGCATTTCCAGAGGCTGGGGGAGGCTACTCCTCCCCAGCCCTGACACCTTTTTCCAAAGGGAGAGGGTGTAACACCCTCTCTCTGAGGAAGTCCTTTGTTCTGCCTTCCTGGGCCAAGCCTGGCTGGACCCCAGGAGGGCAGAAACCTGTCTGAGGGGTTGGCAGCAGCAGCAGCTGCAGTGAAAACCCGGGAAAGGTAGTTTGGCAGTACTCGGGTCTGTGCTAGAGACTCGGGGGATCATGGAATCGTCTCCCCAATGCCATAATGGCATTGGGGTGACAATTCCATGATCTTAGACATGTTACATGGCCATGTTCGGAGTTACCATTGTGATGCTGTACATATGTAGTGACATATGTATAGTGCACACGTGTAATGGTGTCCCCGCACTCACAAAGTCCGGGGAATTTGCCCTGAACAATGTGGGGGCACCTTGGCTAGTGCCAGGGTGCCCACACACTAAGTAACTTAGCACCCAACCTTTACCAGGTAAAGGTTAGACATATAGGTGACTTATAAGTTACTTAAGTGCAGTGGTAAATGGCTGTGAAATAACGTGGACGTTATTTCACTCAGGCTGCAGCGGCAGGCCTGTGTAAGAATTGTCAGAGCTCCCTATGGGTGGCAAAAGAAATGCTGCAGCCCATAGGGATCTCCTGGAACCCCAATACCCTGGGTACCTCAGTACCATATACTAGGGAATTATAAGGGTGTCCCAGTGTGCCAATATGAATTAGTGAAGTTGGTCACTAGCCTGTTAGTGACAATTTGTACAGAGAAAGCATAACCACTGAGGTTCTGGTTAGCAGAGCCTCAGTGAGACAGTTAGGCATCACACAGGGAACACATACATATAGGTTACAAACTTATGAGCACTGGGGTCCTGGCTAGCAGGGTCCCAGTGACACATAACAAACTGTAGGAAGTTGGCTCTGTATGTGCTATTTCAAAGTAAGGAATAGCATGCACAGAGTCCAAGGGTTCCCCTTAGAGGTAAAATAGTGGTAAAAATAGATAATACTAATGCTCTATTTTGTGGTAGTGTGGTCGAGCAGTAGGCTTATCCAAGGAGTAGTGTTAAGCATTTGTTGTACATACACATAGACAATAAATGAGGTACACACACTCAGAGACAAATCCAGCCAATAGGTTTTGTTATAGAAAAATATCTTTTCTTAGTTTATTTTAAGAACCACAGGTTCAAATTTAACATGTAATATCTTGTTTGAAAGGTATTGCAGGTAAGTACATTAGGAACTTTGAATCATTTCAATTGCATGTATACTTTTCAAGTTATTGACAAATAGCTACTTTAAAAGTGGATACTTAGTGCAATTTTCACAGTTCCTGGGGGAGGTAAGTTTTTGTTAGTTTTACCAGGTAAGTAAGACACTTACAGGGTTCAGTTCTTGGTCCAAGGTAGCCCACCGTTGGGGGTTCAGAGCAACCCCAAAGTCACCACACCAGCAGCTCAGGGCCGGTCAGGTGCAGAGTCCAAAGTGGTGCCCAAAACGCATAGGCTATAATGGAGAGAAGGGGGTGCCCCGGTTCCGGTCTGCTTGCAGGTAAGTACCCGCATCTTCGGAGGGCAGACCAGGGGGGTTTTGTAGGGCACCGGGGGGGACACAAGCCCACACAGAAATTTCACCCTCAGCAGCGCGGGGGCGGCCGGGTGCAGTGTAGAAACAAGCGTCGGGTTTTCAATGTTAGTCTATGAGAGATCAAGGGATCTCTTCAGCGCTGCAGGCAGGCAAGGGGGGGCTTCCTCGGGGAAACCTCCACTTGGGCAAGGGAGAGGGACTCCTGGGGGTCACTTCTCCAGTGAAAGTCCGGTCCTTCAGGTCCTGGGGGCTGCGGGTGCAGGGTCTTTTCCAGGCGTCGGGACTTAGGTTTCAGAGAGTCGCGGTCAGGGGAAGCCTCGGGATTCCCTCTGCAGGCGGCGCTGTGGGGGCTCAGGGGGGACAGGTTTTGGTACTCACAGTCGTAGAGTAGTCCGGGGGTCCTCCCTGAGATGTTGGTTCTTGTAGGAAAGTACCATCTTGCCTGGCATGTTACCCCCATTTTTCACTGTATATATGTTGTTTTAGTTGTATGTGTCACTGGGACCCTGGTAACCCAGGGCCCCAGTGCTCATAAGTGTGCCTGAATGTGTTACCTGTGTAGTGACTAACTGTCTCACTGAGGCTCTGCTAATCAGAACCTCAGTGGTTATGCTCTCTCATTTCTTTCCAAATTGTCACTGACAGGCTAGTGACCATTTTTACCAATTTACATTGGCTTACTGGAACACCCTTATAATTCCCTAGTATATGGTACTGAGGTACCCAGGGTATTGGGGTTCCAGGAGATCCCTATGGGCTGCAGCATTTCTTTTGCCACCCATAGGGAGCTCTGACAATTCTTACACAGGCCTGCCACTGCAGCCTGAGTGAAATAACGTCCACGTTATTTCACAGCCATTTTACACTGCACTTAAGTAACTTATAAGTCACCTATATGTCTAACCTTTACCTGGTAAAGGTTAGGTGCAAAGTTACTTAGTGTGAGGGCACCCTGGCACAAGCCAAGGTGCCCCCACATTGTTCAGAGCCAATTCACTGAACTTTGTGAGTGCGGGGACACCATTACACGCGTGCACTACATATAGGTCACTACCTATATGTAGCTTCACCATGGTAACTCCGAATATGGCCATGTAACATGTCTATGATCATGGAATTGCCCCCTCTATGCCATCCTGGCATTGTTGGTACAATTCCATGATCCCAGTGGTCTGTAGCACAGACCCTGGTACTGCCAGACTGCCCTTCCTGGGGTTTCTCTGCAGCTGCTGCTGCTGCCAACCCCTCAGACAGGCAGCTGCCCTCCTGGGGTCCAGCCAGGCCTGGCCCAGGATGGCAGAACAAAGAACTTCCTCTGAGAGAGGGTGTGACACCCTCTCCCTTTGGAAAATGGTGTGAAGGCAGGGGAGGAGTAGCCTCCCCCAGCCTCTGGAAATGCTTTGTTGGGCACAGATGTGCCCAATTCTGCATAAGCCAGTCTACACCGGTTCAGGGACCCCTTAGCCCCTGCTCTGGCGCGAAACTGGACAAAGGAAAGGGGAGTGACCACTCCCCTGACCTGCACCTCCCCTGGGAGGTGTCCAGAGCTCCTCCAGTGTGCTCCAGACCTCTGCCATCTTGGAAACAGAGGTGCTGCTGGCACACTGGACTGCTCTGAGTGGCCAGTGCCACCAGGTGACGTCAGAGACTCCTTGTGATAGGCTCCTTCAGGTGTTAGTAGCCTTTCCTCTCTCCTAGGTAGCCAAACCCTCTTTTCTGGCTATTTAGGGTCTCTGTCTCTGGGGAAACTTTAGATAACGAATGCATGAGCTCAGCCGAGTTCCTCTGCATCTCCCTCTTCACCTTCTGATAAGGAATCGACCGCTGACCGCGCTGGAAGCCTGCAAACCTGCAACATAGTAGCAAAGACGACTACTGCAACTCTGTAACGCTGATCCTGCCGCCTTCTCGACTGTTTTCCTGCTTGTGCATGCTGTGGGGGTAGTCTGCCTCCTCTCTGCACCAGAAGCTCCGAAGAAATCTCCCGTGGGTCGACGGAATCTTCCCCCTGCAACCGCAGGCACCAAAAAGCTGCATTACCGGTCCCTTGGGTCTCCTCTCAGCACGACGAGCGAGGTCCCTCGAATCCAGCGACACCGTCCAAGTGACCCCCACAGTCCAGTGACTCTTCAGCCCAAGTTTGGTGGAGGTAAGTCCTTGCCTCACCTCGCTGGGCTGCATTGCTGGGAACCGCGACTTTGCAAGCTTCTCCGGCCCCTGTGCACTTCCGGCGGAAATCCTTCGTGCACATCCAAGCCTGGGTCCACGGCACTCTAACCTGCATTGCACGACTTTCTAAGTTGGTCTCCGGCGACGTGGGACTCCTTTGTGCAACTTCGGCGAGCACCGTTTCACGCATCCTCGTAGTGTCTGTTTCTGGCACTTCTCTGGGTGCTACCTGCTTCAGTGAGGGCTCTTTGTCTTGCTCGACGTCCCCTCTCTCTGCAGGTCCAATTTGCGACCTCCTGGTCCCTCCTGGGCCCCAGCAGCGTCCAAAAACGCCAAACGCACGATTTGCGTGTAGCAAGGCTTGTTGGCGTCCATCCGGCGGGAAAACACTTCTGCACGACTCTCCAAGGCGTGGGGGATCCATCCTCCAAAGGGGAAGTCTCTAGCCCTTGTCGTTCCTGCAGTATTCACAGTTCTTCAGCCTAGTAAGAGCTTCTTTGCACCAACCGCTGGCATTTCTTGGGCATCTGCCCATCTCCGAGCTGCTTGTGACTTTTGGACTTGGTCCCCTTGTTCCACAGGTACCCTCAGACAGGAATCCATCGTTGTTGCATTGCTGATTTGTGTTTTCCTTGCATTCTCCCTCTAACACGACTATTTTGTCCTTAGGGGAACTTTAGTGCACTTTGCACTCACTTTTCAGGGTCTTGGGGAGGGTTATTTTTCTAACTCTCACTATTTTCTAATAGTCCCAGCGACCCTCTACAAGGTCACATAGGTTTGGGGTCCATTCGTGGTTCGCATTCCACTTCTGGAGTATATGGTTTGTGTTGCCCCTATCCCTATGTTTCCCCATTGCATCCTATTGTAACTATACATTGTTTGCACTGTTTTCTAAGACTATACTGCATATTTTTGCTATTGTGTATATATATCTTGTGTATATTTCCTATCCTCTCACTGAGGGTACACTCTAAGATACTTTGGCATATTGTCATAAAAATAAAGTACCTTTATTTTTAGTATAACTGTGTATTGTGTTTTCTTATGATATTGTGCATATGACACTAAGTGGTACTGTAGTAGCTTCACACGTCTCCTAGTTCAGCCTGAGCTGCTTTGCTAAGCTACCATTATCTATCAGCCTAAGCTGCTAGACACCCTATACACTAATAAGGGATAACTGGGCCTGGTGCAAGGTGCAAGTACCCCTTGGTACTCACTACAAGCCAGTCCAGCCTCCTACATTGGTTGTGCAGCGGTGGGATAAGTGCTTTGAGACTACTTACCACTCTTGTCATTGTACTTTTCATAAGAGAAAAATATACAAAACAAGGTCAGTGTATATACACATAGCCAAAAAGTTTTGCATTTCCTCTTTTCACTCTTTTCTAAGTGCTGAAAAGTACTTCTAAAACTTTCAAAAAGTTCTTAAAAGTTTAAAAAGTTTTTTTCTGTCTTTCCAAAAAGTTCTGAAAACTTTTTTCTCTTTGTCTATCACTTTAACTCTCTCTAAAAATGTCTGGCACAGGCCAAAAAGTTGAACTGTCCAAACTTGCATATGATCACCTTAGCTGGAAAGGAGCAAGGAGTCTCTGCATAGAGAGAGGTTTGAGTGTAGGGAAGAATCCTTCCTTAGAACTGTTAATTAATATGCTTAGAGTACAGGATAAGGCCATAAGTGCCCAATCTGTAGAAAAAGTAGCTAATGGTTCTCAATCTGATCCAGGGACTCCCCCAGGAAAAGGTTCAGGAAAGAAACTTCTCAGCCTGCCCATTACTAGACAGTCTAGCATAGTTGGTACAGAGGTTGAATCACATCATACTGATGATGTGCTCTCACATTATGCTGGTAGCCAAGCTGTTAGGGTGCCCTTGGTAAGGGACAGGTCTCCTTCTGTTCATTCCCATCATACCTCTGTATCTAGAAATGTCCTTCCCACCCACCTTGATGACAGATTGTTAGAAAGGGAGCTCAATAGATTGAGAGTGGAGCAAACCAGACTGAAGCTCAAGAAGCAACAGCTGGATTTGGATAGACAGTCTTTAGAAATAGAGAGGGAAAGACAGAAAATGGGTTTAGATACCCATGGTGGCAGCAGCAGTATTCCCCATAGTCATCCTGCAAAAGAGCATGATTCCAGGAATCTGCATAAGATAGTTCCCCCTTACAAGGAGGGGGATGACATTAACAAGTGGTTTGCTGCACTTGAGAGGGCCTGTGTTGTACAGGATGTCCCTCAAAAGCAGTGGGCTGCTATCCTATGGCTATCATTTACTGGAAAAGGTAGGGATAGGCTCCTTACTGTAAAAGAAAATGATGCTAACAATTTCCAAGTTCTTAAGAATGCACTCCTGGATGGTTATGGCTTAACCACTGAACAGTACAGGATAAAGTTCAGAGATACCAAAAAGGAGTCTTCACAAGACTGGGTTGATTTCATTGACCAGGCAGTGAAGGCCTTGGAGGGGTGGTTACATGGCAGTAAAGTTACTGATTATGACAGCCTGTATAACTTAATCCTGAGAGAGCATATTCTTAATAATTGTGTGTCTGATTTGTTGCACCAGTACTTGGTGGACTCTGATCTGACCTCTCCCCAAGAATTGGGAAAGAAGGCAGACAAATGGGTCAGAACAAGAGTGAACAGAAAAGTTCATACAGGGGGTGACAAAGATGGGAACAAAAAAAAGGATGGTAAGTCTTCTGACAAGGGTGGGGACAAATCTAAAAATGAGTCTTCATCAGGCCCACAAAAACACTCTGGTGGGGGTGGTGGGCCCAAATCCTCCTTTAATCAGAACAAGGAAAAGAAACCATGGTGCTATTTATGTAAAATAAAAGGCCATTGGACAACAGATCCCAGTTGTCCAAAGAAAGGCACCACAGCTCCTACCACTACAACCCCTACTGCTACACCTAGTGTCCCTACTAATAGCAGTGGTGGTGGGAGCAAACCTACTAATAGCCAATCCAAGGGAGTAGCTGGGCTCACTTTTGGTAATTTAGTTGGGGTTGGTCTGATTAGGGAGACCACAGAGGCTACTTTAGTCTCTGAAGGGGCTATTGACTTAGCCACTTTGGTTGCTTGCCCCCATAACTTGGAGAAGTACAAGCAACTAACCCTAATAAATGGTGTTGAGGTCCAGGCCTACAGGGACACAGGTGCCAGTGTCACAATGGTGATTGAGAAACTGGTGCACCCTGAACAACACATACTTGGACACCAGTACCAAGTAACCGATGCTCACAACATAACACAAAGCCACCCCATGGCTGTTGTAAATCTCAACTGGGGGGGGGTATCTGGTCCAAAGAAAGTTGTGGTAGCTTCAGATTTACCTGTAGACTGTCTATTAGGGAACAATTTGGAGACATCAGCTTGGTCAGATGTGGAGTTGGAGGCCCATGCAGCAATGCTGGGCATCCCAGGGCATATTTTTGCTTTGACAAGGGCTCAGGCCAAAAAGCAAAAAGGACAGGGAAGCTTGGATCCTGGAACAATGGACCAAGTGCTCCCTAAAGCTAGGGCTAGTGGAAGCAAACCACTTCCTACTATCCCTCCCTCTACAGTGGATTCTACTTCTGAGGAAGAAGAATTCCCTCCCTGTGCAGAACCTACACCAGAGGAGCTGGAAGCAGACACTGCTGAGCTTTTGGGTGAAGGGGGGCCTGCCAGAGAGGAGCTGAGTGTGGCACAGCAAACCTGTCCCACATTAGAGGGTCTCAGACAGCAAGCTGTCAAACAGGCTAATGGGGATGTCAGTGACTCACACAGAGTTTACTGGGAGGGCAACCTCTTGTACACTGAGCATAGGGATCCTAAACCTGGAGCTGCCAGGAGATTAGTGATTCCTCAGGAGTACAGAAAGTTCCTCCTAACACTGGCACATGACATTCCCTTAGCTGGGCACCTGGGTCAAATGAAAACTTGGGACAGATTGGTACCACTGTTTCATTGGCCTAGGATGTCTGAGGACACAAAAGAATTTTGTAAGTCCTGTGAAACCTGTCAAGCCAGTGGCAAGACAGGTGGCACTCCAAAGGCACCCCTTATCCCACTGCCTGTGGTTGGGGTTCCCTTTGAAAGGGTAGGGGTTGACATAGTTGGCCCCCTTGACCCTCCTACTGCTTCAGGCAATAGGTTTATCTTGGTGGTAGTGGACCATGCCACAAGATATCCTGAAGCTATTCCTTTAAGGACCACTACAGCTCCTGCAGTGGCAAAGGCCCTCCTGGGAATATTTTCCAGGGTGGGCTTCCCAAAGGAAGTAGTATCAGACAGAGGAAGCAATTTCATGTCTGCATACTTAAAGGCCATGTGGAAGGAGTGTGGTGTAACTTACAAGTTCACAACACCCTATCATCCACAAACAAATGGACTGGTGGAGAGATTTAATAAAACTCTCAAAGGCATGATTATGGGACTCCCTGAAAAACTCCGCAGGAGATGGGATATCCTTCTACCATGCCTCCTTTTTGCCTACAGGGAGGTACCCCAGAAAGGAGTGGGCTTCAGCCCCTTTGAACTTCTTTTTGGACACCCTGTTAGGGGTCCACTCACACTTGTAAAGGAGGGTTGGGAACAACCTTTAAAAGCTCCTAAGCAGGATATTGTGGATTATGTACTTGGCCTCAGATCAAGGATGGCTGAGTACATGAAAAAGGCCAGTAAAAACCTTCAGGCCAGCCAAGAGCTCCAGAAGCAATGGCATGATCAGAAGGCTGTTTTGGTTCAGTACCAACCAGGGCAGAAAGTGTGGGTCTTGGAGCCTGTGGCCCCAAGAGCACTCCAAGATAAATGGAGTGGACCCCACACAATTGTTGAAAAGAAGGGTGAAGTCACCTACTTGGTTGACTTAGGCACTGCCAGGAGTCCCCTTAGGGTGCTCCATGTCAACCGCCTGAAACCCTACTATGACAGGGCTGATCTCACCCTGCTCATGGCAACAGATGAGGGACAGGAAGAAGACAGTGACCCTCTACCTGATCTCTTCTCTTCCACAGAACAAGATGCTCTTGTGGAAGGTGTAGTTTTGGCTGATTGTCTTACTGCTGAGCAGAAAGATAATTGCATAAATCTCCTAGGACAATTTTCAGAACTCTTCTCCATTGTGCCAGGCACCACTTCTTGGTGTGAGCACACTATAGATACTGGAGACAGTTTACCTGTCAAAAGTAAGATCTATAGGCAGCCTGACCATGTCAGGGACTGCATAAAGCAAGAAGTTCAGAAGATGTTGGAACTAGGAGTGGTTGAGCACTCTCACAGTCCATGGGCTTCTCCTGTGGTACTGGTACCAAAACCCAATTCTAAAGATGGAAAGAAGGAAATGAGGTTTTGTGTCGACTATAGAGGTCTCAACTTGGTAACCAAAACTGATGCTCACCCTATACCCAGGGCAGATGAGCTCATAGATACACTGGCATCTGCCAAGTATCTAAGCACTTTTGATTTGACTGCAGGGTATTGGCAGATCAAATTGTCAGAAGATGCTAAATCTAAGACTGCATTTTCTACCATTGGAGGACATTACCAGTTTACTGTAATGCCTTTTGGTCTGAAAAATGCACCTGCCACTTTTCAGAGGTTGGTGAACACAGTCCTGCAAGGGCTGGAAGCTTTCAGTGCAGCATATTTGGATGATATAGCTGTCTTTAGCTCCAGCTGGGATGATCACCTGGTCCACCTATGGAAAGTTTTGGAGGCTCTGCAAAAGGCAGGCCTCACTATCAAGGCTTCAAAGTGCCAGATAGGGCAGGGTAAGGTGGTTTATCTGGGACACCTTGTTGGTGGGGAACAGATTGCACCACTTCAGGGGAAAATCCAAACAATTATTGATTGGGTTCCCCCTACCACTCAGACTCAGGTGAGAGCCTTCCTAGGCCTCACTGGGTATTACAGGAGGTTCATTAAGAACTATGGCTCCATTGCAGCCCCTCTTAATGACCTCACATCCAAGAAAATGCCTAAAAAGGTATTATGGACAGCAAACTGTCAGAAAGCTTTTGAGGAGCTGAAGCAGGCCATGTGCTCTGCACCTGTCCTGAAAAGCCCTTGTTACTCTAAAACATTCTATGTCCAAACTGATGCATCTGAATTAGGAGTAGGGGCAGTCCTATCACAACTTAATTCTGAGGGCCAGGATCAACCTGTTGCTTTTATTAGTAGAAGGTTGACCCCTAGAGAAAAGCGTTGGTCTGCCATTGAGAGGGAGGCCTTTGCTGTGGTCTGGGCTCTGAAGAAGTTGAGGCCATACTTGTTTGGCACTCACTTCATTGTTCAGACAGACCACAAACCTCTACTTTGGCTAAAACAAATGAAAGGTGAAAATCCTAAATTGTTGAGGTGGTCCATATCCCTACAGGGAATGGACTATACAGTGGAACATAGACCTGGGAGTAGCCACTCCAATGCAGATGGACTCTCCAGATATTTCCACTTAGACAATGAAGACTCATCAGGTAATGGCTAGTCTTATTGTCCTTCGTTTGGGGGGGGGTTGTGTAGGAAAGTACCATCTTGCCTGGCATGTTACCCCCATTTTTCACTGTATATATGTTGTTTTAGTTGTATGTGTCACTGGGACCCTGGTAACCCAGGGCCCCAGTGCTCATAAGTGTGCCTGAATGTGTTACCTGTGTAGTGACTAACTGTCTCACTGAGGCTCTGCTAATCAGAACCTCAGTGGTTATGCTCTCTCATTTCTTTCCAAATTGTCACTGACAGGCTAGTGACCATTTTTACCAATTTACATTGGCTTACTGGAACACCCTTATAATTCCCTAGTATATGGTACTGAGGTACCCAGGGTATTGGGGTTCCAGGAGATCCCTATGGGCTGCAGCATTTCTTTTGCCACCCATAGGGAGCTCTGACAATTCTTACACAGGCCTGCCACTGCAGCCTGAGTGAAATAACGTCCACGTTATTTCACAGCCATTTTACACTGCACTTAAGTAACTTATAAGTCACCTATATGTCTAACCTTTACCTGGTAAAGGTTAGGTGCAAAGTTACTTAGTGTGAGGGCACCCTGGCACTAGCCAAGGTGCCCCCACATTGTTCAGAGCCAATTCACTGAACTTTGTGAGTGCGGGGACACCATTACACGCGTGCACTACATATAGGTCACTACCTATATGTAGCTTCACCATGGTAACTCCGAATATGGCCATGTAACATGTCTATGATCATGGAATTGCCCCCTCTATGCCATCCTGGCATTGTTGGTACAATTCCATGATCCCAGTGGTCTGTAGCACAGACCCTGGTACTGCCAGACTGCCCTTCCTGGGGTTTCTCTGCAGCTGCTGCTGCTGCCAACCCCTCAGACAGGCAGCTGCCCTCCTGGGGTCCAGCCAGGCCTGGCCCAGGATGGCAGAACAAAGAACTTCCTCTGAGAGAGGGTGTGACACCCTCTCCCTTTGGAAAATGGTGTGAAGGCAGGGGAGGAGTAGCCTCCCCCAGCCTCTGGAAATGCTTTGTTGGGCACAGATGTGCCCAATTCTGCATAAGCCAGTCTACACCGGTTCAGGGACCCCTTAGCCCCTGCTCTGGCGCGAAACTGGACAAAGGAAAGGGGAGTGACCACTCCCCTGACCTGCACCTCCCCTGGGAGGTGTCCAGAGCTCCTCCAGTGTGCTCCAGACCTCTGCCATCTTGGAAACAGAGGTGCTGCTGGCACACTGGACTGCTCTGAGTGGCCAGTGCCACCAGGTGACGTCAGAGACTCCTTGTGATAGGCTCCTTCAGGTGTTAGTAGCCTTTCCTCTCTCCTAGGTAGCCAAACCCTCTTTTCTGGCTATTTAGGGTCTCTGTCTCTGGGGAAACTTTAGATAACGAATGCATGAGCTCAGCCGAGTTCCTCTGCATCTCCCTCTTCACCTTCTGATAAGGAATCGACCGCTGACCGCGCTGGAAGCCTGCAAACCTGCAACATAGTAGCAAAGACGACTACTGCAACTCTGTAACGCTGATCCTGCCGCCTTCTCGACTGTTTTCCTGCTTGTGCATGCTGTGGGGGTAGTCTGCCTCCTCTCTGCACCAGAAGCTCCGAAGAAATCTCCCGTGGGTCGACGGAATCTTCCCCCTGCAACCGCAGGCACCAAAAAGCTGCATTACCGGTCCCTTGGGTCTCCTCTCAGCACGACGAGCGAGGTCCCTCGAATCCAGCGACACCGTCCAAGTGACCCCCACAGTCCAGTGACTCTTCAGCCCAAGTTTGGTGGAGGTAAGTCCTTGCCTCACCTCGCTGGGCTGCATTGCTGGGAACCGCGACTTTGCAAGCTTCTCCGGCCCCTGTGCACTTCCGGCGGAAATCCTTCGTGCACAGCCAAGCCTGGGTCCACGGCACTCTAACCTGCATTGCACGACTTTCTAAGTTGGTCTCCGGCGACGTGGGACTCCTTTGTGCAACTTCGGCGAGCACCGTTTCACGCATCCTCGTAGTGCCTGTTTCTGGCACTTCTCCGGGTGCTACCTGCTTCAGTGAGGGCTCTTTGTCTTGCTCGACGTCCCCTCTCTCTGCAGGTCCAATTTGCGACCTCCTGGTCCCTCCTGGGCCCCAGCAGCGTCCAAAAACGCCAAACGCACGATTTGCGTGTAGCAAGGCTTGTTGGCGTCTATCCGGCGGGAAAACACTTCTGCACGACTCTCCAAGGCGTGGGGGATCCATCCTCCAAAGGGGAAGTCTCTAGCCCTTGTCGTTCCTGCAGTATTCACAGTTCTTCAGCCTAGTAAGAGCTTCTTTGCACCAACCGCTGGCATTTCTTGGGCATCTGCCCATCTCCGAGCTGCTTGTGACTTTTGGACTTGGTCCCCTTGTTCCACAGGTACCCTCAGACAGGAATCCATCGTTGTTGCATTGCTGATTTGTGTTTTCCTTGCATTCTCCCTCTAACACGACTATTTTGTCCTTAGGGGAACTTTAGAGCACTTTGCACTCACTTTTCAGGGTCTTGGGGAGGGTTATTTTTCTAACTCTCACTATTTTCTAATAGTCCCAGCGACCCTCTACAAGGTCACATAGGTTTGGGGTCCATTCGTGGTTCGCATTCCACTTCTGGAGTATATGGTTTGTGTTGCCCCTATCCCTATGTTTCCCCATTGCATCCTATTGTAACTATACATTGTTTGCACTGTTTTCTAAGACTATACTGCATATTTTTGCTATTGTGTATATATATCTTGTGTATATTTCCTATCCTCTCACTGAGGGTACACTCTAAGATACTTTGGCATATTGTCATAAAAATAAAGTACCTTTATTTTTAGTATAACTGTGTATTGTGTTTTCTTATGATATTGTGCATATGACACTAAGTGGTACTGTAGTAGCTTCACACGTCTCCTAGTTCAGCCTGAGCTGCTTTGCTAAGCTACCATTATCTATCAGCCTAAGCTGCTAGACACCATATACACTAATAAGGGATAACTGGGCCTGGTGCAAGGTGCAAGTACCCCTTGGTACTCACTACAAGCCCGTCCAGCCTCCTCCAGTTCTCCACCAGCCGAGTCGGGGTCGCCGGGTGCAGTGTTGCAAGTCTCACGCTTCTTGCGGGGAGATTGCAGGGTCTTTAAAGCTGCTCCTTGAAACAAAGTTGCAGTCTTTTTGGAGCAGGTCCGCTGTCCTCAGGAGTTTCTTGTCTTTTTCGAAGCAGGGCAGTCCTCAGAGGATTCAGAGGTCGCTGGTCCCTTGGAAGGCGTCGCTGGAGCAGAGTTCTTTGGAAGGCAGGAGACAGGCCGGTGAGTTTCTGGAGCCAAGGCAGTTGTTGTCTTCTGGTCTTCCTCTGCAGGGGTTTTCAGCTGGGCAGTCCTTCTTTTTGTTGTTGCAGGAATCTAATTTTCTAGGGTTCAGGGTAGCCCTTAAATACTAAATTTAAGGGCGTGTTTAGGTCTGGGGGGTTAGTAGCCAATGGCTACTAGCCCTGAGGGTGGGTACACCCTCTTTGTGCCTCCTCCCAAGGGGAGGGGGTCACAATCCTAACCCTATTGGGGGAATCCTCCATCTGCAAGATGGAGGATTTCTAAAAGTCAGAGTCACCTCAGCTCAGGACACCTTAGGGGCTGTCTTGACTGGCCAGTGACTCCTCCTTGTTGCTTTCTTTGTTCCCTCCAGCCTTGCCGCCAAAAGTGGGGGCCGTGGCCGGAGGGGGCGGGCAACTCCACTAAGCTGGAGTGCCCTGCTGGGCTGTGACAAAGGGGTGAGCCTTTGAGGCTCACCGCCAGGTGTCACAGCTCCTGCCTGGGGGAGGTGTTAGCATCTCCACCCAGTGCAGGCTTTGTTACTGGCCTCAGAGTGACAAAGGCACTCTCCCCATGGGGCCAGCAACATGTCTCTAGTGTGGCAGGCTGCTGGAACTAGTCAGCCTACACAGACAGTCGGTTAAGTTTCAGGGGGCACCTCTAAGGTGCCCTCTGGGGTGTATTTTACAATAAAATGTACACTGGCATCAGTGTGCATTTATTGTGCTGAGAAGTTTGATACCAAACTTCCCAGTTTTCAGTGTAGCCATTATGGTGCTGTGGAGTTCGTGTTTGACAGACTCCCAGACCATATACTCTTATGGCTACCCTGCACTTACAATGTCTAAGGTTTTGTTTAGACACTGTAGGGGTACCATGCTCATGCACTGGTACCCTCACCTATGGTATAGTGCACCCTGCCTTAGGGCTGTAAGGCCTGCTAGAGGGGTGTCTTACCTATACTGCATAGGCAGTGAGAGGCTGGCATGGCACCCTGAGGGGAGTGCCATGTCGACTTACTCGTTTTGTCCTCACTAGCACACACAAGCTGGCAAGCAGTGTGTCTGTGCTGAGTGAGAGGTCTCCAGGGTGGCACAAGTCATGCTGCAGCCCTTAGAGACCTTCCTTGGCATCAGGGCCCTTGGTACTAGAAGTACCAGTTACAAGGGACTTATCTGGATGCCAGGGTCTGCCAATTGTGGATACAAAAGTACAGGTTAGGGAAAGAACACTGGTGCTGGGGCCTGGTTAGCAGGCCTCAGCACACTTTCAATTGTAAACATAGCATCAGCAAAGGCAAAAAGTCAGGGGGCAACCATGCCAAGGAGGCATTTCCTTACACAAACATACTGAAAACATAGGGTTTTCACTATGAACACTGGGCCCTGGCTAGCAGGATCCCAGTGAGACAGTGAAAACACCCTGACATACACTCACAATCAGGCCAAAAGTGGGGGTAACAAGGCTAGAAAGAGGCTACTTTCTCACAAACACCTCCTTACAAGTTTCAATGTCCGGTGTCTCAAAGACCAGGACCAGAAATATTGGGCTGGATTTGAAGGACACCGGGCCTATAGACACCAGTGGCGGCCGGCAGCTTTAGGAGGGAGGGGGGCGGGCGGGAATCACACACACACACACACTCATTCTTTCACACACAGACATGCACGCACGCATGCACATCCATCAACAACACTCATACCATTCAAACATGCACACACGCACCAAACATTCATTTTAAAACATCACACACACTCATTCTTTCACACACGCATGCACAGCCATTAACACTCATAACATTCAAACATGCACGCATGCACCAAACATTCATTTTAAAAGATCACACACATTCATTCTTTCACACACACATGCACGCACATTCATTAACAACACTCATCAACATTCAAACGTACATGCGCGCACCAAACATTCATTAACAGATCACACACACACACACACACACACACACTTACCTTCAGCCTCGGAGGTCCCAGGAGGGTTGGGACTGCTGCCTTCCCTCACTGGCTGAGGTCAGAAAATGAGGGGAAGGCAGCAGTCCCAGCCTTGTCACAGAGTGGGATGGGGTCAGTGAGACTGCTGACCCCACCCCACTCTGTGACGAAGTGTCACTGGTTGACACTCGCCCTGGGCACTTCAGGGCTTAAACCTGAAGCACCCAGGGTGAGTGTCAATGGGTGATGCTTTCCTCATCACCCAGGGGAGGGCCTCGAGGCACCTTTGCTGAGCCGAGGAGGTCACGCCCATAGGAGCTGTGACCTCCTCAGCCCAGCAAAGTTCAGCTCAGGCAGCCAGGAGTCTGCGCAAATCATGCATGGCTCACTCCTGGCTGTCTGAGCTGAAAATGAAGAGTGTCTGTCAGGCTGGCCTTTGTTCAGCCTGACAAACACTCTTCATGAGGGGCAAAAGGTGGGGGGGGGCGTGGCCCCCTCCGCCCTAAAGGACGGGCCACCACTGATAGACACTGAAAAACATCTTGTTGCCTGGGTCGTTCTCCTTTCACGATACCATTCAGGGTAAATCGAAATGAAGGCCCACGGCCTTGTTAACATGTCAGGAGTTGGAGGTTGTGAGACTATGACTGTTGACTGACAACACAGTCCTGTTAGGAGTGTACTGAGCAAACATTTTTACATACGTATTGGCCAAGGGTTTAGAAGTCTATTCGCATTGTAGTTCAGAGCCGCGCTGGGAAAGGAGAACTGGCAGTGGGAAGATTATCATTCTTGACAGACATAGACCATAGCACATATTGCATCTGACTTAGAAACATCTGTGGTGTGCGCTTCGCTGCACATTTAGGGCCGTATTTATACTCCGTTTGCGCCGAATTTGCGTCGTTTTTTTCGACGCAAATTCGACGCTAAACTAACGCCAACTAACGCCATATTTATACTATGGCGTTAGAGGCGAATAGCGCCAAAGTTCCCGGAATGTGCGTCATTTTTTAGCGTGAACCCCTTCCTTGCGTTAATGATATGCAAGGGAGGCGTTCCCGTCTAAAAAATGACTCCCAGGCCTTTACGTGGTATTTATACTCCCGGGCAAAAGAGACGCCCGGGAGTGGGCGTGGCTAAAAACGGCGCATTTGCGCCGCTTTTTAACGCCTGGGTCAGGCATGGCGTTAAGGGACAAGTGGGCTCAAAATGAGCCCAGAGTGCCCTCCCCTGCCCCCAGGGACCCCCCCTGCCACCCTTGCCCACCCCAGGAGGACACCCAAGGCTGGAGGGACCCACCCCAGGGACATTCAGGTAAGTATTTTTTTATTTTTTTTAAATAATTTTTTTTGGCATAGGGGGGCCTGATTTGTGCCCCCCTACATGCCACTATGCCCAATGACCATGCCCAGGGGACAGAAGTCCCCTGGGCATGGCCATTGGGCAAGGGGGCATGACTCCTATCTTTACAATGATAGGAGTCATGTTGATGGGGGATGGGCGTCGTTAAAAAATGGCGCAAGTCGGGTTAAGACGATTTTTTCGACGTAACCTGACTTGCCCCATTTTAAGACGCCCATGCGCCATTTTCCCCCTACGCCGGCGCTGCCTGGTGTACGTGGTTTTTCTCGCGCACACCAGGCAGCGCCGGTCTGCTTGCGCCGGCTAACGCCATTCAATAAATACGGCGCCCGCATGGCGCTTCAGAATGGCGTTAGCCGGCGCAAAACTTTTTGACGCTAAACTGCGTTAGCGCAGTTTAGCGTCAAAAAGTATAAATATGGGCCTTAATTACAAAGTAAATTACGAAATGTACCTTAACACCATAAATAGGTGCCAAGGAAAAACAGCGAAACACCTCAAACGCGGCAAGTGAGGGTAACAGTTTCCATTCAGTTAGTTACAAGGTGCTATAGGAAAGGCAATACTGCAAGAAGTGTAATGAAATCAAGAAAAGGGATAGGAGGAGAAGGAAAACGAAAATGTGCCCAAGTTAAGCTGGCTGGGTAAGGTGTAAAAAAAAGTACTCTACCAAACAAGCAATTGCTCAGTACAAGATTAGTTGTGACTCGGATAATCTTGCTCTTCAGCAGTGCTTCTTTTGTAAAACTATGAGTGCAGGTGCCCTAAGCTCTGCTCAGAAGCACAGGCTAGCGACGTTAAATGTCGGTGTGCCGAATACTAAAGCTGCATAGTCTTGAATCCACCTCATGCCTCTTTTATCCACTTCCAGACACTCCCTGCCCCTTTGTCTCACTCTTGTACTTTCTGTTTCCTCCCCTCTTCCCCCTTCTTTTCACGTTTGGCAATTTTCTATCGCTTGCTCTTGTAAGGGTTTGATGTGAAAAAATAAGTGCCAGTCCCAAAAATGAGTCTTTGAGGGCCCCACCTGAAACCACCCCCTCAAATAAAGCACTGGTCTTCAGAGTGCAACGTTCAAAGGAGACATACATTTACTGCTAATGTGCAATGTGTCGTTCCTTACTATTAATCTTTTACCTCCATACCGAGTCACCATCCAAAACGTCATCCACTCACCTCACTTTTTTAAACTTTTCTATTAATGCGATTTGCATGCTAGGAAATGCATTCAACTCCTGAAACAGAAAGTATGTCAGAGGAGTGAAAAAGTGCAGTCTGACGCCTCTTTGCAGCAGTGAAGGCATAAAGTGAAGTTGGGGATGTTATCGAACTTTAGGGTCTCTGGACTGATTCTGGTAGTTGTTATTGCTAAATATGGCAATTCTATCTGAAGGAAGAGGCAAAGGTCACTATTACAGGGACGCTGCAAATGAGACATTGATGCAGCAACATCGACATTGGAAAAGGGAAACATTTACAAAAGCACGAGGAAATGGATACAGGGAAACAAGCAGGCACTGTCACAGAGACAATGGCACTGGGACACTGCCTTCCCAAACAAGCATTTGTAATGCAACGGGTCTCGCATTTCTCCGAGTAAGAGCTATTAGCAGTTGTAAACTCCCAACCTGACTTCTTTGCCTCATTAAATGGGAAAAAAACAAGCGCGATTACGCTGCTAAACAAGCGAGATCGTGCTGCGAAAAAAAGATAAAAAGTAGTACACAAAACAGACAGAAAACAGCGAGCCTCGTATGTTTCAAGTACTTGGTCGCTGCGCTGAAGAAGGACTCACTACCGGAAAAGGCATGATGTATGCATGCCTTCCACTAATGAAAGCAAGCAGATTTTAAAAGACAAACCCACGAACCAATGAAAGACACTGTCATAACATGGGTAAGGCTCTGAGCCCTTTTCTAACTACTACAGCGTCTCACAAGCAATACGCATGTGCAAGCGCATGCTACGCAGGCTCGACCCTAAAAAATGGCTTTTACTGCTAAAGAAGGAATTCCTAATTTATTTTTTTGTGAATCTGATTTTTGTTTAAATACATGCATGGAGCGCGTTTCAATGAAATTGTAACTAATTTTTCTAAATTGTAATTATACTTTTCTATGTACCTAATTAAAAAAGACCCACATTTTCAAAACATAACTCTACCACTAAATCTATGTAGTTTGATTCCCTAGTTCACGGCGCTGCATTGGTACTTGTCGCTCACCTATTCTGGATGATGTATCTATGGTTTACCATATTTAAAACTTTGAAATTCAGTATTTTTGTGTGGTGTGTTCCTGTTTTACTGTTTGAAGTGTTGTTCAAATATTGAACACACTGACTCTTACTTAAGCCTAAGAGCTCTGTTCCGAGATGGCAGAGGGCGAGCAAAGGTTAATGTAGGGTTTGCCTGTACATTAGCCTGACTAGGATTGTGGTTACTGCTTGACCAGGGCTCATACCCCAGTCAATTTGTTACACAATTTCTAACAGCCACTTTACGCCACTTCACTCTAGGCCAATCTACCCCACTCCACTGTACACCACTCCACTCTAAGCCACTTTATGCCACTCCACTCCATGACTGTACTCTACTCCACTCAGTGACCCTCCACTCTAAGCAGCGCCACTTCACTCTACTTCATGACACTTTGGCCCATATTTATACTTTTTGACGCAAACCAGCGCCAGCGCTGGTTTGCGTCAAAAACTTTACTGCCCGCTAACGCCATTCCAACGCACCAGGCGGGCGCCTTATTTATGGCTTGACGTTAGCGGGCGCTGTGGGCTGGTCAGAGTAAAAAAAAAATTACTCTAACCAGGCAGTTCGTAGGGGAAAATGGGGGTTGTGTGTCAAAAAATGGTGCAAGTCAGGTTAGAGTAAAAAATCATGGCTCTAACCGGACTTGCGCCATTTTTTGATGCACAACCCCCATGAAAATAGTCATGCCCCCTGCCCAATGGCCATGACCAGGGTACTTCTGTCTGTCTCCTGGTCATGGCCATTGGGCACAGTGGCATGTAGGGGGGCCCAAGTTAGGCCCCCCTATGAAACTTAATTTAAAAAATAAATAAATACTTACCTCAACTTACCTGTACTTACCTGGGATGGGTCCCCCCATCCATGGGTGTCCTCCAGGGGTGGGTGGGGGCGGCAGGGGGTGTCCCTGGGGGCAGGGAAGGGCACCTGTGGACAGCTTCCATGGTCAGAGACTACCTTGCATGTCATTAACGCAAGGTGGTTTCCCGCATCCAGAAAATGATGCACACAGAGGAATTCTGACGTTTGCGGGGTCGGGTGTCATAGTATAAATATGGTGCAAGGTTTGCGCCGAATGTGCATCAAAATCTTTGACTCACATTTGGCGCAAACAGAGTATAAATATGCCCCTTTATTCCTCCCTGTACCACTCCATGCTATGCCACTCCACTCTTTGACACTTCACTCTACGCAACTCCATTCTATTCCACTTTACAGTGCTCCACTTTACACCGCTCCACTCTGTGATGCTTTACACCTCTCTATGCTATGCCACTCTACGCCCCTCCACTCAGCACCCCTCCACTCAGCACCCCTCCACTCTAAGCCCCTCTGCATAACACCTCTCCATGCGACTCCACTCCATATCTCTCCACTCGTCTACTCTTCCAATCTCCACTCTACTCCACTCTACAAAATTCTACTCCACTCTACACCACTCTCCTCTGTGACACTCTACTCCACGCCATGCCACTTCATTCTAGGCCACTCTACTCCACTCTATGCCACTTCACACTACACCACTCTGCTCTACGACACTTTACTCCCCTCTGCACCTCTCCACTCTATGACCCTCTAGTCCACTCAATGGCACTCCATTCCATTCTATGACATTCCACAATACTGACACTCTATACGCCTCCATTTTGACCCGCTACTCTATGACCCTTCTCTCTACAATCCTCTGCTCTATCATACTCCACTCTCAACACTCCCCTCTGACACTCTACTCTACTGCACTCTGCTCCACTATATAGCACTCTCCACCACTCCCTTCTATGACACTCCACTCTACGACGCACCACTCCACGATTCCCTATTCCCTTCCATTCTATGATCTATTACTCTAAGAATCTCTGCCCTACGGAACTGTACTCCACTCTGTGCCACTCTGTGCTATACCACTCCACTCTACCCCACTCTTCTCCACTCTATTGCACTACACGCTGTGCCATTCTATTCCACTCTATACAATTCCCTCTATGCCACTCCACACCAATTTACTTCACTTTACACTGCTCCACTCTACTCCACTTTACGTCCCTCCTCTCTACGCTTCTCCGTTCTATGAGACTCCATTCTACAACCCTCCACTCTATGACACTTCACCCCACTCTACCACACTCTGCTCAAGTCTATGCCACTCCACTCTACATTACTCCACTCTACACCACTCCAGTCTATGCCTGTCTACTCTATGCCACTCAACTCTGCGTCCTCCACTGTATGATTCTCCACACAATCCACTCTATAACACTCCACTGTGCTCTATTCAACTGCACTCTAGGCCACGCCACTCCTCTCTGTGCCTCTCCAGCCACTCCATTCTACACCACTCCACAACAGTCTACGGACCACCACTCAGTGAGACTTCACTCAATGTCATTTCACTCTACGACACTCCACTTACCAACATTCCACTCCACAACATTCAACTCTACAAAACTCTATGCCAATCTACACCACTTTACCCCACTCTACGCCACTCCTCGCTATGCCAATTCACTCTATGACACTTTACTCTACTCTATTCTATGACACTCCACTCTACTCCACTCCATGGCACTCCATTCTATGCCACTCTAGTCCACTCCATTCTTTACCACTCCACTCTTTGACTGTACTTCACTTTACACCACCACTCGACGATAACACCCCACTCTATGATGCTCTACTCCATGCTATGCCACTCCACTGTAATCTATGCCACACCAATCTATGACACTTTACTCCCCTCTACAACCCTCCAGTGTATGCCCTCCACTACCAGCTTCCTCTACACTCCAGATTGCTCCACTTCACTCTGACACTCCACTCCACTCCAAGAAACTGTAATCCCCTAATACCCTTCAATCCCCTCCATAACACTACACTCTATGACACTACAGTTGAAGACACTCTACACCCCTCTACTCTAAGGCTTTCCGCTCTATGACCCTTCACTCTACAACCCTCATCTCTATGACACTGTACTCCACTCAGTGCCACTCTACTTCACTCTATGCCACTCCAAACCACTTTACTCCATTCTACACCACTCAAATCTACAACACTCCATTCTGCTACACTCTACAACCCTTCACTCTATGACTCGACACTCTACACCACTCCAGTGTATGCCACTCTGTGCCAGTCTACTCTGCGACACTATGCCACTCCACTCTACAACACTACTCCACTCTACACCACTGTGCTCCAAGACACCCCACTCTAGGACACTCCACTCAATGCCAATTTGTGTACCTTTACTCCACTCTACACCTTTGCATTCAACTCGAGTCCATGCCACTCCACTCATCTCCACTCTACGACACTCCACAACACTTCATTCCACTCTACATTACTATACTCAAATCTATGCCACTCCACTTTACGACACTCCATTCTACACCACTACACTGTATGCCACTCTATGCCACTCCACTTTACACCTATCTATGCCACTCCACTCTACAACACCATACTCCACTCTGTGCCTCTCCAATCTATGACCCTCCATGCTAAGCCCCTCCAATTAACACCACTCTACTCTAGGACACTCCACTCTGAGACAATCCACTCTACACCATTCTATGCCACTCCACTCCATGACACTGTAATACACTCTACTCCACTTTACGCTAAACCACTGTATGCCACTACATGCCATGTCACTCTATGCCACTCTGCTCCTCCCTATCCCATTCTACAACACTCTACTCCACTGTACGCCACTCCATGACACGCTGTGAAATTCACTCTGCACACTCTGTGCCACCCCACTTTAATTCACTCTATGCCCTTAGACTCTATGCCACACCACTCTACAACACTACATTCTATAACACTCCACTCCAGCAAACAACACTTTACACCACTCTATGCCACTCCACTCTACAACACTCTATTCCATTTTACTCCCCAACTGCACTCTACACCACTCCACTGTACACCACTCCATGCCACTCCACTCGGACACTCGACTTTATGACATTCTACTCTACTCTATGCCCCTCCACTCCACTCATCCACTCTTCGACAATTTACTAACTCCATACCACTCCACACCACACTACTCTACGGCACACCATACCACTCCACTTTACTACAGTTGATTCCCCTCTACATGATGCCACTCCACAACACTTCACTCTCTGACACTTTACTCTACAACACTCCATTCTACGACACTCAACTAAACTCTATGCCACTCCATTCCACAGCACTCCATTCTACCACACTCTACTCCACTCTATGCCACTCTGTGATATACTACTCTACTCCAATGTTAGACACTCTAATGCAATCTACACAACTCCCTCTATGCTACCTTACTCCACTCTACACCACTCCACTTTACTCTACAACACATTACTCCCCTCTCTTCTACTGCTCCACTCTACACCACTCCACTGTACGCCACCCTATGCCACTCCATTCTACAACACTCTACGGCACTCCACTCTATGAGGCTCTCCTCCACTCTGTACCCCTCCACTTTATGTTCCTTGACTCTACACCACTCTATTCCATGCCATGCTGCACCACTCAACTCCACAAAATTCCAAGTTGCCCCATCCATGACACTCCACGACACTCCATGACACTCCACTCTACGACAGTCTACTCCACGACACTCCATTCCACGTCACTCCACTCTAAAACACGCTACTCCAGTTTTCACCACTCCACTCTACAACAATCCACTCCATGCCACTCTCCACTATGGAACCTTCAACCATGCTAAACAACAGCCACGCTGGTGGCCACTGAGCATAAAGGTAAATTTATGTGGGACTGGTAGACCCCAAACCAATAGCATTCTGAACACTTCATACATTTTAAACTATTAAAACTACATTTACAAAAGACATACTGTGGCAGTATTTTGCACCAGCAGCCTTGTTCGAGTTTTTATCAATCCTGTGTTGATGTAATGATGTTGCAATCTATTTTTAATTGAGCTTACTTATGCCTTTTTGATTTAAGCTGTTAGGGGTCTATTCATAAAGGTAGATTTACAAATATTTACATGCATTAGGCTGAAACATGTTGAAACTTGGTAGGGTGTAGTGATACTATATCCCACAGAAGCCCCCATTTATTACTTTATTGTAACTCCTGTACCCACTAAGACAGGGAGACCTGGGTGATCAGAAGGTTTTTTTTAGCGTCAAAGGCACTGGTGGGAAACTATCAAAAATGCTTCTTTGAACATGATCAGACCCATCTTGTTTTAAAGGGACTTAGGTGAAACCCAGCGATGAAACATGCCACTAAACGATTGGGTAAAGGTCTAACAAAATACCTAATAAAAGTCTCTTATGGGTTCTCTTCCTTTTACTCACTTAAATCGTAAGGCCCTGTTGAACAATCATTGTCGTAGTGTGCATTGTGTTGATATGATAATTTGGAGAGATAGTATCCTGTACATGATACAAACATAATCGCACCTCCACGGATACAGAATGTCTGGTTTAATCCAGGCCATAGGTATTTAAAATTATTTGCATACATTAACAGCGGTTTGACGCTACCTGACACCAAACCAATCGGTTTTGTGCTCATATTCACTTTTTGCAGGAAAAGTGTTTATCATGGAAGAGTTTAGCAGTAGTGTGGTGTATGCCACTTTGTGTCAAATAGTTTTGCTGGAGTGCTAGCACAAACAAATGATACACCTGAGCCATGATATGCGACATTGCATATTATCATTTAAACAAACAATTTACTACCAAAAAGAGCATCACATTTGGGATATTGAGATTTAAATGAAATTGAAAGCTATTTGTAGGAAGTTGGCTCTGTATGTGCTATTTCAAAGTAAGGAATAGCATGCACAGAGTCCAAGGGTTCCCCTTAGAGGTAAAATAGTGGTAAAAAGAGATAATACTAATGCTCTATTTTGTGGTAGTGTGGTCGAGCAGTAGGCTTATCCAAGGAGTAGTGTTAAGCATTTGTTGCACATACACATAGACAATAAATGAGGTACACACACTCAGAGACAAATCCAGCCAATAGGTTTTTATATAGAAAAATATCTTTTCTTAGTTTATTTTAAGAACCACAGGTTCAAATTCTACATGTAATATCTCATTCGAAAGGTATTGCAGGTAAGTACTTTAGGAACTTCAAATCATCAAAATTGCATGTATACTTTTCAAGTTATTCACAAATAGCTGTTTTAAAAGTGGACACTTAGTGCAATTTTCACAGTTCCTAGGGGAGGTAAGTATTTGTTAGGTTAACCAGGTAAGTAAGACACTTACAGGGCTTAGTTCTTGGTCCAAGGTAGCCCACCGTTGGGGGTTCAGAGCAACCCCAAAGTCACCACACCAGCAGCTCAGGGCCGGTCAGGTGCAGAGTTCAAAGTGGTGCCCAAAACACATAGGCTAGAATGGAGAGAAGGGGGTGCCCCGGTTCCGGTCTGCTTGCAGGTAAGTACCCGCGTCTTCGGAGGGCAGACCAGGGGGGTTTTGTAGGGCACCGGGGGGGGACACAAGTCCACACAGAAATTTCACCCTCAGCAGCGCGGGGGCGGCCGGGTGCAGTGTAGAAACAAGCGTCGGGTTTGTAATGGAAGTCAATGAGAGATCTCGGGATCTCTTCAGCGCTGCAGGCAGGCAAGGGGGGGATTCCTCGGGGAAACCTCCACTTGGGCAAGGGAGAGGGACTCCTGGGGGTCACTTCTCCAGTGAAAGTCCGGTCCTTCAGGTCCTGGGGGCTGCGGGTGCAGGGTCTCTCCCAGGCGTCGGGACTTTAGGTTCAAAGAGTCGCGGTCAGGGGAAGCCTCGGGATTCCCTCTGCAGGCGGCGCTGTGGGGGCTCAGGGGGGACAGGTTTTGGTACTCACAGTATCAGAGTAGTCCTGGGGTCCCTCCTGAGGTGTTGGATCGCCACCAGCCGAGTCGGGGTCGCCGGGTGCAGTGTTGCAAGTCTCACGCTTCTTGCGGGGAGCTTGCAGGGTTCTTTAAAGCTGCTGGAAACAAAGTTGCAGCTTTTCTTGGAGCAGGTCCGCTGTCCTCAGGAGTTTCTTGTCTTTTCGAAGCAGGGGCAGTCCTCAGAGGATGTCGAGGTCGCTGGTCCCTTTGGAAGGCGTCGCTGGAGCAGGATCTTTGGAAGGCAGGAGACAGGCCGGTGAGTTTCTGGAGCCAAGGCAGTTGTCGTCTTCTGGTCTTCCTCTGCAGGGGTTTTCAGCTAGGCAGTCCTTCTTCTTGTAGTTGCAGGAATCTAATTTTCTAGGGTTCAGGGTAGCCCTTAAATACTAAATTTAAGGGCGTGTTTCGGTCTGGGGGGTTAGTAGCCAATGGCTACTAGCCCTGAGGGTGGGTACACCCTCTTTGTGTCTCCTCCCAAGGGGAGGGGGTCACAATCCTAACCCTATTGGGGGAATCCTCCATCTGCAAGATGGAGGATTTCTAAAAGTTAGTCACCTCAGCTCAGGACACCTTAGGGGCTGTCCTGACTGGCCAGTGACTCCTCCTTGTTATTCTCATTATTTTCTCCGGCCTTGCCACCAAAAGTGGGGGCCGGGCCGGAGGGGGCGGGCAACTACACTAGCTGGAGTGTCCTGCGGTGCTGTGACAAAGGGGTGAGCCTTTGAGGCTCACCGCCAGGTGTTACAGCTCCTGCCTGGGGGAGGTGTTAGCATCTCCACCCAGTGCAGGCTTTGTTACTGGCCTCAGAGTGACAAAGGCACTCTCCCCATGGGGCCAGCAACATGTCTCTAGTGTGGCAGGCTGCTGGAACTAGTCAGCCTACACAGATAGTCGGTTAAGTTTCAGGGGGCACCTCTAAGGTGCCCTCTGGGGTGTATTTTGCAATAAAATGTACACTGGCATCAGTGTGCATTTATTGTGCTGAGAAGTTTGATAACTGGGAAGTTTGGTTTCAGTGTAGCCATTATGGTGCTGTGGAGTTCGTGTTTGACAGACTCCCAGACCATATACTCTTATGGCTACCCTGCACTTACAATGTCTAAGGTTTTGTTTAGACACCGTAGGGGTACCATGCTCATGCACTGGTACCCTCACCTATGGTATAGTGCACCCTGCCTTAGGGCTGTAAGGCCTGCTAGAGGGGTGTCTTAACTATACTGCATAGGCAGTGAGAGGCTGGCATGGCACCCTGAGGGGAGTGCCATGTCGACTTACTCGTTTTGTCCTCACTAGCACACACAAGCTGGCAAGCAGTGTGTCTGTGCTGAGTGAGAGGTCTCCAGGGTGGCATAAGACATGTTGCAGCCCTTAGAGACCTTCCTTGGCATCAGGGCCCTTGGTACTAGAAGTACCAGTTACAAGGGACTTATCTGGATGCCAGGGTCTGCCAATTGTGGATACAAAAGTACAGGTTAGGGAAAGAACACTGGTGCTGGGGCCTGGTTAGCAGGCCTCAGCACACTTTCAATTGTAAACATAGCATCAGCAAAGGCAAAAAGTCCGGGGGCAACCATGCCAAGGAGGCATTTCCTTACACAACCCCCCCCCAAACGAAAGAGGATGAGACTAACCTTTCCCAAGAGAGTCTTCATTTTCTAAGTGGAAGAACCTGGAAAGGCCATCTGCATTGGCATGGGCAGTCCCAGGTCTGTGTTCCACTATAAAGTCCATTCCCTGTAGGGAGATGGACCACCTCAACAGTTTAGGATTTTCACCTTTCATTTGCATCAGCCATTTGGGAGGTCTGTGGTCAGTTTGAACTAGGAAGTGAGTCCCAAAGAGGTATGGTCTCAGCTTCTTCAGGGACCAAACCACAGCAAAGGCCTCCCTCTCAATGGCACTCCAACGCTGCTCCCTGGGGAGTAACCTCCTGCTAATGAAAGCAACAGGCTGGTCAAGGCCATCATCATTTGTTTGGGACAAAACTGCCCCTATCCCATGTTCAGAGGCATCTGTCTGCACAATGAACTGCTTAGAATAATCTGGAGCTTTTAGAACTGGTGCTGAGCACATTGCTTGTTTCAGGGTGTCAAAGGCCTGTTGGCATTCCACAGTCCAGTTCACTTTCTTGGGCATTTTCTTGGAGGTGAGTTCAGTGAGGGCTGTCACAATGGATCCATATCCCTTCACAAACCTCCTGTAATACCCAGTCAAGCCAAGGAATGCCCTGACTTGAGTCTGGGTTTTTGGAGCTACCCAGTCCAGAATAGTCTGGATCTTGGGTTGGAGTGGCTGAACTTGGCCTCCACCTACAAGGTGTCCCAAGTAAACCACAGTTCCCTGCCCTATCTGGCATTTGGATGCCTTGATAGAGAGGCCTGCAGATTGCAGAGCCTTCAAAACCTTCTTCAGGTGGACCAGGTGATCCTGCCAGGTGGAGCTAAAGACAGCAATATCATCAAGATAAGCTGTGCTAAAGGACTCCAAGCCAGCAAGGACTTGATTCACCAACCTTTGGAAGGTGGCAGGGGCATTCTTTAAACCAAAGGGCATAACAGTAAACTGATAATGCCCATCAGGTGTGGAGAATGCTGTTTTCTCTTTTGCTCCAGGTGCCATTTTTATTTGCCAGTACCCTGCTGTCAAGTCAAAGGTACTTAAGAATTTGGCAGCACCTAATTTATCTATGAGCTCATCAGCTCTAGGAATTGGATGAGCATCTGTCTTGGTGACAGAATTGAGCCCTCTGTAGTCCACACAAAACCTCATCTCTTTCTTTCCATCTTTGGTGTGAGGTTTGGGGACTAAGACCACTGGGCTAGCCCAGGGGCTGTCAGAGCGCTCAATTACTCCCAATTCTAGCATCTTGTGGACTTCCACCTTGATGCTTTCCTTAACATGGTCAGACTGTCTAAAAATTTTGTTCTTGACAGGCATGCTGTCTCCTGTGTCCACATCATGGGTACACAGGTGTGTCTGACCAGGGGTTAAGGAGAAGAGTTCAGGAAACTGTTGTAGGACTCTCCTACAATCAGCTTGCTGTTGGTCAGAGAGGGTGTCTGAGTAGATCACTCCATCTACTGAGCCATCTTTTGGGTCTGATGACAGAAGATCAGGGAGAGGTTCACTCTCTGCCTCCTGATCCTCATCTGTTACCATCAACAGATTCACATCAGCCCTGTCATGGAAGAGCTTAAGGCGGTTCACATGGATCACCCTCTTGGGGCTCCTGCTTGTGCCCAGGTCCACCAAGTAGGTGACCTGACTCTTCCTTTCTAGCACTGGGTAAGGGCCACTCCATTTGTCCTGGAGTGCCCTGGGAGCCACAGGCTCCAGAACCCAGACTTTCTGCCCTGGTTGGAACTCAACCAGTGCAGCCTTTTGGTCATACCAAAACTTCTGGAGCTGTTGGCTGGCCTCAAGGTTTTTGGTTGCCTTTTCCATGTACTCTGCCATTCTAGAGCGAAGGCCAAGTACATAGTCCACTATGTCTTGTTTAGGCTCATGAAGAGGTCTCTCCCAGCCTTCTTTAACAAGAGCAAGTGGTCCCCTTACAGGATGACCAAACAGAAGTTCAAAGGGTGAGAATCCTACTCCCTTCTGTGGCACCTCTCTGTAAGCGAAAAGCAGACATGGCAAGAGGACATCCCATCTCCTTTTGAGTTTTTCTGGGAGCCCCATGATCATGCCTTTTAATGTCTTGTTGAATCTCTCAACCAAGCCATTAGTTTGTGGATGGTATGGTGTAGTGAATTTATAAGTCACTCCACACTCATTCCACATGTGCTTTAGGTATGCTGACATGAAGTTGGTACCTCTGTCAGACACCACCTCCTTAGGGAAACCCACTCTGGTAAAGATACCAATGAGGGCCTTGGCTACTGCAGGGGCAGTAGTCGACCTAAGGGGAATAGCTTCAGGATACCTGGTAGCATGATCCACTACTACCAGGATATACATATTTCCTGAGGCTGTGGGAGGTTCCAGTGGACCAACTATGTCCACACCCACTCTTTCAAAGGGCACCCCCACCACTGGAAGTGGAATGAGGGGGGCCTTTGGATGCCCACCTGTCTTACCACTGGCTTGACAGGTGGGGCAGGAGAGGCAAAACTCCTTAACCATGTTGGACATATTGGGCCAGTAGAAGTGGTTGACTAACCTCTCCCACGTCTTGGTTCGTCCCAAATGTCCAGCAAGGGGAATGTCATGGGCCAATGTTAGGATGAACTTCCTGAACAGCTGAGGCACTACCACTCTCCTAGTGGCACCAGGTTTGGGGTCTCTGGCCTCAGTGTACAGGAGCCCATCTTCCCAATAGACCCTATGCGTTCCATTTTTCTTGCCTTTGGACTCTTCAGCAGCTTGCTGCCTAAGGCCGTCAAGAGAGGGACAGGTTTCTTGTCCCTTACACAGCTCCTCCCTTGAGGGTCCCCCTGGGCCTAAGAGCTCAACCTGATAAGGTTCAAGCTCCAAAGGCTCAGTTCCCTCAGAGGGCAGAACTTCTTCCTGAGAAGAGAGGTTCCCTTTCTTTTGCTGTGTTGCAGTTGGTTTCCCAGCTGACTTTCCTGTTCTCTTGGTAGGCTGGGCCATTCTTCCAGACTCCAGCTCTACTTGTTCACCCTGTGCCTTGCATTGTGCTCTTGTTTTCACACACACCAGTTCAGGGATACCCAGCATTGCTGCATGGGTTTTTAGTTCTACCTCAGCCCATGCTGAGGACTCCAGGTCATTTCCAAGCAGACAGTCCACTGGGATATTTGAGGAGACCACCACCTGTTTCAGGCCATTGACCCCTCCCCATTCTAAAGTAACCATTGCCATGGGATGTACTTTTCTCTGATTGTCAGCGTTGGTGACTGTGTAAGTTTTTCCAGTCAGGTATTGGCCAGGGGAAACCAGTTTCTCTGTCACCATGGTGACACTGGCACCTGTATCCCTCAGGCCCTCTATTCTAGTCCCATTAATTAAGAGTTGCTGTCTGTATTTTTGCATGTTAGGCGGCCAAACAGCTAGTGTGGCTAAATCCACCCCACCCTCAGAAACTAGAGTAGCTTCAGTGTGGACCCTGATTTGCTCTGGGCACACTGTTGATCCCACTTGGAGACTAGCCATACCAGTGTTACCTGGATGGGAGTTTGGAGTGGAACCTTTCTTGGGACAGGCCTTGTCTCCAGTTTGGTGTCCATGCTGTTTACAGTTATGACACCAGGCCTTTTTGGGATCAAAGTTTTTACCCTTGTACCCATTGTTTTGTGAAGAGGCTCTGGGCCCACCCTCCTGTGCAGGTTTTTGGGGGCCTGTAGAAGACTCTTTACTATTTTTAGTTTTGGTTGTCTCATCACCCTTCCCCTGGGGAGTCTTTGTGACCCCTTTCTTTTGGTCACCCCCTGTTGAAGTCTTGGACACCCTTGTCTTGACCCAATGGTCCGCCTTCTTTCCCAATTCTTGGGGAGAAATTGGTCCTAGGTCTACCAGATGCTGATGCAGTTTATCATTGAAACAATTACTTAACAGGTGTTCTTTCACAAATAAATTGTACAGCCCATCATAATTACTTACACCACTGCCTTGAATCCAACCATCTAGTGTTTTCACTGAGTAGTCTACAAAGTCAACCCAGGTCTGGCTCGAGGATTTTTGAGCCCCCCTGAATCTAATCCTATACTCCTCAGTGGAGAATCCAAAGCCCTCAATCAGGGTACCCTTCATGAGGTCATAAGATTCTGCATCTTGTCCAGAGAGTGTGAGGAGTCTATCCCTACACTTTCCTGTGAACATTTCCCAAAGGAGAGCACCCCAGTGAGATCTGTTCACTTTTCTGGTTACACAAGCCCTCTCAAAAGCTGTGAACCATTTGGTGATGTCATCACCATCTTCATATTTAGTTACAATCCCTTTGGGGATTTTCAACATGTCAGGAGAATCTCTGACCCTATTTATGTTGCTGCCACCATTGATGGGTCCTAGGCCCATCTCTTGTCTTTCCCTCTCTATGGCTAGGATCTGTCTTTCCAAAGCCAATCTTTTGGCCATCCTGGCTAACTGGATGTCCTCTTCACTGGAGTTATCCTCAGTGATTTCAGAGGTGTTGGTCTCTCCTGTGAGGGAACCAGCATCTCTGACTATTATTTTTGGAGTCAGGGTTTGAGAGACCCTGTTCTCCCTAGATAGGACTGGTAGGGGGGAATTTTCCTCCAAGTCACTATCCTCTTCCTCTGAGTTGCCACCCTCAGAGGGGTTGGCCTTTTCAAACTCTGCCAAAAGCTCCTGGAGCTGTATTTTGGTAGGTTTGGGGCCCATTGTTATTTTCTTTATTTTACAGAGTGACCTTAGCTCCCTCATCTTAAGATGGAGGTAAGGTGTGGTGTCGAGTTCCACCACAGTCACATCTGTGCTAGACATTTTGCTTCTAAAAGTTGGAATACTTTTTAAGAATCTACAACTGGTTCTAGAATCTAATTCAAACTTTTACAAACTTTTAAACTCTAAACGAAATGCTAAACAGGATCTAACACAAGGCCCTAGCAGGTCTTTTAAGAATTTAGAAAACTTTTCAAATTGCAAAAATCAATTTCTAATGACAATTTTGGAATTTGTCGTGTGATCAGGTATTGGCTGAGTAGTCCAGCAAATGCAAAGTCTTGTACCCCACCGCTGATCCACCAATGTAGGAAGTTGGCTCTGTATGTGCTATTTCAAAGTAAGGAATAGCATGCACAGAGTCCAAGGGTTCCCCTTAGAGGTAAAATAGTGGTAAAAAGAGATAATACTAATGCTCTATTTTGTGGTAGTGTGGTCGAGCAGTAGGCTTATCCAAGGAGTAGTGTTAAGCATTTGTTGCACATACACATAGACAATAAATGAGGTACACACACTCAGAGACAAATCCAGCCAATAGGTTTTTATATAGAAAAATATATTTTCTTAGTTTATTTTAAGAACCACAGGTTCAAATTCTACATGTAATATCTCATTCGAAAGGTATTGCAGGTAAGTACTTTAGGAACTTCAAATCATCAAAATTGCATGTATACTTTTCAAGTTATTCACAAATAGCTGTTTTAAAAGTGGACACAGTGCAATTTTCACAGTTCCTAGGGGAGGTAAGTATTTGTTAGGTTAACCAGGTAAGTAAGACACTTACAGGGCTTAGTTCTTGGTCCAAGGTAGCCCACCGTTGGGGGTTCAGAGCAACCCCAAAGTCACCACACCAGCAGCTCAGGGCCGGTCAGGTGCAGAGTTCAAAGTGGTGCCCAAAACACATAGGCTAGAATGGAGAGAAGGGGGTGCCCCGGTTCCGGTCTGCTTGCAGGTAAGTACCCGCGTCTTCGGAGGGCAGACCAGGGGGGTTTTGTAGGGCACCGGGGGGGGACACAAGTCCACACAGAAATTTCACCCTCAGCAGCGCGGGGGCGGCCGGGTGCAGTGTAGAAACAAGCGTCGGGTTTGTAATGGAAGTCAATGAGAGATCTCGGGATCTCTTCAGCGCTGCAGGCAGGCAAGGGGGGGATTCCTCGGGGAAACCTCCACTTGGGCAAGGGAGAGGGACTCCTGGGGGTCACTTCTCCAGTGAAAGTCCGGTCCTTCAGGTCCTGGGGGCTGCGGGTGCAGGGTCTCTCCCAGGCGTCGGGACTTTAGGTTCAAAGAGTCGCGGTCAGGGGAAGCCTCGGGATTCCCTCTGCAGGCGGCGCTGTGGGGGCTCAGGGGGGACAGGTTTTGGTACTCACAGTATCAGAGTAGTCCTGGGGTCCCTCCTGAGGTGTTGGATCGCCACCAGCCGAGTCGGGGTCGCCGGGTGCAGTGTTGCAAGTCTCACGCTTCTTGCGGGGAGCTTGCAGGGTTCTTTAAAGCTGCTGGAAACAAAGTTGCAGCTTTTCTTGGAGCAGGTCCGCTGTCCTCGGGAGTTTCTTGTCTTTTCGAAGCAGGGGCAGTCCTCAGAGGATGTCGAGGTCGCTGGTCCCTTTGGAAGGCGTCGCTGGAGCAGGATCTTTGGAAGGCAGGAGACAGGCCGGTGAGTTTCTGGAGCCAAGGCAGTTGTCGTCTTCTGGTCTTCCTCTGCAGGGGTTTTCAGCTAGGCAGTCCTTCTTCTTGTAGTTGCAGGAATCTAATTTTCTAGGGTTCAGGGTAGCCCTTAAATACTAAATTTAAGGGCGTGTTTAGGTCTGGGGGGTTAGTAGCCAATGGCTACTAGCCCTGAGGGTGGGTACACCCTCTTTGTGTCTCCTCCCAAGGGGAGGGGGTCACAATCCTAACCCTATTGGGGGAATCCTCCATCTGCAAGATGGAGGATTTCTAAAAGTTAGTCACCTCAGCTCAGGACACCTTAGGGGCTGTCCTGACTGGCCAGTGACTCCTCCTTGTTATTCTCATTATTTTCTCCGGCCTTGCCGCCAAAAGTGGGGGCCGGGCCGGAGGGGGCGGGCAACTACACTAGCTGGAGTGTCCTGCGGTGCTGTGACAAAGGGGTGAGCCTTTGAGGCTCACCGCCAGGTGTTACAGCTCCTGCCTGGGGGAGGTGTTAGCATCTCCACCCAGTGCAGGCTTTGTTACTGGCCTCAGAGTGACAAAGGCACTCTCCCCATGGGGCCAGCAACATGTCTCTAGTGTGGCAGGCTGCTGGAACTAGTCAGCCTACACAGATAGTCGGTTAAGTTTCAGGGGGCACCTCTAAGGTGCCCTCTGGGGTGTATTTTGCAATAAAATGTACACTGGCATCAGTGTGCATTTATTGTGCTGAGAAGTTTGATAACTGGGAAGTTTGGTTTCAGTGTAGCCATTATGGTGCTGTGGAGTTCGTGTTTGACAGACTCCCAGACCATATACTCTTATGGCTACCCTGCACTTACAATGTCTAAGGTTTTGTTTAGACACCGTAGGGGTACCATGCTCATGCACTGGTACCCTCACCTATGGTATAGTGCACCCTGCCTTAGGGCTGTAAGGCCTGCTAGAGGGGTGTCTTAACTATACTGCATAGGCAGTGAGAGGCTGGCATGGCACCCTGAGGGGAGTGCCATGTCGACTTACTCGTTTTGTCCTCACTAGCACACACAAGCTGGCAAGCAGTGTGTCTGTGCTGAGTGAGAGGTCTCCAGGGTGGCATAAGACATGTTGCAGCCCTTAGAGACCTTCCTTGGCATCAGGGCCCTTGGTACTAGAAGTACCAGTTACAAGGGACTTATCTGGATGCCAGGGTCTGCCAATTGTGGATACAAAAGTACAGGTTAGGGAAAGAACACTGGTGCTGGGGCCTGGTTAGCAGGCCTCAGCACACTTTCAATTGTAAACATAGCATCAGCAAAGGCAAAAAGTCCGGGGGCAACCATGCCAAGGAGGCATTTCCTTACACTATTACACCTATTTCTTAATGTCAGAAATCATATGACAAAATTATTTTGTGTATTAAAGTAGTGGATTAGTTGGTACTGTTTAGCCACACTCATGGTAACATGTTTTGTGATTTATAATACAGAATGTTAAATGCAGACGAATTAAAAAGTCGGGCCATAATGTAAAATGTTGTGCTTTTCAACGAGCTCAAAAGTAGCACAGCTCACATGTAGAACAAGCGAAGGTAACATTGGAATTTCATTTATTTTGCAATCATTAAAAGAGAAAATGTGATATGACATTTAAAGGATTATTGTAGCAAGGTAAAAGTATCGACTTCTCTGCAATGCTAATTTTCCTTTCCAGCTTGCCTTTTGTTAGCGTGAGAATCAGATTAGTGAAGTGTTTAAGACTGCAGCACCACCACCTCCTGTGTACAGAGGCACAGCTGTACACAGAAATAAACAGACACCATGGAACACAGGTGCCACAAGGCTGGTGTCTGAATCTTTGTGAGAATTGGCACAGAAGCTTCTGTAGTAAGTTTCTATCACTTGAAAGACATTGACTTATATGGGACCTGGGTTCAGATCCACACTGTGCAATCAAGTTTCCACAACATGAGTGTGTTTCAATACCCAAGTTCCAACAAGGTAAGTACAACACTCACCCACAAGCACACACTATCACAAATATTGTGGGAAAATGTTAGAATTTCCTTAAAGGTGGGGATGATGTGGCGGATGGATTATAGGAGGGATAGAGCTTCCTTTATGAACGGAGTGGACTCAGGAGGTGCTCCTGTAATTAAGTACCTACCGGACACCAGGGTGGGTCCCTGGCTGTCCCTCCCTTCCCATGATCTATCAGGAGTTAACCACATGCAGTAGGTGAGAGAGAGAAGGGACAGGTTGTTCTTTCATTTTTAGGTCTGGTGTTAGCCGAGATTATACTAAAATGATATGTATGATATACTTACTGAAAGGGGCTTTCAGCTACCTATCTTCAGCCATTGGTCTGTTGTGCCATTCACATTTGCTTCTGCCAATTGAGGCCTACAGCATGGGGCAATGGGTCAGCCTACTTCAGCCACTGGTTAGCTTCACTTTGGGTGGCTGCATGTTGCTCTTTCACAATGAGCACCTCTAGGCACAAGGTAGTTCCCTTTAATGTCAGTATTTTTGTTTGTAGTTTATAATAACTTTACTGTTGCCTTTGAGTTTAGAGCATGAAGTGAAAGCACAGCCTTGCTACCAGATGCAAGCACAAACCACATTCCACGCTTTATCAGTAACTGTCTCCTGCCAATGCTGTTTAAAATTGCTTTTGAAGTGTCCTTTGTTTGTCTGACTTTCACAGCATAATAGATTATGTCCATATGAAAAGATTCTGTTGTACAATATTCTCTATTTATTAGGCAGGTTGTGCATAAACAGAAAGCTATAAAATAATACATTCAAATTCATAAGTTGAATATTCTTCAGAACACATTTATTCTGCACTCAAATTCACCAATATTTCTTTAATTTTCTTTTTCATTCCATCTTTTTTCTTTTCTTCTTTCCATCTTTCCTTTTTTCTTTATTTCCATCTTTCCTGTCTTCTTCCCATTTTATTCCTTTCGTTCCTTTATTCTTTCTATCTTTAATTTTTTGCATCTTACCTTGTTTCTTTTCATATTTCCTTCCTTTTTGCCATATTCTTTCGTTCTATTTCTTCCCCTGCTATTCTTTCTTTCTTTTCCATTCTCCTTTTCCTTTTTCCTACCTTCATTCCTTCCTTACTTCTGTACTCCCTTCTTTCTTGCCTGATTTCTTTCTTTTTTTTTCATTAAGGCAAGAGGCAGGCAGACAATGGAAGAACATTTGGGTTTTTTATGTCTGTGTTAGTCAAGACAATTTCATTTTAATAAAATTGTGTTTATGATGTAGTTACTTCAACTCAATATAGGGCTTTTCAGCCACATTTCAGCTACTTTTCTGTGGTTGTTTCATTCACATTTGTCTTCAACGCACTCAAGCATGGATCAAGGAGCCATGCTTCAGCCCACTTCAGCCATTGACTGACCTCACTATGAGTTAAGGCATGCTGCCCTTTCACAATGAACAAATCTACACACAAAGGCCCATATTTATACTTTTTGACGCACAACTGCGCCAACGCAGTTGTGCGTCAAAAATTTTAACACCGGCTAACGCCATTCCTAAGCGCCATGCGGGCGCCTTATTTATTGAATGACGTTAGCCGGCGCTGCGGACTGGTGTGCGTCAAAAAAAATTACTCACACCAGGCAGCGCCGGCGTAGGGGAAAATGGAGCTTGGGCGTCAAAAAATGGGGCACGTCAGGTCTGAGGCAAAATTTTGGCCTCAACCCAATTTGCGCCATTTTTGTTGATGCCCAACCCCCATTGAAATGACTCCTGTCTTAGCAAAGACAGGAGTCATGCCCCCTTGCCCAATGGCCATGCCCAGGGGACTTATGTCCCCTGTGCATTGGGCATAATGCCATGTAGGGGGGCACAAATCAGGCCCCCCCATGCCACAAAAAAAATACGAAAAAAATACTTACCTGAACTTACCTCAACTTCCCTGGGATGGGTCCCTCCATCCTTGGGTGTCCTCCTGGGGTGGGCAGGGGTGGCAGGGGGTGTCCCTGGGGGCATGGGAGGGCACCTCTGGGCTCCTTCTGAGCCCACAGGTCCCTTAAAGCCTGCCCTGACCCAGGCGTTAAAAAACGGCACCCAGCCGTTTTTTAAGGCCTGCCCCCTCCTGTGCGTCAAAATGACGTCACAGTATAAATATGTGGCACAGGTCTTAAAGTCATTTTTTGGAAGGGAACGCCTACCTTGCATATAATTAACGCAAGGCAGGTTCCCCCTTCCAAAAAATGGCGCACATGGTGGAACTTTGACGCCCGCTGCGAACAGACGTCAAAGTATAAATATGGGGCAGGGTTTGCACCGAATGTGCGTCAAAAATGTTGACGCACATTCGGCGCAAACAGAGTATAAATATGCCCCAAAGTAGTTTCCTTCAGTGCCAATGAATACTATAGTGTGTTTTTGTGTCTAAAAATACATTTTTGGCTTTAGTTAATGTGTATTATGTATTTTCGATTGACAAACATCCGGTAGCTTCACAGAAAAAAGTTTTGCAAAAAAAAAAACAAGAAAAAACAAAACAAGAAATGCCAAAAGGCTGGCGGAGACCAATGTTAAATACAGTTTCTGCATTTGTGTTCGAGTTCTTAGATTTTAAAAGTAACTGTATAAAGGAGACAGATTTTAATAAAATGGTCTGCATCCTTTATTACGGTTGTTGGATTTATTGTGTCTATGCTAAAAAGTGGACACACGGACTAATATAAACATTCTCACTGGTGAAATTGAAGAAATGCTATTCAAATTCATAATATATATCAGATTGCTGGATCGCATCAGCAAGATCCAGTTTTATGTCGTTTTATTGATAAATGGATGGAATGGTTGAATTTATTTTGGACCGCGTTTTACTAGTAGACACGATTCACCCCTCTTGGTCTGAACTTGATCGCTAGCCACCTCTAAACACTTAAGGCTTGTTGAGAGGTACGAAAGAGGAATGAAACGTTAATGTATAAAACTTAAAATTGCATCATTCTGTTCTTATTATATCTAAAGTTGGTTGGACTCCAGCAGTCACAAAAGAAGCTAAGGTATTCACAGTATGTGTATGCCCTCTTGTGGTCCCTAGGGGGTGGTGCCAGAAGACATTTCTACAGTGTCAATTTTAAACCTGCTCCTTGTGATAACCGTTGTGTTAAAACACTCCTGGGCCTTGCACTGAGGAAGCTAAAATTGTTTTTCATGTATTGTAAGGTACCCTCGGTTTCCAGACAACGCAAGCGGGACTCAGCCACATAAGATACCTCCATAACCTACCTGAGAGGAAAAGGAGTTATTTCATAGCCGTGTTTTCTCTCATTGTTTATTAGAATCAGAGTTACCTAACTCATACATAGAATCATTGTAGAGCATGCAAGTGGGAGAGTAAAGAAAACAAAGTCGGGAGAACGTATTTTTCCTATTGACTTTGACTGAAGCAAATGATCTGAATCAGGTCTATTGGAATTTATGGTGACAGCAACCAACCTACATTGTATTTTTAGCAGTTTGATAACATAGCACAAACAAAAGCAGAGTTCTAAACTCTAATTGTTGTATTCGCTATGTAAAACTGTCAAAAATGTAATATCACACCCTCTAATCTCCTTCTCCAAGAATTAAGGGAAAAGCCTTCCGCCTCAAGTTATATATTCCTGAGCGCAAGCTTTCTTGTTTCCAGCAAATCATGATTCAGCAATCTGAACCGGGTTTCTGCAAGCAGGACTCGGGAGATGGTAAACTAGCCCTGAAATCAGTAGTCTCCAGCCTAAATTGGGAGGGTTGGCATGAATGTTAACGAATTTCCTGGTTGCCGGCTAAATATCAGGCAATCTCAACTATATAAATAGTGAAAGTTTTTGGTTGCCCAGCTACCTGCTTGAATACTATATTTTGCCTGTCACTATACTATATACAGCAAATGTTTTTGCTTTCTGCCTGGCCGCTAGTTAAATACTACAGGGCTGTTTTTATGGATACCAAATAAGTAGTGGCTTTGCATGCTATATATCTGGCTGTTGGCTAAATCGTACATAATGTCTGATGTTTAGCCAGAGGATGGGTAAATAATGGGGTTTCTTTGCTGTCTACCACGTTGCCGGCCAAATAGCTCATGGGCTTTGCTACTTATCTGAAAGGCTGAAAAACATTTGAGAAACTTCTCCATTTGCTAGGCACCTACCTGAACAGCCAGGAACAAGGTACCTCATGTTGGTAAGTCTTGATCCAGAACATGACTGTCCATCCTTGACTGATTATATCAATTACAAAACTGCATACACATAATTTCCTAGTGTAAAAAATTGAGAGTTGAGGAAGATGGACAAGTTGTTAAATGGGACAGGCTGTAAAGAAAGAGCGAGCGTGAAAAAGAGAGAGAGAGAGAGAGATTGTATGTAGAAAGAGTGATGTCCCCAGTTGGGTTTGGCTCGGAACCCAAGGGGACGAGGGGCTGTGAGTCTGGATCAGTGTGGGAACTTGCTGAAGATCAAGGGCAGGTGGGTTGACAGCCAGATATACATGAATGTAGCAGCATTGTAGCTGTTGTGGGAGATGGGGGGGGGGGGGGGGGGGGGGCACAGCCAAATACAGAGGCAGAGGATGCGTTTATCAGCAGATCCAATCAGTAACACAGCCCTTTCTACAATCAAAAGACTTCTTTATTTCAATTTTCTCGTTCTCTCCTAAGGAAGTTCAGGTCCAAACCCTGGGCCCCATACTCCCGATTTAGATACACAGAAATACTGGATGCTTGTCTGATTCAGCTACTGCAATTTGTGAAACGTTTCCTCAAACTTATGCATGTGAATGATCCACTCAGTGAGCGAATGCTTTTAGCCAATTTTGCAGTGAATAGCATTCGGTCCTAGTGGGTGTAGAATATTTCAATCGATTAGAATTTGGTCTAAATAGGAGAAACTGTGTAAGTCAGCAATATTGGAGACAGAATTTTTAAGTGTCATAATATCATGATCAGAAGATCGAGTGGCAACATTTTGAAATGTAAGTTTGTATCGATTTTCTATACCTACTTCTACAAATAAAATGCCTTTGTGATATACATATATTTCAAGGTATGTAGATGTGGAGTTAAAAAGTTGATTTTCAAATTAGATAAAAAACGACACTCAAAGGCAGTACAAACACTCTTGTACAGGTGTACTCATCTTTCTTTTATTTGTCAACTTTCTGACAGTCATTTTGTGCAAATAAAGCAGGAATCAACAAATTACGATCACACATTTTGACTTCAATGTGTAAAGGTACCCTTTCTGAACTAAAGTTTTTTTTTGTTATCAGAGTTAGCTTGTCACAAACATTTGATTTAGGTACTTTTCTGCATGCAGGTAAAGATATAGGACCCTGTTTAATCCGAATATCTGAATTTCGGTTGAACTTTGACCTGATACTTATTTGATGCAGACTTCTGTTCAGGGAGTGAGTGATCTAACGTGAATTAGAACGCTTGGAGACATTTATAAAGGTAAACGGAGGCATCAGTTAAATGTACAAACATGTTTTCATCAAAGGCAATGAGAAGAACATCAGTATGTTAATGTGATGGTTCAATTTTTTGTTCGGCTGTTCGAATTACCCAATAGGCAACTGGCTGTAAAACAAAACACCCAAAAATATTCAATTACTAACATTGAAATATGAATTCTCCACATAGCATAATACCATTAAATGAGCCACAGTAAATTATTTACATTCTTGCTTTGCATAACACTTCTCTCGATTGTTACTAATGTGTCCCTGGATTTGAAAAGGCACAATGGAGTAGATAGGGCTCCATATATTTAAATATAGTGGGGCAATGCTCCCTCCACTCACCCTTTTATATTATTACATCTGTTAGGCCTGTTCTGTCTGGCTTTGAAAATAATAGACTGAAAAATATGATTACTGAATTGAACTAATTTGTTCAACAATTTTGTTCACGTCTGTCAATCATAGCAACTAGAGAAGCGGCCATACTGGAGGCTTTTCACTGAGTAGTGGAAGACCAGGCTGCACATTAACATAGCATCAATTGTGGAGCCAAAAAGTATGCTCAGAAACAGTCTTGTTTTCACCAGCCTCATCATGAAGGCCGGGACATATGGATCCTGCATAGGAATATATGATCCCTGTCTCCATTCTGCCTACATTTCAAGCTAGCAATAACTTAATATTATGCCTACTAATTCTACAATGGAACTCAGGTTTAGATATAAAAAAAAGCATATTATCAGTATGTGCTGATAATTTGATGTGGTCATCGGAATAATCAAACTTTTGTTATCTCCTGTGGCTTTTAAGAAGGGCTCCTAGGTCTTTGAGAATAGAAGTGGTGATGTCAGGCAAACCGGCCTTGAGGCAGATTCCAGATGGGCGAAAGTTGAAAGCTTCCCTTTAATATAAAAATATGACCAATTACCAGCATAGACCTGGGCCCAGATTTAGAAAGGTTTTGCGTCAGGTTTGCGTTACTTTTTTAAAGCAGACCTGACACAAAATCCTTTTTTGGTGTAGAAACCAATGCAAATTGGTATTTGCCTTGTTTTGTAACAAAAAGTGCAAACTTGCACGAAGCGCTGCTTTGCTTTACTTTGCTACAAGAGGGAATTCCATGGGTGATACATGGGCATTCCCATGCCATCATCCATAGATTTTGACGTAAAACCCTATCTATCTAAAGTAGACAGAGTTTTGTGCCAAAACGTAATTACACTTGAAACAGGCACTAAAAGGAGAAATGCTTTCATTTTTCCTCTCTTTCCCAACTTTGCATGTGTGCTGCACTGTTCAGCACACATACAAAGTAGGAAACATTTTAAATGAATTCTAAGGATAGTATTATGTACTGGAAGGGCGCCTTTCAAATACAAATCCTGTGCTAGACTCACGCAGACACCTTCACACTATGGCTATAAGGTGTGTGCATTACTCTCGGCAGCAAAATTCTGCTCCAGCGCTAGGGAGAGGGAAAGAAAGTGCCATGTCTACGTAGAAACTGCGCTCTCGTGCTCTCTCCTTGTCATGTAACAAGTGTGACTTTTTGTAAATCTGGCCCCAAGTGTTTATTCAAGTCTTCTATTATGTTTTATTCTACCTGAATTGGTTGGCAGCATCAGTGATTGGGAACCTTAGTTTCTTCCTTCCTTCTGAGAAATCAGACTCTTTAGCAGTGTTCCGGCACCCAAGCCAAGTTCATCAGAGCTAGAGGTGACTTTTACTCTCCATTCAGCTCTATTGTTCTTTTGGTTGTTGAAGGAATGCTTCCAGGTATACCGTTTCTTTTAAAACCTCCATCCGCCATATTTGGAGAAGTCTTACATGTGTTTGTGCTATGCAGTTTGTGAGAATTCCAGTTCTGTGGTCAAGATATTTTTTTGGTTCCGGCATTTTTTGAATATAAGGAACAACCTGATCTCGCTTTCCATTTCTGTTTTCCGGCAGGGTTGTTACCCGCTGATTCATATTTTGTGCCCCTATTTAGTTTTCAAACTACTTCTTTGAAGCAACTTCCAGTCGTTCAGGTTTCCTGAAGACCTGTTTCATCTTGATTCAGTTCTGCCTGTGAATCTGATAAGCTCATTTATCTCTCACCACTCTTCAGCAAGTTTTTCATGTTCTTTGGTGTTTTCCACCCCCTCCACCTTTTTGTAATCACTCACTGGCTGGGCATTATCTGACTAGATGACTTGCAAAAGTACCTATGAGACGAGTAGTAAAAGTGATTGCAAAAGTGTGATCATTGTGCCCACTGCTTGAGGGTGATGGATCTCAGTGTCCATTACTGCAGTATCTGCAGTTTAAAGGAACTGCGTACTGCCGCACACCCTCGAGTTGGGGAGATCTGAGATGTGCAGCACAATGTGTGGATGAGGTATTCTTAGGCATTCTATGCTTAGGGGTGCAAATGGGTCATGTTTGACTCCATGTAGATTATTTATTTGTGATTTTCTTGGGTATTCAGAATTTTGTTTTTTTTTTAGCTTCCCTACTTCTTAGTTCTTTGCTACTCTGAACCACTCAGGTATACTTACAGGCCTTTGGGCGGATAACTGGTTGAGCATGTTACTGAAAGGCACAATCATTTAATGAGACATGAAAATTTTGGCAGCAGCAGGTTAAAAGAGATGATAGACTGAAAAGCATGAGGAAAATTCTTTTTTTAAGAGGGTTTCACAGGAATAACTTGTGATCCACTTGTTGGTCTATGAAAAGGTGAAAGATATTGCATCATTTATGTAGTAAATACATAGATTTAAGAAGCAGGTCTAGCAATGTCTGTTGGAAAGTTGATTATTAGTGAGGGCAGTTAGGTACCTACACTTAGTAACAGGCCACAATCTCACATTAGGGCCAACCGAGGTCAAAATAAATGAACACTTGCTCAACCCTTTGTAGCTTGGCACACAAGCAGTTAGGCTTAACTTAGGAGACAACTGTGTAAAGCATTTACTATCAACAAAACAGTAAATAAGTAAAACAAAACACACAATAAAAATCCAACACTAATTTATAAAAATAAGAAATATTTGTATCTTTAAAATAACACCAAAACAACAAAAATCAAATGTAGGGAGCCAGAGATATGAATTTTTAACAAGTGAATGTAAAAATGTGATTTCTAGTGCCTAAAAGCAAAAAACGCCAATCAAGGACGTCCGGCCGCGTTTGACCGGGGCAAAGTTTGAGGCCGACCATAATGGAGCCTAAGTCAGATACACTGACCGGTAGGCTTCGGTCAAAATGTTACTTTTGGACTTAGGGTCCTTGGCAGTAACGGTCCCGCCGTCAACTTGTTGACTGAAAACTCATCTACCACTGTGACAGTCTACCTGCCGTATTTAGATGTTGGTGGTCCCACAGATGAAAACCCGCATTCAAACCACCGTCCCAGCCAAAAGAAAACCTCTCGAATCGAAGAGGAGATGGAAAAGTGGTTGACGGCGGAACCACAGACACCCTTCCCATTCTGCAGACTTGGATGTGCCTTACCGCAAAGAAAAAAGTGGTGGTCTGACCTCCTTTTTTGAGTTGGTGGATTGGGGGGAATGGGGTGAACACACTGTAGGAAAGTACCATCTTGCCTGGCATGTTACCCCCATTTTTCACTGTATATATGTTGTTTTAGTTGTATGTGTCACTGGGACCCTGGTAACCCAGGGCCCCAGTGCTCATAAGTGTGCCTGAATGTGTTACCTGTGTAGTGACTAACTGTCTCACTGAGGCTCTGCTAATCAGAACCTCAGTGGTTATGCTCTCTCATTTCTTTCCAAATTGTCACTGACAGGCTAGTGACCATTTTTACCAATTTACATTGGCTTACTGGAACACCCTTATAATTCCCTAGTATATGGTACTGAGGTACCCAGGGTATTGGGGTTCCAGGAGATCCCTATGGGCTGCAGCATTTCTTTTGCCACCCATAGGGAACTCTGACAATTCTTACACAGGCCTGCCACTGCAGCCTGAGTGAAATAACGTCCACGTTATTTCACAGCCATTTTACACTGCACTTAAGTAACTTATAAGTCACCTATATGTCTAACCTTTACCTGGTAAAGGTTGGGTGCAAAGTTACTTAGTGTGAGGGCACCCTGGCACTAGCCAAGGTGCCCCACATTGTTCAGAGCCAATCCACTGAAATTTGTGAGTGCGGGGACACCATTACACGCGTGCACTACATATAGGTCACTACCTATATGTAGCTTCACCATGGTAACTCCGAATATGGCCATGTAACATGTCTATGATCATGGAATTGCCCCCTCTATGCCATCCTGGCATTGTTGGTACAATTCCATGATCCCAGTGGTCTGTAGCACAGACCCTGGTACTGCCAGACTGCCCTTCCTGGGGTTTCACTGCAGCTGCTGCTGCTGCCAACCCCTCAGACAGGCAGCTGCCCTCCTGGGGTCCAGCCAGGCCTGGCCCAGGATGGCAGAACAAAGAACTTCCTCTGAGAGAGGGTGTGACACCCTCTCCCTTTGGAAAATGGTGTGAAGGCAGGGGAGGAGTAGCCTCCCCCAGCCTCTGGAAATGCTTTGTTGGGCACAGATGTGCCCAATTCTGCATAAGCCAGTCTACACCGGTTCAGGGACCCCTTAGCCCCTGCTCTGGCGCGAAACTGGACAAAGGAAAGGGGAGTGACCACTCCCCTGACCTGCACCTCCCCTGGGAGGTGTCCAGAGCTCCTCCAGTGTGCTCCAGACCTCTGCCATCTTGGAAACAGAGGTGCTGCTGGCACACTGGACTGCTCTGAGTGGCCAGTGCCACCAGGTGACGTCAGAGACTCCTGCTGATAGGCTCCTTCAGGTGTTAGTAGCCTTTCCTCTCTCCTAGGTAGCCAAACCCTCTTTTCTGGCTATTTAGGGTCTCTGTCTCTGGGGAAACTTTAGATAACGAATGCAAGAGCTCATCCGAGTTCCTCTGCATCTCCCTCTTCACCTTCTGATAAGGAAACGACCGCTGACCGCGCTGGAAGCCTGCAAACCTGCAACATAGTAGCAAAGACGACTACTGCAACTCTGTAACGCTGATCCTGCCGCCTTCTCGACTGTTTTCCTGCTTGTGCATGCTGTGGGGGTAGCCTGCCTCCTCTCTGCACCAGAAGCTCCGAAGAAATCTCCCGTGGGTCGACGGAATCTTCCCCCTGCAACCGCAGGCACCAAAAAGCTGCATCACCGGTCCCTTGGGTCTCCTCTCAGCACGACGAGCGAGGTCCCTCGAATCCAGCGACTCTGTCCAAGTGACCCCCACAGTCCAGTGACTCTTCAGCCCAAGTTTGGTGGAGGTAAGTCCTTGCCTCACCTCGCTGGGCTGCATTGCTGGGAACCGCGACTTTGCAGCTACTCCGGCCCCTGTGCACTTCCGGCGGAAATCCTTCATGCACAGCCAAGCCTGGGTCCACGGCACTCTAACCTGCATTGCACGACTTTCTAAGTTGGTCTCTGGCGACGTGGGACTCCTTTGTGCAACTTCGGCGAACACCGTTTCACGCATCCTTGTAGTGCCTGTTCCTGGCACTTCTCCGGGTGCTACCTGCTTCAGTGAGGGCTCTTTGTCTTGCTCGACGTCCCTTCTCTCTGCAGGTCCAATTTGCGACCTCCTGGTCCCTCCTGGGCCCCAGCAGCGTCCAAAAACGCCAAACGCACGATTTGCGTGTAGCAAGGCTTGTTGGCGTCCTTCCGGCGGGAAAACACTTCTGCACGACTCTCCAAGGCGAGAGGGATCCGTCCACCAAAGGGGAAGTCTCTAGCCCTTTTCGTTCCTGCAGAAACCTCAGCTTCTTCTGTCCAGTCGAAGCTTCTTTGCACCCGCAGCTGGCATTTCCTGGGCATCTGCCCATCTCCGACTTGCTTGTGACTTTTGGACTTGGTCCCCTTGTTCCACAGGTACCCTAGATTGGAAATCCACAGTTGTTGCATTGCTGGTTTGTGTCTTTCCTGCATTATTCCTCTAACACGACTACTTTGTCCTTAGGGGAACTTTGGTTCACTTTGCACTCACTTTTCAGGGTCTTGGGGAGGGTTATTTTTCTAACTCTCACTATTTTCTAATAGTCCCAGCGACCCTCTACAAGGTCACATAGGTTTGGGGTCCATTCGTGGTTCGCATTCCACTTTTGGAGTATATGGTTTGTGTTGCCCCTATCCCTATGTTTCCCCATTGCATCCTATTGTAACTATACATTGTTTGCACTGTTTTCTAAGACTATACTGCATATTTTTGCTATTGTGTATATATATCTTGTGTATATTTCCTATCCTCTCACTGAGGGTACACTCTAAGATACTTTGGCATATTGTCATAAAAATAAAGTACCTTTATTTTTAGTATAACTGTGTATTGTGTTTTCTTATGATATTGTGCATATGACACTAAGTGGTACTGTAGTAGCTTCACACGTCTCCTAGTTCAGCCTAAGCTGCTCTGCTAAGCTACCATTATCTATCAGCCTAAGCTGCTAGACACCCTATACACTAATAAGGGATAACTGGGCCTGGTGCAAGGTGCAAGTACCCCTTGGTACTCACTACAAGCCAGTCCAGCCTCCTACATTGGTTGTGCAGTGGTGGGATAAGTGCTTGAGACTACTTACCACTCTGGTCATTGTACTTTTCATAAGAGAAAAATATACAAAACAAGGTCAGTGTATATACACATAGCCAAAAAGTTTTGCATTTCCTCTTTTCACTCTTTTGTAAGTGCTGAAAAGTACTTCTAAACTTTCAAAAAGTTCTTAAAAGTTTAAAAAGTTTTTTTCTGTCTTTCCAAAAAGTTCTGAAAACTTTTTTCTCTTTTTCTATCACTTTAACTCTCTCTAAAAAATGTCTGACACAGGAAAAAATGTTGAACTGTCCAAACTTGCATATGATCACCTTAGCTGGAAAGGAGCAAGGAGTCTCTGCATAGAGAGAGGTTTGAATGTAGGGAAGAATCCTTCCTTAGAACTGTTAATTAATATGCTTAGAGTACAGGATAAGGCCATAAGTGCCCAATCTGTAGAAAAAGTAGCTAATGGTTCTCAATCTGATCCAGGGACTCCCCCAGAAAAAGGTTCAGGAAAGAAACTTCTCAGCCTGCCCATTACTAGACAGTCTAGCATAGTTGGTACAGAGGTTGAATCACACCATACTGATGGTGTGCTCTCACATTATACTGGTAGCCAAGCTGTTAGGGTGCCCTCTGTAAGGGACAGGTCTCCTTCTGTTCATTCCCATCATACCTCTGTATCTAGAAATGTCCCTCCCACCCACCCTGATGACAGATTGTTAGAAAGGGAGCTCAATAGATTGAGAGTGGAACAAACCAGACTGAAGCTCAAGAAGCAACAGCTGGATTTGGATAGACAGTCTTTAGAATTAGAGAAGGAAAGACAGAAGTTGGGTTTAGAAACCCATGGTGGCAGCAGCAGTATTCCCCATAGTCATCCTGCAAAAGAGCATGATTCAAGGAATCTGCACAAGATAGTTCCCCCTTATAAGGAGGGGGATGACATTAACAAGTGGTTTGCTGCACTTGAGAGGGCCTGTGCTGTTCAGGATGTCCCTCAAAAGCAGTGGGCTGCTATCCTATGGCTATCATTTACTGGAAAAGGTAGGGATAGGCTCCTCACTGTAAAAGAAAATGATGCTAATAATTTCCAAGTTCTTAAGAATGCACTCCTGGATGGTTATGGCTTAACCACTGAACAGTACAGGATAAAGTTCAGAGAGACCAAAAAGGAGTCTTCACAAGACTGGGTTGATTTCATTGACCAGGCAGTGAAGGCCTTGGAGGGGTGGTTACATGGCAGTAAAGTTACTGATTATGACAGCCTGTATAACTTGATCCTGAGAGAGCATATTCTTAATAATTGTGTGTCTGATTTGTTGCACCAGTACTTGGTGGACTCTGATCTGACCTCTCCCCAAGAATTGGGAAAGAAGGCAGACAAATGGGTCAGAACAAGAGTGAACAGAAAAGTTCATACAGGGGGTGACAAAGATGGCAACAAAAAGAAGGATGGTAAGTCTTCTGACAAGGGTGGGGACAAATCTAAAAATGAGTCTTCATCAGGCCCACAAAAACACTCTGGTGGGGGTGGTGGGTCCAAATCCTCCTTTAATCAGAACAAGGAAAATAAACCATGGTGCTATTTATGTAAAATAAAAGGCCATTGGACAACAGATCCCAGTTGTCCAAAGAAAGGCACCACAGCTCCTACCACTACAACCCCTACTGCTACACCTAGTGTCCCTACTAATAGCAGTGGTGGTGGGAGCAAACCTACTAATAGCCAATCCAAGGGAGTAGCTGGGCTCACTTTTGGTAATTTAGTTGGGGTTGGTCTGATTAGGGAGACCACAGAGGCTACTTTAGTCTCTGAAGGGGCTATTGATTTAGCCACTTTGGTTGCTTGCCCCCATAACTTGGAGAAGTACAAGCAACTAACCCTAATAAATGGTGTTGAGGTCCAGGCCTACAGGGACACAGGTGCCAGTGTCACAATGGTGATTGAGAAACTGGTGCACCCTGAACAACACATACTTGGACACCAGTACCAAGTAACCGATGCTCACAACATAACACAAAGCCACCCCATGGCTGTTGTAAATCTCAACTGGGGGGGGGGTAACTGGTCCAAAGAAAGTTGTGGTAGCTTCAGATTTACCTGTAGACTGTCTATTAGGGAATGATTTGGAGACATCAGCTTGGTCAGATGTGGAGTTGGAGGCCCATGCAGCAATGCTGGGCATTCCAGGGCATATTTTTGCTTTGACAAGGGCTCAGGCCAAAAAGCAAAAAGGACAGGGAAGCTTGGATCCTGGAACAATGGACCAAGTGCTCCCTAAAGCTAGGGCTAGTAGAAGCAAACCACTTCCTACTATCCCTCCCTCTACAGTGGATTCTAATTCTGAGGAAGAAGAATTCCCTCCCTGTGCAGAACCTACACCAGAGGAGCTGGAAGCAGACACTGCTGAGCTTTTGGGTGAAGGGGGGCCTGCCAGGGAGGAGCTGAGTGTGGCACAGCAAACCTGTCCCACATTAGAGGGTCTCAGACAGCAAGCTGTCAAACAGGCTAATGGGGATGTCAGTGACTCTCACAGAGTTTACTGGGAGGACAACCTCTTGTACACTGAGCATAGGGATCCTAAACCTGGAGCTGCCAGGAGATTAGTGATTACTCAGGAGTACAGAAAGTTCCTCCTAACACTGGCACATGACATTCCCCTAGCTGGGCACCTGGGTCAAATGAAAACTTGGGACAGATTGGTTCCATTGTTTCATTGGCCTAGGATGTCTGAGGACACAAAAGAATTTTGTAAGTCCTGTGAAACCTGTCAAGCCAGTGGCAAGACAGGTGGCACTCCAAAGGCACCCCTTATCCCACTGCCTGTGGTTGGGGTTCCCTTTGAAAGGGTAGGGGTTGACATAGTTGGCCCCCTTGACCCTCCTACTGCTTCAGGCAATAGGTTTATCTTGGTGGTAGTGGACCATGCCACAAGATATCCTGAAGCTATTCCTTTAAGGACCACTACAGCTCCTGCAGTGGCAAAGGCCCTCCTGGGAATATTTTCCAGGGTGGGCTTCCCAAAGGAAGTAGTATCAGACAGAGGAAGCAATTTCATGTCTGCATACTTAAAGGCCATGTGGAAGGAGTATGGTGTAACTTACAAGTTCACAACACCCTATCATCCACAAACAAATGGACTGGTGGAGAGATTTAATAAAACTCTCAAAGGCATGATTATGGGACTCCCTGAAAAACTCCGCAGGAGATGGGATATCCTTCTACCATGCCTCCTTTTTGCCTACACATATTACAGAAATCCCTACAAATTACTGTGGCATGCATATGTGGGGTACACAATGGTGTCACACTGGCACAACATATATATTGCACACATACACAAATGTAATTGTGGTGTCATTCATTGTAAAATGAATGCTGGCCTCACAATGACATTACACTCACAGTGGACAACGGTGTCCATGTGTGTGCATTGCAAGTGGACCTGTATGGGTGGGATTGTTCTTTTTTTTGTGTATGTGTGTCTATACCCGTAAATCTGTGTGTGTGTGTGTGTGGACTGGCTGTTTGAGATGGAGGGACCTGGAGTGAATGGTGTGGTTGTGTCTGTATGTGTGTTACTTGCATGTCAGACTGATGTTGTGTATGTTGTGCCATGTGATGCATTGAGGTGAGTGTTGATGTTGTGTGGTGGATGTTGTTGTGCTGTGTGTAGTGGTGGTTGAGTGTGAGTGTGTCTGTGTAGCTGAGTGAGTAGTTGTGTTGTTTGTTGTGGTTGTGTCATGTGTGAGTGCAGTGTCAATGTATGTTGTGGCATGGATGTATGTCAATGTGTGTTCTCGGCATGTACAGGTTGTGTTGTGTTTGAATGTCAATGGGTTATTGTGTGTCTGTGTTGTGTAGTGTGTAGTGCAGGGGTACATCTATGGGAGTGTGTGATTGTGTCACTTACCTCTATTCCATAGCCTTTGCCATTGTATGAAGTCCATTGAGTCCCTCCTCCATCTACCTCCATCAGCAATCCATCACCAGTCAATCCGCTTGCAGATCTGTAACGTCTAAATACAGCGGGTGGAACACAGCTTGACTATCTTTTCAGGTCCACCGTTGTTGCAGCTTGGCGGTAACACAACCAAGATGTAAATCAGGCCGTTAGTCTTTTTTCTGGAGCTTTTTCTCTTGTTGTCAATCAACGTTCCTCTTCAGGCCAGCTTGCAATGTAATGTCTTTGGCGTGGCTCAGCACGAGGTCCCGGTCAACTCCTAGCAGTCTTATAGACAGTAAAAAGTTCCTGCGCTTCAACGGGATGAATATGAAATTCAGGCTGGGTCGAGGTTCGACGTCACCTGCTAGTCTCACGTCGACGGGTCAGTTACCTTATGGAGCTTTTTTACAAAGTTGTTCCAAACTTCTGGCTCTTCATCCATAAGTCCTTTTTTGGGGTCTTGCAGTGTTTGCAAACTTGGTCCAAGGTTCTAGAAGATCTGAGTTGCTCGTTTTCGGAGTTGGGACTACAATTCATGGAATGAGCCTGGTCAAAACACTCAAAAGGCCGTTGGATGCTTATCAGCTGAGCGATTCTTGCAGAACTTGAGGCAGGGGACTCTTGGAGGATCTTCTGTAATGGTTGCTTACAGGTAATCCACTCTTGGCTCTTCAGAAGTAAGGCAAAGTCAGCGTCTGAAGCTGGTGCAGTCCTTGTGGGTGCAGTCCTTCAGCTGTAGACAGGGGGTTCAGCATGGCGGACCTTCTTCTTCACTCTCTCAGCAGGGATCTAAATTGCTGAGCAGCCCTTCCCTATATATCCTTGCTTCTGGGATGACAAGCAGGGGGACACCCCTGACCAATGGGGTGCAGGGTGCCACACTCTAGGGTGACCACTTCCTGCCAAGTGTGGCAAAAATCAATCACAGAAAGCAGCATTCTTCAAAAATCCAAGATGGAGAACATCTCTCCTTGGAGGTTAGATCTCGCTGAGCCCACCCACTGGTTTGGCTAGGTTTTCCTAACACACCCTCTTCAGCCCCTTTCCTAATGTAATTACTGGGGCTCCCATCTGGCTGGGGAAGCAGGAAATGGGAGAGGTCTGGTTTCTGTCCCAAGTGGCTTTCCTCCTTTGAAAACAAGTTTGGCAACCATACCCCCTTCCTGCTCTGCCATTTGCTACAGAAGTCCTTCTCCCACCAGATGCTTCCTTTGTTTCATCCCAAGACGCTTAACATCTCATTTAGGTAGCTTGGCTCAGCCTGCCAGAGGCTGACTGATCAGGAAAGAGAACTACAGGGCTGATGTAAGTAACTTTTAGAAAGAGTTCAAAAACACTTTCCATGTAGTAGTTATAATAAATCCAACATTAGCAAGTTGTTGAATTTATTACAACTAGTAATTTGATATTAAATATTATATATTTAGCTCTTTCCTAGTGGAAATTAAACTTTTTTATTTTTAAATAAAGCTTTCCAATGTTAGCCTATTGAGCTAATGTACTACAATGGGGAAAAAACAAATTTGGCAGTTTTTCCCTCACAAGGGCTTATAATGCATCTTTTATAATGCCCTGCTTATGTTTACACTGCACCCAACCCTTGGATCACCTAGGACACTTATATGTATGGGGGGGATGGGGCGGCACAGCCAAATACAGAGGCAGAGGATGCGTTTATCAGCAGATCCAATCAGTAACACAGCCCTTTCTGCAATCAAAAGACTTCTTTATTTCAATTTTCTTGTTCTCTCCTAAGGAAGTTCAGGTCCAAACCCTGGGCCCCATTCACATACTACTCCCGATTTAGATACACAGAAATACTGGATGCTTGTCTGATTCAGCTACTGCAATTTGTGAAACGTTTCCTCAAACTTATGCATGTGAATGATCCACTCAGTGAGCGAATGCTTTTAGCCAATTTTGCAGTGAATAGCATTCGCTCCTAGTGGGTGTAGAATATTTTAATCAATTAGAATTTGGTCTAAATAGGAGAAACTGTGTAAGTCAGTAATATTGGAGACAGAATTTTTAAGTGTCATAATACCATGATCAGAAGATCGAGTGGCAACATTTTGAAATGTAAGTTTGAATCGATTTTCTATACCTACTTCTACAAATAAAATGCCTTTGTGATATACATATATATTTCAAGGTATGTAGATGTGGAGTTAAAAAGTTGATTTTCAAATTAGATAAAAAACGACACTCAAAGGCAGTACAAACACTCTTGTACAGGTGTACTCACCTTTCTTTTATTTGTCAACTTTCTGACTGTCATTTTGTACAAATAAAGCAGGAATCAACAAATTACGATCACACATTTTGACTTCAATGTGTAAAGGTACCCTTTCTGAACTAAAGTTATTTTTGTTATCAGAGTTAGCTTGTCACAAACATTTGATTTAGGTACTTTTCTGCATGTAGGTAAAGATATAGGAGCCTGTTTAATCCGAATATCTAAATTTCGGTCGAACTTTGACCTGATACTTTTTTGATGCAGACTTCTGTTCAGCTGTTCAGAGAGTGAGTGATCTAACGTGAATTAGAACGCTTGGAGACATTTATAAAGGTAAACGGAGGCATCAGTTAAATGTACAGACATGTTTTCATCAAAGGCAATGAGAAGAACATCAGTATGTTAATGTGATGGTTCAATTTTTTGTTCGGCTGTTCGAATTACCCAATAGGCAACTGGCTGTAAAACAAAACACCCCAAAATATTCAATTACTAACATTGAAATATGAATTCTCCACATAGCATAATGCCATTAAATGAGCCACAGTAAATTATTTACATTCTTGCTTTGCATAACACTTCTCTCGATTGTTACTAATGTGTCCCTGGATTTGAAAAGGCACAATGGAGTAGATAGGGCTACATATATTTAAATATAGTGGGGCAATGCTCCCTCCACTCACCCTTTTATATTATTACATCTGTTAGGCCTGTTCTGGCTGGCTTTGAAAATAATAGACTGAAAAATATGATTACTGAATTGAACTAATTTGTTAACAATTTTGTTCACGTCTGTCAATCATAGCAACTAGAGCAGCGGCCATACTGGAGGCTTTTCACTGAGTAGTGGAAGACCAGGCTGCACATTAACATAGCATCAATTGTGGAGCCAAAAAGTATGCTCAGAAACAGTCTTGTTTTCAAGAGCCTCATCATGAAGGCCGGGACACATGGATCCTGCATAGGAATATATGATCTCTGTCTCCATTCTGCCTACATTTCAAGCTAGCAATAACTTAATATTATGCCTACTAATTCTATAAGGGAACTCAGGTTTACCTATACAAAAAAAGCGTATTATCAGAAGGTGCTGATAACTTGATGTGGTCATCGGAATAATCAAACTTTTGTTATCTCCTGTGGCTTTTAAGAAGGGCTCCCAGGTCTTTGAGAATAGAAGTGGTGATGTCAGGCAAACCGGCCTTGAGGCAGATTCCAAATGGACGAAAGTTGAAAGCTTCCCTTTAATATAAAAATATGACCAATTACCAGCATAGACCTGGGCCCAGATTTAGAAAGGTTTTGTGTCAGGTTTGCATTACTTTTGTAAAGCAGACCTGACACAAAATCCTTTTTTGGTGTAGAAACCAATGCAAATTGGTATTTGCCTTGTTTTGTAACAAAAAGTGCAAACTTGCACGAAGCGCTGCTTTGCTTTACTTTGCTACAAGAGGGCATTCCATGGGTGATGCATGGGCATTCCCATGCCATCATCCATAGATTTTTACGTAAAACCCTATCTATCTATAGTAGACAGAGTTTTGTGCCAAAACTTAATGACACTTGAAACAGGCGCTAAAAAGAGAAATGCTTTCATTTTTCCTCTCTTTCCCAACTTTGCATGTGTGCTGCACTTTTCACCGCACTTACAAAGTAGGAAACATTTTAAATTAATTCTAAGGATAGTATTTTGTACTGGAAGGGCGCCTTTCAAATACAAATCCTATGCTAGACTCACACAGACACCTTCACACTATGGCTATAAGGTGTGTGCATTACTCTCGGCAGCAAAATTCTGCTCCAACGCTAGGGAGAGGGAAAGAGAGTGCCATGTCTATGTAGAAACTGCGCTCTCCTGCTCTCTCCTTGTCATGTAACAAGTGTGACTTTTAGTAAATCTGGCCCCAAGTGTTTATTCAAGTCTTCTATTATGTTTTATTCTACCTGAATTGGTTGGCATCAGTGCTCCCTCTCCCTAGACTTTTCATGAGAGAAATACAAATATACAAAACACGTTCAGTGTATGTACACCTAACCAAAACGTTTTGCTTTTCTCCTCTTACACTTTCTACTAAGTGCTGAAAAGTATTCTAAAACTTCCAAAAGTTTCCAAAAAGTTAGAAAAAGTATTTTCTCTGTTCTTTAAAAAGTTCTGAAACTTTTTCTCCCTTCTCACTAATTCTAAACCTTTTAATATCATGTCTGATGTAGAGTCTGCTCTTCAAATGGTCAATACTACTTATGACAATTTAAATTACAAGAGCCTAAGGAGTCTCTGCTTAGATAGAGGTTTAGTGATAGGAAAGAACCCTACAAAAGAGTTTTTATTTAACATGCTTATTGTGAATGATGAGTCCCAAGCAGGCACTTCAAATGAGAGGTTAATAGAAGGCTCCCATTCTGACTCAGGGGATCTCCTTGAGGGAGGTGGGGAGGGTTCTGTTCCAAATCTGCCCCTTAGCAGGATACCTAGTAATGTTGGTAGTAATTGAGGTTCCCATCATAGTAGGGAAGTCTTTATTCCTAGAGGCCAAGTTGCTAGGGTTCAGTCAGTTAGGGACAGATCTCCCTCTGTTGTTTCCAAATTATCTTCTGTGTTCAATCATTCCCAACCCACCCACCCTGAAGACAATATGTTATAAAGGGAACTCAAAAAGTTGAGAGTTGAAGAGACCAGACTGAAGCTTAAACAGCAACAGCTGGCCTTAGAAAGCAATTGCAGTATTCCTGATAGTAGTCCTGTTAGAGAGCATGATTCCAGGAATCTTCACAATATAGTCCCCCCTTACAAGGAGGGGGATGACATCAACAAGTGGTTTACTGCACTTGAGAGGGCCTATATGATACAGGGGGTCCCTCAAAGGCAGTGGGCTGCTATATTGTGGCTGTCTTTCACTGGAAAGGGCAGGGATAGGCTCCTTACTTTTAGAGAAAGTGATGCTAACAATTTTGCAGTTTTGAAGGATGCACTCTTGGATGGATTTGGCTTAACCACTGAACAATACAGGATTAAGTTCAGAGACACCAGAAATGGCGTCCTCACAAGACTGGATAGACTTTGTTGACTGTTCAGTGAAAGCCTTGGAGGGGTGGTTACATGGCAGTAAAGATACTGACTATGAAAGCCTGTATAATCTTATTCTGAGAGAGCATATTCTGAATAACTGTGTCTGACTTGTTACACCAATATCTAGTGGACTCAGATCTGACCTCTCCCCAAGAATTGGGAAAGAAGGCAGACAAATGGGTCAGAACAAGAGTGAACAGAAACGTTCATACAGGGGGTGACAAGGATGGCAAGAAGAAAGATGGTGAGAAATCTCAGGATAAGCATGGGGATAAGGGTAAAACCAAAGATCCTTCTTCAAATCCTAAACACTCTTCAGGGGGTGGGGATAAATCAAATTCTTCCTCTTCTTCACAACATACCCACATTAAAAAGCCTTGGTGCTATGTGTGTAAAAATAAAGGCCATTGGGCAAGGGGATAAGTTCTGTCCAGGTAAACCCCCTGAGCCAACCACCACTAATACATCAAACTCTAGTGCCCCTAGAAGTAGTGGTAATAGTGGTGGGACTGCTGGCAACAGTCAAAGTAAGGGTGTAGTTGGGTTCACTTATGGGTCCATCATAGAAACTGGGGTAGTCAGTCCCAAGACAGTTTCTGTCACACCTAGTGGCATTAGCATTGCCACACTGGCTGCTTGTCCCCTTACAATGGATAGGTACAGGCAGACAGTTTCAATAAATGGTGTTGAGGCCCAGGCCACCAGGGACACAGGTGCCAGTATCACTTTGGTGACTGAAAACCTAGTGCCTCCTGAACAACACATCATTGGACAACAGTACAAGATTATTGATGTCCATAACTCCACTAAGTTTCTTCCTTTAGCTATAGTTCAGCTTAGTTGGGGTGGAGTTACTGGCCCTAAGCAGGTGGTAGTATCACCTAGCTTACCTGTAGACTGTCTCTTAGGTAATGACCTAGAGACCTCAGGTTGGGCTGAGGTAGAGTTTTATACCTATGCAGCCATGCTGGGTATCTCTGAGGAATTGCTTCCTCTCATTTCTACTGAAATGAAAAAGCAAAGGAGAGGAACAGGCCTGACAACTCAGGATCCTTCTCCAGCAACAGGTAAAAAGGGCATCACAGTATCCCCTACCCACTCTGCCATTCAGGATACCATTCCTGTGGTAGGAGAAACCTCTCCTGGGGTGGCACCTGTACCAAGGGAACCATCAGCTGGCACAGCTGTACTCCCTGAGGTGGAAGTACCTCTCTGTGGGATAACTAATTTTGGTAAGGAAAAGGGCACCAATTTAGTTAACATGGAGCATCCCTCCAACCCTCCCAGAGAAACGTTAGTGCAGAAACCCTGCACTGCCTCAAAACACTTAGTGTGGAGCTCATAGGACGGCATCCCTGCTCCAACTCAAGAGAAACAGCATCCCTGTTCTCTCTTACAGCCATATGGACAAAGTTTTTGCCCAGCTATGGCTTTACTGAGACAGCATCCTTGTCTGGCATTCTCATCACTTGAAATAGGTCCAGTGGACAATTTCCACTATTCCACTATTGCCAGGGCCCAGTGCTCATAGTGAAAACCCTATGTTGTCAGTATGTTTGTTATGTGTCACTGGGACCCTGCTAGCCAGGACCCCAGTGCTCATAAGTTTGTGGCCCATATGTGTTCCCTGTGTGATGCCTGTCTCACTGAGGCTCTGCTAACCAGAACCTCAGTGGTTATGCTCTCTCTGCTTTCCAAATTTGTCACTAAGAGGCTAGTGACTAAATTTACCAATTCACATTGGCATACTGGTACACCCATATAATTCCCTAGTGTATGGTACTGAGGTACTCAGGGTATTGGGGTTCCAGGAGATCCCTATGGGCTGCAGCATTTATTTTGCCACCCATAGGGAGCTCTGACAATTCTTACACAGGCCTGCCAGTGCAGCCTGAGTGAAATAACGTACACGGTATTTCACAGCCATTTACCACTGCACTTAAGTAACTTATAAGTCACCTATATGTCTAACCTTCACCTGGTGAAGGTTGGGTGCAAAGTTACTTAGTGTGTGGGCACCTTGGCAATAGCCAAGGTGCCCCCACATCGTTCAGGGCAAATTCCCCGGACTTTGTGAGTGCGGGGACACCATTACACACGTTCACTGTACATAGGTCACTACCTATGTACAGCGTCACCATGGTAACTCCGAACATGGCCATGTAACATGTCTAAGATCATGGAATTGTCACCCCAATGCTGTTCTGGCATTGGGGGGACAATTCCATGATCCCCCGGGTCTCTAGCACAGAACCCGGGTACTGCCAAACTGCCTTTCCGGGGTCTCCACTGCAGCTGCTGCTGCTGCCAACCCCTCAGACAGGTTTCTGACCTCCTGGGGTCCAGGCAGCCCTGGCCCAGAAAGGCAGAACAAAGGAGTTCCTCTGAGAGAGGGTGTAACACCCTCTCCCTTTGGAAATAGGTGTGAAGGCTGGGGAGGAGTAGCCTCCCCCAGCCTCTGGAAATGCTTTGATGGGCACAGATGGTGCCCATCTCTGCATAAGCCAGTCTACACCGGTTCAGGGATCCCCCAGCCCTGCTCTGGCGCGAAACTGGACAAAGGAAAGGGGAGTGAGCACTCCCCTGACCTGCACCTCCCAGGGGAGGTGCCCAGAGCTCCTCCAGTGTGTCCCAGACCTCTGCCATCTTGGAAACAGAGGTGTCTGTGGCACACTGGACTGCTCTGAGTGGCCAGTGCCAACAGGTGACATCAGAGGCTCCTTCTGATAGGCTCTTACCTCTCTTGGTAGCCAATCCTCCTTCCTAGGTAGCCAAACCTCCTTTTCTGGCTATGTAGGGTCTCTGCTTTGGGAATCTCACCAGATAACGAATGCAAGAGCTCACCAGAGTTCCTCTGCATCTCCCTCTTCACCTTCTGCCAAAGGATCGACCGCTGACTGCTCAGGACGCCGGCAAAACCGCAACAAAGTAGCAAGACAACTACTAGCAACCTTGTATCGCTTCATCCTGCCGGCTTTCTCGACTGTTTCCAGGTGGTGCATTCTCTGGGGGTAGCCTGCCTCCTCTCTGCACCAGGAGCTCTGAAGAAATCTCCTGTGGGTCGACGGAATCTTCCCCCTGCAACCGCAGGCACCAAAAGACTGCATCACTGGTCCTCTGGGTCCCCTCTCAGCATGATGAGCGTGGTCCCTGGAACTCAGCAACTCTGTCCAAGTGACTCCCACAGTCCAGTGACTCTTCAGTCCAAGTTTGGTGGAAGTAAGTCCTTGCCTCCCCACGCTAGACTGCATTGCTGGGTACAGTGTGATTTGCAGCTGCTCCGGCTCCTTTGCACTCTTCCAGGATTTCCGTTGTGCACAGCCAAGCCTGGGTCCCCGACACTCCTTCCTGCAGTGCACAACCTTCTGAGTTGTCCTCCGGTGTCGTGGGACTTCCTTTTGTGACTTCGGGTAGACTCGGGTTCACTTTTCTTCTAAGTGCTTGTTCTGGTACTTCTGCAGGTGCTGCCTGCTTCTGTGAGGGCTCCCTACATTGCTGGGCACCCCCTCTGTTGCCTTTTCCAAGTGGCGACATCCTGGTCCCTCCTGGGCCACAGCAGCAGCCAAAAACCTCTACCGCGACCCTTGCAGCCAGCAAGGCTTGTTTGCGGTCTTTCTGCGTGGGAACACCTCTGCAAGCTTCATCGCAATGTGGGACATCCATCCTCTAAAGGAGAAATTCCTAGTCCTCTTCTTTTTGCAGAACTCCAAGCTTCTTCCAACAGGTGGCAGCTTCCTTGCACCCTCAGCTGGCATTTCCTGGGCTCCTGCCCACTCTCGACACTGTCACGACTATTGGACTTGGTCCCCTTGACTTACAGGTACTCAGGTCCAGAAATCCACTGTTGTTGCATTGCTGGTGTTTGTTCTTCCTGCAGAATCCCCCTATCACGACTTCTGTGCTCTCTGGGGGTAGTAGGTACACTTTACACCTACCTTTCAGGGTCTTGGGGTGGGCTATTTTCTAACCCTCACTGTTTACTTACAGTCCCAGCGACCCTCTACAAGCTCACATAGGTTTGGGGTCCATTCGTGGTTCGCATTCTACTTTTGGAGTATATGGTTCGTGTTGCCCCTATACCTATGTGCTCCTATTGCAATCTATTGTAACTTTACACTGCTTGCATTACTTTTCTTGCTATTACCTGCATAATTTTGGTTTGTGAACATATAACTTGTGTATATAACTTATCCTCATACTGAGGGTACTCACTGAGATACTTTTGGCATATTGTCATAAAAATAAAGTACCTTTATTTTTAGTACTTCTGTGTATTGTGTTTTCTTATGATATTGTGCATATGACACCAGTGGTATAGTTGGAGCTTTACATGTCTCCTAGTTCAGCCTAAGCTGCTTTACCATAGCTACCTTCTATCAGCCTAAGCTGCTAGAAACACCTCTTCTACACTAATAAAGGATAACTGGACCTGGCACAAGGTGTACGTTCCTCTGGTACCCACTACAAGCCAGGCCAGCCTCCTACAAAGAGTCTCTCCAGAGCTCCAGAGACTCCAGGTTCTAGCAGAGAGAAGTCTTTGCTGTCCCTGAGACTTCAAACAACGGGAGGCAAGCTCTAAATCAAGCCCTTGGAGATCTTCACAAGATGGAAGGCCCACAAAGTCCAGTCTTTGCCCTCTTACTCTGGCAGAAGCAGCAACTGCAGGATAGCTCCACAAAGCACAGCCACAGGCAGGGCAGCTCTTCTTCCTCAGCTCTTCAGCTTTTTTCCAGGCAGAGGTTCCTCTTGGTTTCCAGAAGTTTTCTAAAGTCTGTGGTTTTGGGTACCCAATTTCTGCTTTGAAGTAGGCCTACTTCAAAGTAAAGTCTCTTTTGAATGTGAAATCCTGCCTTGCCCAGGCTAGGCCCCAGACACTTATCAGGGGGTTGGAGACTGCATTGTGTGAGGGGAGGCACAGCCCTTTCAGGTGTGAGTGACCACTCCTCCCAGCGAGTACAGATGGCTCATCAGGATATGCAGGCTACACCCCAGCTCCCTTTGTGTCACTGTCTAGTGTGAGGTGCAACCAGCCCAACTGTCAAACTGACCAAGACAGGGAATCCACAAACAGGCAGAGTCACAGAAATGGTATAAACAAGAAAATGCTCACTTTCTAAAAGTGGCATTTTCAAACACGCAATCTTAAAATCAACTTCACTAAAATATGTATTTTTAAATTGCGAGCTCAGAGACCCCAAACTCCACATGTCCATCGCTCCCAAAGGGAATCTACACTTTAATCAGATTTAAAGGTAGCCCCTATGTTAACCTATGAGAGGGACAGGTCTTGCAACAGTGAAAAACGAATTTAGCAATATTTCACTGCCAGGACATATAAACACATTACTAAATGTCGCACCTTAACCATACACTGCACCCTGTCCTTGGGGCTACCTAGGGCCTTCCTTAGGGGTGCCTTACATGTAAGAAAAGGGAAGGATTAGGCCTGGCAAGTGGGTACACTGCAGTGGCAGGTCTGAGACATGATTACAGAGCTACTTATGTGGGTGGCACAACCAGTGCTGCAGGCCCACTATTAGCATTTGATTTATAGACCCTGGCACCTCTAGTGCACTTTATTAGGGACTTACTAATAAATCAAATATGCCAATCATGCATAAACCAATTACATACACAATTTGTAAGGGAGCACTTGCACTTTAGCACTGGTTAGCAGTGGTAAAGTGCCCAGAGTAACAAAAACAGCAAAATCAGAGTCCAGCGCACATCATCAACCTGGGTAACGGACAAAAAGTTAAAGGAGACCACGCCAAGGATGAAAAGTCTAACAGGGTCCCAACGCTCCCCGCCTTTAGCAGTTTGGCGGCAGCGAGGAGATCCACTGCTGCCTCAATGGATCTTTATTGCTGCCAAGCCTTGCTGCTGTGAGGCCACACTGCTGCCACTCACCAGCAAGCGTCTCAGCCTCTTAGCCCCCCCCAGTAGGGGGCCTGCAGCCTTGTTACTGTTGGGCGCCATCACGGTGATGCTGCTCCATGTCGCATGCAGCCAAAGCCAGGCACCACCAGCATTGTGGTGAATCCATTTTAGTTCCCCACTGGGCACAGGAGACAGCTTTGCAATATGCTTGCAGGCCCATTGCCCTTTTTACCTAGTAACCTTTTACCTATTTAGCATGCTCTGTTTTATCCAATTTATTTTATTATTTCTTTTAGCACATTGCAACTGCTTACATTTTATAAGAAATGTTTTGCTTTTCATTATCAGTGCCATTTTGTTAAGGTGTCATTATCAGTGAGGTACGTAGGTATTGTCATCAGCTCCCTTTCTCTTTTACGTTTGACAGGAACATAATGTGCACTTGCTAGAAATTATTTATGTAATTGCCGGCACAAGTTTGCGTACATAATCAGTTGTTTAGGTACATACCTGAGTCAGGGATCCTACATGAGCCGTATAAATACAACTCACATTGACAAGATCATAGAGGGGTTCCTTCCAGATACCATATATGTGGCATGTCACCTTGCTTCAGAACTCAGCCTTTGGGTTTCCACAGAGTCTGACCTAGAGACCTCATTCCAAGGTAACGAGATCTTGGGGGGTGCTTCTCCTGGACATGTTACAGGCAGATTAGGGTTTATCACACCTAGCTCTCATTAGGGTAGAAATTAGGCGTTCTTTGCTGGGAATTTCATATCTTATATTTATTGCAAATTGGTGGGGGTTTTCATATTCACAACTCTCATTGTCACGATTTTGTTTTTATTATTGCTCATTATCCTAATCATTGCAATTCATGCACTTTACCGTAGATTGCAGTCTTTTCAATAAATAAATTGAAAACTTTCCTGCATCTCTTTCATTGCCTATATCTGTATGAGACCTATTGCTAATGAGAGAAAAGTGTAATTTCCGTTCCAACACAACTCCCGTAAGAAGTCTCATCTAGAGTCCATGCATGAGGCTGCCAGAAATCACTCTTACTGTGTACGTTTCAGTGAGGTACTGCTTGTGAGCCGGGAGGGTTGGGCTGAAAGTTGCAACTTGTTGTAGGAGTGACTTAGTTGCCTACAAACAGAAGTGCTGCCACCCCTAAACCAGCAGTCTCGCTAAGGAGTGAGAGTCAACTACAACAGCGTCATGGCTATTCTGGGAGTATGATCTCCCACGACCACCTGGATCTGTCACAGCGCTGGCCCTCATCTACACTCTAGGAACAAGCAAGGCTACTGCGCCACCACGGCTGATAGGGGCCAGCGCAGAGCATCCCCTCACTCCCCAAGGGCTGGCCTTAGCCAGAGTGAGCCCCTCTCACCCTTCAGGTAGGCGTCTTTTTTGTTGGGTGCCAGGCTGTCAGAGGGGGTCAGCAGGTGGCAGGACACACGAAACCCTTCCAGGCACTATCTCCGGGATTGGTGCCTCTGCTCCTGGCTGCATTCAAGGGTCTCATTTGGCTGTTAGGCCACAATGCACGCCACTTTTACCAGGTATCTCTTGGCCACAATGATTTGGGCAGTTGGATCTCCCTATTGAGCAGGGCTCAAATCTCGGGTTCTCTTCTAGGTAAAGTGGATGTTTTGTCAGATATTAAGGGGATTATTGCGATGGCAGGTCGGAGCCACTCTAGTTAGCGACCATCTTGTCTGGCAGCTGGGCACACCACCAGCCTTTACTATTTTTAACTAATTAGGCTCTCATTCCTTTGGGCCAGTGAGATAGATTCAGGTAAACACGTGAATTTGTGGAATCCCCCAGGGTATCAGTAGTTACTGGAGTTGGTGAAATAACAGGACAATAAGGCATAATAAGAATAGTGAAGGCATTAGAAGACCTGCACAGCTTGTTAAAGTGGAGGCTGCAACCATTACCCCACTACACAATACAATTGCAATATATTCATTTCTTCAAAGAAATTATGAGAAAAAGTTGTAGTAAAAGTAAAATATTACTGCTTTGAAAATGATTCTGAGTGTTCCAAGTCTTTGTCAGCAGACGTCAACTTGTCATGTATGCGTGTCATGTATGCTTAGTTAACACAGTCACTCCAAGATAGTGGATTAAGAAATACTAAAAACAATTGGCTAAAGAAAAGTCTTCCTGCAGTGATACTTAGATCTGGAAAAGGTAAGACGGCTTGCAGAACATCCTAGCAGCACCAACACAGTCCAAGATGCAGAAATAAAGTCACACATCTACAGCCTTGCAACCTGAGTTCAGAGTCCACTCTGATAACCATGAACTCTTGGACTGTGCAACAATAAAAGGATACACTGTAGACATTGTTGTACCTCTAAGTGAACTGTGTGCTCTGTCTCATTAATATGTACCAAGTCAAATTGACAAAGAAAAAAAAATGGAGTTAAAAGAATGCAAAAGCCGCTTCCTTGTTTAGAAAGTTTGTTTGATGTTGGTTTACAATGTCTACCCCATTTGTTTGTATATGAAAATACAAAGTAGTAGTCCGATAATTTATGCTTCATAGAATAATGGAGAATAATACTCACTCTGTTGAAATGCTGCAGTCCTCCGAACCTGAAATGAAGAGAAACAATCTTAATGTAAACAGAGCAGATAGAGATCTATGTATTTGCACATTTTACGGGTGTCCAGCTAAACTATCATCTTGCAATAATCTTGTTTCCAGAATATCAAATACCACGATATGGTGAAGGTAAATATATGTTGATAAGTATAATATTTATTATACTTAACTCAACCTCTATGTTATTTGATGGTGGATCTTCTAGTTATGTAGCTAGGGAGTTACCCGATAATCTGACATACATCCCACTCATAATTACAATTTTGGATATCTGTCAACCAGTGTCTGATCATGAAACACTTAATTGCATAACGATTTATGCCATAACGTAAATGACATACAGGTTTTAGTACCAAAAATCCAAAGATATGTAGTTACATATTTTTAAACTTCCTTATCTAGTCTACATGATTAATAGTAGCCTACAAAAAGTAGGGTGCCTCTGTGATGTTCATCCTTGCCTGTCCACCCCATTATTCAAGATAGTACCTTCCAGATCTGCCACCTTTGTTGGCCCCATAGAAATCAGGAAAAGAGCCATCTCTCTCTCAGGGCCCTCAAGAGTACGCCATTTGCTAGTTTTAGAATGTAATACGTCATCTGTCAGTGCATGAAGCCAACACAGTCTATGCCCAGCCTCCTAGCCATGCTACAGCAACAGCCTATGCTCTTGCCACTTTTTATCCTTACGTTGTTCCAGAGTAGTGGGCTATATAACATAACAACGTTACATAAAGCAATTTAACATAACACAATTAATGTGTTTCAAATTCTCACATGCAATGCTTTATCTGGAACTTAGGCTAAAACATCAGGCATGTAAAGGCAATACTAATATACCTGCAGAGATCCAAGGGCTTGTAACTTTGAAAGACCGCGGCCAGTCTTCATAGCTTTGAGTTGTTACTCCATTTCGTGTGGATCCTTGGTAGCAGCTCTGTCCTAGCTGCTTCTCCACCCTCACTCGGCCTCCAGCATTGGTGAGTCTGCATGCATTGATAGCTGCTCGGCAGATTGAAGAGTCCTGAGGCGAGAGGAAACGGGCATTAAGAAGTGTGAGATTTTATGATTAACTATTTTGTCTTCTAGCTTACATTTATTTCTTGCATGAAATAACCAGGTCATGAAAAGCATAGAATCATCTTGCCAACCAGAAAGTGATTTTTGGAAAATCCAATATATACTCTATAAGTGAGACATTTAGAACACTGGAACGTTGGGAGCTCCATTTAAGACAATAAAGTGACACAGGGCTAATAGCTGGCATAAGCCTCCTGCTCTAACATTTATATGTTTATCTTGCTAATGCTTCCTTGTCAATTTAGAACATTAAACCCTGATTAGGTGGAATAGCCTAATAGCCGTACAGCTCTTCTGCCTTGCGCTCTACCCAGTTATCAGCCCTCAGATGCGGCTCATGCCTGTAACTTGGGTTCAGGGCCTCTAATATAGCCTTATAGCCCACTGTAGCAAGCCTTACTGGCCATTAAAGGTCTGCTCCAGTGTTAAAGGCCCAAGACAACAGTGAGGGCCTTTAACAAGGGAGCGGTCCTTTAATGGCTGGTATATCCCAGCTGCCGTGGGCTGTGAGGATATTAGAACATTCCACCACTAGAGGACAGAATGTTCTAACAAATAATACAAAGGCCTTACGAGCCAGGGGAGATAGAAATCCCCTCAGCTCTGTGAGGCCTTTGATCACAGCCGTTGCTGTGAGACAAACATTAGAATGCTGGATGTAGGAAGTTGGCTCTGTCTGCACTATTTCAAAGTAAGGAATAGTATGCACAGAGTCCAAGGGTTCCCCTTAGAGGTAAGATAGTGGCAAAAAGAGATAATACTAATGCTCTATTTTGTGGTAGTGTGGTCGAGCAGTAGGCTTATCAAAGGAGTAGTGTTAAGCATTTGTTGTACATACACAGGCAATAAATGAGGAACACACACTCAAAGACAATTCTAGGCCAATAGGTTTTTGTATAGAAAAATATATTTTCTTAGTTTATTTTAAGAACCACAGGTTCAAGATTTACATGTAATACTTCAAATGAAATGTATTGCAGGTAGGTACTTTAGGAACTTTGAATTAGCAAAATAGCATATACACTTTTCACATAAATCACATATAGCTATTTTAAAACTAGACAGTGCAATTTTCAACAGTTCCTAGGGGGAGTAAGAGTTTGTTCGTTTTTGCAGGTAAGTAAACCACCTACGGGGTTCAAGTTTGGGTCCAAGGTAGCCCACCGTTGGGGGTTCAGAGCAACCCCAAAGTTACCACACCAGCAGCTCAGGACCGGTCAGGTGCAGAGGTCAAAGTAGTGCCCAAAACGCATAGGCTTCAAGGGAGAAGGGGGTGCCCCGGTTCCAGTCTGCCAGCAGGTAAGTACCCGCGTCTTCGGAGGGCAGACCAGGGGGATTTTGTAGGGCACCGGGGGGGACACAAGTCCACACAGAAAGTACACCCTCAGCAGCGCAGGGGCGGCCGGGTGCAGTGTGCAAACACGCTTCGGGTTTGTAATTGAAATCAATGGGAGACCACGGGGTCTCTTCAGCGATGCAGGCAGGCAAGGGGGGCGGGCTCCTCGGGGTAGCCACCACCTGGGCAACCGAGAGGGCCTCCTGGGGGTCACTCCTGCACTGGAGTTCGGATCTTTCAGGTCCTGGGGGCTGCGGGTGCAGAGTCTTTACCAGGCGTCAGGATCTGAGGAGCAGGCAGTCGCGGTCAGGGGGAGCCTCAGGATTCCCTCTGCAGGCGTCGCTGTGGGGGCTCAGGGGGGGCAACTCTGGCTACTCACGGTCTCGCAGTCACCGGGGAGTCCTCCCTGAAGTGATTGTTCTCCACAAGTCGAGCCGGGGGCGTCCGGCGGGAAACGCAAGTTGGTTTAAAGTTGCTCCTTTGTTACAAAGTTGCAGTCTTGGGTGAACAGAGCCGCTGTCCTCGGGAGTTCTTGGTCCTTCTAGAGCAGGGCAGTCCTCTGAGGATTCAGAGGTCGCTGGTCCCTGGGGAAAGCGTCGCTGGAGCAGTGTCTTTAGAAGTGGGGAGACAGGCCGGTAGAGCTGGGGCCAAAGTAGTTGGTGTCTCCGTCTTCTCTGCAGGGTTTTTCAGCTTAGCAGTCCTCTTCTTCTTAGGTTGCAGGAATCTAGTTTCCTAGGTTCTGGGGTGCCGCTAAATACTGAATTTAGGGGTGTGTTTAGGTCTGGGAGGGCAGTAGCCAATGGCTACTGTCCTTGAGGGTGGCTACACCCTCTTTGTGCCTCCTCCCTGAGGGGAGGGGGGCACATCCCTAATCCTATTGGGGGAATCCTCCATCTGCAAGATGGAGGATTTCTAAAAGTCAGAGTCACCTCAGCTCAGGATGCCTTAGGGGCTGTCCTGACTGGCCAGTGACTCCTCCTTGTTTTTCTCATTATCTCACCTGGACTTGCTGCCAAAAGTGGGGGCTGTGTCCAGGGGGCGGGCATCTCCACTAGCTAGAGTACCCTGGGGCATTGTAACACGAAGCCTGAGCCTTTGAGGCTCACTGCTAGGTGTTACAGTTCCTGCAGGGGGGAGGTGTGAAGCACCTCCACCCAGAGCAGGCTTTTGTTTCTGTCCTCAGAGAGCACAAAGGCTCTCACCACATGGGGTCAGAAACTCGTCTCTCAGCAGCAGGCTGGCACAGACCAGTCAGTCCTGCACTGAACAATTGGGTAAAATACAGGGGGTATCTCTAAGATGCCCTCTGTGTGCCTTTTTTAATAAATCCAACACTGGCATCAGTGTGGGTTTATTATTCTGAGAAGTTTGATACCAAACTTCCCAGTATTCAGTGTAGCCATTATGGAGCTGTGGAGTTCGTTTTTGACAGACTCCCAGACCATATACTCTTATGGCTACCCTGCACTTACAATGTCTAAGGTTTTGCTTAGACACTGTAGGGGCATAGTGCTCATGCACCTATGCCCTCACCTGTGGTATAGTGCACCCTGCCTTAGGGCTGTAAGGCCTGTTAGAGGGGTGACTTACCTATGCCATAGGCAGTGTGAGGTTGGCATGGCACCCTGAGGGGAGTGCCATGTCGACTTAGTCATTTTCTCCCCACCAGCACACACAAGTTGGCAAGCAGTGTGTCTGTGCTGAGTGAGGGGTCCCTAGGGTGGCATAAGACATGCTGCAGCCCTTAGAGACCTTCCCTGGCATCAGGGCCCTTTTTACCAGGGGTACCAGTTACAAGGGACTTACCTGGGTGCCAGGGTTGTGCCAATTGTGGAAACAATGGTACATTTTAGGTGAAAGAACACTGGTGCTGGGGCCTGGTTAGCAGGGTCCCAGCACACTTCTCAGTCAAGTCACCATCAGTATCAGGCAAAAAGTGGGGGGTAACGGCAACAGGGAGCCAACTCCTTACACTGGAACTCTGGGCTTTTATCAAGATAGGAAGCCCGGTGCATTCTGTTGTCTCCAATGGAGCTCCCAACATTCCAATGTTCTATTATAGCCTTAGAACCCGCCGTAGCGGGCTCTGCCGGCCATTAAAGGCCCACTCCCACGTTAAACAAGGGAAAGGGCCTTTAGTTGGCGGTAGAGCCCGGTACGGCGGATTCTAAGGCTATTAGAACATTCTGCCACTGGAGGGCAGAATGTTCTTTCAAATAAAACAAATTCCTCATGATGCCTGAGGGGATTAAAATCCCCTTAGGCTCTGTGAGGCTTTGTTCACAGCTGTTGCTGTGAACAAAGAAGATTGGAACGTTGACGCTCTGGGCTTTTACCATCCAGTAAAAGCCCGGAGTACTCCATTGTCTGCAATGGAGCCCCCAAAATTTCAATGTTCTAATAACCAGTATAGCCCTCAACAGCAGGCTAGAAGGCTATATTCCAGGTAGGAACTTACAACATACACGAAAAAAGAATAAGGAGAGACTGGAACAACCACTTCAGTCGGCAGGTATGTTGTTTATCAATATAGGGGTGGCCTGAATAAGAAACAAAATGTAATGAAACTTAGCATCAAATGTGACATCTTCATCATGATGAATTGGAGGAAAGAGATCTAAATTGATATGATATGATTGACTTCTGCTTCTCCATCCACTTCATAATGCTGCCAGCATGCAATGGAAATTACCTTTCACTGTGGAATGGTACCAGAATATCATTGTCAGAGTGTTATCTGACATACAGTTCGTTTCCTACAAACATATTGCCCCATAAGAGTTAATATTATAAAATATACACCCTATAAGACAACAGTTTTGTAAACAATATTTAGGACATATATTTATGTCATACGATATTTCTGCTTAGATATCATGTGAAGACCAGTTGAAGATATAACTCGCTTTGTAAAAAGCATATTATTAAGCAGGTGAAACAAAATTCATTTTATTGATTTCTGTCACATAAGAAAACCATAGCATCACCGATTTTATGCAATAAATTATTTGCACATATAAAACATTTAAAAATATTTAAAAACATATCCTTGTACAAGCACCAAGGTGATCATGATCACCACACAGATACATAAAAAGATAATAAAATGCTAATGTTTACTACGGGAACTGAAAAGCACCCGCTATTCACTCCTAGTAAATTTATCAATTGTTAGCCAAGAACCTTCAAAATACCCTCAAAGCAGCTTAAATTGTAAGGATGCATGCAGTTCTCAGGTAATGATTTTAAAGAAAGTAAGGAAGGAGCGTCAAAAGCAAAGAAGTTAATTTTCTGAAAATATAAAGTTTAAGCGAAAGAGAAAAGGGTATAGGCAGCAAGTGTTATCTTTCGGATGTCACTGAAAGTCTTCCCTTACACAGCATATCAATCCAAAACAATCTACTTTGAGGCATGGAACGTACATATCCTGGCCTGAATGTTGCCTAATCACCACCCAACAAATATCAAGACTGTTCTTGCGCTAAGTAGGTAGCCAGCAGTACTAAAGTGATCAGGGTGCCTCAGGAAATACTAAAATCTGTGCAAATAAATGTTAAAGACTTAGGGCCAGATGTAGCAAACATTTTGCATGGTGCAAACTGCGAAAATCGCAGTTTGCGCCATGCAAATGCCGTTTGCGATGCTCATTCACAATTTGTGAGACGGTACCGACTCGCAAATTGTAAATGCGATTCGCAAATAGGAAGGGGTGTTCCCTTCCTATTTGCGACTCGCATCGCTATGCTAAATTGCTTTGTGACCGCGAATGTCACACTGGTGGTAACCCATTCGCAAAATGGAAGGGGTACCATTGGACCCCTTCCCCTTTGTGAATGTTGCCAAAAAGGGTTTTTCAGAGTAGGCAGTGGTCCAATGGACCACTGCCTACTCTGAAAAACATAAACCAAATGGTTTTGTTATTTTTTTTATTTTGCAACTCGTTTTCCTTTAAGGAAAACGGGCTGCAAAATAAAATAAAAAACTGCTTTATTTAAAAAGCAGTCACAGACATGGAGGTCTGCTGACTTCAGCAGGCCACCATCCCTGTGAGTGCAGGGACTCGCTATGGGGTCGCAAAATGCGACCCACCTCATTAATATTAATGAGGTGGGTCTCTGCGACCCCATAGCGACTCGCAATTTCCGATTCGCAAAATCGGACTTTGCTACATCTGGCCCATACTTCCCAATAACTGTTCCTTACGTAGAACATGAAATTTGCATTTTTTAAATCTTTTTGCACTCTTGTCTGCAAGATCAGTTTTTATGATTAGTAATTGGGCCACTCTAATCCTCATTCAGGTGCAAATGGTACTTTGCGCACAAATCTAGATTAGAAGTACTGCAAATTTACAGTACTTTTCTCCAGCACAATTTTTGCCAGGTAACCACTGACATAATTCAGGTAGTTGAAAACCACAATAGTCTGTATATTGGAGGTCTGAATGGTGTAACACCTGAGCTCCTAACGTGTCATCCCTGATTCTGAGGGGCAGAACATGGACTTGGGAGGAAACACCACACTGAGTAACTACAATGCCTAGCAGTCCCAGAAGTGGAATAATAGTTACATTTCGATCATCCTTACAGCATCGTAGGTCTTTTGACTGAACTCCAACTTAAAACCTAAATTTAAAGCATGTGGAAACTGCTTTGTCTCCCTGCCCTCTCCTCGACAGGAAGAAAATATTTTCTTAGCCCAAATTATGGTACTCTCTACAGCTAATGATACACTTTTCCCAGCGGCTCCAAGCCCTCACCTGAAAAAATGGAGAGAGTCATTCACCGGCACTAGGAAACACCAGTTTGGAGTTTTGTTTTAGTATATACCATTTACTTTCAGTGTTTGGAGAACCCATCCTAAATCACTGCATCTTGGATCCTGAGGCAGCAGAAAGCAGTGATTCTCTCCCAACTGGCCTTGGGGAGCTGGTTGAGAGTAATTCTTGAGGGAAAACGTGTTCCTTGGCAATGTCATACAAGCTAGTGATAATTAAAGTACACTTTTGAATAAAACTACTCACAAAACTCTTAAATGTGAAAATCAATTTCTACATTATAGACTTCTCAACTAGGGGTATTGGCCATTTGTTTGAAACTCCCTTCTATAGCAATCATTGTAATAACTCTTCTGAAAAAATATAGGGTCTGATTTAGAGTTTGGCAGATGGGCTACTCCATCACAAATGCAGCAGATATCCTGTCTGTTGTGCAGTAAAATATTATGCAATTGTGATAAGGCGGAAGAGTTATCTGCCATGTTTGTCACGGAATAACCTATCCACAAAACCCTCCTTCCCAGGTCTCAACAGTGTCCAACTTCACAAAGGGGGTCATTGCTTGCAAGGCCAAATAGTGGTGGTCATTATGCTTTTAGCGGTCACCTGACCCTCATGGTGGCGGTAAGTCCGCCAACAGGCCGGTGGTGAAGACAGTCACATTACAGCCAAACTGCCGAAACGCTGCCCACACCGCCAGGGCGGTCAGACTGCTGGGCCAGAGGTAAGCACCTCCGGGCAGGCAATAGCCGCAATACCGATATCAGTATTACCACTCTGTAGACCTCCAGCACTTTCATGGCAGTCGCAATGCCACAAAAATGCTGGTGGTAATGCATCCAACGACAGGAATCTCTATTCCTGTCGTTGGCAGACACAACCCCACACCTACATACTTGCACCCCCACTCACCCACACATTCACTTACATACACCCCCACACCCTCGCATTCAAACACTCACTCAGATACTCACTCACATTCACTTGCATGCACGCACTCAGACATACACCCCCATCCTCCCCCACATTCACACAAATATACACGCACACACACACACATCCAGACCCCCCTTCCCCCCGCATTCACACAAACATACACGCACTCACATACACACAGACACCCCATTTCCCCCATATTCACACAAACATACACGCACTAACACACAGACACCCCCTTCCTCCCAATTTCACACAAACATACACACACTCACACACACAGACCCCCCTTCCCCCGCATTCACACAAACATACATTCACTCACACCCACACACAGAGACCCCATTCCCCCCCCCGGATTCATACACAGACAACACTCACATTCACACAACACCCACCACCCCTTTCGATCTACTTACCTTTTCTGGTGATGTGGTTGTTCGGGAGGGGATGGGTCCTGGCATTTTTCCACTGCCAACAGGACTCCGCAATGCCATATCACGTATTGTAATAGGGCGGGCAGAGTCTTCTTGGCGTGGTGGTGCTGGCAGTGGATCCCCCTCTCTTCTTCGGTTGGCCAGGCCGACGGGGTCAGATTTCCACATGTAAACAGGCGGAAATCCTACATAAGTCAAAATATGGAAGTCTTCAGACCGCCAGCAATGTTGGCGGCAGTGGCTTCGGCAGTCTTGGGAAAAGACCACTGAATTTGTAATGACCACCAGTGTCTCTTGAGTCAGATATCCAGGGCAAAGAGTGCACATACCTCTACACATACGCCTAAAGTTGAATTCTGCAAGTCAAAGACCGCTCTGCAACAGCTGGTTTGGTTAAAGGATTTCGAAAAAGTGGGCAGGGGCCAAAAACGAGGTTATCACAAACTTAAATCATGGAACTGGCAACTCTGCATCATGTAATAAATAGACTTTTATTCCTTTAGCTTTGTCTAACAAATCTGATAATTTATCACTTTGGTTGAAGGCATGAGAGAGTCATTTAAAGTGTCTTGAATTGTATGATCCACAGAAAGTAGGGCTGTGACTATTGGTGCCTACTGACTTTTTTTGCATGAAAACAGGGCTATGAAAACTGATAAAAGCTACAAGCACTGAAAATCACAGATAGGGGTCAAACGATAAACCTTGTAGAAAGTGCTCAAGGGCATCACCTCCATCATCCAAACATGGTAAATAGAAACTGGCAGTTTAGTGTCACTCAACAGTTGTGGCTTCCTGTCCAAGATCCACTCATAGTTATGTGATGACCATTATAGATGAGCATTTTTATAGTGATTATAATGTTTGAGTATTCACAACTGTTCACTGAACTGTTATGTGATTGTGCAACACTGCAACATATACTAAAAAGAACTATCATAGAATACAGGGGTCAGAAGCCCATGCTCCATTACAATTGTGTAAAACAATAAAAATAAACAATGTGATGACTTTCCTCACTTATTAATCAATTGATGAAAAACGTGTTGCAATGTCAAATGGAAGACCTCACATTCTACTTTGTTCTTCAGCAGAGCATTTTGATCCCAAGATTCAGGGACCTTGCATTATCACCATGGCAGCACCTGCATTGGCTCCTGGCGGGCAAACTGATTCTCTTTCAAATTCTCCATTTGCCATCTCTCTACTCTTCTCCAATATAGTCTAGGTGGATCTCTTTGGTCTAGCAATATCTTCATTGCGCAACATATCTACACTTCTTGCAGCCAGATTTGCAAGCGATCTTTCATCACCTTGCAACTTAACTTAGGAACAAGCTCACTCTAAACATTCAGTTCACTACCAACCACCTCTTCTTACGTCACCAGCTTTAAACCTTTGTATGCTAACAAACAGAAGCCGCAAATGAGCAGCAGACCTTTCACCCTATCTCCTTTAGTAGAGGACACCTCTGGGTAACAGCACACTCTACAAATAAAATAATGTTTCAGCTTGTAAATGCACTGTTACGGCCAATGGCATTGTCTTCATATTAATACTTCATGACCAGAATCATCTCTCAGATGCCTCTGACAAGTTCCTACATGAGAAAATCTTGCTCCATTTTGAAGTCTCTGAATTAAGATAACTTCATTGGTCCATCCTTGTTAGATCCCAACGGACCTGCAGATTCCATATTTTTTCTTTGCTTACTAGCTCATGACCTTCAACGATTCACTTGATCTTTCTCCTACTATTGCAGACTTCAACAGGCGCCTACATTCTTGGACCTTAGAACTAAAACATATTGAATGGTTACTACTACGTTATCAAAGTTTAGGCTTTCTGATTATTTTCCTCCTTGGTGGTGTACTATGGAATACAGCCTTGGAATTTCCTTTGGTCATTATACTTTTTTTTACATTGAGCTTTTAGAAATCACATATGTTTTTTTTTTTTTTGCAGTGTCCATCACATAATGTAAGGTTAAGCCTTGAATTGGGCTTTGCTGAGATATCATATAATTTGAAAAGCATATATATGGCATTTGTCTCACATGAATCTAGTGAAGTGCCTGTATAGTGCTGTACAGAGTCAAGAGCAAAGATGCAGTCAATGAGTGAGTCGGGGGAATGCTAGGTTGTATGAATGGATGTGCACTGTTGCTTCATCCTATTGTTATTTTGACTAGACCATAACCTGTAAGGACTGTTCTCGAAACCTGTGACTTCTTATTTTTTGTTTACTGACATAGAAAAAAAAGAAACAAAATAGATGATATTCTATAGAGATGACCCCGTTGTTGAGAGAAAGAATCCTGATCAACCGTCACAGTATTGAGTGTTTGCATACTTCCTTAACAGCCACAAACATACATCGTCTTGTATAGAATAAACATTTGACAGAAAAAACAGTCTTACATCAGTGTAGATGTCAGTTCCCCATACTGTGACTTCCTGAGCCAGACATCCTGCAGGGCAAAGAACCCTAGAACGAAACAAAAATTATTAAATCACGTCAGTTTATGCACTTTCCACCAGAATAAGTAGATGTGTTTTATCGTGCTGCTTAGCATTTATTATAAGTAAGCCTCCTGGTTTTCTTTTTTGAATGTAGATACTAACACAAAGCAATCTATTCTTCTCCACTTATTTGTAAAAATAAAACAAATGCAGGAATTAGGTGATCATGTCAGTGCCAGTCAATACTGGCAACCATGATAACCATGCAACGGCTGTACATATTGACAGGGTGGTATTTCACTAAATCACGGTCGAAATATAGAACTGCAAAAAAATGTACTTCACTATCACGTTCAGGTGAGTATATATTCTATTTTCATAATTCCGCACCCACTTACCTGAATGATACAGAGGTAAATGGTGCAAAAGTTTTGCAGGTCGATATGATATGTACAACACCTACTGATGACAGAGACTTATAAAAAGGATTACACTTCCTAAATCATCTTAAACTGCTGCAGATTAGTGCATATACTTAGGTAAGGATCCAAATGCTTTAGGTGATTATCCTGGTTAGTATGACATGACAGCTGAAACTGTCAGAACCTATAAAATAAATATGTCTTACACAATAATACATAGGGTATTTATCTAAGACCTCTTTAGCCATTGCTTTCTCAGAACGTCAATCACATTCTTGACCAGGCCCCATTAGGAGCGTGTACAGAATGTACCAATGGTTCAACAAACATCAGCCATTGCTTAGTAGGACATATCTGTTAAAGGCTGGATCAGGACATGTTAAGTGATGACATTTTGCCTCTTTACATCTGAATCCATGAGGAAACACATCCAAGGAGCCTCTTTCTGGTTTGTGTCCCCAGCCTCACCACCTGATCTTCTTGTGGGGGAACCTGAGGGAGCTTAATAGCAAATATTCCCAAGTGCAGGCTGCTATCATCATACCAGTCATTATCTGTGTGCTTGTTCTTCTACCTGTATTTGTGATGGTGGGCATGACAGATTGTGTTTCAAGAGACATGCGTTCTTCCAGAATCTGTAAATGTACCTTAAAAAAATGAGTTCAAACTGCTCATGTTGCATTAGTGGGGAAACAACCAGTTATGGCTCTTGAGCAGCGGCGGCTGCTGCAAATATCGAGGGGTGGGGAGGTGACGGGGGGGAGGAAATCCATTAAAAAAAATTACTTACCGTTTGTCGGCGCCGCCGCCGTCCTCTCCTGCCACCTCTCTCGTCCTCCTTGCCTGTTCTGGTTTCCCAGAATTTGCTGGGACACCAGAACAGGCTCCCCAGCAATCCAGGCACTGCTTACATGCTAAACATAGCATGTAAGCAGCACCAGGATTGGCCTGAATGGCAGTGACTGCCGCTCAGGCACAAGCCTGGGGCCTGTGCATTTTTTCCAGCCCAGCTGTTCAACACAGCCGGCTGTAGAAACCTAAGTGCGCATGTGTGTTTGGACAGCCATCTAAGGCCGTCCAAACACACATGCACTCTCAGTGCACTCTCTCCTCAACCACCCACCTCCCTAGACCCAAACCTGTCCCTCCTTGCACCTGCTGGCTGAGCCAGCGGCAGAAGAATAAAACGATATTCAAGTAAAATACTTGAAGTATTTTTCTGCTGCTGGCTCTTAGCCAATGGGGTGACGCTCCTCCGCCATTGCGGAGGAGCTGCCCCTGCTCTCCAGGTTGCCCTCACATCCAAATATCACGGTAGTCTAAGTCTGTATTTATGCTTCATGAATGCAAAGTGTCATTGGGGGCAGTAAGCGCTAAAAAAGCAATTTACAGTTAAGGAGAAAGATGTAGGTAAACGAAATGGTCACCAAATATGGTTTTCATGACTGATTAAAATATATAAAATGTGCATTGCCACCTAAGTATTTATAAGATGTCAGGTGCAATTCTACTGGGGATGGTCAGGCCACACTGGCACGCCTTCAAAGTACCTTAAAAATAAATGAGTGCCCTTTCAAAGCTTATGGCAAATGAGTGACAATTTAGAACATTTCTGGCACCTGTCTTTTAAAAAAATCACTATTTTCTCCCTTTTTTTCAAAATATTCACTCCTGCAAGAAGTTTGCCTTGCTCCATTCGCTTACAGACTGGAACCCAAGGCAAGTATTAAGCTTCTGCACTTTCAAAGATCACCAGCTGCCACCAGAAAGAACCCCTCAGGGAGCCAGTTTTTCTCCCCAGGACCATGCCATACAGAACTGGATTGGTGGCCAGAAATCTACAATTTGAGTTCAGCACACCAGCTGCAGACTTCTTTTGAAATTATGTCTTATTCATAAACCAACCTCCCTGGCCTTCGTGACTAAACAAGGAATGCTAAATCCCCTTTAAAGTGATGTGGCAGCAATACTGAGACAGCCTTTTGCCTGTGGGGTTGTTCTGATAAAATGTTGAGACTGAAACTGTATGATTGTGTGTGCTGTAAAACAAATATTTTGAGTATGGTTCATCCATAATCACTTTATATTTGTAGGAAAGTGCCTCTTTTTGACATGGTTACCCCCCCCCACTTTTTGCCTGGTATCTGATGTAATTTCCACTGAAAGTTCACTGGGTTCCTGCTAACCAGGCCCCCAGTGCCAGATCTCTTTCCCAAAACTGAACAGTTGTTTCTCCAATTGCCAAAAACTTTACCACCCTCTGTAAGTCCCTAGTAAATGGTCCCCCTGATACCTAGGGCCTAGGGTACTAAAGAGGGTCCCTAATGGCTGCAGCACAAAATGTACCACACAGGGGACTCCTCACCAAGCACGTGACAGGCTGCCATTGCAGGCTGCGTGTTTTGGTGCAGGCAAAAGTGAAAACACGTCATGTCTCCTAACACTGCATGCAGTGTATGCAAGTGACCCCTCTTGCAGGCCTTATAGCCCTACGGCAGGGTGCATTATATTACATGTGAGGGCATGCCTGCATGAGCAGATATTCCCCTGCTATGTCTTTGTCGATTCTCAGACATAGTAAGTGACCAAGGAAGCCATTTTAAATGCATGTGCTACACACCGGTCGATATGAGTTCCCCAGCTACTTGATGGCTTCACTCAGAAAAGGGATGTATGGTATCAAACATCTTGTATTGGTGAACTCTCACTGATGCCAGTGATGGATTTATCAATACATGCACCCAGAGGGCACCTTAGAGGTACCCCCTGAAACCAAACTAGTCTCTGGTGTGCTCGCTGACCAGTTTCTGCCAGCCTGCCACCCGAAACACCATTTTGGACCCCTAGGGTGAGAGCCTTTTGCTCTCAAGAGGCCCAGAACAAAAGCCTGCCCGGGAAAAGGGTGTTATAACCCCTTCCACAGAAGGACCTGCTGATTTGCCTTCCTAAGGCGGCAAGCCTCAAAGAACTGCTGCCTTGAAAATGCAGCACAGGAGAGGAAGCCAACCCCAAGGTCCAGAGCCCATTTGGCACCTGGCAGGTGGGAGAATTAGTTAGCCAGGAAGGCATGCCACCTTTAGGCTAGTACCACCCCTAAGGTGGGCTACTGTGAGATGGACATGATTTTTTAGAAGTAGCCATCTTTGTGATGGCATACTTAGGGATTCTGGGACAGGGTTATGTCCAGTTCCCACAGGAAGTTGTCATATAGGGGGCATAGTGAACCCAAGGGTCAGTAGCCCATTAGCTAGTACCCTACACACCCCTAATGCCCCTAAATTCAGTATTTAGGTTAGCCCCTGGCACCAGAGAAGCAGATCCTGATGATCTAAGAAGACCAAGGACACTAAAGAGCCACAACAGCAGAACAGAAGAAAAGAATCAACTGACCGGGTATCCTCATCCGAAATCTGCACCAAAGTTGACTCGTCCTGCAGCCCCCTGCCACCGTGACCACTCCAGTAAAGAAAACCTGACACAGAAGTACACCTCTGACCCGTTGTCCCTGAATGGTAGAGAAGAGGACCACAGTTGCTTACCTGTGCTCGAGCATTGTAAGCCCCAAGCCCCACTGTTGGTTCAGCCGGACCGGCCTCCTGACCAGAGCCTGCAGCCTCTTTCTACAGCTACTGATCTCCTTAGGAACGCATTAGGCACCCAGCACTGTTTTGCACTTTGTACACGGCCACCCCCATACCTGCTGAGGGTGTAGTGTGGGTGATGTCTTGGACCTTGGCCACTACTCACCTTAACCCCAGGAGATTGGTCTTGTAAGTTGCTGTACTCTACCTGTTTGCAGAACTTGTTTTTCCTCCCCTAGGATAACTTTGCAGAACTCAAAAATTGCAGTGTCCACTTTTTAAAGTGAAAATAATTCCTACTTAAAAATGCTGAACCCAACATTTGCAGTTACCTAATGTTCACACACTGTTGTTGTAGCAGTGAGCATGCACTGGTGACCACCCCAACCCCCGTTCACACAGCCAGAAAGGGTGAATTATTACTGAGAAAACAAGAGGAGATACATAAAGGCATAAATAACTATGTAGGTTACACTATAGCATTTATTCTTTTAAGCATTTGTTGTGGGCCACATGGCTGGCTGTGTAAATTAAGCTGCAGTGTACACAAAGTTGGTCTCTAGTTGGCATCGGTTAACACTACTTTTTAAGAGATCAGAAATTAAAAGAAAACATTCTCATATAGATTTCAGTGCACCACATAAATCAGTTTGTGGTAAAACAAATATAATATGACTAGCGCCATTCTTTAACGCACAGCCTCCAGTTTTCCCTACGCCTCCCCCACCCGGTTAGCATCCTGTACTGACCAGAGCCTGCAGCCTCTTTCTGCAGTGACCGATCTCCTTAGGAACGCATTAGTCACCCGGCACAGTGCCATGCAGGGGGCCCAAGTTAGGGCCCCCGAGAGAGAGAAAAAAAATATTAAAATACTTACCGGGTTTTACCTGGGATGGGTCCCCCATCCTGTGGTGTCCCTCTGGTGTGAGTGGGGGTGTCCCTGGGACCAGGAAAGGGCACCTGTGGGTCTCTGACCATGGAAACATCCCCGCAGGTCCCCTAACGCCTGCCCTGACCCAGGCGTTAAATAATGGTGCAAAGCAAGCTGTGCACCATTATTTGACCCCTCCTTCCCAGTGCATGATTTTAGCACAGGGGATAAATATGGCACTAAGGCCCCAGTGTCATTTTTTGCACGTGAACGCCTACTTTCCATCTCATTGATGCAAGGTAGGTTTCCACGTCCAAAAAATGACTTTAACTCCAAAACTTTGCCGCTAGACAGGTCTAGTGCCAAAGTATAAATATGGAGTTAGTTTTGTTCCGAATTTGCATAAAAAAAGTGACACAAATTCAGCGCAAAACAAGTATAAATATGCCCCTCAGTGCTTGGTGGGTTTACAGCCTAAGCATATTTTATTACAGCAGTGAGACCTTATTCCTGCAGCATGGAACCCTTTGAGTTACTGCCTGTAAATAGTTTCTGAAAACAGAGAGTCCTGGTGCGTGACATCACCACTTGGTAGCCCTTGACACTCAAACGTTTGACGTTGACCATTAGTGGAGGGACTTTCAAATCTCGCAGTAAAACACTTAAATAGGACTTTGTAAATCTGGAGATGCGTGCAAGGGCAAGGTTAAAGTGCTAAAGTTTCTCTGACTCAAAGTACCACGAATTTAAACACAAAATTAAAACTTTGATGCTAAAATCTCTTTGTCTCTAGGTACTGTGAATTTAAACACAAATGTAAAACCTTGATTTGTTTCACATTCTCGCATTCCACCTGGAAGTACTTAATTTAATTATTCCTGTTTTCCTGTTGTCATTTGCTGGGAGATGGAGGCATGTACATGTGTGCAGAACAAAAGTAATCGTGTGCATTTGTGTTTTTTTGATGACGTTCAAGAAAGAGAATGTGTCACAATCCCCACTCAGATTTTTGGATGCCTCCCACCCTTGCATTTTTCCATACCTTGTCATTGCAATCTTAAAATAACGAATAGACCGAGCAACTCCAAGAGGCTGTTTAATACTTATTCAAAATAACACATATTGACCTCATATGGCGGCAATGGCCACGTGTGTGTTTCAGGAATGTGTGAGGTACAGAGGCACACCATAAGAATCCCACAAATGCACACACTCACTTTCTGGCACACACTGGCTCACACACACACAGACTCGCACACAGAAGCACACATACATAAAACACACACATTTAAATGGACAAGGACGCATACAGAAACAGGCGCTTGCTGCAATTCCTGGGAGAACATAGGGTTTCCATGAACATCAAGATGCCAACCATAAGGATATGGACAAGGAGGGGTCATCTTCCAAAAAAAACAGACTACAATGGGCATTTATAACCTAGTAAATTAAAGAATTAAAAATATCCACCATATAGCATCATCGATGAATGGGACTTACTTTTATTTAGTTTAATTATTGAGAACATCATTTTAGAATATTTTAATATCTTCAAACATAGCAAGGATGATGGTTTACATTCTGACTTAGTACTTAATAGAGAGTGTTGTTTTCTCTTTCAGAATGGCTGCGTGTGTTTGATTTAAAGGGAACGTGCAATTTGATGTCTTGATGGTTTCCTTTCTGTGAGAAATTGGGTTTTTGGTTGACTGGGGAGTGAGCCCTGGTCAAGCAACAGCCACAATCCCTTGCAGGATGAGCCACAAAAAGTCACTAAAGTAACCTGTGGTTAACCCTGGGTAACCAGGCACAAAAAGCAGTCAGGCTAAACTTAAATGCAATGTGTTAAGTATTTAGGCAGTACAAAAACAGCAACACAATGAAACCACAAAATAAGAAAAATCTCAAACCACTTTAGAAAAATAGGGCCAATTTTAATAAATTACTTGACACCAAAAAACATCAAAATCCAATTAATAAAACCAGAGGTAAGCATTTGTTTAAGTTTAAGGTTCAAAATAGCAAGTCCTCAGTTTTAGAAAGTGGCCACCTGGGCACCTTTAACACCACAACCAGGGCTCCAGGAGTGGGTGGAGATCTCCTGGGAGTGCAAGACTCACTCAGGCTGGGTGCAGGTACAGATGTAAGATGGTGGGAGCCTGTTATGTCCCTGTGACTCAAAAGAGGAGACCAGCTGAACTAGCCCTTGGAGTCACTTTTGAAATCCTGGGTGTAGGTGGTGCAGCAGGGCTGGTCTCTGAAGGTCCCAAGCAGACCCCAGGCAACAGAATCAGTCCCTCCAAGTACAGCTGCAGTCTGGCAAAGTGCACAGCAGGTCACAACAGCAGGCAGTCCTCTGAGAGTCCTTCCACAGGGCCAGCAGTGAACTGAGGAGCAGGTCTGAGAGTCCTTCCACAGGGCCAGCAGTGAACTGAGAAGCTGGTCTGAGAGTCCTAATTTTATAACCTGGTGCCGCTGCCCCTAGAAGTTGGGAGAAGTTTCCAGAAGAGTCCTCTAACTTCCAGGAAATCCCTGCCTTCTCTGAACTGGCTCCTGGCTGGCTGCACTGACAATGCAGGGCCGTTAAGCCTATTGTGTGGTGGCAGAGCCCAGCTATTCAGTTGTAAGTGGGAATATGCTTAGCTCTGTCCCCCCACCCATCAAGTAAGTTAATGGCCCATTCAGGCTCTTATAATCCGCCTATTCTGTGACTGTCTGAGGTGAATTCACAAAGTCCCAAATGACTGTTACACCCAGTCATGTGACATAAGGCAGGATATAGGCATAGAGGGCTAAGGGCAGGAAAATGCCAACTTTTTATTCGAGCCCGGTGGGCGTTTACGTATCTGTGGTGAAATTACATCATCCTTTTTTTTTTTATACTGGAGTAACTGACTAGCGTTGGATGTGCCGAACGATAAGGATTAAGCAGTGCTATTCTAGGAAGTTGATGTTGAAAGCAACACTTATTGTGATTTAATATACTTTGACACGTTGTCCTGAGGATGGTCTCGTAGATGGTTTGAGCCTTGGGAGACCGAAACGTCTACCTTATACTCACCATGACGCATTTTTCGTACAAGCAGCTGGAGTACATTAGGAGTGATTTCTGAAAGACTGCCTATAGGACTCAAACCTTTTGTGGTTGGAGAATCAGGAGGGTTGGTGATCTCCTTCTGTCCCTTGGATGTAAAGGAATTGTGGACTAGAAGGGTCACCAACGCATTTGTATAAAAACACAAAAAAATCTCTTTGTTGCTTTGCTACATTGATGAATATATTATTAGTGAATATATAAAAATTCTTCATTTTTCCAGAAAGGAATTACACGCAGTTTGAAGATTTATTCATTTATGGATCTATGGTTAATTACAACATTAATAGTATTATGTCGCTGAAATATTTGTATGCAAATGATTCCTCCATGAACACTGTGTGCTTTACAACTTTTTTAAAGTGGCATTTTTAAACTTGTAAAGATAAACCTGACTTTACCATTAAAGAGGGTTTATCATTACAAGTTCATAGGTACCAAACATGACAGATCTACCACCTCTGTTTTAGGAATTACAGCATATTATTGTTAATAGGTAATCCCCAACGTTACTCTATGGTAGGGGTAGGCCTCTCAGTAGTGAGAAAATTAATTTGAGAGTTTTGTCACTAATAGGACATGAAAAAAAAAACACGTCCTACCTTTTAATCTCACAACACCCTGCTCTATGGGCTACCTAAGGCCTACATTAGGGGCAACTTATATGTAATAAAAGAGGAGTTTAAGACTTGGAAAGGGGTTTTAAATCCTAAGTTGACATGGCAGTTGGACACTGCCTTCAGGCTGCAATGGCATACCTAGGACAAGTTTTAAGGGGCTACTTGAGTGGGTGGCACAACAAGTGCTGCAGGCCCATTAGTAGAATTTTACAGGCCATGGGTAAATATTATACCACTCTACAAGGCACTTATGTGTAAATTAAATATGCCAATCAGGTGTATGCCAATCCGACCATGTTGAGAGGAGTGAGCACATGCAGTTTAGGGCTGGTCAGCAGTGGTAAAATGCACAGGGTGCTAAGGCCGATAAAGCAAAAATCTAGACACAATGGAGGCAAGCAGGCAAAAAGTTGGGGGAAAACTACCCTAAGGCTGACTGGTCTAACATTTTCAGTTCGGTTCTATTGCAGTGAAACTTGAGGTGTGTGATGTTAATTCCTCATGATCGGTGCCACAACACAATGTTACAAGTAAAACAAGGGGCCGCAGAGAACAGCAGGGTTTCTGTGCTGAAAACGGGTTGGTAGCGATTTGCAAACTTCATTTCTGGTAATAGGTTTGCATACACTTGAACGTTCGACTTTTCACTTGTGTACCCCAAAACATTTTAAATCATGGGCCTTACCTGCCAAGTTTTGTGCTTGCTTATTTGTGACATTTCCATGTTGTTATGGTGCTTAGGTGTGATGTTTTATTACTGTTCAATGCTCTAGTGTCCATAAGTGTTTCCTGAGGCAAGCATGTATTCCTGGATCAAACTGCATAACCCAGTGTGTAATAATTGAGCTTGCCGCTTCACGGCAGTCTCTTTATATTTTGTTTACATTGGCACTCTTTCTGCTTTTCTGTCTCAAGTTCATTCACCACTTCCTTAACAAACTACCTATCCCTCTCTATCTTCCTTTCTATTTATTCTGTGTAGCTCTCACCCCTATCTATTCACCATGCCATATAATTCCATTACACAAATACACTCCACCCCACAAAATTCCAATTCCAAAACTAACAATTCCAATACAAGCCACATAATTCCACCCCACACCACATACATCCACTACAGTCCAAACCAAAACACATAGATAAAAAACATTGTAATTTACAACGCCAATAGCTCTAGCTCTTGCAAATACAAGACCTATTTCTTTGCAAATGCTTGATTTTTCTGTGTATACCTAAGTTTAAGGAGTCCAAGTGCACCATAAACTCTGACAGATCTCTTTATGTTGTTTTATTTTCCTATTTTCTGCTATGTCTTGACTAATAATAGTACAAACAGGGATTCTGTGCATCTTCCTGACTCCTTATTAGTGGTGCACACTTCTGCTCATAAATATCAACTGACACCAGGGTCTTCCTTATATTTTCCAGTGTGTTGGCTTTGTGTAAATATCTTTTCTTTCTATTTTACTAGGTGGGACACACCCTCTAAACAATAATCAACTTGTAACATGGCAGGCACACCCACCAGGATCTCACTTCTTCACTACTGGGTGGAAACGCCCCTAACCACTCCTTTCCTTTTTATATGACTAAACCAAACACCTTCCATGCACTCGCACTCAGCCTTTTGAGGCTGTCTCTTTTTAAGGGGTGGTATAGTGTACTGTTAACACATGGAGTGCCACACTCATACAAGATATGGATAGAACAGGAGTCTCCAAACTTTTCTGTAATAAGAGCTGCTTCAGTTCAATCAAAATTATCATGAGCTACTGTTATTATTAGGGGTGTGGATGCCATATACAAGAAAACTCACAGTGACCACCCTCAGTTCATCAGGCATGGTTGCCAAGAGGTTGTATTTGTGTAATGGGTCTATGCTCGTAATATATAACAGCTGTAGCTGTAATGCTCCAGTGCCAAGGTAATAAAAATAGTATTAAGTCTCCCCACCCCCACATGGTTTATCAATTATTAGCTGTAAATATATTTTGGAAATTCAACCATTTTTCTTAAAACATCAGCTTAGGAGTTCTGAAAATTCACACATCTATGTGTCAACCATACACTATTACATTTTGATATACTCATATTAAGGCAACCAAGCAAACGCTTCATATTTAGTAGTTTGAGCTGCTCCAAGCAGAGAGCTGGGGAGCTACTAGTAGGTCACAACCTACTTGTTGGATAGTATGTAGCCTTATTGGCCCTGAATGCAGAGGTGGGGCCATCATCAATGTTCTGAGCTGTCTTCAAAAGTAATGTTAAAAGTGCAGTCAACTCAATGGGAGTGTGTGGACGATGGGGAACCAAGGATCCGCCTGGGTTGTCTCAGAGTTTGGTGCGTGCCACAGGTTAGGGCAATAGCCGTTGGCTAGCAGAAATTAGGCAGGAGTAGGCAGGTTTCAGCGAGTGCACAGGGGAAGGCTTGCTTTATTGCCTTGTTGCTGAGTTTATTAGGCTGAAGGGAGTTGGGTAGTTGGTTGTAAGGGTCATAGAAAGAATGTTTTTTAGGTCTGGTTCCAAGCAGTTCTAGCTGTCAGTCAAGATCATTTGCCATCAAAAAATCCACAACATATGCACACACAATACATCCCATATATCATACTGAAGGGGGCACCTCTTCAGCCACTGCCTTGTTTAAGTGAGACTCCTTTAAGCCATGGCTTGATGGTATGTATGTCAAATTATGGATCAATCCACTGCATGTCACATTTGTTTATTGAAATGGCAAAAAAAGTAGCTCTCCATGATTTTGGTGTCTTTGTGTTAGATCAAATTCATGGCACCATGCAGTCTAATGGCATAATTCAAGGCTGGTCACTGGGTAAGAAGGTCTGCTGCATTGTGTCACTCGACCCCCTTAAGTGTTCATAGTGATCTCAACTGCAGCACTACCAGGCCAATGTTGTTTTAGGGAATACCACATGCATGGTTGGTAGCCATGTCATAATGGTCTCCCATGGAGAGCAATAGGGTCCAAGGGATAAAACTGAGCTGCACAGAGGCAAACAATTATAATCAGTGGCAGAACTAATCTGATCACCCCTGAAGGTTTCAGCTGAGCTGCACCTAGGCAATGCCTCACTATTGCTGGCACCACTGGTATAGCTTCTGCAAAAGAAAAGCAGGAAGGCACACATACAAGTCAGAGTGGGAACCAAAAGCAGCCCTGTCTAAAATATTCAAACCAGCCTGCTCCCTTCCTTATCTATCTCATCTCTCTCTCTCTCTCTCTCCTCTTTCTCTTTCCTCTCTCAGATACTTCCCTGAGCCTGCTGTTATTGCCTGGGGGCGCTGGAGAAATTGACTGCCCTAACAAACTCCCTCCAATGGTCCCAGTCCACTAGGGAAATGATGCACAATGAGAATGCTACCACTGTCATGGGAGTTGTTAAGGTATTGTGATATGAAATGGTCTGTGTAAGTGATTGTTCAATGAGTTGAATGCTGGGGAATTCATCAGCAGTTCACCAGTCTGAATCCATAGAGAGCCCAATGAACCTATCATTTACTTTTATTTAAGTTTGTGTACCATCTTGAAAGCACTTTTTGTATTAAATGAAGTTGTTTTAAATTGTATCTTTAAGTCTTACAGTAGTCTTTAAATGTGAATACATCACTGCTATATTCACACAAAAGATTTCAGGTAGGTATTAAATGAAAGAAATAGACATCTTATTTTCTCAACTTTTTTGGGACATAGCTTGAGTCTAAAACTACTCACAGCCAGTCCAGCAGCCCACTACTCCCCACTCCTGGATCCATGGTTATCACCTCTTAAAAATTGGTATTTAACAGCTTCATTCAACTTGCTTTTGGGTGTCTGCGATAAGGTCTTGCTTTGAAAGAGAGTGATGTCAATACCCTGTGAAGGTTTTGTAATGCAAGGGTATCATGCTGCCTCATCTGGCCATTGAGTTTTAGAGATTCTGAATTAAAGGGAAGCAAGTTTCATAGAGTTTAAAACAGAAATGAATACAAATAGGCACTGTAATCTTGTGTATAAAGAAAGGCACAGTGCAGTAATTATACTTACTCTGTTGTATTTTGAATTAATTGTCTTGCTGTGGTGCTGCACTGAACAGGAACTGAAAGAAAGTGGAGAAACTTACTATACTGTAAGAGTGGCTGAAAACATGACTTCTTATCAAAGGTTTCAAGGGTGACAAATTCCAAATTTGGCTGATGTTTCACGTTCCATGAGCTAGAAACAATTCAAAGGAAACCGAGAATACCAAACACTCTATCATTGAAAAACGTTTTCCATGCTCATGATCTCTCTATCAATTTTCTTTCACATTTCCTATCTATTAACAGTTTCCAGACCTTTAATAATGGGCAGTTTCACACAGAAATGTTATATTCTCCCAAGGTTTAAACTAGAGCTACAATACATATTAGATGTCAGCTCATACTCTGAAAGTTGCAGTCAAAGACATTTTGCCAAGCCCATTTAAAGTGGTCCATTATCAGACCAAAAATAGTTTTACATCTTTGTTAAAATTTGCTTCCAACACCCTTTTAAAATGTAAGGTGTCATATAATACAGTAATATTCTGTATGACCATGGCCAAATCCATTTCTAGGCACTGTTCATCTAAGATATCTCTGGAGGCTGAACTGAATAAGACAAAATGGTACATAAAAGTTAGCTGTGAACCTATCTGAAAATGTCACCAGTTATTCCTTAGATGCACTGCTCACCTTCATGAGGTTGAGCAGGGCCAGTGGTTGGGATGACAGTGTTGACTGAGGTAAAAATAAATGATCCACTCCAAGAACCATAGCTCCGGGTTGTTATTCCGTTCCGCGTGGATTCCTGGTAGCTGCTTTGTCCTGGCCTCTTTTCCATCCTCACTCTTCCACCAGCATTGCTGACTTTCCCCGCATTGATTGCGGCTCTGCAGATGGACGAGTCCTAAGGGAAAGCAGCAGTGGTTAATAAGAAATATGACATTTCACAGTTACCTCCTCCTTCATGCTGTCAATATTTGCTTAACTTGCCAAATTTCCTGCAATGTTACAAAAACATCAGATGAATGCATTTAACGAATAAACTTACGTCTGTGTAGATATCAGTCCCCCAAACTGTGACTTCCTGTTTTAGGCATCCTTCTGGACAAATAACTCTAGAGAAGACAGAAATACAAGACAGCTTTGTATGATTGAAACACATCCCAGGTCAATGGACACAATATTTTGTCACTTTAAGTAGCACCTATTTAGCTTTTAAACTACCTTGAATTCAATGTTTGAGCAAACATCTACTACTGCTGTTATGAATAGTTTCCTATATAGAATCAGTCTTCAGAGCCATAGTTTGCAGGTTACAGCTTTGGTTGGGTGGTGGTGGTTCACAAAACACCACAACTATTTCTGTCAAATAATTACATTTAAAGAATATTGTATGCTGATAGTGACATCTAATATTGAAAATGGCTCAGCCAGTGATTTTATTAAGTAATTTCCATCACGTTCCCCTCATCACTGATTTGAGGCAATAGAAAAAAAAAACTAAAGAATGGATGTGGTATACGTGGTCTTATACTGTCATGGCTTGACCTTTACACTAGCAAAATGACAGTGGAGACCAGCCGTAGGTGTCAGAATACTGAAAGACCATATAGCAGCCATCACTGCATTCATACCTTGGGCACAGACTGTGATCTCTCCAACCTTATTTACAGTAACATTTCTTCTATCTCACAGTGCGTCAGATATATGCCAGTAGTCTTATTACTTTCCTTCAGGCACCACCTGAGAAATGAAGGATTTTCCCTAGCAACAAATACATATTTCTCCCTAAAATGGAATTGGAAGTCTATGGAGATTTGAGTCTGTCTACCCACTTCTACCAGAATGAATTCCTGGTTATTACTACAATCAACAGCAATGATATCTTCTTGGCTCTGTCAACAATAATTTCTCAAATGTCTTTTCAAAATACACATGAACTGCCCTAGAAATACCATAAAATCAAGAATAATAGCAAAGACATTATCTAAACATGTCAATGTACCAGTGAAAATGTAATTTCAGTGAGCCGTAAATTAGTGAATATATACACTTCTCAGGTAATTACAAATTTCTTTCAACATGTCTACGGTGTAGATCATTTGATTTAAACTGTAATGCCAGACGGCAAGTTGTACATCCGGGAGTGCCTTTTAAGGTATTTGGACAAAATATCAGGTTTTAGATATCGATTTACAGAAATATTGGAAAAAATATTGTGATACAAAAATATCATTATCCATACATATTGTTGTCAAGAATGTCGAGTTTCTTAGGTAAGTAATATCGTTGTCAAGAATATCTTTATTGTTAATATCGTTTTCAATAATACAGTGGAAAAAAAGATTGTTTTTTAATTTTCATTTTCAGTATGTGTTTTAGTTCATACATTTATTTTATGTGTTATTATTGTTTGTATAAATTTCAATAAAATTGTTAATATATACTGTAATTTTAAGTGATTTATAATTTTTAATTTGATTTCTAATACTAATTTATAGTATGATAGCGGGTTGCTAGGGTTGTAGGAGTATAGTTAATTAAGTATGATAATTAACAATTAATGATATTTTATTATTAATTATTTAATTGACTAATTAGTGTGTAAATTGTGTAATAATTATATTTTTTAAGGTATATCAGGTGTGGGCTACTGGGTTTCTAGGGGTACAGGATGGAAAATTAATTAGGTAATAATGAATTAACAAAAAATTATTATTTAAACAAATATTTAATTGATTATTAATTATGTAAATTTTGTGAAAAGTATATTTGTTAGTCATATATTCAGTGTGGCTGCTGGGTTTGTTGGGGTATTCGATGGGAAGTTAATTAAGTAATGATTAATTAAAAATGTACCATTAATTAATTATTACTTAACTGATTATTATTATGTCAACTGTGCAATAATTATATTATTTAAGTTATACATTAGGTGCATTGTGCCCCATTTGAAGGGGCACTGGGTGGGAAGTTATTTAAGTAATGATTAACAATTCATTATTAATTTATTAATAATGATTTAATTGATCATTAATTATGTTAATTGTGTTATACTCATTTATTTTTGTGGGGCTTAATAATCATGTATATTGTTTAGTTTATCTTTACTTTTTAGATATATAATCTTTTAGGTTAATTGATAAGGTTCCTAATAAGACTTTTATATTTTTTGTAAATAAGTAGTGTTACTCAAATATGATATGTGTTTGAAAAGAAGTATGGGATGGAGGAGAGAGAGAGTAACATGACCGCTGGGGAGAGCCTGAAACGCCCGGGGTCCTAGCCGACTCCCCACATCCTGAGGGAGCAGGCATTGCTCCCACAAGCAGGGGGTTGCCTTACATAGCAGCTCCCTGCATGTGGAAGCAATTCTTTCATCTGTCAATCCCTCACACATATTTGTGTGCAGGGAAGACAGATGAAAACTCTGCTTTCTGCAAGGGAGAGCTTTTTGTTTTTGGCAGCTTTGCTTTGTGGGAGCTGTCAGTTTCCACCAAGCCACAGCAAACAGCTATGCCACAGGGATGGGCACCCCAGGATGTAGCAGGAGCCAGTATTGAGGTCCAACTATGCTCCTCAAGGGGGGGGAGGGGGGAGCAGGAGGTCCCCGTCCAGTTATGAATTTAGCCCTCAGAATGTGGTGGACCGCAGGGGTGTTGGGGTCCCAAACGGACCCCCTTTCTCTTTTTCATATTTGCCCCTGGTAGGTGGTGGTCCCCGGGGCTGTGTGGCGGGGGCAAGCATCCTTTCCACCTGTGATTTGAATATGAGCCCTGGGGAGGTGGTGGTCCCCGGGACTGCGGGAGGGACAAGCGCTCCCCACACATTTGATTTGAGTATGTGTCTCAGAGAGGTTGTGATCCCTAGGACTGCAGGGGGACAAGCAGTGCCCCCATTTGATCTGTGTATGTTCCCCAGGGAGGTGGTGGTCCACAGGGCTATGGAGGGGCAGAGTGACCTGCCCCTGCATTTGATTTGAATATGTGCCCGGGAAGGTGGTAGTACCCAGGACTGCAGGAGGGCCACCCGCATTGAAATAGAATGTGTTTCCCAGGGAGTTGGCAGTCCTTGGGGCTGCATAGGAGCAAAGAAGCTCCCCTGCATTTAATTTGTAATAAGTGCCTCAGGGAGGTGGTGGTCCACAGATTGCAGGAGACTGGGGCCAATGATGATCACCGCCAGCGGTAATGGTCATGTACGCAGCGGACGAGACCGTCATTTGTTGTTGCATAGCTCACTTGACTCCTGACACTCGTGCAAGCAAGACCTCCATTGCCTGGGCTGCTGTGTTCTGACTCTCGAAGCACCATCCTGCAGGAGAGAGGTCCCTTCCATCACTTAAGTGTGGCTGGATAAGTAGATGGGGTCCTACCCTTGTATGGACAGTTGTATGGGGCACTAGGGCAGCAGGTGGGTCAGATGTTCCTGTTCTGTCTGCTTGTGATGTGTGTGGGTGTGAAAGGCATTGTGATGACGCACACCAAGTGGATGCATGCCGATAGCAAAGGATTTGTGATGACGCAAACCGAGTAGATGCATGCCGATGGCAAAGGAGTTGGGTTATTAGTGGCATACGTGCACGTTTGTGAGGTCATGAGATGTGTCAGGTGTGTGGAGTCCACTGCTGTGATGCCACTCTACATAACTTTCTCCTTCTGTCTGTGTCACCCTTGCAGGTCAGTGCCCATCAGACGAAGGGGATTTGGTGTGCCATCACCAAGCAAGTGCAGACACGGGGGTCCATGCCTGGCGGAGCAGCCACTGCAGAAAGCAGTGGGAGGACCTGAGCTGCTGGGCCCAGAAGATCACTGAGGCCCAGCTGGGGACATCCTCCCAACGAGGGAGAGGTGCCCGTTGGACCTTGACACACCTAATGGCCCGCATTTTGGCGGTGGCTTACCCAGAGGTGAATGGGCACTTGAGGGCAGCACAGCAGCCAAAAGGGGGTAGGCCCACACTCACAACTGCCTAATGGTAGGCACCTATAGGTCTGGGTAGCCTACTAGTGGGAAGATGTGGTGTAGATAATTGTTACTTGCACACTGGCTATGGGTATGAGCCACCCTGGCAGGATTTTTCTCGATGTTGTCTGCCAATGCCATGCAGACAGTGACTCATGAGGGGTCTTACTCCCATGTCTGAGTTTTTCAGGACACATTACACATCTTTTGAGTGAGCAGATCCTTCCATCAGCAACAGTATACCTGAGGTGTCAGGGTATTGTCGTCAGTAATAGTCTGACACTATGACAGAGGAAATTGGTGAGTTCTCAATCCCCTGCCTCATACTGTAGGTGTAGATGGCTGCAGGGGGCCAAGATATTACTGTACACATTGTGAAAGGATTTCTTGGCATGCTGCCTTGCCATGCAGGAATTGTATGGTTAAGGAGTACAGGGTGTGTCTATGTAAACAAGCGTATTAGTGTGGCAAGTACTGTGCTACTGTGCATTGTAGGACCCTTCATCAAGTCAAAGTTTACTATATGTTTCCATATCAGTAGGTTATCACTGCATAGCTTGAGTTTGTACTATGATTTTAGCCAGATGTGCATGTCAGTTCAAAGGTATGCAATCTCATGGCATATCAGCAGATTTTGAGGTTGTTACTCTGTGTGAATGATGGATAGGTATTGACCCATAGCACCCTTTTTTCTCTCCAACCCTCCCTCCCTCTCCTCCTCTGTCTTTGTGTGCATCAGCATCATCAGGCAAAGGAGAAAGGGTACTGGCGAGTGGGGAAGCTGCAGCCCATGGGATTCAGGAGGCTGAGACCAGTGGAGTCGAGCGGACCAGTGGGAAGGAGTGCGAGGGGAGTTCCACAGGAGACACCGGATCGACAACTTCATCTACAGATTCCTCCTCCAATGGATGCTCCCATTGCGGTGGCGGACCCATCTGGGACCAGCCCAGCACCATCCTTATCCGCCACCCCTCTTACCAGCACTACCATCCCTGTAGCTCCCCAACCAGTTGCCCGTGCCCGCTCACCCAGGAGGGGGGGCATCTCCTTTGCCACTCTGCCCCTGCCCCAGTCAGCCCTGCTGCCCTCAATGAGGAGGCTATTGACCTCCTGATGTCCATCTTTGTGGGACAGTCAACCATTGTGAATGCCATCCAGGGAATGGCATCACAGATGCAGCAGACTAATGCCTACCTGGAAGGCATTCACTGTGCCCTGACTGGCCTGCAGGGATTCTTTTCAGGCTCTGGCCTCCTCGTTGACGGCAGCCGGTACCCTTTCATCTTCCATTCCCCCTCCAGCTACCTGTGCCCAATCCCACACCTCTCTCCCCACACCCACAACACAGTCAGACCACCATTCATCCACCTCAACAGACACAGTTCGCAAAGATAAACACAGGCACCACAGGTCACATCACTGCCATGCACACAGACAACAGACAGATGCAGACACAACTACATCCACCCTCTACACAGACACCCCCCCACCTCCTCCCTCACAGACACTACACCACTCAAACCTGCTATCACAACCTCAACACTCCCAGATCCAGCCACCAGTTCCCTCATGCTTGCCATCACCACAATAGCAGACACCCATAAATCCACCCCATAAATCACTTGCACAATCACCACAACTACCAACACTCCCACATGCAGTACATCCACCTTACCTGCACACACCACCCCAACTGACACTCACATATCCACCCTGGCATCTCCTTCCCCCTCCTCCCAGGTCACCTAAACACCCACACACCACCCACCCATCAGACACCAAGCACACATATGGCATCCACCCACGCTTCAGCACCCAGGGCACATAGCCGCACACACCTCTCAAACACTCCCTCTCCCTCCACTCCCAAATGTTTTCTCATGACTGCCCTTGTTCTCCCCAAAAAAGATTTTTGTATGAGTTTGCCTTATTCCCTCCCACTGACCCAGGCTGTGTTTCCCCCAAGTGCCCTACTACCCTCCCCAGACCCAGTCCTTCCAGCTCCCAGTCCTCTCCTGGCCCCCCTGGTACTGCCCATGTTCCTACCACACCTAAGACTTCAACCCACTCAAAGGCTAGGGAGAACCCCCCAAACCCAAAACCAAGGGCCCTCCCCCTAAGTCAAAGTCTAAGGCAAACACCACTCCCCCTCTAAGCCTAAACCAAAGGACCCCCCTCCCAGACCCAATCACCCACCTCACCCCCTCATTACCCTATAGCTGCCTGCTTGCCCCATTGATGCCCCTGCCATGTGGAGGCCACTTTGCAATCAGGAGTCACGTTGGGCCAAGAGACATTGCCTAGTGTGCCAGGGGCACTGAGGATTTTTGGACTGACCAGTAGACTTATTTTTTAATATAGTTTCATATACATATATTTATATATTTTAATATATCTGCACCACTTCACAGTTGGTGCCAATGTTTACAAACTTGTCCTGGCTTTCCTTCCACAAGTATGTGTTGTACATGAGTGATTTGGTGTGTCTTCTGTGTATGTGATGTGTTTGTGCAGCAGCATGAGTTGTGTCGGTGAATTGTGCTATGGACTTGTGTTGTGTTGGTGTTGTGTGTGGTAGTGGTGTGTGTTGTGATGCATCTGTGATGTACTTTGTATGCTGCGTGGATGTGGCGTGTGCTCAGACACGTTTTTTGGCAGTGTTATTGTTTGTATTGGTTGTGTGCTGTTGTTATGTGTTGCTGCCAGCATGTGTTTTCCTGTAAAGGTGTGTGGTGTGCCTCTCTGGCAATGCGTTTGTGTGGTTATGATGGTGCTGTCGTTGTGTGACTTGGTGGTGTTGTATGTAGATGTGTTTGACAGTGGTGGTGGTGTTTGTGTGCATGGCATGCGTATGTTGGCCATGGTGTGTGTTGTTTGTGTGTGGATGTGTGTATGTACGTGTGTTTGTGTATTGGTACGGGTGTATGTTTGCGTGTGTGTGTGGCCGTGTTTAGCCGTGCTGGGGTTGTGTGTTGTGTGTGGGTGTGCACTAATGACACTTCCTCCAGTGTGTGCTAGGTGGGTGTACTTATGCTTGTTGTCTGCGTCACTGGGCCTGGAGGTCTATGGCCAGCAGGAGCAGTGGGAAGACTTCATGTTTGGGTTCCAAGGCAGCTACAGTTGTGTCGGTGTTCCTGGAGGTGAGTGTCTCCTTTTATGTTGTTCATTTCCGCCAGGCTTTTTGTGGAGGTGTAATCCCCCCAGAAATCCTGGCGGTGTGCAACCTCGTAATAGGGTCGGCGGAAACATGGTCTCCGCTGGCCTGAAAATGCCTGCTGCCAACTGCGGCGGTACTAACGTTGTATTGGCTGTGTTCTGTTGGGAGCACTGCCATGCTCATAACATGGCGGTCTTCTCCACAGGGTCGCCAAACTCATAATGAGGGCCTAGGTCCTCTCTTTGTCTCTCCCTCTATATATATATCTATATATACACATACACCACACCAACAGACACTCAAATATATATATATATATATGTGGTGGTTGCCACTAGGTATAAGTAGGACCTGGTTTCTATAGAAAGTATTAGTTGTTTTGCTAATAACTTTGGTGACGTTTGATGAATCTTCATGAAATTTTCCCAACAATATGATGCTCACTTCAACATCTGTCTGGAAAGTTTTGGGGTGATCCATCAAGTGGGTGGTGGAGAAAAAGGGGGAGGTCCCAAAACGCTTTTTCCTCATGCATTTTTCCACAGGAACAAGGTAGCTCTTGGTCTACAAAGTGCCCTTGTTGTTATTTGGTGAAAATAAGTTCAGTAATTTTTGAGAAATTAAAGAAAAAACAAACTAGTACGTATAGGGGCGCAAGGGCTCCACAAACCTTCCCGATCTTGCGCTGAGATCTGATTGACTGCCAATACTTCAACTAAGAAGTGGTGACAGTCATGCCGGGATTCGGCTTTATCGGAGTCCCAGACAAAAAGATTTTAAAAAAAGAAAAGGGGACAGGGTAAGGACACCTTCTCCCCTTAACTCTGGTGCTGGGGTCTCACAGGGATCCCTCAGAGCAAAAACGCTTTTTCTTTTTTGTTTTTGCTGTGAATTTGCGACGGGTCATGAAACTGCATCAACATTTTAAAAAAAAACAAGCTCAGGCTCTGGTGCTTGTTTTTAATGAAGCTCCCGGGTGGGACAGGTCCCTAGGGTCCCCTCCTGGACTTGCTGAAGCCCCTGGTACCGCCACCTCCCCAGGGTGATTATTACATTGAATACAGAGGGGCTGTGGGGACTGCCACCTCTCCAGGGCTTTCATGACAATGAATGGGGGAGACTGCACCACCCCCTCACAGACCCAGGGACTGGCACCTCCCCAGGGCTTTAACTACTAAATGAATGCCGGGGGTCGTGCAGCCCCCGCAGCCACAGGGACTGTCATCTTCCCAGGGCTTTAATCTGAAAAAAGTGGGGCCGCGCACCCTCCACCTGCTGCCCCAGGGAACGCCACCTCCTCAGGCTGAATTTAAAGAAGGAAGGGGGTCCGTCATGGCCTCCCAGCCCCGGGGACCACCACCTCCCTGGGGCTAGGAGGGGGCTGGCTTCTGCTTTGTCCAGGGTGCCCAACCCTGGGACATAGCTGTTTGCTTTGGCTTAGTGGTGGCTGACAGCAAGCAAACTCCACTTTCTGCAACAGCTCCTGCTTGCAGAAAGCAGAGTTTTAATCTGTTTCCCTCCATGCAGATATGCGTGCAAGGAAACAGATGAAAACATTGCTCCCACAAGGAGGGAGCTGCTAAATAAAGCAGCTCCCTGCTTGCAGGAGCAGTGCTGGCTCCCGCTGGAGTTGAGCTGGCTAGGTCTGTAAAGTGGCCCTGTACATTTAATAAAAATAACAAAAAAACAATAAAATGGCCTAGTGGGACAGCTATTGAACTGCCAGTCAGTAGGTTTAGGGTTCAAGTCCTTGTATCTCATGCTGTGTATTTGTTTATTTACTAGTGTTTAAATTTTACACATTTTTAGTGATGGAGCATTTACGTGTTTTTGAAATCAAAAGCTGTGGATTGAAAGTCATAGTTATGTCTGGACGCTGTAAAGTAATAAGTCACCTGTAACATAGTGGCTAAGGTCTCAGACTGTCACGCTGAAGATTGTGGGTTTAAGTCTAGCTGTGACTGTGGTCATTTTCATAATTCAATTTCTTTTCAACTTCAAATACGTAAGGTACATACCGAAAGAGGATCTCACTCTATTTAGTTGACAAATGCATTTTTCTTTTCAATTTGTCTGAAAACATCTCATTCCAAATATATCATTCATCAAGGCCTGAAAAACCTCTATCTGTCTCCCTCGCTCAATTTCTCTCTAGGTGCTTACAAGGGCTTGACCCTGGGGCCTGGCCGCAGCCTAAGCCCTGCAGCCAACTCCCCCTGCACATGCCTGAAGTCCGTGCACGGGCGGGGTTGGGGGGTTATAGGAGCATTCATCATGCAGACACTTTCCAACGTACTCTCTTTCTGTTCTGTTCCATATAGAAACAATAATATTGATGATTGAGTTTTGTCTTACTAATAACTTCTTTTCTTTCAAAAACCAGCTGTACAGACAGATACAGTGCACGACAATGGGCAACCGTTTTGCTCACAGTTATGCAAACCTCATGATAAAATGGTTGGAGCAGCAGGTGTCTGGGACAGTAGTTGAATTTAGTATGCATGTGATACTTTGGTTACAATACATTGATGATCTGTTTGTGGTATGGAAGAGAAGTCAAAAACAGGCATTGGAATTCATTGATAAATTGAATGACAATAATTTCAATCTGAAGATGGAATGGAATATAAGCACAAACAGTGTAGACTTCCTGGACGTAACTAAGACTATAGAGGATTATAAATTAACAAAAAAACTACATAGAAAGATTACTTCAGGCAATACTGTGCTGCCAGCTACTAGCAGGAATTGTAGGAATTGTAGCTCGAATTGCTCTTTTCATGAAGAATGCCAAGTCATGATATCCAGATTCAAGGAAGGTGGATATTAAGGGGGTGTCCTTAAAAGTGCACTTGAAAAGCTAAGAGAGTGTGCAGAGACACACTTTTGGCCCTCAGATCAAAGGAGTCTGAAGAAAACTCCAAGTTTGTGCATTTTATTAACACCTTTCCAAATGAAGCTGGTGAGGTAAGGAAGGTACTCAACAAATATTGCCAGAGAAGGAATAGTGCAGAAGTCGGTGGGGGGCCACCCTAGTATCACTTTTTTTAAAAAGTGGGCCCTTGAATGATAAACTGTGCAAAAATACCATTACTAATAAAACAAGAAGAACAGGTGGGATCACAGCTGGATTTTATGTGTGGCAGTTGTAAAGCTTGCAGGTTCAGTCACAATGTAAAACAATACTATTCTCCCATTAGTAAGACACATAAATATATCTCTAAATACTTGCCCTTTTAATCTGATTTCTGTGTATATGCTCTGATATGCCCCTGGGACAAAACATATATAGGTAGCACTGTGTTTCCAGTAGAAAAGTGAATACTAGAGCACATGAGAGCTATCCAAAAGGAATACCCAGTGGCACAACATTTTGAGAAAGAACATAATAACAACATAAATCTGTTACAGTACTTTGCAATGGACAGGAAACCAGTCACAAAACAAGGTGGGAATTACAGAAGCTTAGGAAAATGGAATTGGTGTACATTTTGGAAATGGACAGCATATTCCAACAGGTCTTAATATGGATGAAGAAATGTTTGTCTATTTAGGAGAATAGATGATTGTCCAATTATTTTCTCCAGTTAGAACGTGTTGCAGGAATTGCTACTATTTGGTGCATAGATTAAACAATTGGGTACATTTGATACACTTACAGGTAGATAAAGAGAAGGCTGATTAAGGTTTTATCAAAAGTGTTTTATATCTTTGTTAACCCCTTCCCCGCCACGGACGTAATGGTTACGTCCATGGCAGCGCCCGTGTGGCCCGTGTGGCACCATGGACGTAACCATTGCGTCCTGAATGCTTCCCTCGGGAGAAGCGATAGCGCTCCCCCCGAGGGCCACCCCCCCACCCCCCCAGGCCAGGGCTGAAAGGAGAATCCCTTCCCCTTTCACCCCCACCCCCGCCAAGACGTCAGCGTGCGATTGCACGCTGATTTCATGGAAAGGGGGAAAGACGCGCTGGAAGCCATTTGCTTCCAGCGCGTCTAAGGGAGAAGGTGAGTTTTTCACCTTCGTGCGGGGGGGATGCTCTGAAAGAGGCATTGAGGGAAAGGAAAGGGTTTTCCTTTCCCTCGATGTCTCTTTGAGCATTCCTGCTGCCCGATCGTGATGCGATCGGGCAGCAGGAATGCCCACTAGAGACCAGGGATTTCAGTATGTGTGTGTGTGATATTAGTGTGGGGGAGCGACCCCTTGGGCAAGGGTCGCTCCCCTTTGGGGGCAAATGTATTTTTCATCGTTTCTGCCCCCCCTGGGGGCAGATTGGCCCTATTTTTAGGGCGATCTGCCCCCAAAGGGGGCAGAAAGCCACTAGACACCAGGGATTTTATTGTTGGTTTTTATTTTTTGTGTTGGGGGGCGGCCCCTTGGGCAAGGGTCGCCCCCAGAGGCCCATATGTATTTTTGGGCAGTTCTGCACCCCTTGGGGGCAGATATGCCTATTTTTTTAGGCCTTTCTGCCCCCAAGGGGGGCAGACTCCCAGTAGCGCCAGGGATATTCTATGTGTGTATGTGTGCTTTGTGTGGGGTGGTGGCCCCTTGGGCAAGGGTCTCTCCCCCTGGGGGGCCAATGTATTTATTGCCGTTTCCGCCCCCCTTGGGGCAGATTGGCCTTATTTTTAGGCCAATCTGTCCCCAAGGGGGGCAGAAAGCCACTAGACACCAGGGATTTTATTGTTTTTTTTTTTATTTGTGTTGGGGGGCGGCCCCTTGGGCAAGGGTCGTCCCCAGGGGCCCATATGTACTATTGGGCAGTTCTGCCCCCCTTGGGGGCAGATATGCCTATTTTTTTAAGGCCTTTCTGTCCCCAAGGGGGGCAGAATCCCCATAGCGTCAGGGATACTATATGTGTGTGTGCTTTGTGTGGGGGTGTGGCCCCTTGGGCAAGGGTTGCCCCCCCAAAGGGTGCAATGTAATCTGGGCGATTTCTGCCCCTCCCCCCCACTTGGGGGTAGATTGGCCTATTTTTTTTTTAGGCCCATCTTCCCCCAAGCAGAGAACACTAGACACAAGGGAAAATGAAAAAATGGTTGGTGGCGGAGTGTTTGTCAACTGGCAAAGTATTTGCTTTTATGATAATAACAGTTTTTCTCCTTTTTGTTCTAGTTCAAAGCTTTTGCTGACTTTGCTGTGGCTTGTTGCAGTTTTGGCAGTAGTTGTCCTGCGGTTTGCGTAGTTGCATGTTTTAGGTAAGCAAATGAGTATTGTTGCCATGCATGAATGACATGTTTGTAGGTGGTGTACTGAATGCAGGATTGTGTGTGAAATTGTCCTTAGATTTATGCACAATGATTATTGTGTTGTCTTATGTCTAATTTGCTTTTTTTTTCTTCTCTTTTTAGTGGGATATCGTTGGTGATTGCTGTATCTGTGCAGAGTAGTTGCTGGTGAGTCAAGCTTTTTCAGGCAAGTGAGCAGTATAGTTTTTGAGTTTATAACTCTTAGTGATAAAGCTATACTTTGTTACTTATCTTACACAGTGCTGGTTGTTGGTGGTGTATTTGTCCAGTTAATTTTTGTAGGAAGGATCATGGATAGCCGTAGGATGACCGCTCAGCAGGTTGTTAGTGTGCTTTTTGAGTCATCTTCTGACCATGAATATGAGACTGACTCTGCATCTGAGGCAGAGGAGGAAGTGCAGGATTCTGGAAGTTAATTTTCTGTCAGAGATTAATCATCTGATGATGAAGCCACTCTCAGTGCTGATGAAGGGCCTGTTTTAGAGGAGGACAGTGATGTGCCAATGGTGCAGGAGCCAGCGGCTCAAAGGCTTCCCATTGGAACACCTGACACATGGGTTGTACCAAACATGGAGCAGCCACAGTTGCCTGCGTTTACTGGTTTTCCAGGGTGTCGAGTTAATACGGAAAACTTTTTGCCCGTCAACTTTTTTGAGTTGTTTATGGACAATATATTTTTGGAAGAGATTGTTGAGCAGACTAATTTGTATGCAGAGCAGTTTTCGAGGGACAACGCTGCCAGACTTAGGCCACACTCTAGAGCTAGCCGGTGGATTCCCACAAATCTGGAAGAGTTGAAAAAGTTCTTGGGTTTAACTTTTTTGATGGGGCTGATAAGGAAGCCATCGCTGTCTTCATATTGGTCTACTAGTCCCTTGATGGCAACTGCTATATTTCCTGCCATCATGAGTTGTAACCGGTATGAGCTTCTTCTTCGGATGTTGCATTTTGTAGATAAGGCTTTAGCCTTGCCACAAGATCATCCTGATTCTGACCGTCTTTTTAAGATTAGACCTGTCCTTGATCATTTGGTAGATCTGTTTTCAGAGATCTATGTTCCAGGGAAAGAAATATCTGTAGATGAGTCTTTGGTCCTGTTCAAGGGTCGTTTGGTTTTTAGGCAGCACATTCCTAGCAAGAGGGCACGGTATGGAATTAAATTGTATATGCTGTCAGAAAGTAGTACAGGATATGTTTATAATTTCCAGGTCTACACTGGTAGGGATTCCAATATTGACGCCCCTGGTTGTCCACCCACTTTTGGAGTTAGTGAGAAAATTGTGTGGGAACTTGGTAGATGACTGTTTAACAAAGGTCACCATTTATATGTAGATAACTACACTGGAGTTCAGTTGTTCAAGGAGTTGTTCAGAGTGGACACTGTTGCTTGTGGCACAATCCGCTCTAATCGGAAAGGCTATTCAAAAGAGCTTGTCTGTAAAAAACTTGAGAAGGGACAGTGCAGTGCCTTGCGGAATGATGAGCTGCTAGCTCTGAAATTTGTAGACAAGAGGGATGTATACATGCTAAGCACCATCCATGATGAGAGTACTTCACCTGTGGCTGTTTGGGGTCAGGTTGCCGAAGTGCGCGAACCTGTGTGCATCTTAGACTATAATAAGCACATGGGTGGTGTTGATAGAGTAGATCAGAGGTTAGAACCTTACACTGCTGCTCGTAAGTCTTATGTGTGGTATAAGAAATTAGCGGTTCACTTGTTCCACTTGGCAACTTTTAATGCTTTTGTTATGTTCAAGGATAGTTCTCAAGAGTCAAGGATGACATTTGTGAAATTTCAGGAGTCTATCATAGCTAGCCTTGTTGTGCTGGAACAGGCAAGAGTTCCTAGAGAAGCAGTGGTGGAGGATGTGGCTAGATTGAAAGATCGTCACTTTGCTGAGCACATACCTCCTACGGCCAAAAAAAACTTTCCTGCTAAGAGATGTAGAGTCTGTGCTCGAAGAGGTATCAGGAAGGAGACTAGGATGTACTGCCCTGATTGTCCTTCAAAGCCTGGGCTGTGTGTGGGTGGCTGTTTCAGAAGCTACCACACACAGAAGAATTATTGGGAAATTCCGTGAGCGTAAACTGCTGTTTTATATTTTTATATGTTCGGTTTCACGGTTGGCATTAGTCATGTATTCAGTTAGAGCTTTTGTGTTTGTAGTTTTCTACTTATTTATGATTAGTGGTTTCTTTGTTGTTTAAAAACAAAAAAAAAGGGATGGTATGTGTAGGGTGGTGCTTGGCTGGCGGTGTGCGTGGGGTGGCGCTTGGCTGGCGGTGTGCGTGGGGTGGCGCTTGGCTGTCGGTGTGGGTGGGGCTTGGCTGGTGGTGTGGGTTGGGTGGCGCTTGGCTGGCGGTGTGCATGGGGCTTGGCTGGTGGTGTGGGTGGGGTGGCGCTTGGCTGGCGGTGTGCGTGGGGCTTGGCTGGTGGTGTGGGTGGGGTGGCGCTTGGCTGGCGGTGTGGGTGGGTGGGGTGACGCTTGGCTGGCGGTGTGGGTGGGTTGGGTGGTGCTTGGCTGGCGGTGTGGGTGGGGTGGCGCTTGGCTGGCGGTGTGCGTGGGGCTTGGCTGGTGGTGTGGGTGGGGCTTGGCTGGTGGTGTGGGTGGGGCTTGGCTGGTGGTGTGGGTGGGATGGCGCTTGGCTGGCGGTGCCAGCCAAACGCCAGTCCACACACTCATCAGCTGGTGTGACTGCTGTATCAGGCATGTGGGCGTATGAAAGTGATGGGCTCTTGACTGGCGCTGTCTGTGGATGCGAGTCTTGTAATGTGCTGGGCCCGTGGCTGGCGCCGTGAATGGTCTTGTGCATGTCATGTATGAAAGGTGTGTGAATGGACTGTAAAGCGGTTGGTGCCTTGTCGTGGCTTTACAGCTCACAAGCTGTGAGTCATTGGTTCAGTTTTTTGGCCTTTCAGTTATTACCAGTGCATTTCACTTTTGTGAAATCTCTTGTTAATAAAATTTGATCTACTGAACCATCACTCACCCTCGTGCCAAATCCAACCAGTATGTGTGGTACAAATGACAAAACCTGCTCCGCTGTAATCAGGCGTCGCAGCACACTAGAGACACACTAGGTGTCTCAGGTGGGACCCCCGATGATGAAGCATGCCACCAACTTGGTTGGTGGGCGAGGTGTCTTTTTCACATAACCTAAGTGCGTTTCTTTTCACAATTTTAGTGTTTGGCACATCACAGACGTATGTGGACACATCAAAATGATATATTACAAAACTACCTGTGTTTGGGGGGGAGGGGCCACCTGTGTTTTTGGTCCTGGGTGCGGCCTTCATCTAGGGAAACCTACCAAACCCAGACATTTTTTAAAACTAGACACCCCAAGGAGTGCAGGGAGATGTGGCTTGCGTGGATCCCCCAACATTTTCTTACCCAGACGCCTCTGCAAACCGCAAAATTTGCTTAAAAAAGCATATTTTCCTGACTTTTGTTTGTACAATCACCGCTCCAGCACAAAATTCCTACTCCCCAGTGTTCCCCTCAGTCTCCCAAGTAAAATGACACTTCACTTATGTGGGTCCCCAAAGCAGAGTCAGTCTAAAGATGTATAAAAGAATATGTCCTTATAAACTCGCTGTGCTATCCCCTCTATCTCTACAAGTTCTGGGCCTTATTCTGTTGCAGGCACCTGGCCCACCCACACAAGTAAGGTATCATTTTTACCGGGAGACTTAGGGGAACGCTGGGTGGAAGGAAATTTGTGGCTCCTCTCAGATTCCAGAACTTTCTGTCACCGAAATGTGAGGGAAACGTGTTTCTTTAGCCACATTTTGAGGTTTGCAAAGGATTCTGGGTAACAGAACCTGGTCAGAGCCCCACAAGTCACCCCATCTTGGATTCCCCTAGGTCTCTAGTTTTCAAAAATGCACAGGATTGGTAGGTTTCCCTAGGTGCCGGCTGAGCTAGAGGCCAAAATCCACAGGTAGGCACTGTTTTCTATGAAAAAATTTGATGTGTCCACGTTGTGTTTTGGGCCATTTCCTGTTGCGGGCGCTGGGCCTACCCACACAAGTGAGGTACCATTTTTATCGGGAGACTTGTGGGAACACTGGATGGAAGGAAATTTGTGGCTCCTCTCAGATTCCAGAACTTTCTGTCACCATAATTTGAGGAACATGTGTTTTTTTAGCAAAATTTTGAGGTTTGCAAAGGATTCTGGGTAACAGAACCTGGTCAGAGCCCCACAAGTCACCCCATCTTGGATTCCCCTAGGTCTCTAGTTTTCAAAAATGCACAGCTTTGGTAGGTTTCCCTAGGTGCCGGCTGAGCTAGAGGCCAAAATCTACAGGTAGGCACTTTGCAAAAAACACCTCTGTTTTCTTTCAAAAAATGGGATGTGTCCACGTTGTGTTATGGGGCATTTCCTGTCGCGGGCGCTAGGCCTACCCACACAAGTGAGGTATCATTTTTATCGGGAGACTTGGGGGAACGCTGGGTGGAAGGAAATTTGTGGCTCCTCTCAGATTCCAGAACTTTCTGTCACCGAAATGTGAGGAGAATGTGTTTTTTTAGCCAAATTTTGAGGTTTGCAAAGGATTCTGGGTAACAGAACCTGGTCAGAACCCCACAAGTCACCCCATCTTGGATTCCCCTAGGTCTCTAGTTTTAAAAAATGCACAGGTTTGGTAGGTTTCCCTAGGTGCCGGCTGAGCTAGAGGCCAAAACCTACAGGTAGGCACTTTGC